>NC_064619.1:125470340-126145698 GCF_023898315.1 Schistocerca nitens | reverse complement strand
GTGTACGAAAGGGTGAACCGGGTACGGATCACTGAGGCTCTGGATGGCGCTCAGGGAATCTGAGCAGATGACATAAGCAGAATGTCGGTGGCGGCAGATGTACAGAACAGCCTGGTAGAGGGCAAAGAGCTCAGCTGTGAAGACCGAACAATGGCCATGGAGCCGGTATTGGAAACTTTGTGCCCCGACAATAAAGGAACACCCGACCCCGTCATTGGTCTTAGAGCCATCTGTATAAATGAAAGTCATGTTGTTGAACTTCGAGCGAAGGTCCAAAAAACGGGAGTGGTAGACCGAACCGGAGGTGACCTCTTTTGGGAGCGAGCTGAGGTCGAGGTGAACGCGGACCTGAGCCTGGAGCCAAGGTGGCGTGCGGCTCTCGCCCACTCGGAAGGTTGCAGGGAGTGAAAAATCAAGGTGTTGAAGGAGGCGACGAAAGCGAACTCCAGGGGGTAGCAAGGCAGAGACATACAACCCGTATTGAAGGTCAAGAGAGTCGTCAAAAAAGGAACGATAAGAAGGATGGTCGGGCATTGACAGTAGCCGACAGGCATACCGACAAAGCAGTATATCGCGCCGGTAGGTGAGTGGCAATTCGCCAGCGTCAGCATGAAGACTCTCTACGGGACTGGTATAAAATGCTCCGATCGCAAGTCGTAAACCCCGATGTTGTATGGAGTTGAGGCGGCGTAAGATGGATGGCCGTGCAGAGGAGTATACGAAGCTCCCATAATCCAGCTTGGAGCGGACGATCGACCGATATAGGCGAAGGAGGACGGTTCGATCCGCTCCCCACGACATACCACTGAGAACACGGAGGACATTTAAAGAACGGGTACAACGGGCGGCCAAATATGACACATGTGGAGACCAGCTAAGTTTCCTGTCAAAGGTAAGGCCTAAAAATTTGATTGTCTCCACGAGTGGGAGAGCAACGGGACCGAGTCGTAAGGACGGTGGGAGAAACTCTTTGTAGCGCCAGAAGTTAATACAGACCGTCTTCTCGGCAGAAAAACGGAAGCCATTGGCGACACTCCAGGAGTAAAGACGGTCAAGAGAACGCTGAAGACAGCGCTCCAAGACACGTGGACACTGCGCGCTGCAATAGATGGTAAAATCGTCCACGAAAAGGGAGCCTGATACATCAGCTGGGAGGCAATCCATTATTGGATTGATCGCGATGGCGAAGAGAGCGACGCTCAAAACTGAGCCCTGTGGCACCCCATTCTCCTGGCGAAAGGTGTCGGACAGGACAGAACCCACACGTACCCGAAACTGTCGATCCATTAAAAAGGAACGAATAAAAAGAGGGAGGCGACCGCGAAAGCCCCATGTATGCATGGTGCGGAGAATGCCCGCCCTCCAACAGGTGTCGTAAGCCTTCTCCAAATCAAAGAACACAGCCGCGGTCGGGCGCTTCTGCAAGAAGTTATTCATGATGAAGGTCAACAAGGTAACCAGATGGTCGACAGCAGAGCGGCGCCTTCGAAATCCACATTGTACATTGGTAAGTAGGCGTCGAGACTCGAGCAGCCAAACCAATCGAGAGTTAACCATTCGCTCCATCACTTTACAGACACAGCTGGTAAGCGAGATAGGTCGATAACTGGAAGGCAAGTGCTTGTCCTTCCCCGGCTTAGGAATCGGGACAACAATAGACTCGCGCCAGCATGCGGGAACATGTCCCTCAATCCAGATGCGATTGTAAGTACGAAGAAGAAAACCTTTACCCGCAGGAGAAAGGTTCTTCAGCATCTGGATATGAATAGAATCAGGCCCTGGAGCGGAGGACCGTGATCGGCCAAGTGCGTTTTCCAGTTCCCGCATGGTGAATGGGGCATTATAACCTTCACGATTCGAGGAGCGGAAGTTAGGTGGCCTCGCCTCCTCTGCCTGTTTGCGGGGGAGGAAGGCAGGGTGGTAATGAGCGGAGCTCGAAACCTCGGCGAAAAAGCGGCCGAAGGCATTGGAGACAGCCTCAGGGGCCACAAGGACTTCATTCGCGACCTTCAAGCCAGAAACTGGGGAGTGGACCTTAGTGCCAGATAGCCGGCGCAGGCTACCCCAGACAACAGAAGAAGGAGTAGAACTGTTGAAGGTGCTGGTGAAAGCAGCCCAGCTGGCTTTCTTGCTTTCTTTAATAATACGACGACACTGAGCACGTAATCGTTTATAATTAATGCAATTCGCCACTGTAGGGTGGCGTTTAAAGGTGCGTAAAGCACGTCGACGAGCACGTAAAGCGTCCCTACATGCTGCGGTCCACCAGGGGACCGGTACGCGACGTGGAGAAGAAGTAGGGTGAGGGATGGAATATTCAGCAGCAGTGAGAATGACTTCCGTGAGGTGTGCGACCTGACTATCGCAGCTTGGGAATGTTTGATCCTGAAAGGTCGCCCTGGAAGAGAAGAGCCCCCAGTCTGCCTTGGAGATGGTCCAACGAGAGGAGCACGGAGAGGGAGTATGCTGCAGGAGATGGATAACACACGGGAAGTGGTCGCTCGAATATGCATCAGCAAGTGCATACCACTCAAACCGGCGTGCAAGTTGGGGAGTACATATAGAGAGGTCTAAATGGGAATAGGTATGAGATGTGTCCGAAAGAAAAGTAGGGGCGCCAGTATTGAGGCAGACAAGATTGAGCTGGTTGAAAAGGTCTGCTAACAAGGAGCCCCTCGGGCAGGATGCTGGAGAGCCCCAAAGAGGATGGTGGGCATTGAAGTCTCCAGTTAACAAAAATGGTGCAGGTAGCTGAGTAATAAGTTGCGTCATGTCTGCCCTGGTAACGGCAGATGACGATGGAGCGTAAACGGTACAAAAGGAAAACGTGAAAGTGGGGAGAGTAATGCGGATGGCTACTGCCTGCAGGCCGGTGTGCAACGTGATGGGATCGTAGTAAATATCATCCCGGACCAGCAACATAACCCCTCCATGAGCTGGGATACCTACCACAGGGGGTAGGTCAAAACGCACAGAGGTGTAGTGTGCCAAGGCAATTTGATCGCATGGGCGTAGCTTCGTTTCCTGGAGGGCTACGACGAGCGGACGATGCGAGCGGAGCAGCAACTTCAAGTCCTCTCGGTTGGAGCGAATGCTGCGAATATTCCAGTTAATAAGTGCCATCGTAAGAAAAGGAAGATGAGAGAAGGGGTCACCTCGAAGGCCGCTTAGGGCCTGGCTTCGAGCGAGCACTGCCGCCGCTAGCAGGAGGCAGACAGTCATCGTCCATGGGGTCTATAGGGTCATCGGCCATCTCAGGAGGATGGCCGGGAGGGGGAGCTTCCTCCGCCGGTGAACGGCCAGATGTTCGGCTACCAGCGGTGCGGCCAGGCGAAACGGATGACGGCCTGGGGCGGCAACCGCTGGGTGGCGCAGGAGAAGAAAGGCGCCGCGGCGGAGAAGGAGAACTGTGCTTCCTATGCGCCTTTTTAGAAGGACGTTTGGTGGAAGTACCGGTCGAAGGCTGGGAGGTCGAGGAACGGAGGAAGTCTGCACGGGATGGTTCCTTCTTGAAGGCCCGTGCATCTGACTTCGGGGTCTTCGACTGAGCAGAAGCTGAGGAAGTGGCTGGTGTCTGTGGGGTGATGGGAGGAAGAGGAGACGTCGACCGCGCGATCTTAGCACTGGCCGAACGGACGACCGTGGTGCTGAAGGTCAGATCGCATGTCTGGGTTGCTACCTCCCGGGTAGTCCGAGGAGAGGCGAGGACAGTGCTGTATTTCCCCGCTGGGAGCAGCGTGGGCTTCCTACTAGCCAATAGCTTGCGAGCAGCCGAGGTGGACACTTTCTCTTTGACTCGAATTTCCTGGATACAGCGTTCTTCCTTATAGACAGGACAGTCGCGGGAGGATGCGGCATGGTCACCCTGACAGTTCACACAACGAGGAGACGGAGGTGGACAGTCACCCTCATGGGCATCCCTGCCACAAGTGACACATTTAGCCGCATTGGAACAAGACTGTCGAGTGTGATTGAAACGCTGACACTGGTAGCAGCGCGTAGGTGTCGGGACATAGGGGCGAACTGAAATGACCTCGTAGCCCGCCTTGATGCGCGATGGCAGCTTAACACTATCGAAGGTTAAGAAAAGTGTCCGGGTCGGTACAAGGTCATTGTTGACCTTTTTCATGACCCTATGGACAGCCGTCACGCCCTGCTCAGCGAGGAAAGATTGAATCTCCTCGTCAGTCAAGCCGTCGAGGGATCTAGTATAGACCACACCACGAGACGAATTCAAAGTTCGGTGAGCCTCCACCCGGACAGGGAATGTGTAAAGGAGTGTGGCCCGAAGCAGTTTTTGTGCCTGAAAGGCGCTCTCAGTTTCGAGTAATAGGGTACCGTTACGCAATCTGGTACAAGATTTGACAGATCCAGCTATGGCATCGACGCCCTTCTGGATAACGAAAGGGTTGACAGAGGAAAAATCCTTTCCTTCCTCAGATCGAGAAACGACGAGGAACTGTGGGGCAGGCGGTAGTATTTTTGTCACTGTTGGCTGGTCACGTTTCCGTTTGTGGGTCGAAGTCGAAAGCGATGGAGTAGAATCCATTGCGGAGGAATCCCCCATGATTGCCAGCGTCTCCGATGGCGCGCTCCTTCCTTGTGGGGACCCTCTCAGAGGGCACTCCCGCCTTAGGTGAATGTTTACACCTCAGGTCACACCTCCCAAGAAACAGACGGAGGGACCAATCGGCATGGTCAGAAGGTATCAGCTCAGGCAATCACCCCTCCCCGGGCCTGGCCTTTACCAGGGGGTACGCGCGTGCCTTACATGTCTACCCAGGGCGGGGACTTACGCGTTACCCCGTCACCGGCTACGCGTGCGAACGCGTGGGTCGGCCTTCAGACACGCACAGGGAGGAAGGAAGAAGAGGAAAAAGAAGAGAGAGGGAGAAAGAGGACAGACTGTCTCAAACGCCGAGGCGGAGACCGGAGAAGGCAAGGAGAAGAAGGCAATGAGAAGGCAAGGAGAAGGAGGCAAGGAGAAGGCAAGGAGAAGAAGGCAATGAGAAGGCAAGGAGAAAAAGGCAATGAGAAGGCAAGGAGAAAAAGGCAATGAGAAGGCAAGGAGAAAAAGGCAATGAGAAGGCAAGGAGAAGTCAAGGGAAAGAGTAAGGAAGACAGTGAAGTGGAGAAGAGCAAAAAAAGGAACCAACAAAAGGAATGAAGAAACGAGAAGTGAAAAACCAAAAAGACCACGATTATAGGTCGGGAAACCGTCCGTCTCCGGACGCAGGCGCTAACTACCCCCGTGAGGGGGATGGTCTCCTTTTAGTCGCCTCTTACGACAGGCAGGAATACCTCGGGCCTATTCTAATCCCCGGACCCGCAGGGGGGTCCCTCTCCCTATCCCTCACAAACACCAACCATAACAGGACCTTCAACAAACCCCCCTCATAGCCAACAAACCTAGCCTAGCCACCCTACTCAATCTCCCCATCCCAGCACATACCCCACACAGACCAAATCTCAACTATAACCACAGTCAAATGCCACATATCACCAGTCCCAATTCAGTTCTAAACCTCTCATCCAGATCCCTCTCTCCTCCAGAGACATCTGTTCTATCAAAAGGCTTAACCTTTAGCCCCACGCCTAAATTCAACCACACTGCCCTTGTTAAAGATCTCCTCTCATTCACCCGGAACCTCAACTGGAAATATCACTTCACTATCCAAACACAGCCCCCAAATACTGGACCCAGAGTTGAACCCTGTCTAGAACAGTTCTGACCGTCTTCTCAAAGGGATCCTCCTCCCCTCCCCCAAAACCATCCCTTGCAGACATTTCAGGAATTCCTCACATCCAGTGTTACCTCCCAGTCCTCCTTGAAGAACATCCCGACAACCCCCAACATCACCCCAGCTGAATCCCGTGCCATTAAGGAGCTGAAAATAGACCGCTCTATTGTCATCCTCCCGGCGGATAAAGGCTCCACAACTGTCATACTTGACCGTGTGGAGTATGTGGCAGAGGGACTGCGTCTATTGTCATCCTCCCGGCGGATAAAGGCTCCACAACTGTCATACTTGACCGTGTGGAGTATGTGGCAGAGGGACTGCGTCAACTCTCCGACACCTCAACCTACAAAGCTGTTACCCAGGATCCCATTCACTCCATCCAGACTGAGCTGCAAAAAATCCTAAAAATCCAAGGTCCCTCACAAGGCCTCACAACGGCTTCCATAGACTTACTCACTCCACCTGAGCCACGTACCCCTACCTTCTACCTATTACCCAAAATCCACAAAGAGAACCATCCTGGCCATCCCTGTGTGGCAGGCTTCAAAGCCCCAACAGAACGTATTTCAGCTCTGGTAGACCAACACCTCCAACCTATCACCCGCAGACTTCCATCCTACATCAAAGACACAAACCACTTCCTAGAACGCCTCAAATCCATTCCCACTCCTCTCCCACTGGAAACCTTTCTTGTCACCAAAGATGCTACATCCCTTTACACAAACATCCCACATACCCATGGTCTCTCTGCCCTTGAGCACAACCTCTCCCAACACCCACCCGAAGATCTTCCAAAAACCTCGTTCCTTATCACACTTACCAACTTCATCCTCACCCATAATTACTTCACTTTCGAAGGCCAGACCTACAAACAAATCAGGGGAACGGCCATGGGAACCAGGATGGCTCCGTCCTATGCCAACCTCTTCATGGGCCGCATGGAGGAGGCTTTCCTGAAGACCCAACAGCTGCTTCCCCTGGTCTGGTATAGGTTTATAGATGACATCTTTGTGGTCTGGACTCATGGTGAAGAAACACTCCTTAATTTCCTCCATAACCTCAACTCCTTTTCGAATCTGAATTTCACCTGGTCCTTCTCCAGCGTTTCTGTTAAAATTCTTTCAATTGTGTCATGGGAAGCTTCAGGAATGTGTTCAACAAGTTCACAGACAGTGACCCTCCAATCTTTAGCAGCTCACTGCTGATCTTCTGAACAATCGCATCCAAAAGTGGTGGTCTTCCGCTGCATTCTTCATTGTGAACTTCCATGCGACCCTCAGCAAAAGCCCTGCACCATTTGTGGACATGCTGAATGGACATGCACTCTTCACCATAAACCTCAGTCAGTTGCTGATGAATCTCCATGGGTGGTAACTTCCTTGTGTGGAAAAACCGGATTACTGCTCGAACCTCGCACTTGGCGGGAGCGGCAATCAACACTTCCATCTCTGACAGCTGCCAAGCCAACACTGAGCGACACAGTGAATCGCAGTCAGGCAGGCTTGAGAGTGGGGGAACATTTGCACACAACACTGTTGTTGGATTTAGCCTGGAACCTTCCCTCGAGGCTGTAGCTCCTTGTGGACCTTACTTTTGGTACAATCCTCATAAATCCTTTGCCAGGGCTTTGACTATCTCTCATCATGCTCTGAAATGAGGGACAAGTTGCAAGACCTGGCCAATCCACCCACCGAGCACTTCCTACGCCAATCATGTCACAGTGTTAACCAACACCATCGAGGCTGTGCCACAAGTGAAAGCAGCCATGTCATGTACTAACTCTACTGCAAACACTGTACAACTTTTTATGTTCATTTGACTACCAACCAGCTCTCCGCCAAGATGAATGGTCAATGAAAGACTGTTGCCAAGAACAACGTTGACCACTTGTGGCACAACATGCAACTGAGTACAGTATGTTCAATTGCAATGGCCACTAGGGCATTGAGAAGTAGATGCTGTATAGCCTGCACTGGAGTGAGAATGAGGAAGAAGGAAGACATGAAGAGGCAGTCATTACAAGGTGTTTTACAATGTTTTGGTGATTTCAGATTTGAATAACACAAACTAATTGCAAAACAAAGTTGAATATGCTGCACAGGGTATAACATTTATTCAAGTTTACTTATGAAATACTATATCGGACAAATGACAGCCACTTGCAGCTACATAATACTCAAAGACACTTCACCCAGTTTTTTAATATATGTTTAGTAACTTATGAAGCAGTTCTGAAACTTTCATCATGAATTTGATCCTGTAACTGTTTCCAAGCTTCTTGGCTGGTTTGAGTACACTCTCGCCTTCAAATAACCCCATAAGTAAAAGTCTGACATGGTTAAATCAGGTGAGTGAGGTGCCCATTTAACACATGTGCATTTGGGAATTATGCAGTTACCAAATGCTTCACAGAGAACTTGCAGTGTCTTATTGTATGTGTGGCATGTCATGCCATCTTGTTGGAACATTTCCGAATGAACGATGAGGGCTGGTTGACCTTCAGTTCAATACACTGTTATTTGCACAGAAATTTATTACCCAATTCAATATTGTACGACTAGCAGGAATTGGATATCACAACTGAATCTTGAATTACTTACAAAAGGCACATTGGACACACACGTAACAGGTTCACTGTAGTAAAAATACTGCTCCTCCATAAACACACGATTTTGCTTCGACCAGTACAACATGTATACTAACGTATGTATGGGATGAAACTTGACACTCTGCACTGCTAATAGCCAGTGTTGCCATCACTGTATCTTGATTTTAGTGCACTTTATTCAAATTTGAAATCATTAAAACATTATGAGAGAGCAGGATTACAGCAACAGATGAAGAGAATAAGACAGGATGATAAAGGTCAGACTAAAAGTATAAAGAAAGAATATGGAAATTGAGCAAGTATATGCACCACAAGTTGTGTGTTCTGCCTAAGAGAAGGAGAACTTAGAAGAGGAAATGCAGAGACAACAACCCAGAAAGTATCCTGTCACAAGTGGGCACTTTTGTGGTTCTTCTGTGGGAGGTTCTGGGTTTGAGGAGATGAGGAAGTGGCTCTGGTTATTTGCTTCTGTACCAGGTCGGGAGGGTAGTTGCGGGATGCGAAAGCTGTTTTCAGGTTGTTGGTGTAATGGTTCAGGGATTCCGGAATGGAGCAGATTCGTTTGCCACGAAGACCTAAGCTGTAGGGAAGGGACCGTTTGATGTGGAATGGGTGGCAGCTGTCATAATGGAGGTACTGTTGCTTGTTGGTGGGTTTGATGTGGACGGACGTGTGAAGCTGGCCATTGGACAGATGGAGGTCAACGTCAAGGATAGTGGCATGCGATTTGGAGTAGGACCAGGTGAATCTGATGGAACCAAAGGAGTTGAGGTTGGAGAGGAAATTCTGGAGTTCTTCTTCACTGTGAGTCCAGATCATGAAGATGTCATCAATAAATCTGTACCAAACTTTGGGTTGGCAGGCCTGGGTAACCAAGAAGGCTTCCTCTAAGCGACCCATGAATAGGTTGGCGTACGAGGGGACCATCCTGGTACCCATGGCTGTTCCCTTCATTTGTTGGTATGTCTGGCCTTCAAAAGTGAAGAAGTTGTGGGTCAGGTAATGAGGAAAGAGGTTTTAGGTATGGTGGCAGGTGATCGGCGTGAAAGGAAGTGCTCCATCGCAGTGAGGCCCTGGACGTGCGGAATATTTGTGTATAAGGAAGTTGCATCAATGGTTACAAGGATGGTTTCTGGGGGTAACAGATTGGGTAAGGATTCCAGCCGTTCGAGAAAGTGGTTGGTGTCTTTTATGAAGGATGGGAGACTGCATGTAATGTGTTGAAGGTGTTGATCTACATAGGCAGAGATACGTTCTGTGGGAGCTTGGTAACCAGCTACAATGGGGCGGCCGGGATGATTGGGTTTGTGAATTTTAGGAAGAAGGTAGAATGTAGGGGTGCGGGGTGTCGGTGGGGTCAGGAGGTTGATGGAGTCAGGTGAAAGGTTTTGTAGGGGGCCTAAGGTTCTGAGGATTCCTTGAAGCTCAGCCTGGACATCAGGAACGGGATTACCTTGGCAAACTTTGTATGTGGTGTTGTCTGAAAGCTGACGCAGTCCCTCAGCCACATACTCCCGACGATCAAGTACCACGGTCGTGGAACCCTTGTCCGCCGGAAGAATGACGATGGATCGGTCAGCCTTCAGATCACGGATAGCCTGGGCTTCAACAGTGGTGATGTTGGGAGTAGAATTAAGGTTTTTTAAGGAGGATTGAGAGGCAAGGCTGGAAGTCAGAAATTCCTGGAAGGTTTGGAGAGGGTGATTTTGAGGAAGAGGAGGTGGGTCCCGCTGTGACGGAGGACGGAACTGTTTCAGGCATGGTTCAATTTGGATAGTGTCTTGGGGATTTGGATCATTAGGAGTAGGATTAGGATCATTTTTCTTCGTGGCAAAGTAATATTTCCAGCAGAGAGTACGAGTGTAGGACAGTGAATCTTTGACAAGGGCTGTTTGGTTGAATCTGGGAGTGGGGCTGAAGGCGAGGCCTTTGGATAGGACAGAGGTTTCGGATTGGAAGAGAGGTTTGGAGGAAAGGTTAACTACTGAATTAGGGTGTTGTGGTTCCAGATTGTGTTGATTGGAATTTTGAGGTTTTGGAGGGAGTGGAGCTGGAAGTGGGAGATTGAGTAGATAGGAGAGACTGGGTTTGTGTGCAATGAGAGGAGGTTGAGGTTTGTTGGAAAGGTTGTGAAGGGTGAGTGAGTTGCCTTTCCAGAGGTGGGAAACCAGGAGATTGGATAGTTTTTTGAGGTGCAGGGTGGCATGCTGTTCTAATTTGCGGTTGGCCTGTAGGAGGATGCTCTGAACAGCTGGTGTGGATGTGGGAGAGGAAAGACTGAGGACTTTTATTAAGGATAGCTTCATCCTGACCCACAACTTCTTCACTTTTGAAGGCCAGACATACCAACAATTAAAGGGAACAGCCATGGGTACCAGGATGGCCCCCCCGTACGCCAACCTATTCATGGGTCGCTTAGTGGAAGCCTTCTTGGTTACCCAGGCCTGCCAACCCAAAGTTTGGTACAGATTTATTGATGACATCTTCATGATCTGGACTCACAGTGAAGAAGAACTCCAGAATTTCCTCTCCAACCTCAACTCCTTTGGTTCCATCAGATTCACCTGGTCCTACTCCAAATCCCATGCCACTATCCTAGACGTTGACCTCCATCTGTCCAATGGCCAGCTTCACACGTCCGTCCACATCAAACCCACCAACAAGCAACAGTACCTCCATTATGACAGCTGCCACCCATTCCACATCAAACGGTCCCTTCCCTACAGCCTAGGTCTTCGTGGCAAACGAATCTGCACACACACAGGGATGGATATGTGTGTGTGTGTGTGTGTGTGTGTGTGCGAGTGTATACCTGTCCTTTTTTCCCCCTAAGGTAAGTCTTTCCGCTCCCGGGATTGGAATGACTTCTTACCCTCTCCCTTAAAACCCACATCCTTTCGTCTTTCCCTCTCCTTCCCTCTTTTTTGATGAGGCAACCGTTGGTTGCGAAAGATTGAATTTTGTGTGTATGTTTGTGTTTGTTTGTGTGTCTATCAACATGCCAGCGCTTTCGCTTCGTAAGTCACATCATCTTTGTTATCATTCTGTACTATTTGATAAAAAACTTGATATTCATTGTGAAGGCATATGGAATGTTCTAGAAGATTGTGCATTGTCATCATTATCAAGAGATTGTTGTCATTAACAAAATTACGAACAAATGCTGGATTGAATGTATAATAAAGAAATTGAAGGGATAAATATTTGGCGGAAAATATTAAAATGCTGTGGAAGTGTTGGCATAGGGGGCTGGCTCCTCTAATTACCATAATTACAATCAAGTAATGAGTTAACACAAAGAACCTCATTATCTTGAGAAACAGCTTGAAAGTTATTAGCAAACGATATACTTTCATTTGTAATTTATTTTTATGTCTTCCTCTGCAATTAACAGTCCTTGTAATTACATTTCTAATTAACTCTCCAATTGTTTACATCTCACAGTTTTGCAATTTCAGAATTTGAGGCTTTATTTGTAACTTTCTCGTTTGCAGTCGGATAAAGCACATGATTTGTAATACCATTACACGTTAATAACCAAATCCAAACTGTAATTAATTAAATAACTAAAATAAGACACTATTGTAATTAAAGTTCAGAATGATTTTCTTATGGAAAATTAAAGATATTACAAGAAAAGATTGTTATTCAAATATTGTATTTTATACCTTATTCGGCTGTAACATCAGTTTCTTTACCTTCTGTAAATTTTAATTGTAACATTGAAATTATACAAAATTAACAATGGAATATTGTGTGATCAATTGTTAAAATTCTATATAAGGGAAAGCAAGCAAGGCTGTGAGTCAGTTGTTGTTGAGTCTGCTTGAGAGTATGTTTGTAAAACAGATCAGTGATGTACGTGAAGTGCTTTGTTTAAATGTGCCGAGAATGCAGTTCTGTTGTCAATAAATAATGAGAATTTGAAAATTTATTTTCTTTCATCAAAGTGAACTCCAGGAAAAAGTTAAGTAATTTTAAGTAACAATTAAAAAGAATGTAGCATCGTTACAATAAGACCAGGATTTTCTTGTGTTCTCTGCCAGATCTTTAGCTAAGGTGTGGCTGTGGTAGTTGTATGCTTTACACACAAATCTTCTCACAGATGCATGAAACTCTACTAACCTCCGTTTGTTGTCGTTTGTGTGCAACAGCCTCTGCTTACTCAGCATCCGTTGAATTTTGTTGTTAAACCATGGTGGGTCTTTCACATGCTTTACCCATTTACTAAGCACATAATTCTCCAGGGCACGATTTACAATATGCTTAAGCTTTGCCCATAATTCCTCTATATCCATCTTACTGGAACTGTCTAGCAGAAACTCTCTCCTAACCTCCGTGACTGATTTATTAACTTTCTTAATCATCATTGCTATAATGAGATCATGATTGCTAGTCCCCTTTTCCATATTGACATTGTCGATAAGGTCTGGCCTATTTTTAGCTACAAGCTCTAAGACATTTCCATTGTGTGTGGACTGCCGAGCTAGCTGCTCAAGACAATTTTCAGAAAACATGTTCAAAAGTATTTTGGATGATTGCCTGTCTGTACTCCCCGCAATGAATCCATAGACATCTCAGTCTATACTCGGCAGGTTGAAGTCGCCTCCAACTAGTACTGTTGTTGTTGTTGTGGTCTACAGTCCTGAGACTGGTTTGATGCAGCTCTCCATGCTACTCTATCCTGTGCAATCTTCTTCATCTCCCAGTACCTACTGCAACCTACATCCTTCTGAATCTGCTTAGTGTATTCATCTCTTGGTCTCCCTCTATGATTTTTACCCTCCACACTGCCCTCCAATACTAAATTGGTGATCCCTTGATGCCTCAAAACATGTCCTACCAACCGATCCCTTCTTCTAGTCAAGTTGTGCCACAAACTTCTCTTCTCCCCAATCCTATTCAATACCTCCTCATTAGTTACGTGATCTACCCACCTTATCTTCAGCATTCTTCTGTAGCACCACATTTCGAAAGCTTCTATTCTCTTCTTGTCCAAACTAGTTATCGTCCATGTTTCACTTCCATACATGGCTACACTCCATACAAATACTTTCAGAAACAACTTCCTGACACTTAAATCTATACTCGATGTTAACAAATTTCTCTTCTTCAGAAACGATTTCCTTGCCATTGCCAGTCTACATTTTATATCCTCTCTACTTCGACCATCATCAGTTATTTTACTCCCTAAATAGCAAAACTCCTTTACTACTTTAAGTGTCTCATTTCCTAATCTAATTCCCTCAGCATAACCCGATTTAATTTGACTACTTTCCATTATCCTCATTTTGATTTTGTTGATGTTCATCTTATATCCTCCTTTCAAGACACTGTCCATTCCGTTCAACTGCTCTTCCAAGTCCTTTGCTGTCTCTGACAGAATTACAATGGCTCTCCCAAGGCTGTCAGTAGTTCTAATGGAATGTTGTCTACTCCCGGGGCCTTGTTTCGACTCAGGTCTTTCAGTGCTCTGTCAAACTCTTCACGCAGTATCTTATCTCCCATTTCGTCTTCGTCTACATCCTCTTCCATTTCCATAATATTGTCCTCAAGTGCATCGCCCTTGTATAAACCCTCTATATACTCTTTTCACCTTTCTGCCTTCCCTTCTTTGCTTAGAACTGGGTTGCCATCTGAGCTCTTGATATTCATACAAGTGGTTCTCTTCTCTCCAAAGGTCTCTTTAATTTTCCTGTAGGCAGTATCTATCTTACCCCTAGTGAGACAAGCCTCTATATCCTTACATTTGCCCTATAGCCATCCCTGCTTAGCCATTTTGCACTTCCTGTCGATCTCATTTTTGAGATGTTTGTATTCCTTTTTGCCTGCTTTATTTACTGCATTTCTATATTTTCTCCTTTCATCAATTAAATTCAATATTTCTTCTGTTACCCAAGGATTTCTATTAGCCCTCGCCTTTTTACCTACTTGATCGTCTGCTGCCTTCATTACTTCATCCCTCAGAGCTACCCATTCTTCTTCTACTGTATTTCTTTCCCCCATTCCTATCAATTGTTCCCTTATGCTCTCCCTGAAACTCTGTACAACCTCTGTTTCTTTCAGTTTATCCAGATCCCATCTCCTTAAATTCCCACCTTTTTGCAGTTTCTTCAGTTTCAATCTGCAGTTCATAACCAATAGATTGTGGTCAGAGTCCACATCTGCCCCTGGAAACGTCTTACAATTTAAAACCTGGTTCCTAAATCTCTGTCTTACCATTATATAATCTATCTGATACCTTTTAGTATCTCCAGGATTCTTCCAGGTATACAACCTTCTTTTATGGTTCTTGAACCAAGTGTTAGCTATGATTAAGTTATGCTCTGTGCAAAATTCTACAAGGCGGCTTCCTCTTTCATTTCTTCCCCCCAATCCATATTCACCTACTATGTTTCCTTCTCTCCCTTTTCCTACTGACGAATTCCAGTCACCCATGACTATTAAATTTTCGTCTCCCTTCACTACCTGAATAATTTCTTTTATCTCGTCATACATTTCTTCAATTTCTTCATCATCTGTAGAGCTAGTTGGCATATAAACTTGTACTACTGTAGTAGGCATGGGCTTTGTGTCTATCTTGGCCACAATAATGCGTTCACTATGCTGTTTGTAGTAGCTAACCCGCACTCCTATTTTTTTAATTCATTATTAAACCTACTCCTGCATTACCCCTATTTGATTTTGTATTTATAACCCTGTAATCACCTGACCAAAAGTCTTGTTCCTCCTGCCACCGAACTTCACTAATCCCCACTATATCTAACTTTAACCTATCCATTTCCCTTTTTAAATTTTCTAACCTACCTGCCCGATTAAGGGATCTGACATTCCACGCTCCGATCCGTAGAACGCCAGTTTTCTTTCTCCTGATAATGACGTCCCCTTGAGTAGTCCCCGCCCGGAGATCCGAATGGGGGACTATTTTACCTCCGGAATATTTTACCCAAGAGGACTGTATGACCTGGGTATTTACAGACTTTCTTTGAATGTCTAGAACTGACAGCAGAATCGGGTGCCTGGTAGAAACATCCAACAATTAACTTGGTTTCACTTACTATACATAACCAGATGACTTCACTGTCACACTCAACTTTGATCTCAATAGAGACAATATTTTTGTCAACTGCAGTGAACTCTCCCTTCTATGGCCTCTAATCTGTCTTTCGAATATAAGTTCCATGAATCACTAAATATCACAGAGCTTTCCACTTCGGGTATCAGCCAGCTCTCAGTCCCAAGAATAATCTGAGTGCGAGAACTTTCCTGGAGAGCGCTAAATTCTGGAACTTTACTATGATTACTTTTGACAGTTTACTGGTAAAACTGTGACAATTGAAGTGTCTTTATTCTGAATGCCGTTTGACTTCCCTGGCCGCATATCAACTGGTGAGTGTTCATAAGACCACCTTGAGTTCCATGGGCTGCAGGTCATCAGATAGAAGCCTGGTCTGAAGTTTCAGAAGTCAGTTCCTCCCAAACCCTCCCGGCCTTCAGTCAGTTCACAAGGGAACATAGACGCTATTCCAGCAGTCCAACAAATATCTCAGCATCATATAGGTGATCATCATTCACAAATGCAACAGTCCATGTCACAACATCAACAGGTGCCATGAAAAGGACATATTGCTTCTGTGTGTAACTCTCCTCCAAACCGTGTAACTCTCTTCCAAAACTCAATGAGGATGAAAAAAACATGGATGTGAACAGTGTGTCAGCAGTGATGATGTCTCCAAGCAATTTATACATTGAAGTGCATGTGTTCAACAGACCATTGAGAATGCAGGTGGACATGAGTGCAGCACCAGCATTGGTGAATTCTCAAACTTATGTGAGGTTGAGTTCTCCCTCTCTGGCTCCAGTGTCACAGAGGCTGCTGAGTTATAACAAACAGATTTCCATTCTTGGATAGTTTTCTGCAATTGTAACTTACAAAACTGTGGTTTGTTCTTTATAATTCATAGTTGTTGCAATGCTTATAATGAAAATCTGTTTGGACTGGATGCTTTTAAACGTTTTTGATTCTCCCTCGATGACAACGTGCATTTGGTTTCTGATCAAGTTCCATACCAACAGTTAGACACTATCTGCGAATTTTCCTATTATTTTCAGCAGGACTGGGCTGTGCAACAGAATTTCAGGCTCATTTTATGATGAAACACATACCTGCCCCGTTTTTTCTAGGCTGCCCAGTACCAGTAACTGTACATGATCAAGTAAAAGCACAATCATATTCAATTCCTTCATGTTATTTGACCTATTTCTCCCATTGAATGGTCAACACCACTGCTGATAGTTAAGAAACCTATGGGCAAATTACACCTCTCCAGTGATTTTTAAAAAATCAATTAATGTACAGTTAATCACTGATACCTATCCTTCACCACGCACTGACAAGCTGTTACCAAATTATCAGATGGCAATTATTTTTCAAAGATTGACTTAGCATTTGCATATTTACAGCTGCCGCTAGATGAGGAATCAAATGCCTTCTATTTATTAATACATGATTTGGGTTTTAGCAAAATGAGTGTTTGCCTCTTTTGGGGTGGCAAGTGCACCAGTTATTTTTCAACACTTTTCAGAGCAACTTGTTGCAACAGTTCCAGGCTGCATCAACTATTTAGATGACACACTAGTGTCTGGTGCCCCTACAGAGGAACATTTGAGAAATCTTCATGCTCTATTTTCTGTTTTACAGTCTGGAGGGTTAAAGTGCAATTTGGACAAGACACAGTTTTTTCAGCCACCCATTATTTATTTAGGTTTTGAAGTGTCACATGCTGGCATTAAACCACTTGCCACCATATTAATTCTATTGCTGCATTGCCACACCCTACATGCATCAAGGAATTATAGGCATTTTCAGGCAAAACTGTGTACCACCAAAAATTCATACTGGACACTGCTACTGTGGCACAACCACTCCAAGTATTATTACATAAAGATGTTCCTTTCCAATGGTCCCAGGCTTGTGACTGGGCATTCAAGTTGTTGAAATCCAAGCTGCAGCCAGCCTCTTGTTTGGTTACTTTTCAGCCAGGCCAGCAACTTCTGTTAGCCATGGATGCATCTTAGTTCGACCTTGGCACCATCCTTCCTCATAAGGATGCAGACGGATCAGAATGCCCTACTACATATGCCTCTAAAACCTTAAACTCAGCATAAGATAATTATTCTCAGATAGAGAAAGAAGCTTTAGCAGTTGTGTGTGCTTTAAAAAAATCATGTTTTTGTATACAGATTGTAATGGTTCCGCCTGGTCGTCATTGATATCGCTAATTGCTGTAAACGCACTATTTCACTCCAATTTACGGAGCTTGTTAGCACTTGATGTTAGGTTGGCGCCATTACAATGTATTGTATTGTAGTAATCGCTGCTGCTTGCTGGATCGCTGCTGTGTCTCGATGCTGATGCTGGCTCTAAATCTGGTTGTCTAGGGTTAAAAAACATGAGGTCCCGTGTTTTTCATGTGCTTTTGATGATAAAGAACAAACGAAACCAACACATATGTAAACATCAAATATTTATTGCTTTGGTGGCCATCTTAATTCCACTGTCCACCAAAGACCATAACACAACACAAAGTAGTACTTCCTTTACATGTTCTTTGCATTGTTTTTCCATCCCAAACAATAACACAGAAACACACTTCACTAAAGTGACATTCCGACTGCCCCTGACTGCCTCCGACTGGTCTCTCGACCCTTCTTGCTGCTTGTATTTATAACATTGTCAAAGAACTACTAAAAAGAGATATAGTTTATGAGTCACATGTACATCTGTTATCATAATTTGTGCAGAAAAGTTATTAATTTGCATCGAGTGACATAATTTAACATGTTATTAAAATGACAGACAGATTTGTTGACTTGACAGAATAATTCTTTGTTACAAAAAGGTCGTTTTTTAGAAGTTTGTCAATTGACTTCTCTAATTTGCATAAATAAGTAAGTAACGTGAATTATGAAGAATTACATTGGTTTTCGTCTAAAATAGGATTGATTACGTGAATACTGAGTGAAAACGCTCCTAGTGAACAAATAGGTTTCACTGGGTGATTTTTATTTAAGGAGATCCAAAATACCTAAGTTGGCCACTATTTTTCGTACTTCATATTAATTATTTAAGATAAACTTAGTGTTTTTCATGATGACATTTGCTGTATCAGTGATCAAGTGATATAAACTTTTGTGTGGGTCAGTTATTCAGTATAATTTAATGGGTTGACTGTTTATGGAGACATGTTGTGCAATCATTGTTAACATACACAATAACTTTTCTATAATCATAAATACTCGTTAAACTGGTTGAATTTGGAAGGGATCGCATACTTCATTAAAGTAAAGCCTTTAATATGTTCCGTTACAAGATCTAAGTTAAACCTGATCACAGAATACAAACCACTGGTGTCTGTTTAACCCTTCGATACCCTTGCTGGACAAAGCTGCACATCACTTACAGTGGTGGGCTCTTTTCTTGACACTATACAATTATGAGTTACATTTTCAACCTACAGCACAACATGCAAATGCTGATGCCTTATCGCGTTTTCCGATTGGTCCAGATCCGGAGTTTGATAAAGAGGAATTGTTCTGTTTTCATTTGGACATGGAAGGTAAAAATGTTGTTGATGGTTTTCTTGTTACTAGCTCTAAAATCGCAGCCACAGTAGTCTCGGATCCTGTTTTAAGTAAAGTTTTTTCTTTTGTGTAACACAGCCGGACAAATCTACAGGCTGTGCTTCTGATCCTTTAAGAAATTATTTTGCATTACAAAATTGTCTATCTGTTTGAGATGGAGCTCAGCTATTAGCTACAGAGGACGCCGCTCCCCCAGTTGTAGCCCCATCTGCCCTTTGGGTGAGGTTAAGTGTTTATTACATGTGGATCACTGAGGTGTGTCATGTACAAAAGTGTTAACATGCAGAGATGTTTTTTGGAGAGGCATTGATGGGGTTGCAGCCTGCCCACAGTGTGCCACCCATCAGGTGGCCCCTGCATGCATCTGGCCAGCTCTACAGCAGCCTTGGAAATTAATTCATGTAGATTTCGTGGGACCTATCCTGAATTTCTATTGGCTTGTTGTAACTGATGCTTATTCTAAATTTCTGTATGTGGTGCATTGTCTGTCCACTTCTGTGGCAACAACAACTTCAGCTTAGTCAAAAATTTTTAGAATGGACTTTCCTTCGTATATATTAGTTACAGTTCATATCTCATGAATTTGAAGATTTGTAAAGAAAAGTGGTGTCTGCCATTTCACTGCTGCTCCTTTCCACCCTCAATCAAACAGGGGAGCAGAACAAAGTAGTACAAACATTTAGGACACAGATGAAAAAAAATATGTTTCATGTGTGGAGGAGGAGGTGGAGATTTCTGTTTAACGTCCTGTCGACAACAAGGTCATTAGAGACAGAGTAAAAGCTCGAGTTAGGGAAGGATGGGGAAGGAAAGCAGTTCCCTTTTGAAGGAACCATTCTGGCATTTGCCTTGTGCAATTTAGAGAAATCATGGAAAACCTAAATAAAGATGGCTGGATATGGGGTTGCACCATCATCCTCCCGAATGTGGTTTCGCATGTGACACTGAAAGTGGCTCTTGACTGATTCCTCAGTTCTTATAGGTTTACCCCTGTTGGAGATAAGTCTGGAAGAGTTATTGCACAGCCATCAGCCCCAGACCCCACTACATCTGCTTCAACCGACGCTTGTGCCACAAGACTTCCAATCTGGCATAGCTGTCCGGGCTTGCAGTTTTGGCTGCTGACCGAAATGGTTACTGGTGGTCATCGAGAGTCACTGTGAACAACGCCTCTGTATCATCCACACTGCTGAGGAGAGGGCGTTGTGACACTTTGACCAGCTATGACCCTGCATGGGCGGCTGCGTACTGTGAGTGGCTCCATTGTCTTTGCATCCTCCATTTTCCCACCTGTCTCCTACATTTCAGCTGGGACCCTCGATTTCTCCGCCACTCCTGCCAACACCTTCACAACTGTCTCCTCTGCTGTGGGTGCCCCCTTCAGCTGATGGGTGCCAAGACAGGACCCCCCCTGGCTCCCGCACTATTGCAGCTGATGCCTCCACTGCTGCCCCTCCATTGTAGTTGGCACCATCTGTTCAGCTGCCTTCACCACAGCCTCCTTCACTGGTGTTAAGACTCCAGCATGGAAATGGAAGCTACGCCACTGTTGCCTACCCTACCACATAGTCTCTCACAGGGGTATGGGTGCCACACTTGTCCACGATTGCACCACTTCATACCCTATGGACTGCTGGCAGTGTCTGCATGACTCAGCAACCAACATCAATGACAGAAGAAATGGACAAGAGTGCAGTACTAACTTCTTCACAAAGAAAGATGAGTGCTGTAACAACCAAATTTCTTGTGCACTGCTTTATTACTTGTATATGAAGTTTGCACTTGACTAGAGGCCACCTTGACTGCTAGTACGACAGCAATTAGAACTAATGATGATATAGGCAGGAGCTTAAGGCTCCACTGGTGATCTATAGGTATTCTGTTATATGTACTTTGTCTCTCATGTGTTTACGCTTTTTCATGTTAAAGTTACAGTCTCATTCAGTTATAAAAACTCTATTCATCTGTCTGAATTTTCCACATCAAATGAATATTTATATACATTATTTAAATACAGAAGATTATAACAACTGTCAAAAAAGAGTAAATTTTCCTACACAGCACAGGTGGCCTGATCTCATAAATGCTCTCATACTACTTACTGTGTGATAACATGACAGCTCTCCACATTGAAAAGCAACATTTCAATACCACAATATTTTGTAACTATACTAATGTGTTTGATTATAATCTATCTTGTATATTTCACACAGCAGTAAAGAATCTTTAAAAAAAAAGATACATACTTGAGTTCTTTCTTTATAGCTGCCACTTCATTACAGAGACAAGATTTATCAGATTCAAGTTGTGATATATATTTTTCCTTCAAGCTTAATTCTGATGAAACACAGCTTAGTTGCTGAGACACATTTTCCTCCAGCTGTTGGAAATGAACTTGTGCTCTGAGTGCATCTTCTAAGGCAGCTTGCAATTGTGCATTTCCATCACGCTCAGCTGATAGTTGTGACTGCAGCTCGTGGGCTGATACCTGGGTTGAAATTATTTTTGGCTCCATGAGTTTTTTTATAGTGGAATCAGTACTTACATTTAATTTTATAAACTTTTTCTTTGCTGCATATTTATTCACATGTCATCTCTGTTCTGTCATCCACAAAGGAACTGCACTATATTCCTTGCCAATACTGAATGGAAAATTGTAATTGTTTAATTATGTAATTTTGTGATAATTTACTGAGTTTGTTTTGAATTTTATAAGTTGCAAATTCTCTTTACTTGTTTAGGCAATGCAGAGTATATGTATAGTAGAAAGTTATGTGAAGTGGTTGATCCCCTCAGAAGATGGGCAAACATAAAATGTTTACAGATATTCATAGCATACATTTTGCCTCACACACTGAAGCTGGAAGAGGGAGGAAAAAGAAAAGTGTTAAAAGCACTGAATGTGAGCATACATTATTGAGGATCTAAAGCACAGAGAAAGAAGAAAGTACATGTCAAAAGGGTAGTGTAAGTGTCCAAAAAAGACATTAAAATAACATTGAAAAGTAATGCCACTTCACACTACAATGAAACTATGCAGTGTACTCTCTATCAAAGAGAGCAAAGAATCTGCTTGAAGAAAGAGTTTGTGAGTAAGTTTCCCACTTTAGTTTGCCAATTTGGAATGCATGCCAGCATCACTCCAGTACTGGTCGGAATTGTTATCTACACAGCCACCATCAGCAAAAGTGGGCTGGACGCAGTGACCAGAAAAACTTCATCCTTATGTAGAAAGGATAAATTACTCAGACATGAAAGTGCTCAATACTCAACCTACAAACAACAAAAATCTTGTTCCTGAAAGACAAAAATTTAAGAGCAACTTGAAAGAATATCTGTTACAAAATTCATTCTACTTAGCGAAATTTAAGAGCAACTTGAAAGAATATCTGTTACAAAATTCATTCTACTTAACGAATTTTTTAGCATAAGTGAGTGCATGCATGTAGTTCTATTGTACAACTGGGATGCCTGATTATTGTACGCACAAATATAAATTATTTGGTGTCGTATAAGGTATCATTCATTTTCAAGTATTAAGATATTAATAACATGATTGTCTCATAGTGTATGCACAAATATTAATTCTGATGTCTTTTTGTATTATGTACCTTACTTACCCTACTTTACCTTACTTTACCCTACTGTACCTACTATTGTAAATTTTATAAATAATTCATGATAGTAAATGTTTTAGAAACATTGACTCATTCCAAATCCTAGCAGCTCTAATGCTATTGGGATCAATGGAATCTTAATAAAGGAAAATAAAACGTAAAGTGAAACCCCTATTTTATGTTTTCATGTGGTCCAAACCTAAAAATGCAAAATTGAGGAAAATGTTAACCCCCCCACCCCCAAATATGAGCAAAAACATGTAATTAGCATACAGAATTAAAAATCGCAATCCTCTCCAATGCTCTGTACAAAATCTGTCTAAGTGAGGAAAATTAAAAGTACAACACAATTTTACACGATAATTTGTGGTAATGAATTTCATCAGTTCTTCAAAAATCACTGGTGCATAACAGCACGTAAAAACTTACCAAAAAAACTGAAACTGGGTACAATGTAATCGAGATATTTTCTGACATGCTACAACCACAAATTACACATTCAAAACCTGTGTTTTTGAGATATCATCCTATGTGCTCATGCAGAAAAAAAGCAAAAATTGATCAACATGTTGAATTAAACCAAAAAAATCACAGCAGCTAGGTGGTTAAACCATAAGCATAGATGCAGACATCTGCTTCATGACAAACTTTGTCACCATTGCTGTTATTGTTTAATGCTTTTCTTACAAGCTGCACTTCATATGGTCACCACTGTTAAAACTGTTAAAATGTTATTTTAGGGTAGATGAGAGAGACGTGAAAAATAGAATTTACTTCCCCAACTGACATTAAAAGCTTATTAGAAGTCAGCCCAGTGAATTCCTGTACACTGTGTAAAATGTAAATTTGAAAGAAAGCTCAGGTGCTCCAGTTTCGCTTCATGCCCTCTATCACTGCTGCCAATCTTTACAATCCTCAGTGTGTGGGGTGTGTGTGTGTGTGTGTGTGTGTGTGTGTGTGTGTGTGTGTGTGTGTGTGTGTGTGTGTTGAACACGAAAGTCTTTAAAATGTGCTATCGCAAAACCCTTGTTTTATTTCTGTGTGTCATCTCTGTCGTAGCACATCATCTGCACAAAAAGTATATTCTCAGCTCTTCACAAAATTCTTTCATCCCTACCTGCACCCCCGTTGTTCAAGGGCCACTCCCCCTCTCCATACATCCAGTATCTGAGATCATTTTATGTATGATAGTGTGGTGTGGCTGTGCTCGCTGTTGGGTGACTTAACAAGTCACCAGCTAATAAGAGTTCAATAGCCGGAAATGGATGACATTTCCTTGATTATTATCGAGCATATTCTTCGAGACTCAGTGTTTGAATTTAAAAGATGGATGATTGATATTGTTGCAGAGTACAGTACATAGGAAATACACGCAAAAAGATGACACTGAGTTATAAGTGGCACAGAAAAGGTGGTGGGTGGGTCCCTTCATCAAATACTGGCTCAGTCCGGAACACTTTGCGACGACTGTCTTGTTTTTCCATTGCCGCTGCAACCTAGCAGTAGTTGTATCATAATTGTGCTGTAAAGCTAAATGTTGCAAGTTGTGTTGGCAACACCAATTGTGGATTACATCAGCATTTCCTCTCTCATGTCTCCCCTCTCCACAATGGCCTAAAATATTCCCTTAACTCCACCACTACCCATGGTGTTAACCATCTGTCTTTTCTGTCAGTCATTCAGTCACATCAAATGTCAATAGGAAGAAAACAGGACGAGTCGAGTAAGAGCTCAGAATCAAGGTGGACCATACCAGGAAGAGATGTATAATCAGGGAATTTTTTGCATTAATCTTATGGGGTTTATGCAGGGGCTATGAATTTATGGTGTAGAATCATGGAAAACATAAAACTGCAGAACATAAAATCGAAGTTCCACTGTAGTTGGGATGTAGCATGCAGGCCAGACAGTTTAAATTGCTCATTGCTGATATTAACTCGGGTTAAGCGGGTTTAAACCATATACATGGCATGTATTATTCATGGTGAAATTCCTTACACTGAGAAATGCACAATTTTGTAATCAGTGATTTTATGTCTGCTAATATGTGCTGTATTCGTTTACTACGCCACGTACTTTACATACTGAGAAATCAAACAGTGGAGTAATGACAATATTATGTAAACCACCGTGTAGTGGAGATGTAGAGTCACATATAGGCACAACAAGAAGACTGCTAAACAAGTAAGCTTTCAGCCAAAACGCCTTCTTCCGAATTAGACAAAACACACACACACATTCATGCAAACATAACTCACACACACACTTGACCATTGTCTCTGGCCAAGGAAGTGGCCTAACCTCTGTGCCCCACTACATGAAGCACAGCTCACAGGATTGCTCCTTCTCTTTGATAAAAAGCAAAGTACTGTTTCAGAAGGTCTCACTGGACCCTATGTCATGATCTCTGATGGTGGAAAAGTTTCCCAGTTGAGCCTAGTATCAGAGGTAATTTCACATTACATCACTTACAAGACAACAACTTCCTACAATATAAAAACAACTGTTCTCACAGAACACTTTAATAATGCATTGGCAGACATTCCATCAATGTATGTCGATGCCAAACAGAAAAACTGAGAAACATTACTATCCATCATGACATTTGCATAAACACAGTGAAGTAATACACTATAGGTTTCACACCATTCTTTCAGCTCCATTGTTGGAAACCTAAAATGACGATGGATACACTGTCCCTGTTTCAACCCAACAATACTCAGGCTGGCTATGTGAAACACCTCATCACCAGACAGAAGAAGCAAAACAACTTGCTTACATATGGATCCTGACTACCCGGAGAAAGACAAAGTGCTATAACACTGAGCATGAGCCAGTGAGATACAGTCCGACGGACATGTTGTGAATTTTTACCCCTGTACAGAAAGAGAGGCTATCAGGAAAATTACTAAAGCATTAGTTCGGACTGTATCAAATCATTCTTTGCTTGTCGCACATCACATATGAAGTTGAGGATTATGACTCTTCATCAAGAAGACAAAAGCTCAGAATCATCATTAATGTCATAAGTATGATAGGGGTTTTTCATTTAAGGAAACTGAAGATTGGTTCCACGTTCATGAAGCTTCAATGGGAGGGGCTGCCATCAATGCTAGTCACAGTGAAGAGTATGTGACAATAAGACCAAAATTCAACGATCTGTAAGCATTGCCATACAGACGACTGCCAACAAGATCTAATTCCAGTGTACTGTAATTGGCTCTAATGAGAATTTCGGAAAAAGCAGCTCCTATTCCTCCAGGAGAGGGAGCAATGCTGTGAGCCATGCTGCATGCAGTTGGGCATAGTGGTTAGCGTCACTGGTTGGCATGCTGCAAGTTGACTGCTCAACAGTATTAGTCATCCATATTTATCATTTGTGGAAGGTTCTAAGAACTTCTCATGTTTGTATATTCTGGAATATTCAACACCTGTATAAATAACAGCAGTCTCCATCCAGGACTTCAGTTCTGTTCTGTTCTGGTGTTCGTAATTAATGTGCTTTCAGTACTACGTCTTGTACTGGGTGGTTACAATTAAACTTTCACTACTTGAGCCAGTGTAGGCAGAAAGCATTTAAACCAGGATGTATATGACCTGGGACAACCATGAGATTGGGGAAAAACTTGACATTTTTTTCATCTGGGAGAAAACCAGGAAAATCCCAGGAATTTTTTAAAATTCCAGGAATTTTTTATTGTTTTAGTTTTCAGTTAAACTTTTGTAATGTTGACTGGTAAGAAACAATACTCTAACAAAGGATGTTACTGTATCCCACTACTGTAGAATACCACTGCAGCAATAAAACATGAATGAGAGAAAAAAACGAAAATAAAGCTTAAATTGCAAAGGAAATGTGCCATATACAACAACAAAACACAGTGCTCATACAAGCGTCTGCCAACAGCAAAATCTGTCAAAGGTTTGAGTGAAATTATGCAATGCTTCATAACAACAAATTGCCTCTGATGAGCATGACATCACAAATGTTTACATTAGATTCATTTTAGCCGTTACGAGCCGGCTCAAGCGACAGCACAGTTGAGCCGTGTGTGAGTAGTACCTTCTCCCGCTTCTGGCTACAGAAATGTGGCTGCTGGTTGTGTAAGCAGTCACAGCATGCAGCTAGATGAAACTGGGAAAAATTTTATTTATTTAGTTTTGGTCCTGTGACATCTTGTATATATATAAGATCAGTACAATGCTGTGGACTACAAATATCTACATTAATACAATGTTACATGTACAACTAGTACATTTTAATACACAAATAATTGCCATAAATTGTTTATTAATTTAACATTATAAAATTAAATTCTGTTTCATTATGAGAGGTATTCATTTACAGAGTAGAAACTGTGATCCATCATAAATGATTTCAGCTTTTTTTTGAACAAGCTGTCTTGCTTTACCAACTTGATGTTGTTAGGAAGGTGGTTATACAATTGTGTGCTTCTAAGAAGGACACTCTTCTGGTAGGCTGATGTTCTGGCATATGAGACATGAATGTTATTGCCATTTCTTGTTGTCTATTTGTGCACAGAGCTTTCAGCTGATATGCATAGGAGGTTGTTAAATATTCTCTTACAAATACTATTGTTTCAAATATATATAGGCATGGAAGGTTCAGTATCTTTAGAGTAGGAAAAAGAGAGCGACATGAACCTTGCCTCTTTATGTTGCAGATGATTCCGATAGCTTGTTTCTGGGTTTTGACTACAGGGTGCATTCCCCCAAAATATTATTCCATATCCGGATTGCTGACTGGAAATGTGCCTGTATTACTATTTCTCTATTACAGCTTGTGCTTAGTATCTGTACCATGTAACAGATTGATGATAGCTTGGTTGTAAGAGCTTTAATGTATGTATTCCACTTGAGATCACTCTGCAGATATATTCCTAGGAACTTAACATCATCAACTAATTTTACAATTTTGTTGTTTATTTTCAATTTGTGTTCATTTTTTTGTGGGATATATGAAAGTTCATGGCCACTGTTTTACCAGTGTTAATTATAAGTTCATTTTTTTCAAACCAGTTTGTTAGCTCCAGCAATGATGCATCTGTAGTTAATTGAAGCTCTTTTTGGTCTGACCCTGTAATCAAAATACTGATATCATCTGCAAATAAAGTTTTCTGTTTGCAATGAACAGTGTCATTCAGGTCATCAATATACAAAAGAAAGAGGATAGGACCTAATGTTGATTCTTGTGGCACATCATATTTTATGGTAGTTTTTTCTGATTTGTAAGTTGTTTTTCTTGAAATGTTTTCAGTTATTGTGTCTTGTTTGAGAACAACTTTTTGTTGCCAGCTAGTAAGATATGATCTAATCCATTCATTTGGGATACCTCTAATTCCCTTTCTTTCCAACTTACGTAGTACGATACCATGATCTAAAATGTCAAATGCTTTGGATAGGTCCAAGAATATTCCAGTAGCCATTTCCTTTTCATCTACAGCTTTTATAATGGAGTGCAAATATTCATAAACTGCTGTGATTGTGGATCTAGTTTGCCTGAATGGAATTAGCTTATACCCTGAATTAAAACATAGGCCACTTTCAAAAGCACGTAGTATAAGATATTTATTGATTTGAAGAATATAATGTGGACCAATAATTACTCTTAGAAAAAGCTATTTCTCAAGCTGCCTTCCATTAGGAATGTGTGTGCACTCAGTGACAGTGATATGACTTTCAAATAATAGAGTTTTATTAGGCAAAACTAGACTTTCGCTAGTGCCTATCAATTATCAATGCACTATTTCATAGCATCAATACATGTCCTAGTATGTTAGTCCCCTGTTGTTCGGGCTTCTGTCACAGCTCATTCAAGACTACTGTATATCCAGTGTATATACAGTAGTCTTGAACGAACTGTGACAGAAGTTCAAACAACAGGGGCTGATGTACTAGGACATGTATTGATACTTGAAATAGTGCATTGATAATGGCTAGGCACTAGCCAAAATCTAGATCTGTCTAATATAACCTGAAAGAAAAGGACAATGGAGTGGTCTGCTCTATCATTTTAAAGAAGCTACTTACTCTTTGATTTTCTAACTGTTTCATTTTTGTGAAAATGCTTTTATTGTTTAATATGTCCCACACAATACATTTCAATGTGATGAATACAATGCTTCTACAATCCTCAAAGTGTTTAATCCATACTTCCATACAAGTTCATTGCATTTCAGCTGCTGAGCATCAGGCATATCTTTTAGCTTCCTAGACACCTGAAGACTCATGATGATGGTGTTATTAGAATGCTGTATGGTGGAGAATCATGCCTTTACATGTAGAACATGGCAGACTTTTAGCGAACCTGGATTTGATTACAATATGCAAGCATATCCACTGCTAACAGGCACACATGTATGGCTAGATGATGTTGTTGCACATACAAATATTATAAAACCTGCACTGCACCAAACTGCACATTCCTTATTTTCTTTCTTTTTTGAGTTGTATGTTTGTTACTCCTTTCCCAAAGAGACTGGGTGGATTTGGATGAACCTTTATTCAAAAAAAAAGTCATTGTTCCTGTGGGGTGGTCAGCATGACTACTGTTCCTGTGGAATGGGTAATGTGACTAAAAAGTCATTCATAGAAGTTAAATATATACATCAAAGAGATAACTTTTATAATGGTGCAGAAACATGGATAGTGCATTTCAGAATTAACATTTCTTTATAAATAACTGGTAAATAGTGAGTAATTCTGTGGGGAATGGCTAGTGACATTATAAGTTATGCACGGACAATGAAGTTTTCCCCTTCTGATTATTTTATTTCATGGGCCTGTAAGTGAGAAAAAGTTTACAAAAGCTTTGAAATTAAATTTGAAGTTTTTTGGAAGTTGATAATTGCTCTCTTCAAACACTGGATGAACACAGTCTGGGTAATCTTTATACTGTGAGTTACCCTGACTCTAGACCTACACACAGTTCCTAACTTTACTACCTGACTTATTGTGTTAAACCTTTAACATAAGATTATATCTCTTGGTATGTAGATTATGACAGAATTTTAAATTTGGCCCATGATCTGGAATGCATGGGTTGTGCAATGACCACTATTGGGTGGTGGGAGCCATTTTCATGTTTGTCAGGAGGTGTTCAACACTCATCTGCAATGGCTGGGTTTGGAAGATGGCGAAGAAACTGGATGATGTTTTGGAAGGCTACAGCAAAACCACTGGTCAAAATAACAATTCTTTAATATTCCATTAGACTTGGCTAATTATACATGCATGTCCTCATCCAGCACAAGGCCTAGCGTCATCCTGTGTTGTCTTTGTGTCAAAGTGGCATGCATAACATATGACCTGGCAGTGTATAACCCATCTCATTGTATCCGCTCTACCAAATACTTAAACTTATCAACTCTTTTGATGCTTCTGTGTTGCATTTGCAAATATTTTTCTCTATTGTGTTTATGTTCAATGTATTGAATTTTTTCGTGTGATATTAGTAATCTGGTTTTAGCTGCAGTTTTATGAAGTGTTTCTATCATTATCTTTGCATCTGTTTTGTCCTTAGAAATTACTGCAGTATTGTCAGCAAAAGCGAGACATTTCACCTCAGATCTTCCTCTTCCTTGTCATAGATGGATTACTTCAATGTTTTTCTCTTGTAGTTCGTTATCCCACTCTCTCATGACCTTGTCTAAGACCAGATTGAAGAGGATCAGTGAGAGCCCTTTTCCCTGCCGAACACCTGTGTTAATTGTGAAGGGTTCAGAAACTCCTCCTAGAAATTTAATTTGTGAAGTTGTGTTGTGAGTGTCTTTTTGACTAATTGTCTCGTGGTTCTGTTGATACCTGCTTCTTCCAGTGTTAGGAATACTGTCTGTCTACATAATCATATGCTTTTTTTGAAATCAATGAATGTAATGAACTGTGTTAAGGTTCCACATTTTTCTGATTCTGAGGATAGTTTTCAAGATAAAAATTTGCTTTGGCCATGATCTATTTTTTCTGAACCTTGCTTGGTACTCACCAATTGTGTGCTCTGTTTGATTTTGACATTGCTTTGTAGGTGATTAGAAGTAGAGATATGCCTCGGTAACTGTTGGTGTCTGTCCTGTCACCCTTCTTATGTAGCACAGATAGATTACAGCTTATTTCCAGTCATCCGGTATTCTTTTTTTCTCCCAGCAATCTTCAATAACCTCATAAATGGTTTCAGCTGCCCGCTTCCCTTGCAGTTTTCACATCTCAGCTAATACGCCGTCTTCACCTGGTTCTTTGTTGTTTTTCAGCTGGCCGTATAGTATAGTTCAATTTGATGCATTGATGGTGGTCCTGAAGGTGGGTTTTTCTTTTTGAGGCTGTCTGAAAATTAGTCATCATGTTGGTTCTTCACAGTTTAGAGGCTTTTCGAAGTATTTTGCTAGTAACTCACAATTGTCTATGTCATTGGCAATCAGTTTGCCTATTGAATCTTTGAAGTGTAGGCTCATCGGCTTGAAATCTGTTATTTCTTCTTTGAAAAATTTTGTAAAAGCCCCTAGTGTTGTTCTGTCTGAAATTTGTATCTCTTTCCTCTAATCATTTTTTATCATATTTACGTTTCTCTGTTTGAATAATTTTTGATGTCTCTTTTCTGATCTCAGTGAATTTGTTCCACTTTGTTTCCTTCTTGCAGGAGTTCCAATTTTTCCAAGCAGTTACTCTATCCTTTATTGCTTCATCACATACCCTATTCCACCACCTATGTTTCCTTCTTCTTTGTAGTTGTTATAGTTCTTTCACCGTTTCGATCACTGCTTCTCTGATTTCATTCCAGTTTATCATCTTTGTGTAAAGCTTTTTTAATGAATTTACTCCTGTTCTCTGACAGGTTGGAGTTTGGTCTTTTAGGTTGAAATTTGGCTTTGATTTCTGTTACATGATTTCCCTATGGTTTTGTTTAGTTATTGCCACATGATCCAGTTGATATGAGCCTAAATGTGTATTAGGAGAAGACCAGGTCTTCTTTCTCCTTGGTAATTTCGAGAAAAAGGTTGACATCAGTTTTAAGTCAAATTGTCTGCAGAAGTTGATGACCCTTTCTCCATTCTTATTGTTGCATGAACCATGGACCTTGCCATTGGTGGGGAGGCTTGTGTGCCTCAGTGATACAGATGGCCGTACCGTAGGTGCAACCACAATGGAGGGGTAGTTGACAGGCCAGACAAACGTGATACAGATGGCCGTACCGTAGGTGCAACCACAATGGAGGGGTATCTGTTGAGAGGCCAGACAAACGTGTGGTTCCTGAAGAAGGGCAGCAGCCTTTTCAGTAGTTGCAGGGGCAACAGTCTGGATGATTGACTGACTTGGCCTTACAACATTAACCAAAACGGCCTTGCTGTGCTGGTACTGCGAATGGCTGAAAGCAAGGGGAAACTACGGCCGTAATTTTTCCCGAGGGCATGCAGCTTTACTGTATGGATAAATGATGATGGCGTCCTCTTGGGTAAAATATTCCGGAGGTAAAATAGTCCCCCATTCGGATCTCCGGGCAGGGATTACTCAGGAGGACGTTGTTATCAGGAAAAAGAAAACTGGGGTTCTATGCATTGGAGCGTGGAATGTCAGATCCCTTAACCGGGCAGGTAGATCAGAAAATTTAAAAAGGGAAATGGATAGGTTAAAGTTAGATGTAGTGGGATTTAGTGAAGTTCGGTGGCAGGAGAAACAAGACTTTTGGTCAGGTGAATACTGGGTTATAAACACAAAATTAAAGAGGGGTAACGCAGGAGTAGGTTTAATAATGAATAAAAAAATAGGAGTGCAGGTAAGCTACTACAAACAGCATAGTGAACGCATTATTGTGGCCAAGATAGACATGAAGCCCATGCCTACTACAACAGTACAAGTTTATATACCAACTAGATCTGCAGATGATGAAGAAATTGAAGAAATGTATGATGAGATAAAAGAAATTATTCAGGTAGTGAAGGGAGATGAAAATTTAATAGTCATGGGTGACTGGAATTCGAGAGTAGGAAAAGGGAGAGAAGGAAACATAGTAGGTGAATATGGATTGGGGCTAAGAAATGAAAGAGGAAGCCGCCTGGTAGAGTTTTGCACAGAGCATAACTTAATCATAGCTAACACTTGGTTCAAGAATCATGAAAGAAGGTTGTATACATGGAAGAATCCTGGAGATACTAGAAGGTATAAGATAGATTATATAATGGTAAGACAGAGATTTAGGAACCAGGTTTTAAATTGTAAGACACTTCCAGGGGCAGATGTGGACTCTGACCACAATCTGTTGGTTATGAACTGTAGATTAAAACTGAAGAAACTGCAGAAAGGTGAGAATTTAAGGAGATGGGACCTGGATAAACTGAAAGAACCAGAGGTTGTACAGAGTTTCAGGGAGAGCATAAGGGAACAATTGACAGGAATGGGGGAAAAAGTACAGTAGAAGAAGAATGGGTAGCTCTGAGGGATGAAGTAGTGAAGGCAGCAGAGGATCAAGTAGGTAAAAAGACGAGGGCTAGTAGGACTCCTTGGGTAATAGAAGAAATACTGAATTTAATTGATGAAAGGAGAAAATATAAAAATGCAGTAAATAAAGCAGGCAAAAAGGAATATAGACGTCTCAAAAATGAGATCGACAGGAAGTGCAAAATGGCTAAGCAGGGATGGCTAGAGGACAAATGTAAGGATGTAGAGGCTTATCTCACTAGGGGTAAGATAGATACTGCCTACAGGAAAATTAAAGAGACCTTTGGAGAAAGGAGAACCACTTGCATGAATATCAAGAGCTCAGATGGAAACCCAGTTCTAAGCAAAGAAGGGAAGACAGAAAGGTGAAAGGAGTATATAGAGGGTTTATACAAGGGCGATGTACTTGGGGAAAATATTATGGAAATGGAAGAGGATGTAGATGAAGATGAAATGGGAGATATGATAATGTGTGAAGAGTTTGACAGAGCACTGAAAGACCTGAGTCGAATCAAGGCCCCCGGAGTAGACAACATTCCATTAGAACTACCGATGGCCTTGGGAGAGCCAGTCCTGACAAAACTCTACCATCTGGTGAGCAAGATGTATGAGACAGGCGAAATACCCTCAGACTTCAAGAAGAATATAATAATTCCAATCCCAAAGAAAGCAGGTGTTGACAGATGTGAAAATTACTGAACTATCAGTTTAATAAGTCACAGCTGCAAAATACTAACGCGAATTCTTTACAGACGAATGGAAAAACTGGTAGAAGCCGACCTCGGGGAAGATCAGTTTGGATTCCGTAGAAATATTGGAACACGTGAGGCAATACTGACCTTACAACTTATCTTAGAAGAAAGATTAAGGAAAGGCAAACCTACGTTTCTAGCATTTGTAGACTTACAGAAAGCTTTTGACAATGTTGACTGGAATACTCTCTTTCAAATTCTAAAGGTGGCAGGGGTAAAATATAGGGAGCGAAAGGCTATTTACAATTTGTACAGAAACCAGATGGGTGGTTCATGGTGTGGGTTCCTGTTGTCATGTCCTAGTTCATGAACCACGGGCAACGTATGAGTGGCCAAGTAAGTGGTCCCGACAGTCGGGATACCAGTTACTTTGGAATAAGGCTGGGCATCTCGGACATATTCTGAGTCGTGGTCACCTTTGTGCTCATACGGCAAAGACTATCAAATCCACCGGTTAGTCCCTCAGCCGTTAGGGGTAAAACTCAATGGGACTCGGGGCAAGTAAGGCTAGCAACCTGCTTCCCTGGTACTTTAAATATGATGCTGGCAACAATCAGAGCAAAATGCCTCGGACCTTTGGAGGTGACGGAGTCCCGCCTTAACTGACAAACCAGGGACTCCTAAGATACGACTTGGCAAACAAATGGTAATGAGATGGGGAGCTATTAATATCAATGGGGGCTACCCTGGGAAGAAGGTAGAGCTGGCAGAGGCTGCAAGCAAGATGGGGCTGGACGTTTTAGCTGTTAGAGACGTTCGGGTAAGGGGTGAGAAAGAAGAGGAAGTGGGAGAATACAAGGTCTACCTGTCAGGAGTCAAAGCAGGAATAGCACAATGGGGTGTAGGGCTTTACATCAGGAAAGAAATGGAACCCAGTGTAGTTGCAATAAGGTATGTAAACGAACGACTGATGTGGATAGATTTGACAGTGTCTAGCAAGAAAATTAGGATTGTGTCAGTATATTCGCATTGTGAAGGGACAGATCAAGATAAGATGGATAGTTTTTATGAGGCACTCAGTGATGTAGTTGCTAGAGTAAAGGACAAGGACAGTGTTCTGCCAGGATTGGAAATCAAACAGAAGGGTATGAAAAGGTTATGGGTAAATTTGGAGAGGATATGGAGACCAACAGGAATGGGAAACAACTCTTGGATTTCTGTGCCAGTATGGGCTTAGTAATCACAAACTCCTTTTTTAAACATGAAAACATTCACCGGTATACTTGGGAAGGCAGGGGAACCAGATCTGTCATTGACTATATAATAACAGATCAGGAATTCAGGAAGGCTGTGAGGGACACACGTGTATTCAGGGGATTCTTTGATGACACTGATCATTATTTAATCTGCAGTTAAATTGGGATTGTGAGGCCGAAAGTGCAGGAGGTCAGGTCTATATGTAGGAGGATAAGAGTGGAGAAACTTAAGGATAAGGAAATCAGGCACAAGTACATAACAGCGATTTCAGAAAGGTACCAGTTAGTTGAATGTAGTCAATTACAGTCATTGGAAAAGGAATGGACAAGGTACAGGGACGCAGTACTAGAAGTGGCTAAAGAATGTCTTGGAACAGTAGTGTGTAAAAGTAGAATGAAGCAAACAGCTTGGTGGAATGACACAGTCAAGGCAGCCTGTAAAAGGAAAAGGAAGGCGTATCAAAAATGGCTACATACTAGAACTCAGGTAGACAGAGAAAGTTATGTTGAAGAAAGAAACAAAGCCAAACAGATAATTGCAGCATCCAAGAAGAAATCTTGGGAAGACTTTGGAAACAGGTTGGAGACCATGGGTCAAGCTGCTGGAAAACCATTCTGGAGTGTAATTAGCACTCTTCGAAAGGGAGGTAAGAAGGAAATGACAAGTATTTTGGGCATGTCAGAAAAACTGCTGGTGAATCCTGTGGATGCCTTGGACAGATGGAGGGAATATTTTGAAGAGTTGCTCAATGTAGGTGAAAATACGATCAGTAATGTTTCAGATTTCGAGGTAGAATGGGATCGGAATGATGATGGAAACAGGATCACATTTGAGGAAGTGGAGAAAATGGTCAATAGATTGCAGTGCAATAAAGCAGCTGGGGTGGATGAAATTAAGTCGGAACTCATCAAATACAGTGGAATGTCAGGTCTTAAATGGCTACACAGGATAATTGAATTGGCCTGGGAGTTGGGACAGGTTCCATCAGACTGGACAAAAGCAGTAATCACACCAATCTTTAAACATGGAAACAGAAAAGATTGTAACAACTACAGAGGTATCTCTTTAATCAGTGTTGTGGGTAAAATCTTCTCAGGTATTGTTGAAAGGAAAGTGCGAGTATTAGTTGAGGACCAATTGGATGAAAATCAATGTGGGTTTAGGCCTCTTAGAGGTTGTCAGGACCAGATCTTTAGCTTACGACAAATAATGGAGAAGTGTTATGAGTGGAACAGGGAATTGTATCTATGCTTTATAGATCTAGAAAAGGCATATGACCGGGTTCCTAGGAGGAAGTTATTGTCTGTTCTACGAGATTATGGAATAGGAGGCAAACTTTTGCAAGCAATTAAAAGTCTTTACATGGATAGTCAGGCAGCAGTTAGAGTTGATGGTAAATTGAGTTCATGGTTCAGAGTAGTTTCAGGGGTAAGACAAGGCTGCAACCTGTCTCCACTGTTGTTCATATTATTTATGGATCATATGTTGAAAACAATAGACTGGCTGGGTGAGATTAAGATATGTGAACACAAAATAAGCAGTCTTGCATATGCGGATGACTTAGTTGTGATGGCAGATTCGATTGAAAGTTTGCAAAGTAATATTTCAGAGCTATATCAGAAATGTAAGGACTACGGTATGAAGATTAGCATCTCCAAAACGAAAGTAATGTCAGTGGGAAAGAAATATAAACGGATTGAGTGCCAAATAGGAGGAACAAAGTTAGAACAGGTTGACGGTTTCAAGTACTTAGGATGCATATTCTCACAGGATGGCAACATAGTGAAAGAACTGGAAGCGAGGTGTAGCAAAGCTAATGCAGTGAGTGCTCAGCTATGATCTACTCTCTTCTGCAAGAAGGAAGTCAGTACCAAGACTAAGTTATCTGTGCACCGTTCAATCTTTCGACCAACTTTGTTGTATGGGAGCGAAAGCTGGGTGGATTCAAGTTACCTTATCAACAAGGTTGAGGTTACGGATATGAAAGTAGCTAGGATGATTGCAGGCACTAGTAGATGGGAACAATGGCAGGAGGGTGTCCACAATGAGGAAATCAAAGAAAAACTGGGAATGAACTCCATAGATGTAGCAGTCAGGGCGAACAGGTTTAGATGGTGGGGTTCATGTTACACGCATGGGGAGAAGCAAGGTTACCCAAGAGACTCATGGGTTCAGCAGTAGAGGGTAGGAGGAGTCGGGGCAGACCAAGGAGAAGGTACCTGGATTAGGTTAAGAATGATTTTGAAGTAATAGGTTTAACATCAGAAGAGGCACCAATGTTAGCACTGAATAGGGGATCATGGAGGAATTTTATAAGGAGGGCTATGCTCCAGACTGAACGCTGAAAGGCATAATCAGTCTTACATGATGATGATGATGATGATGATGACCAGATGGAAGTTATAAGAGTCGAGGGGTATGAAAGGGAAGCAGTGGTTGGGAAGGGAGTGAGACAGGGTTGTAGCATCTCCCCGATGTCATTCAATCTGCATATTGAGCAAGCAGTAAAGGAAACAAAAGAAAAATTCGGAGTAGGCATTAAAATCCATGGAGAAGAAATAAAAACTTTGAGGTTCGCCGGTGACATTGTAATTCTATCAGAGACAGCAAAGGACTTGGAAGAGCAGTTGAATGGAATGGACAGTGTCTTGAAAGGAGGATATAAGATGAACATCAACAAAAGCAAAACGAGGATAATGGAATGTAGTCGAATTAAGTCGGGTGATGCTGAGGGAATTAGATTAGGAAATGAGACACTTAAAGTAGTAAGAGAGTTTTGCTAGTTGGGGAGCAAAATAACTGATGATGGTCGAAGTAGAGAAGATATAAAATGTAGACTGGCAATGGCAAGGAAAGTGTTTCTGAAGAAGAGAAATTTGTTAACATCGAGTATAGATTTAAGTGTCAGGAAGTCGTTTCTGAAAGTATTTGTATGGAGTGTAGCCATGTATGGAAGTGAAACATGGACGATAAATAGTTTAGACAAGAAAAGAATAGGAGCTTTCGAAATGTGGTGCTGCAGAAGAATGCTGAAGATTAGATGGGTAGATCACATAACTAATGATGAAGTATTGAATAGAATTGGGGAGAAGAGGAGTATGTGGCACAACTTGACAAAAAGAAGATAACAGTTAGTAGGACATGTTCTGAGGCATCAAGGGATCACAAATTTAGCAGTGGAGGGCAGCGTGGAGGTAAAAATTGTAGAGGGAGACCAAGATATGAATACTCTAAGCAGATTCCGAAGGATGTGGGTTGCAGTAAGTACTGGGAAATGAAGAAGCTTGCACGGGATAGGGTAGCATGGAGAGCTGCATCAAACCAGTCTCAGGACTGGAGACCACAACAACAACAACATTGTTGCATTTGTCTGCACAAAAATTTCCTACTATTGCCTTGTATTTCTCTTCTCTGCCGACCTATGCATTGAAGTCTCCTACAAGAGTTTTACGTGGTGCTTTGGTATTTTTGATGTCTCATTTGCCAGTGTCTCCGAAATTTTTTTACTTTTTCTGGATTTTTTTCCTGTTGTCATTTTTGGTACGCGTATGTGGCATTTATGATGATACAGCCCTTGTTTGCGGCTCTAAACAAGAGAAGTGACATTCACTCCGATGAGGATGCACAATTTGTTATGGATTCTTTTAGATTCCGTTTGACCATGAAAGCTGTTCCTAGCATAGTGACTTTCTGTTAATTCTTTATGGTCGGTTTTCCTTTATAGATCCTGTATCCCTCTGATTCAAATGCATTCTCATCACCATATCTGGTTTCCTGAAGTCCTAGTATGACAATATTACATCTGTTTAAGATATCTGTCAATTGTTTAAGTTTCCCAGCCTTCATTAGGGTGTCGATGTTCAATGTGCCTAGCAGATGTTTCTTCTTAGGCCGTACACAACAAGTTCTAGGAAGCTCCAACTCTTCCTTACATGATGTTCTAGGATCCCCAGAATCCGATGGCCTAGTTGCATCACTGTTTCCAGTGATGAAAGATTTTTTACCTCCTGGAGTATTTTTCCATTCAGTGTTTACCGTCAGGTCTTGGTTGAAAGTAAATTAGGAAGGGGTTCATGGGATGTTACTTCTGTGATCAAATCGCCAGATAGGTCTTAGGAGGCCGCCCAATATGGGAACAGACGTTTTTGATACTTGACCACTTTGGTAACAGACACTACTGATTTTTGCAGCTGCTATCATCATGCAGAGAGATGCTGACTACATAGCGGCTTGTTGCAAGTCACAGGCGACATGGATTTTCTTTCTCCTTGGTGAGTTCTCAGGATGTACACATAGCATTACTCTAATAACTAGTGAAAAATTCTCGTGTATCTCAATTATGTCACTTCCTATGTTAACCTACACAAACAAAATCACGCACTCTACAGCCCTCCAAATCAAAAACCAGGCACTTCTTGACATGTGTGAACTTGATTACATTAATCTATTCTGCTGCCTCATCGCTATAACATAGTGCATAAGGAAAGGTATTTGCAGAAGAGAGGAGTCAGCTGTAGCATTGGCATGGTTACAGTCTCAGCCACATTGACAGGTGAAAACATCTTTGTTCTTTGGCTAAATGAATACATTACATCTTCATGACAAAGAACCCCTAACACAAATTTCATCCTTACTATTCTTCAATGATGCATATAATATTTCATCATCTTCCATAACACAGCACAGTCATAACCTTAACTCACCATCACAATAGGATTGGATTGGATTGTTTTGGGGAGGAGACCAGACTGCGAGGTCATCGATCTCATCGGATTAGGGAAGGACGGGGAAGGAAGTCAACCGTGCCCTTTCAAAGGAACCATCCCGGGATTTACCTGGAGCGATTTAGGGAAATCATGGAAAACCTAAATCAGGATGGTCAGACGCGGAATTGAACTGTCGTCCCGAGTCCAGTGTGCTAGCCACTACACCACCTCACTCAGTTCACCATCACAATAGCATCACCTCATAAGAAAGTACAGTTCATCATAAGAAACCTTAATACCTCAATTCCCAGTAACCTCTCATCCCGAGACTAGTCCATTGGCTCCAATTCATAGAGTTCTCCGATATCGTGGACTGTAAGCCTGGGTCACTATTGTGTTTCTGCTACTCTCTGTGCCCTTAGTACACCTCTGATACCTCATAGAACTTTCCCCAATACATTCTCCCATAATGTCAAATCTCTAACCTGGACAGATATTATCATTGGACTTTCCGTTATACTGGTCACGGTCTCTCTAGGAGCCCAGGGCAGTTTAATGATGCTGTTGTGTCTAATGATCATCTCACATCCATATGGTATCTCAGCATATTGCTGCTTTAAATCAGCATCACATGATCAAAGATAAGAAATCCTAACCATTCAGTATTGTTGTTATGTCATGTTTTAGTTTGTCAGAGCTGTACCACTGTTTATATCTACCTTAATTCTGGAAACTAAATGTGAGAGGGAGTCAAATGAAAACCTTAAAAGTGTAATTAAAAATCGCCATTTCATGCCATTGTTCTGTACGTTAGCAGTAATGTTACCAATGATGCAAGGAACGCCCTACAGGCAGCACCATACTACAGATAAGCAGAACACGGCCGCAATACCAGTTCAAAATGACTGCCCCATTTGTGACATGCACCAGGAAGAACAGCATTCTCTCTTATATTTTCTGATGAGTGAAGGTACAAAACGTATTGAAATTCATCAGCAAATTAAGGTCGAGTATGGTGAAGCATGCCTACCACTGCAGCAAGTGTATGAGTGGAGTAGGAAGTTCAGAAATGGCATGACTTCTGTAACAGACACTCAGCACTCGAGTCAGGCACACCACCTTGTGGCACCAGAGTCTACTGCAGCAGCTGAAGCTGTTGTGATGGAAAACTGTCATGTGATGGTTGATGAAATAGCAGCAGATATGAACATTACTCACAGCTCAGCACAACACATCATTCATGAAGTGCTTAAGTTTCTCAAAGTGTCTGCAAGATGGGTGCCACAAAAGCTCACTCTGAACTAAAAGAGCAGCACATTTATATCTCTGAAGAACTGCAGAAGATGATGGCTTCTTCATGAGAATCGTTACAAGGCATGAAGCCTGGGTACAGTACCAGCACCCCACATAACGAGAGCAAGTAAGGAATGGCACCATTTCTCATTACCAAAACCCATGCAGTTGTAGTTGCAGCTATCTGCATGGAAGTTTTTGCTGACTCTCCTTTGGGATGAATAAGGCATCTTCTTGGAACACTACATGACTAGGAGAAACATCATCACAAGCTCATCATATAATAGTATTTTAAAAAATCAGCTTCAGCCTGTTATGAGATCAAAGCAATGTGGACTTCTGACTGCAGGTGTCCTTTTGCAACATGAGAAAGCTCAAACTTATACTGCTTGTGCAACACTTTCAACCATTGATGACCCACAGTTCGATACTCTGCCATGTCTGCCATAATCACCAGACCTCTGCCAAATGATTACCACATGTTTGGATAACTTAGAGAGACGATGGGAGGAATGATATTTCATTCTGATGAAGAGGTGCAGTAGGTCATGCACAAACAGCTGCGCACACGGCCAAATGAATACTTTTTCAGACGAAACTGTGCATGTCCTATGCACTGAAGGAAGTGTGTTAAACACCAGGGAGATATGTTGAAAAATAATACAACTGTGTTCCACTTCAGTTTCATATCAAAAAATTTAAAAAAATATATAAGGATCCCCCCCCCATGTGGTATTCCCTAACTATTGCCCTTGTGATTGTCATACTCCAGACTGTCCTATTTTCTAGTACACACTTTACTAAACAATCAAAATATTGCACTAAAAGAAATCACGGTTTCCTATTAAATTAAACACACTAAGTTTCTACTATTACAGTGGTACAGCATATGTTCAATGTATTGTAAGTCTCACCTAAACGTTCATTCACTATATAACAAAAACACATAGTTTACCTATTCCCAGTTTTCAATCTACTTTACAAAAGACATATCAGATACAGTAGTACAGACTACTACATTCATACTTCACTATTTCAAAAAATCCAGGCTTGTATTTACCTATTACTTACGCTATCTTAAGCTTTCTCGGTACCCATGGCTCTCCTTGCCTTAAGTACATGCTCTCTCTGCACTTTGTGGAGTAATTCTCTTTCTGATGGCATACCCAGAAAACTAAATCATGCAATCCAATGGATGAAGCTGGATGTACTTGTAAATTACACTGTGTGCATATCACAGATGCTGACAATTCAGCCCTTAAGTCTTTACCTAATATTACAACTGAGTCTATACCTAATATGGTGAAAAACAGGACAGTAAGAATGCAAGGATACAAAGATACAAGGATTCCTTGAGTGAAAATCCAGAATTGGAGCAGCTACTTAACTATAATGCTGCTGCTCAAATGAAGCCACAATTACAGTCACCATTTGCTTCTCTCACTGGAATGAAGTGGACCTACTTCTTCTCCATTGATCAACCAGTAGCCAAAAAATTCCTCTTCCGATTCCAGAATGTAGACAGAAGGTTGGGCAATAAGCATTACAGGATGGAGGGAGCTGTTTTTGTGTTCGTCAGGTGACGTATGACTGCCACCTGGAGTGTCCTGGGTTTATAAGACAGTAAAGCAGACTGGAGGACATTATGGGTGGCTGCAGAAAAACCGTCATTGAACATAACAGTTCTTTGTTATTCCATTAGAGTGGAACAATTATATGTGTATATTCTGACACCATCCCATGTTGTCCCTGCATCAGAGCTGAATGCATAGCATACATCCCAGATGTGTATGTGGACAGCTGGAAGGCAGGCTGCTTACTTGGAGAATGCCAACTCAGCAGATGGTGATGGGGCAGCAGGTGAGTGAAGCACTCGAGACAGCTCTTCTATTACAACAGGCAACCAGAGGTGTCTTCTACCATTGGGATAGATAACAGCATCACTCAGAGTCAAACTGTCTACCATTGCATTGAGAGCAGCAGCTGGGAGGCAGCAAGGAACCAGTTGTCCATTTGTGCCTCAGACCATGAGGCAGTGGCTGGTTGCTCAGTGGGTGGTCAGATAGATGTCAAATTTTTGCAGCCCAGCAGCAGTTATGCCATAAGCTCAGCATGATGTGGCACAGCATAGTCTAGCTGTACCAATGACTGTCTCAGTAGAATGTTGGCACATGACACAGCACTGCCATATCGATAATCTGCTCTACTGGCCCAGGGGTTTAAATACAGCTGTCTGAAGCTGAGCACATGGAAAATTTGCCACTGCTGCATTCCTAGGTCATACAGAAGTTTCTTGAACAGGGGCTAGTGCTTGAGGCTCGGCTGTCATCATATAGGAAGCGGCTGAACTCAAGCTCCAGCAAAAACTAATGAAAAACATCTAGACTCGTTGGAGCAGAAACTATTTACTGTTACTAAGGAGCTTTCATCTAGTTCAGAACGTTGATAGATGCCAGAGGATTAGAACTGGCAACATTATCCTTCTTCAAGAACATGTCTTGCCTCAACATAAGTGGAAAAGGATGAGAGTAAATGACTCTGCTAGGATGGAGTTCATTGAACTCTGTAGCAAAGAGATATTACCAAGCCAATTGTGCGTGGTTGTAAATTCCTAAGGGACAAAACTGCTGAGGTCATTGGTCCCTAGACTTACACATTACTTAAACTAACTTAATCTAACTTACGCTAAGAAAAACACACACACCCATGCCCAAGGGAGGACTTGAACCTCCGGTGGGAGGGGTCCACACAATCCATGACATGGCGCTTCTAAGCACGCAGCAACTCTGCATGGCTCCTGGATGAGGAGGATTTCATGGCACAGTAGAATTATTTATTATAATATCTTTGTATGACTCTATTTCTCTTTAGTTGAATTAAATGTTCTTGTACTTGTAACGGCAAGCAGTGATTATTATGTATTCAACTCAGAACTATAAGAAATAATGATGGCTGGTTAGCCAGCCAGCCGGGATAAAGTTTTTATGTAGTTTCCCAAATTCCACTAGGCACATATTGAGGTGGTACCTACATCCCACCTCAGATACATGCTATTTAGAAAACATTCTTACACTTTCAAATGAGATCTACTCTAGAAACAGACAATTGGGGTATACAGATTCTGTCCTGGGTGATGAACCTGACACTGATGACCACAGTATAGTTTCTCTGAATGCATAATCATCACCACCATCACCACCACTTATTTACCCTGTGGTCGTGGCCTTGTAGATTAAGTGCTGCATCAACAATTGGTCATTGCTGCATTCTCTCCAGAGCTGCTTCCTTCCAACTGACTACATTAAAAGTTTCCATATCTTTCTTTATATTGTCTTCCCATGTGTTTCTTGGGCTACCCACAGATCCCTTTGTTGTTGTGTGGACAATGAATGTTTACTTAGGAAGCTGGGTTTCTAGCATACAGATAACAGCATACATGACCTGCCCAGTCTAGTAGTCTATTCTTTTGATATTATAAAACATTGATCTCGTTCATGATCTTATAAATTTCATGATTCCTTTTTGTTCTTCAAGTATCTCCATCTCTCATTGGGCCCCACATTCTTCTCTTAAGATAGTGTAAGTAATAGGTAAATACAAGCCTGGATTGTTGTAAATAATACAATCCAGGCTTTTATTTACCTATTACTTACACTATCTTAAGCTTTCTCAGTACCCATGGCTTTCCTTGCCTTAACTACAAGGGTCGGTCAAAAAGTAATGCCTCCCATTTTTTTTCTACTTAAAGAAATTAAGTTAAGTGAAAAATTTGAATTTGGCGCCATTCCTCAAACCTTCTTCTGCAATCCACTGCAGTAGTAACTTTCTGTGTCAACAGGTGGCAGCACAGCAGAAGTTTGTAAGATGGCCGACATCGATGTTCGTTTGAGACAGCGTTGTGTGATTGAATTCTTGAATGCAGAAGGTGAAACGCCCATACGCATTCATGAAAGACTGAAGAAGGTGTATGGTGTTGTGACAGTGGATGTCAGCACTGTTAGACGATGGGTTCGTCGTTGTAAGGAAGCTGAAGGGCAAACACCGTTGACTGACGAAAAGCGGAGCGGCAGGCCGGTGAGTGCAGTGACTCCACACAACATTCAGCAAGTTGATGACATCATTCGTGGTGACCGTCGGGTGACTGCAGATGAAGTGTGTCGCATTATTTCTCTTAGTAAAGGCAGTGTGATCATGATTATTAAACAATTGGGGTACTCAAAAGTTTGTGCACGGTGGGTTCCAAGAATGTTAACCGATCAGAATAAAGAGGCAAGGAAAACAATAGCCTCCCAACACTTGCAGCGCTTCCGTTTTGAGGGAGATGAGTTTCTGAAAAAAATTGTGACCGGGGACGAAACATGGGTGCATTTTTTTGAACCCGAATCAAAGAGGCAGTCAATGGAGTGGCGTCACACAAGCTCGCCGAGGAAGAAAAAATTCAAAACTGTGCGATCGGCAGGGAAAGTTATGGCAACAGTTTTCTGGGATACAGAGGGTGTGATTCTGGTTGATTTTTTGGAGCAGGGATGCACAATAAATTCTGTTCAATACGTCACAACCCTCAAAAAACTTAAAGCACGTCTTCAGCGAGTTCGCCCAACAAAATCAATGGCAGATGTTCTTCTTTTGCATGACAATGCAAGACCACACACCAGTCGTCACACCTCTGACGAGATTGTCAAAATTGGATGGGAAGTTTTGCCTCATCCCCCATACAGCCCTGACCTGGCACCATCAGACTTCCATCTGTTCGGGCCACTAAAAGAAGCTCATCGTGGGATTCATTTTGAAGATGAGGAGGCCGTCAAAACATCCGTGCGTCAATGGCTTAGGAAGCAGAGCTGTGATTTTTACCGTGCTGGGATACATGCCCTTGTTCAAAGATGGACCAAAACTGTAGAGATGGGCGGAGATTACATTGAAAAATGACAAAATGATCCTCAATGTTGTGGTTTTCAACCTATGTAATTGCATTTAAATTTCCTGACAATTAAACGTAGAAAAAAAAATAGGAGGCATTACTTTTTGACTGACCCTCGTACATGCTCTTTCTGGGCTGTCTGGCATAATTCTCTTTCTGATGGCATAACCAGTAAACTACATCATGCAATTCAGTGGATAGAGCTGGATGTACTGGTAAATTACACTGTGTGCATATCACAGATGCTAATGGTTCAGCCCTTGGGTCTTTACCTAATATTACAACTGAGCCTATACCGAACATAGTGAAAAACAGGACATTGGAGTCCACCCCTGTTAGCTGAGTGGTCACTGCAGTGGAATGCCATGCCAAGGGGCCCGGGTTTGATTCACAGCTGAGGCTGGAGATTTTCTCCACTCTGGGACTGGGTGTTGTGTTGTCCTCATCATCATTTCATCCCCATCTCCGATGCGCAAGTCGCCCAATGTGGCGTCGAGTGCAATAAGTACTTGCCCTCGGCGGCCAACTTCCCCAAATGGGGGACTCCCGGTCCACAATGCTGTAAGCTCATTTCATTTCACAGGACACTAGAATGCAAGGATACAAAGATACAAGGATTGTTGTTGTTGTTGTTATGGTCTTCAGTCATGAGACTGGTTTGATGCAGCTCTCCATGCTACTCTATCCTGTGCAAGCTTCTTCATCTCCCAGTACCTACTGCAGCCTACATCCTTCTGAATCTGCTTAGTGTATTCATCTCTTGGTCTCCCTCTACGATTTTTACCCTCCACACTGCCCTCCAATACTACTTCTCCCCAATTCTATTCAATACCTCCTCATTAGTTATGTGATCTACCCATCTAATCTTCAGCATTCTTCTGTAGCACCACATTTCTAAAGCTCCTATTCTCTTCTTGTCTACACTATTTATCATCCATGTTTCACTTCCATACATGGCTACACTCCATACAAATACTTTCAGAAATGACTTCCTTACATTTAAATCTATACTCGATGTTAACAAATTTTTCTTCTTCAGAAACGCTTTCCTTGCCATTGCCAGTCTACATTTTATATCCTCTCTACTGCGACCATCATCGGTTATTTTGCTCCCCAAATAGCAATACAAGGATCCCGCAAGCGAAAATCCAAAACTGGAGCTGCTACTTAAATATGTTACTGCCACTCAACTGAAGCCACTACTGCAGTCTCCATCTGCTTCTCTCACTAGAATGAAGTGGACCTGCTTATTCTCTGTCAATCAATCAGTCTTCAAAAAATTCCACTTCTGATTCCAGAATGTAGTGGGCGGGCTGTGCAATGACCGTTACTGGATGGAGGAAGCTGTTTTTGTGTTTGTCTGGCAGTGTATACTATCACCTGGAGTGTTCTACATTTATAAGATTTCAAAGGAGACTGGAGGACATTGTGGGTGGCTGCAGCAAAACCATCAGTGAACACAACAATTCTTTGTTATTCCATTAGAGTAGAACAATTATATGTGCATGTCCTTGCACCAGCCCATGTTGTCTCTGCATCAGAGCAGAAAGCGTAGCATACACATGAGTGGTTTATGTGCACATCCGGAAGGCATGCTGCTTACTTGGAGAATGCCAACTCAGCAGATGCTGATGTGCTAGCAGGTGAGTGAAGCACTCGAGACAGCTCTACTATCAACAAGGGGCAGCCAGCAGTGTCTTCTAGCAGTGTGATGGGTGACAGCAACGCCTAGAGTCAACTGTCTATCACTGTATGGAGAGCAGCAGCTGGCAAGCATGAGGCAGTGGCAGGTTGCTCAGTGGAGGTGAGATGGCAGTCAGTTTTTTGCAGCCCAGCAGCATTTATGTCATAAGCTCAGCATCATGTGGCACAGCATAGCCTAGCTGTACCAATTATGACTGTGTCAGTAGTATGTTGGCACAAGACACAGCACTGCTGTTTCGATGATCTGCTCTACTGGCCCAGGGGTTTAAATACTGCTGTCTGAAGCTGAGCACTTGGAAAATTTAGCACTGCTGCATTCCTAGGTCACACAGACGTTTCTTGAACATGGGATAGTGTCAGAGGCCTGGCTGTCATCATGTAGGAAGAGGATGAACTCAAGCTCCAGCAAAAACTAATGTAAAACATCTGGAATCATTGGAGCAAAGACTATTTACTGTTACTAAGGAGCTTTCATCAATTTCAGAACGTAGATAGAAGCCAGAAGATTAGAACTGGCAACATTGTCCTTCTCCGAGAAGATGTCTTGCCTCAACGTAAGTGGAAAAGGGTGAGAGTAAATGACTTATGAATTTTCTGGGATGAAGTTCACAACTCTAGAGCAAAGAGATATTACCAAACCAATCCAAGTGGTTATACTATTGGAGATTGTCCAGGGTGTGGAGGATGTCATGGCACAGTGGAAGTGTTTATTATAATATCTTTGTATGACTCTATTTCTCTTTGGTTTAAATAGATGTCCTTGTACTTGTAATGACAAGCACTGATTATTACTTATTCAATTGGAAGCTACAACAAATAATGATGTCTGGTCAGCCAGCCAGCCGGGATAAGGTTTTTATGTTGTTTCTCACATCCCATTAGGCACGTATTGAGATGGTACCTACATCCCACTTCGATGCAAGCTATTTAGAAAACATTCTCACACTTTCACATGATATTTACTCTAGAGACAGACAAGTGGAGTATACAGATTCTGCCCCGGGTGATGAATCTGTCACTGATGACAATAGTAGTTTAGTTTCTCTGAATCCATAATCATCATCACCATCTCCTCCACTTACTTATCCAGTGGTCAGTGGGCTTGTAGAGTAAGTGCTGCATCAACAATCGGTCTCTGCTGCACTCTCTCCACAACTGTTTTCTTCCAACTGACTACATTCAATGTTTCCATATCTTTCTTTATATTGTCTTCCCATGTGTTTCTTGGACTACCCAGGGATCTTTTTGTTGTTATATGGGCAATGGACGTTTACTTATGAAGCTGGGTTTCTTGCATACAGATAACATGACCTGCTCATTCTAGTAGTCTCCTCTTTTAATATTATAAAACATTGGGCTAGTTCATAATCTCATAAATGGGCAGGTTCATAATCTCATAAATTTCATGATTCCTTCTTGTTCACCAAATATCTCCATCTCTCACTGGGCCCACATTCTTCTCTTAACCTTTCTTTCAAGTGTTAGAAGCTTTTGCATCTCTCTTTTAGTAAGTTTCCAGTTTTCTGCACCACAAAGGACATTGAAATGTATAATAACATTTTAGATTTAATTTTTGCAGAAACTAGTATATCTTCAGACTTGAGCATATCCCTGATGTCATATAGGCATCTGGTGTCATTAGAAATTCTTTCATTTTCATCAGTAGGTATTTGATTACAATAACTTCCCATTGACTTGAACTGATCATCAGACTTGAACTTGACTTCAACGAACTTGACTTCAACTGTTAAGTGCTTTTGTGCATATTTAGCTATGCTTATGAATATAATAGAGGGAAACATTCCACGCAGGAAAAATATATCTAAAAACAAAGATGATGTGACTTACCATACGAAAGCGCTGGCAGGTCGATAGACACACAAACAAACACAATCATACACACAAGGATGTGGGTTTTAAGGGAGAGGGTAAGCAGTCATTCCAATCCCGGGAGCGGAAAGACTTACCTTAGGGGGAAAAAAGGACAGGTATACACTCGCACACACACCCATATCTAACCACAAATGAGATCCATCCTTCATGAAATCCTCCCCACTTCACCAAGAGTGTCTTTCTGCCGTCCACCTAACCTTCGTAACCTCTTGGTTCATCCCTATGAAATCCCCAAACCCTCTGGCTCCTACCCTTGTAACCGCCCCCAATGTAAAACCTGTCCCATGCACCCTCCCACCACCACCTACTCCAGTCCTGTAGCCCGGAAGGTGTACACGATCAAAGGCAGAGCCACGTATGAAAGCACCCACGTGATTTACCAACTGACCTGCCTACACTGTGAAGCTTTCTATGTGGGAATGACCAGCAACAAACTGTCCAATCGCATGAATGGACACAGGCAGACAGTGTTTGTTGGTAATGAGGATCACCCTGTGGCTAAACATGCCTTGGTGCACGGCCAGCACATCTTGGCACAGCGTTACACCATCTGGGTTATCTGGATACTTCCCACTAACACCAACCTGTCAGAACTCCGGAGATGGGAACTTGCCCTTCAGTATATCCTCTCTTCTCGTTATCCGCCAGGCCTCAACCTCCACTAATTTCAAGTTGCCGCCGCTCATAACTCACCTGTCTTTCAACAACATCTTTGCCTCTGTACTTCTGCCTCGACTGACATCTCTGCCGAATCTCTTTGCCTTTACAAATGTCTGCTTGTGTCTGTGTATGCGTGGTTGGATATGGGTGTGTGTGCGAGTGTATACCTGTCCTTTTTCCCCCTAAGGTAAGTCTTTCCGCTCCCGGGATTGGAATGACTCCTTACCCTCTCCCTTAAAACCCACATCCTTTCGTCTTTCCCTCTCCTTCCCTCTTTCCTGATTTAGCTATGCTTACTTACATGTGTTATATTTTTTTGTTTTTTGATAAGTAGTCCTACTTGACTTGTTGCTATAACAGCTCCCCAAGAGTTTGTTCACTCTTGCTCACTAACACTATCTGACAAATACAAAACTGAAAATTACAGATAAGTCTCAGTGCTTCCTGTCTTCTCCAAAATAGTTGAAAAAGTCATCTACAACAAAATTATAAATTTTTGTCAATAAATATAATGTTTGAAAACTATGATAGATTTCAAACACATAAATCAACTAGCACGGCAACAGTGCAGTTAATTGCAATTAACTGCACTGTTGCAGTGCTAGTTGATTTACGTGTTTGGAATCTGTCATAGTTTTCAAACATTACATTACCTTGAGAAAGCTTTAGACAGTGTGTACTACTGCTTAAAACTTGGAATGGTGTCCACAAATCTAAAATTATTACAATAAAATATGTTGTGCCATAAGGCTTGGTATATGGCCCTCTTCTGTTTTTGATTTATGCAAATGACATGCAATATTATTCTCTAAGTTCCTAAGTAGTTCTGAATGCAGGTGATATGTCCATCATGCCTAAAAATCAATCATTTAAAAAACTACAAACCTATGGGAACGGGATGTGTGTAGAGGTATACTGAACAAACTGCCCCACAAATATCTGCACATAAATATATATTTTCACAGTAGTTCTACACATGTACACAGCAGGAGACATAAATGCACGCTGTTAGAATAACATGGCAGCTCGAATGTCCAATTTCAGTCAATGATCATGTTGTTCACGGTTGATATGACCACACAGCACCCCTCCTCCCCCTCCCCAACAGTACGGAGTACAAGTGAGTCTTGGCTGGAGACAGTGTGGGTATTGATGCTGTTGGTGGTCGTACGAGATGGTAGATGCACAACTGGGACCTCCACCTCCACTGGGGTGGGGAGCAGAGGTGGAAAGATGGCAGGCAGGTCCACCTCGAAGTCATTGAGCCAGCGAGGGCAGATGATGCGGCTGCTGGCCCGTGAGCAGGGGAGCGGAACGGTGGATGCCAGGGTGTAGGTGTGGCAAGCCCAGATGCTATCCGAACCGTCCGGCGAGATGAAGGCATGGATTGTTGTTGGGTCGCACTCACTAGGGAGAGTGAGCATATGCGCAACACTGAAGTTTAGCTGATCGTCGGGTGGCGAGGTCGTGGTGTCTGTGAGTAGAATGTGAACTCGGTCGTCGAGAGTTACAATTGAAATGTCGTCCATGCAGTGTGGGGGGTATGTTGCAGAGCAGGGTGACTATGGGAGAGGGTGTCTCCATAATCGCTGAGGTAGCTGCGAAACCCACACACGGGGTAGAGGTTGACGTATCCGAGAAACCCGCGAATGGCGATGGGGCGGCATCGGGTGAAAAAATTGGCGTGGTGGCCCAAGGATAAACGTTGTTGTCTCCACAGCAGGAGAGAGACTGGTGAAAGAGTCATTAGAAGAATCTGACTGAGCCATCTGGGGGGCATTGGGGTCCAGCAGGGGGGCATCGGGCTCCACGAATGCTGGTTTGAGTTGGTGTAACAAAACCGTTTGGGGAGAGTCTTTGACGATGATATCGAAAGTTGTAGCGAGCTGCTGGAGGATTTTAAAGAGGCCGTGATAAGGTGGTTGTAGTGATTGTCGGACCGGATCATCTCTCAGCATCACATGGGAGAAGTGTTGAGAGCGGTTGGCACGTGAGTGTCTGGTGGGGAGTGGCTGATAGGTGGGTGCAGGCGCGCATGTTTGAAATGAGTGTGCATGCGATTTATGAAATCCGGGCAGGGGGGGAAATCTTTGGGTACCTTTGGCTGAATGAGTTCACCTGGTAGGACGGAGTTCTCCCCGAAAGCGAATTCTGAGATAGTTCCCTATAAGTCGGGCTTGAAAGTTGAGCGGAGGCCCAGGAGCACCAATGGAAGGGCTTCGGACCAGAGGTAGTCGTGGCCCTGAGGGCTGTTTTCAGTGTGTGGTGCCACCGTTCTACCAACCCATTGCTTTGTTGGTGGTAGCCTGTGGTATGAATTTTCTTTATGCCAGCAGATGTTACATAAAATGGTGAACAGGGACGACTCAAGCTGCCGAACCTGATTGGTGGTGGTGGTGGTGGTGGTCGGACAACCAAAACTAGTAATCAATGCGAATATGAAACCCTTGGCCATGGTCTCGACCGTGATGTTATGTAAACGAACTGCCTCTACTCAGAAGGACATGCAGTCGATTGTGGATAGAATGTATCTGTGGCCCCCCAACGGTGGAAGAGGACCAATAAGATCGATAAGAACATGGCGAAATCGTCCTGGGGGAATGTCGAACCTGCCCATTGGTGGGGTGGCGTGGGGTGGCGGCTGATTTTGTTGTGTTGACAGGGGACGCAGCTATGTGCCCAGGTCTGACAGTCCCATTTTATATTTTTCCAAACAAAACGCTTGGAGACGAGCCATGTAGTGGCGTGGACACCAGGATGAGCGAAGTTATGCAGCGCATCGAAGGCCTGCTGGCACAAGGGGGGGCGGGAGCAACAGACATAAGGTACCGGTAGAAGAGTAGCATCACACCTCATCCACAACACCAGGGAATTTAGCTTTGGTAAACACAAGGGATGTTTGAGGGTCCACAAGGAGAGCTTGAGATTCCTCATCGGAGGCTTGTAGGGTGGCCAGGTTGGATAAGTCTATGATGCGTGAAATAGTATTGATCCGCGAGAAAAAATCTAGCAAACGTCGGTTGTGAATTGGGAGACGCCGAGGGAGTGGGTCCTTGGGGGGTTTGCAGAATGCATCTGTGAGTGGTTTGTGATCATTGAGGATGATGAACGAGCGACCCTCCACGTGAGGCAGAAGTGTTTGACAGCCTGGTAGGCCACAAGGAGTTCTCTATTGAAAGCGGAGTATTTCTTCTGAGCTGTTGATAGTTTTTTAGAGAAGAAATGTAGAGGGGAAACCGTGTCTGCCTTGCGTTGCTGTGGTACCGCTCCCACCGCGGTGTCAATGGCGTCCGCAGTGATGAACAACCTGGCCGAGGGGTCGAGGTGGGCAAGTGTCAGTGCGTGAGCTAAAGAAGTCTTTAGTGCATTGAAGGCCTCCAGAATAGGTGCAGTCCAGCGAACGGGTTTGAGTCCTGAATTCTGTTTACCCGACAGTGAGTCTGTCAGTGGGGCCTGCACGGCGGCAAAAGAGGGCAGGTGACGACGTTAGTAATTTATTGTGCCCAGGAAATATCAGAGTTCTTTGCAAGTACCAGGGGACAGCACTGACATGATGGCCTGCACACGAGATTTGGGAGGTTGCATTCCATCGGTGGAGACAGTGTAACCAAGAGAGTGACAGAAGGCTGGTGCAATTGGAATTTGTCTTTGTTGACCTCTATGCCATTGGATTTCGAGGTCTGGAGGACCACAGATAAATGATTTTTATGTTCCTCAGCTGACTTGCTGAAAATGAGTATTTCCTCCAGATATGCAAAGCAAAAACTTGAACTGTCGTAAGATGGAGTCAATGAATCACTGCCACGTTTGCGCTGCATTTTTCAGGCCGAATGGCATGAAGTTGTAATGGAACAAACCAAGCGGCATGGTAATAGCTGTTTTAGGGATGTCTTCCGGTGCTTTGGGAATTTGATGGTAGGCACGTTTACAGTCAATAACACTGAAGATTGTAGCGCCCGATAACATATGAGTGAAATCATGTATGTTAGGCACGGGGTAATATCCATGAGGGTACGAGCATTTAGACATCTGTAATCACTGCACATTCGGAAAGAACCATTGTGTTTGAGGGTGAGGTGAATCGGTGAAGACAAGTTGCTGCCTGGCGGTTGCAGGATACCTGCTGCCAAAAGTTGGTTAATTTGCTGCCTGGCCGCATGCAACTTAATAGGATTGAGGCGTCTAACCTTGTGCCTAATAGGAGGGCCAGCGGCGGTAACTATCTTGTGCGTCGTTCCGTCAGTGATGGAAGAAACTGAGAACTGCACACGAGACTGACCATTGTCCTGACGTGAAGTTTTTGGACAAGTAGGGCACGATGAGGTGAAGCCATTAGCGCAAGTGGGAAAGGGCAACCCGAAAGTCACATGCCTAGTACGTGAGCGTGGCTTGTGTGGAGAGGGCGGCTGCACATGCAACAAGGAGCAGGTCGGAACGCGCGGTGAGTGTCTGCTGTCAACCTTGCACTTGATAACCGGTGCGGGCGAGAGTGGCGTTGGCGTCGCACATGGAACAGTGATGGCTGCCAAGTCACGTAACTGGCGCGTGAGAGAGGGGGAATGTTTATCAACACGCAGAGCGGCTGCTTGAGCAGTGTGCGTGGTTGCGTTGCGCGCACGACTGTCATTAGAAGCACTGTTTGAAACACAGGGCACTGAACGTGGCGAGGGCATCGGTGGTGCTGAGTCTACCGGAAGCGAATCGTCACACACAATTAATGTGTTTGGACGAACCTGATGAGTGTCTGAGCTGGTGTAGGCATTAGAAGCTCGATTAGGTGGCAGAACTGTGGACTGTAGTTTTAGCAGCGAGTTACGAGCCGTGACAAGCTCGTTGTAGGTGTGTGCGATGCGTTTTTCAGCTCAGCATTGTCCCAGTGGAGCTGTTCCACTGAGTTGTATTCTAACAGTAGATTAGTTACACAGGTCGCAATGTCATCCACAAGGGTGGAACACTCGTGTACTAACGCACATGTCACGAGAGAAGCAGAGTGGAGAACATAAGTGCAGGAGCACAGTATCTGAGTGTTAGTGGACTGGTGTTGCACTGAACCCTGAAATTCATCCAGAGAGAGTTTGTAATGGGACAAAATATCCATACAGAGAATTGATTCATCAATGTTGGCAATGTAGAAAGTCCACTGAAAACACAGAGAATGAGATAGGTGCACCGTAACTTTGACAGAGCCTGAGGTTTGTAATGTTGATGCGTTGACAGCTCGTAGAAGTGACCTCTTCAGTGAAAATATGGGGAGAGCCATCGATGTAGGTATGATAGACACGTCAGCACCAGTGTCGACTAGGAAACTGAGCCGTGACAAAATGTCAGTCACGTACAAACGACTGCTCAGCAAGGTAGACGAGTGGATGGAGTGCAATGTATGAGGACGCCCGTGGGGTTCCCCGCAAGGCTCAGTGTCTTTTAGATCCTGTGGTCGGTGTTTGCAAGGTAACCGGCACTTCTTAGCATCCTCGCTGAAAACCTTCTGGTACCAGCAGTACGGATGAGCCGGATGTTGTGGTGGTGGTGGTGACTGCGGAAATGGAGGAGGCTTGTCCTCGTCAATTTGTTCTGGCATGTATACCGGTACATATGGCGTGTGGGTGATCCTGGAGTGCTCGGATGGTGGAGAGAGTGAGCGGATGCTGCCAGGTGATGTAGAAGGCGTGGAGGTGGAGCGAGCCCTGCCTCTGCCAGCAGAAGGCCGGTAGGCGGGAGCAGTTGTGCCAACTAGCGGTGAGTGGTGAGCTGGCTGGCATTGTCGTAGCAATGAACACAGTTGGTCTACGATGCGGAGATGAGAGCCAATTGGCTCGAAGGAGTGTGTTGGAAAGCAAGTGGATCTGTAGGTCAGTAGACAGCTTGGCAGACCACACCACCCACAGAGTGATGCCTGGCATGGTATGCTCACTCACAAGTAACCAAAGGCAGTGCCAGAGTTGTGATGGGGTTCGGTCCCCCAGGTGTTCCTCGTACAAGATCTTGATGATTAATTCTTGTGGTGAGAAGGCGAGTCGTTAATGATCGTCTTCTTCACAAACTCATATTTCAGTGGAGGCAGTGGCAAGAGGAGTAGATCACAAGTTAAGTCTGAATGATCACGAAGGTGCGTGACGAGACACAGGAATTTAGAGTTGTCATTTGACACATGATGATGATCAACAAGTGCAAATCATGACACTGGGTTGTCCTCGTATAAAGGTGGCAGCTTCGGCAGACGACTTGGAGGTGGGGACGAAGGCGGCTTTGGTTTCTCTTGGAAAACCATCAGGTCCATGATGGGAGAGGCTACACAGCAGGCTGGCGTGGTAGGCACAGGTGTGTTACTGGCAAAAATGTCCGTATCAACTGTGGACATTGTCCTTGATGTGTCATGAAAACACCACATGGTTGACACGGTCGGTACCGTGGGAACGGGCAGTTGTACGGTAGGCATTGAGGTTCCTTAAACTGGGTTGTAGGCTACAGCCACTGATTTGGATTGAGCCACCTCAGAAATAACACGGAAGGCTGGTGTGGCAGACATAGGCGGTGCTGTGGGAAAGACGAGCGGCTGAGCGGCCGGAACCGGGGGCCCCTGCAAATGTGGGGGGTGGCAGGAGGGAGTATGACAAAAGTTTGAGTTCTCTGCACATGCTGAAGACATGCCCCATGAGGTCAGACTATAAATGACCGGTGGAACCAGCAGAAAGTCACTTCGGTATGGTAAGATGCCATTGGAAGGCGAAACACCGAACGATGCACTCGAACCAACGTGGTCAAAAACTTGAGCAATCAGTCTGGGGGGTGAGTATGGAGAATTGTGCACATTAAAATGTCCTATATTAGTTTGCAAATGAGGCAAAATCAGACCAGGTTATAGTTGATAGTGTCCGGGTGTGTTTTGTGGTAATAGCAGCACTGCACAACACGGCACTACAATAACTGTCGTTGCGGCCCGTTGAGAGTCAAAGTACGTGTGCGAATGTAGATCGCTTTGAGCACCATACAATCGATCAGTAGGTACACAGTTCTGAATATTGTTCACTTCAAACTTCACACGTTGGCGAGCACAGTCCAGCGACACGAAACCCGAGTTCATTGTTTGTGTTAGCAGTGTAGCACTCGACCATTGTAGAGCGACAAAGTTTGAGGTTAATGTGGCTGGAGATGACGAATTGCTGTGAATTAATGTAGAAATGGTCATTGGTGAAGGTATGAAAAGGTCCGGCGAACATTGTGGAGCTTCCAAATCTTCGAACAAAGAGTTGGGTGAGGCAGCCATGGTGGCGTGCATATAACCTGTTGATGCTACAACACTCGGCGCGGTAGTTGCGGAAGACGTGCAAACTTCAGGGTCACCAGTATGGAAATGGGATGCGTGTACAGGTATACTGAACAAAGTGTCCCACAAATATCTGCACATAAATATATATTTCCACAGTAGTCGTACACATGTACACAGCAAGAGACATAAATGCAGACTGCTAGAATAACATGGCGGCTTGACTGTCCGATCTCAGTCAGAGATCATGTTGTTCACGGTCGATATGACCTATTGACACCACAGACCCATTGCAATACTGTGACAACTGAAATTTTTCAATATTTAAATGAAAGCCACCTAAATGAAAACATCAGTAGTACACATCTCATGAAGTTCAACAACAGACTCAATGAAAATAAACTGTACTTTGATAGTGAAATGGAAAAAAAATTTGTGTAAATTCCTTGGTTTAACCATTCAAAGCAGTCTGAAATGGGATGTGGATGATGGCTCTTTAGCATATAATTTATCTAAGCATATATTTGCAGTTAATGATAGCAAGTTTTCCAAAGATACTGTAGTTCTAAAGACAGCACACCACACTTTATTTTCCTCACACCTGAACTGTGGAACAGAAATTTGGGGGCAACAACCAAAGCAAATCTCTATAAGCTAGGAATTCTTCAAAAAAGTGCTATATGAATCTGTGGAGCTAAATACAAGGAATAATGCTGTGGGCTGTTCCCAGAACCTTGTACCTAGCAAGGTGATGGAGTTGTTAACGCACTGGACTTGCACTCTGGAGCGTGATGGTTCAAATCCATGTTCACCCATGCAGAGTTATATTTTCCATGATTTCCCTAAATCTCTCAAGGCAAATGCTGGGATGGTCCCTTTGAAAGGACATGGCATGGTATGTAGGCAGAATGGCACCAGGAAGATTATGCAGTGATACAATGATCCACAGTTAGTTGAAATGAAATGGTTTCTCATGCAGGAAATGTGAAAAATATGTAGTCAAAGGAATTCAGTGCATCAAGTTCAACTTTTGGTTATATTTTAAGTATGCAAAAATGTGTCTGAAATTTATAAATGACAATATTCAGTGGACATGCCTCAACTGTATAAGTGGCATAATATGCGATTAACATGCACGTTAAGTTCTAAAGGTGAAATTATTTGTGTTCTTCAAGGTAACACTGATGCTCTGAAAAAAGAAGTGATGCTGATAAAGCAGGAAAATATTGCATCAGAATGTGAAAACTTCTTTGTGAAAAAACTCTGATGGTAAATAGATGTACATCAGCAAATGCGTAGAGTGATATAATTGATCAATCACAAAACAATCCAGTTACCATTACGGAAGAAAAAGAAATTGAAGATATGGAAGAACTAAACAAATATAAGTGGACCAGTATAACATACACGAAAGACAAAAAGAAGCATCACAGTAAGACAGAAAATCAATTTTTTATCATAGATTACTCATTGTTAACAAACATGTCACCAAAATCGACATTTGATGTCTGACCAGGCATCAGGATGCATCAGGTGCATGAACATTTAAACAACATCTTAAATTCAAGAGGGAGTGTAACAGATAAGCATAACAGGAACCCAAAAGTTGTTTTTATCCAAGTGCAAATAAATTCCCTTCAAAGCAACAGTGAAGAAGAAATTGTAAAATACACAAGGAACCTTATCCAAATGTCCAGAAGCCTCTACATAAGTCCCAGAATAATAATCAGTGGCACTGTGTAAAGGATATTGGTGAGTGATAGCTACGTGCAGTGAATAAATGGCAATATTAAAGAACAATGCAATAAACTAGGAGTCATTTTCATTGATCCCAACAAATATCTAAGTGCAAAGTGTCTTTCCAAAGATGGTCAACATCTTAATAGGTTAGGCTTAAAAAATTAAGCAATATGTCCACTGATCTCGCCAAGCTATAGAAAATAAGGGCTGGTAAGCAGTGATGGGGTGAAAAAACTTCTGTAGAAATAAGAAAGACAGAACCAAACCATTATCTGGCAATAAATGTGCTGCAGCGTATAAGTAATAGTCAAAGTAGAAATGTTATGTACTGGAACATAATTGGTTTAAACACTGACACTTCAAACAAGCTCCAAAATAGACAAATTGGAAATCATTCTGTCAGAATGTGCAAATATTAGAGCTGTTTGTTTAAATGAGCATTGTTTTATTGAGAACACAATTAAAATTTTAAACAAAATTGGGAATTTCGGGTTAGGAAGCAGCTTTTGCAGAGAAAACAAGTTAGGTGAAGGTTGGTGTATGTTTCTGCATAGTGATAAAAATTATGAAACCAGAAATTTTAAACAAAATTGGGAATTTCGGGTTAGGAAGCAGCTTTTGCAGAGAAAACAAGTTAGGTGAAGGTTGGTGTATGTTTCTGCATAGTGATAAAAATTATGAAACCACAAAATTTTAAACAAAATTGGGAATTTCGGGTTAGGAAGCAGCTTTTGCAGAGAAAGCAAGTTAGGTGGAGGTTGGTGTATGTTTCTGCATAGTGATAAAAATTATGAAACCAGAAATTGTTTTACTTATTTAAATGAATAATGTCTGTTTTACAGCTGTTGTGTAGAAATAGTGTACTTACCAGTAAATTTTATAGTAGTTTCAATATACAGAATCCCAGGGAGGTTAACAACAGAACTGTTGCTATCTAAGTTTATGCTAGAAGACCTCTGTAGAGAAAAAAATTCTAATAGCTGCTGACCTAAATATTGATATCACACACATGTGATAGTACTTATACTTCAAGATTCACTGACTTGGTAAAGAAATATTCATTCAAACTGATTTTCTTTGAAACTACCAAGGAATAAAGATGTGTGTAAATTTTGTCTACATTTAGGTATTTCATATAATTATGCATTGTTCATTGAGCTGCCACAGGCAGAAATGTGAAAACCTTTAGCAAAGAAAACTCATTAATATTTAGTAATAAGCTAAAAGAGAAAAAATAGTCTTTTGATCATTGTAAGTCAAGTGAAGAAAAATTTTTAAAAATCCTAAATAGTTTTCTTGGTGTCTTTATGAAACATTTTCACCTAGACTCTGCAGCAGCAAAGTTACAAATAGATTACAGTGGATCCCTCAAAGCATAAAAATTCCAGTGAAAGGAAAAGGCAACTTTGCAGAGAGTTAAAATATAATAAAGACGCTGATTTCATTCAACTTGTTATATCCTGTAAATTATATTTAAAAGAATTGTTAAGGCAGCAAAACAATTGGCCAATAAGTGGCAAATTTTAAACCATAAAAATAAGACAAAGGTAGTGTGGCCAGTCATTCCATCTGAGTTAGGCGTTAAAGCCTGTAACCAAGAAATTTCAAAAATTAATATTGAAGGAAACACTATTGTAAGTCTGACTCAAATATGAGTGTGCTTTAATGAATTCTTTATAAATGTAGCAAAGTCTGCTGTAAATGTAACAGATTATCACAACAAAGTAAATCCTTTTGGCCAAACACCTTACAAAAGTTTCTATGAAGGTTGTAGAAAATGAAATCCTAGCATTAAAAAACAAAAACTCTGCACATTGGGATGGCATACCCACCAAAGTTAATAAAGCAACACAACATAATGGAAAAATACCACAGATGCCGTGAACAGTTTCATTGAGAAAATAAGTACATCATTAGAGAAGAGCAATAATGTGGCAGCATTATTTTCTGTAAAACATGCATTGCTTATTTACAAACTTGAAAAGTACAGAGGCCGGCCGCGGTGGTCTCGCGGTTCTAGGCGCGCAGTCCGGAACCGCGCGACTGCTACGGTCGCAGGTTCGAATCCTGCCTCGGGCATGGGTGTGTGTGATGTCCTTAGGTTAGTTAGGTTTAAGTAGTTCTAAGTTCTAGGGGACTGATGACCACAGATGTTAAGTCCCATAGTGCTCAGAGCCATTTGAACCATTTTTGAAAAGTACAGAATTAAAGGCAGTGGCTCAAATCCTACTTATCAAATAGAAATCAAAGAGTTAGCATCTATTTAAATGTGACTGAAAAAAAAATCTCAGTGACTTCCACAAGACTCCATAATAGGCCCAGTCCTATTTCTCTTCTATGTAACTGGCATACAATTATATATCAGCTCCCCATCAGTTCTGTTCGCAAATGATAGTTCTGCCTTAGTTGAAAATCAGGACTTGGAAAAAAATTCCTAAGTCTGTGATTGGTATCCCCAGTACCTTGCATGATGCAATTCAAAACCAGACACTCAAACTGTGAGCAATTAAGATTATTTACAACAACCAAGATATAGAAGAAGTTGCCTCAGTCAAATCCTTAGGATTAACTCTGGTTAAAAATTTGAGCTAGCAGGCACAAGTTGTGTACCCAGCAAACAACTTGAGTAGCTTTGCACTTGCAGTGCAAATATTATCTACTGCAACTGACATGGACACATGAAAATTAGTATATAAATCTACTTTGAATCCATTATTACGTAAGGTGGTGTTTCTTGAGGGTATCTCGATAAATATAGTGCAGATTTTAAAAGTACTAAAAAAAAAAAAATATTCAAAAATATGTGCACTGTAAATCATAAAGAACCATGTCACCCATTATTTAGCAAAATTAAAAACATTATTGCTGAACAAAATCAGTCTCAAGTTTTTCTTCTGAAACACTTTTAAACCAGTTGCTGTAACAGCCTGCTACAATGAAATGGGAAAATTTTTAAAAACATGAACTCTGCCATCTTTTTTTGTTCATTCACATGATACAAGAAACAAAGAAAATTTTATGTTTACCACCAACGGCCTCAAACTGTATGCCCAGGGGCAACAATACATTGGGATGAAAATTTATAATAAATTAAGAGAGAACAAGTTAATGCAGATGAATTTAAGTCCACTTAAAGAAAGCTATATCAGGCACTGAATTGTTATTACTCAGTGGATGAATTCAAGCAGGTCACTGCAAATTTGAGAGGGATAAATTGTTTTACATATCCCAAAAAATATCATTATAGTGTTCTTATTTATTTTAGTCCTATTATTTATTAGTGTAAAAACCATTATAATTGTATTATAAATTTTTAACATGTCTCCTGTACACAAACCAAATGGATTGCAAATGTACGTCACGAGATGAATAAAATCAAAATTCCACACAATGTCACAAAGAAAAATTTTACTTTAGCAGCCACATAATAGTATTCTACAAAAAAGGTTCACAACATGCAGGATTAAAATCAGCCAATAAACTGCCTCCTATACTTATGACTATCACCACAGGGAAGCTTATATATCAGCTTAACAAATTCCTTCTACAAAAGCACTTTTACACATTAGGTGAATATAAGTTACATGCACAACGAGAAGTGTTTTAAAAACATATGTAAATAACCGCAAAATGTTTATGAGTAATCTTACCAGATGTTAATCAATTACATATTCAGCAGAATTTGTTGTGCATCAGGAACTGATGTTTTGTACATATGGAGTGAATCATTTGGTCGTGAATAAAATATTTTTACTGTTGTTATTATCACCATCAACATCTTGTGTGACAGCAAAAGTGTATTAGTTTATATCAAAATATATTTACATTCAACATGGGAAAAATATATCTAAAAACAAAGATGATGTGACTTACCGAACAAAAGTGCTGGCAGGTCGATAGACACACAAATAAACACAAACACACACACAAAATTCAAGCTTTCACAACAAACTGTTGCCTCATCAGGAAAGAGGGAAGGAGAGGGAAAGACGAAAGGATGTGGGTTTTAAGGGAGAGGGTAAGGAGTCATTCCAATCCCGGGAGCAGAAAGACTTACCCTAGGGGGAAAAAAGGACAGGTATACACTCGCACACACACACACATCCATCCACACGTGTCTGTATATGTGTGGATGGATATGTGTGTGTGTGCGAGTGTATACCTGTCCTTTTTTCCCCCTAAGGTAAGCCTTTCCGCTCCCGGGATTGGAATGACTCCTTACCCTCTCCCTTAAAACCCACATCCTTTCGTCTTTCCCTCTCCTTCCCTCTTTCCTGATGAGGCAACAGTTTGTTGCGAAAGCTTGAATTTTGTGTGTGTGTTTGTGTTTATTTGTGTGTCTATCGACCTGCCAGCGCTTTCGTTCGGTAAGTCACATCATCTTTGTTTTTAGATATATATTTACATTCATTTGTATATGGACTTTTGTTTCATAGTCTACGTTCTAGAGTACTATCTTTTGGCACAGTCTAAACTGAATTTTTGAGATCAAAATATTGTTTAACTCATTTTATCCTTTTACTCCCGTTTTGCTTCTTAACATAAATACTTACCTGTTCAATTTCAGTTTTTTGGAAATCAGTATATGGCAGCCCATTATTTATGTTCTTCTCACTTTGGAGCTTCTGGATCTCAGCTAGTAAATAAGAACAGAAAGTCTTTATTAGGCAAATAAATAATGCTAAATGCAAGCAAGAAATCACAACATTAATTCATTCTCTGTGTTTTGTAGATCTCAACATGGAGAAGAGGTTTCAAGGATGTGAAATAAGTCAATACATATATGAACAAAGTGAAGAAGCTGTTACAAACCATTGATAACTAGCATTAGACTGTTATAAACTAATTTTCCTTTGTTGGGAAATCCAAGATGAGGTATAATATGTTACAGAAGTTAAATCACTACTTAGCAAATAGAAGAAGCAAAGAGAAAAAATAAATAAAACAACTTAATTTTTGCACAAAGCCATCCTTCAGAGCTAAACAAACACACACACTTAACTACTGCCAAATCATGCCAGCTGATAGGGTTAAAAAGTGATCTTGACTTGGAGGGGTAATGGGAAGATGATACAAGCATAGAATGGGTATAGTAAGCCTTGGCCAAGTGGTGTGTCAAGTGTGTGATTTAAACACATGCATTGAAGTAACAACTGTCTGTTTATTCAAAATTAACTCAGTACAGTTTTGGAGGACAAAGTTCTGCACATGAGTACAACTGAAATGGCCTTCTGTAATGATGCATAGCAGATGCCATTATGACGAAGCCCACGATCGTCAGTAGTGGTGATGAGCTATGGAAGCTGGGCCTTCTGGAGTGGCTGATACATGGACAGTGGCTGTGATTCTAGTGAAAGTTCACGATGACACTGTCTGAAGGGTAGCAGCCACAGAAACTGGCAATTTGGGGACTGAGTGGTAACCTAAGTACCCATCACCAGAGGAATACAGGCACGGTGTCACGCAGAGGTGAAGAGGTGATTGTGACTACAGTACTAATGTTGTGATAACAGGGAAAATGTTTTAGCATTTACTGTATTGAAGATCGTTCAAGTACTGATTTAAAGCTCTATCCTGAAAAACTATACCATCTGTAACTAAAACTGTGTTGCAGACTTTATAATTTACAACAGGTTATGAACACAGAACAATGTGAAAAGAACAAAATACAGCTTTCTTGGCATAAAAATTGATTCAATCAATGTGTGCTGGCACAAGATTGTGGAGATTATAGCATGAATATAGATAAATCTGGAGGGCCTGATGATTGGGCAAAATGGAAATGGCACGTCTATGGCGCTCTGTTCAGAGGAACTCGAAGACATTGTTATCTGATTTGCGAACCTGTTGTGTTGCCTCAGGATCCTACTACTGAACAGAAGGCAGCATATGCAGAATGGCAAAAGAATAACTTGAAAGTAGCAAGTCTAATAGCAAGTGCGCTAAGCAAACCAGTTGCTGAACTTATGTTGATGTGGAAAAATGATAAAGAAATATGGGTAAACTATGTGCCCGATTTGAATGTAGCAGCATACAACTTTTGAACTTGTTAACTGAAAACTTTTTTCGGGTCAAACACAACAAAGCCGAAGATATTAGCACACATGTGGCTAACCTGAGAAGTTATTTGCAGGTCTAAATGATGTCTTAATGAAACGCGAAGAGAACATGTCATCTAGAAGAATATTAAATGGGTGAATACCAGTGGAAAGTCAGAGTTTGGACTTACAAATTGAAAAACTTTGTACCACTGAATTGTGTGAACAAAATGCAATGGACATTACTGCATTTATCATTTCTAACAAACAGAAGAAGAAGATGTCTAAAGAGCAAATAAAACAAAAATTTCTGTGCAATAAATGTAAACAACTAAGTCACTGGGCAACAGAGTGTCCACTGGACATACTGACTACAATAGCATACTGCAAGAAGAGAAGGCGAGTGGTAACTCTGTATTTACTTCATGCGCCATGGATTCATCTAGTAGAAATTGTATTGACGTAAATAAATGGTATTGTGATAGCAGTGCTTTGAAGCATATCACTCTGACTAAACAATACTTTGTTTTGTACAGTGAATTTGATATTCCTGGATGGTTTCATTAGGAAAGCAAGTTACTAATATGCATGCTTTTGGTCAAGGAATAGTCTGCATCAAAATAAGATGAAATAATAGATGGTACAGTGCTAGAATGGAAAATGTTTTACATGTCCCCCATGAAAATGCTCATTTGTTCTCAGCCAGAGCAGCTGCATGTGACAGGAAAAGTGTTAGGACTGGGGAAAAGCCAGCAGCAACATCGTCATGACAGGCTAAGTGGAAAATGGTCTGTATGTGTTGAATAAGCATGCTGTTAGGCCAGAAAAAGGTAATCAAGTGAACTTAGTGACATCTTCTGAAACATTACAAATGTACCATGAAAGATTCAGTCACCAGAATAAACAAGAAGTCAAAAAAATCTTCAAGAAACTTAACATCAGTGTAGAAGGCTGTAAGGATGAACTTTGTGATGGTTGTCCATTAGGAAAGATGCAATGACTACCATTAAGACAATGAGCAAATCACTCCACAGTTACTGGAAAATTAATCCATGCATGTGTCAATGGACCAATGAGTACAGAGTAATTTAGAGGTGCTGGATATTATGTACGTTTTGCAGGTGATTTCAGTAAATTTCGTTGAACTTTCTTTTTGAAGCACAAAAATGAAGTGTATGAAGTGCTTAAACAATTTTTTTAATGAAGCTCCATCCAAAGGTCATGCTGTTAAACTGGGGGACTGATGACCTTCACTGTTTAGACCCCCTTAAACATCCCAACAAGCACCACCACCATGCTGTTAAACAGTTCAGATGTGAGATGGAGTAAGGAATTTAATAACAACACAGGTAAGGAATTGCTCATAGATAAGGGAAGAGACTTACTGATTCCTGCACCCTATACTCCTAAACAAAATGATTTGGCCGAACGTGAAAAGAGAACAACTGTTGAAGCTGCAAGTTCAATGCTGAATGTGAGCAAACTATCAGGACGATTGTGGCCAGAAGGTTGCAATACAGCAGTTTATATTTTAAATTGTATTGGAAGGTATCCAGTTGCAGACTAATTTCCTTATGAGGTGTGGTACAACTGACTAGTAGGTAAACTTCAACACCTCAGAATTTTTTGTACAGGTTTCTAGGTTCACGTAAACCAACATTTTCATTCAAATTTTGATGATAAAACTGTTTTGGGTCAACGTGTTGGGTATGTTAATGACAAAGATGGATTTAGAGTCTGGATGCCTTCAAAAAAGAAAGCGGTCTTGAGTCATGATGTAAAATTTGTAATTTAAGTACCATATCAAATTTGATATTCCTTGGCATTCTGCTTCCAGAGGAAGTCAAAGTGAAGAAAAATTTAATGCACTTGGTTCTGGAGGAAGTCAAGTATCAGACGACAATAATATAGAATCAACAGAATTCCAGAAAGCCAAAACACCTGAAGAAAAATTTAATGCACTTGGTTCTGGAAGAAGTCAAGTATCAGATGACAATAAAATAGAATCAACAGAATTCCAGAAAGCCAAAGCACCTTAATTTTATGGTGAAGGTAAATTGGAGAGTAGAAAACAACAAAGAAAACCAGCTTGTATAGAAAGTGGCAAGTTCTTTCTTGATGCTAACAAAAGTTAGTGTTGTGGACATAAAGATCCAAACTGTTTTACTGAAATATTGCAGTCAAATGAAAAGGAAAAACGAATGCAGGCTATTAATGAAGAAATGGAAGCACCAAAGAGAAACAAAATATGGGTATTAGTTGAACATCTCACGAATACCAAACTATTGCCATATCACTGGGTTCTACATAAAAGAGTACAACAGCTGATGGAAGCACTCATTTCAAAGCCCAATTAGTTGCTAAAGGGTATATTCAGCAAGAAGGAATTGATTATGAAGATGCATTTAGTCCTGTTGCACGTTATGACACAATTCAAGTTTTGCTAGTGGTAGTTGCTTCAATGAATACAATTTGATTTGAAGACAGCCTTTTTGAATGGAATACTTCAAGATGAAGAGTATTTGGAACAACCGAAAGGCTTCAAAAATATACACATCAAGTGTGTCTCTTGAAACGGAGACTTTATGGACTCAGACAAGCACCATGCTGCTGGAACAAACATTTTATGGGAGTCATGAATAAAGTAGGTTTTAAAAACAGTGCTGCAGATCCTTGTTTGCTTTATCGTAAATGCAACAGAAATACAGTTTATGTAGCAATTTATGTTGATAAGGGTCTAATTGTAGGCAATGAGAAAAATGAAATTACAGCTTTTCTGTACACTTTACAATGTGACTTTGATATAACAATGGTGACCTTTGACAATTTTCTCAGCATAAAAATAAAGCAAAATGAAGATTGAGTGATTACGCTAAGTCAAGAAAAATACATGAAACAAATGTTGCAAAGATTTTGAATGCCAGAATCCAACATGACTTCAACACCCCATTGGATATGAAGAAAATGATCAAAATGAATCAGTTTTGTCCTTTGTCCCCTATCGCGAGGCAACTGGATATCTTATGCATTTCTCAATAGCATCTCATCCAGATGTAACTTATGCAGTGAATAAAGTTGCTTGAGCTATATAAAAACCAACCACTGAGGACTGGAATCAAGTGAAATGCAAATTCCAGTGTCTGAAAGGCACATTTAATTATGGCACTATCTATGATAGGGAAGAAAATTTGTGAATTTGCAGTGATGCTGATTTCACTGGCAACAAGCAGACAAGATGTTGAACAATCAGCATTGTAGCAAAGTACTCTGGTGGGGTAATATCATGGACAAGTCAGCTGCAGAATGTTGTGGCTACATCTACAACTGAAGCAGAAATTATTTCAGCAAGTGAAGGAGCCAAAGAATTAATTTGGTTATTTCATTTATTAAATGAATTGGTTGAAATGCTGGGACAACCTCCAACACTTCATATTAACAACGCAAGTGCATTAAAATTAGCAAAAAACTGTGACTATCTTCATCAATCAAAACATATTCAGGTCTGACACTTTTATGCTCATGAAAGATTCCTGAATGGTGAAATTATGTAGGAACATTTGATGGAAAGACTCAGTTGGCTGATCTCCTGACAAAGCCAATTGAGCAAGTTGACTTTAATTTGCTGTGTGCAGAGATTGGTGTGCACGAAGTCAAGTAGTAACTCGTTGGTTGTTTATTTGACTGATTTTTTATTTTCCTTTTTGAAGCAGTGTTGTGACAAAAGGAAAAATGTTTTAGCATTCACTGTAAAGTATTCTTCCTTGATATTTTCCAAAATATTCTTGTTTCTATATAATGTCTTTGAAGTTCATTCAAGTTATGAAGCAAAGTGAAAAAAATATACACTCCTGGAAATTGAAATAAGAACACCGTGAATTCATTGTCCCAGGAAGGGGAAACTTTATTGACACATTCCTGGGGTCAGATACATCACATGATCACACTGACAGAACCACAGGCACATAGACACAGGCAACAGAGCATGCACAATGTCGGCACTAGTACAGTGTATATCCACATTTCGCAGCAATGCAGGCTGCTATTCTCCCATGGAGACGATCGTAGAGATGCTGGATGTAGTCCTGTGGAACGGCTTCCCATGCCATTTCCACCTGGCGCCTCAGTTGGACCAGCGTTCGTGCTGGACGTGCAGACCGCGTGAGACGACGCTTCATCCAGTCCCAAACATGCTCAATGGGGGACAGATCCGGAGATCTTGCTGGCCAGGGTAGTTGACTTACACCTTCTAGAGCACGTTGGGTGGCACGGGATACATGCGGACGTGCATTGTCCTGTTGGAACAGCAAGTTCCCTTGCCGGTCTAGGAATGGTACAACGATGGGTTCGATGACGGTTTGGATGTACCGTGCACTATTCAGTGTCCCCTCGACGATCACCAGTGGTGTACGGCCAGTGTATGAGATCGCTCCCCACACCATGATGCCGGGTGTTGGCCCTGTGTGCCTCGGTCGTATGCAGTCCTGATTGTGGCGCTCACCTGCACGGCGCCAAACACGCATACGACCATCATTGGCACCAAGGCAGAAGCGACTCTCATCGCTGAAGACGACACGTCTCCATTCGTCCCTCCATTCACGCCTGTCGCGACACCACTGGAGGCGGGCTGCACGATGTTGGGGCGTGAGCGGAAGACGGCCTAACGGTGTGCGGGACCGTAGCCCAGCTTCATGGAGACGGTTGCGAATGGTCCTCGCCGATACCCCAGGAGCAACAGTGTCCCTAATTTGCTGGGAAGTGGCGGTGCGGTCCCCTACGGCACTGCGTAGGATCCTACGGTCTTGGCGTGCATCCGTGCGTCGCTGCGGTCCGGTCCCAGGTCGACGGGCACGTGCACCTTCCGCCGACCACTGGCGACAACATTGATGTACTGTGGAGACCTCACGCCCCACGTGTTGAGCAATTCGGCGGTACGTCCACCCGGCCTCCCGCATGCCCACTATACGCCCTCGCTCAAAGTCCGTCAACTGCACATACGGTTCACGTCCACGCTGTCGCGGCATGCTACCAGTGTTAAAGACTGCGATGGAGCTCCGTATGCCACGGCAAACTGGCTGACACTGACGGCGGCGGTGCACAAATGCTGCGCAGCTAGCGCCATTCGACGGCCAACACCGCGGTTCCTGGTGTGTCCGCTGTGCCGTGCGTGTGATCATTGCTTGTACAGCCCTCTCGCAGTGTCCGGAGCAAGTATGGTGGGTCTGACACACCGGTGTCAATGTGTTCTTTTTTCCATTTCCAGGAGTGTATATATATCGTTCACAACTAAAACTGTGTTGTTCAGACTTTATAATTTATAACAACTGTGACCTGCAGGCCATGTATTGGCACAGCTTGTGCCCCCAGATACTGTGGGGCTGCAGGAGGCTTGGCACTAAATAACTCAGCTACTTTTCTGTTGACGACAACTTGCAGGGCTATAAGTTGCCCATGAACCATATCCACGAGTGTGGTGTCTGGATATGTAAGAACTCAGGCATGTACATGCTACACCCCTCACCCCTTGCATGAGATGGTGTAACTATCGCAGAGAAGTGCAGTACCCAGGGGAGGAGGCACCAGGCAGTCATGAGAGTAAACTGGAACAAGACAACAAGAAAATCAGTCAGTCTACACAACATTGGATCCCAATTAAAGTAGCATGCAGTGTCCATACAGGGGAATAACCTGGCAGTGAAGAGTCGAGGAAGGCACAACCCAGGACCAGAAGAACATACTACGGGATTGGAGTGCCAGCAGGAATGGATGGTTGGGCGCACAGCTACGGAGGAGGTGGTGGTGGATTAGGAGGTGATAACTGCTGGAAACTGTGTCGCTAGGATCAGCATCGACAGAACTGGCAATTGGTGAACCGGCCACAAGAGGCAAGAGGGTGAGCAAGTGAGCGAGCATCAACAGGGCTGGCAAATACTGGGGCGCCAGCTGCAACAGGCTACAAGAGGATTAGCCACAACAGGGCCAATGATGAAAGGATTGGTCTCTGATGGCGTCATGAGCAAGAGATGGGACAGTATCATAGGAGTGTCTGGTGTAGAGTACTGTGAACCAGTATGGAGTGCCACACAGCATGAGAATGTAGCAACAAGCATGACGAGACATGGTCAAGGTTGCCACACACAGAAACTTCTGGATGTCCTGTCTAAATGCTGCAGAAAAAACTGGGGAGACTGAGTGAGCCGAATAAAGCACTGCAGGAGGCCCTGAGGTGCCTGATCCCTGAACTGATGGGCAAGAGACAACGGGAGCTCCAGTGATTGAGAACACACTGCCAGGGAAACAGAAAAACACAAGGAATTCGCTGACCAAGAACAGTATGTAAGATAATGCACATTGAAACAATTCATGAAAGGACCATTTGATTATGCAGCAGAGAGAGTATTGTCAAGAAGCTGCATCTGCTGAGAAACACAAACATGAATTTGCAAAGGAATCCCTACCAGAATTGAGAGAGCAACTGAACACAGGTACGGAATCCAAGAACTGAACAGTCCCTGTCTGATACACAGACGACACACTCATTCTATAGGAACGCATTAATAGTCCTGGTCTGGTACATGGCTGGACACACTTGTAGGCTTCAAATGTAGACTGGCACAATGCAAAGACATGAGTGTGCTACCCCATCACTATCACTAGTATTTAAACAAGAAAGATGTGGTTGAAAAAACATACAAACAATTGAGAACAAAACGAGGATCCGGCAAAATAAATGAAGACACATCAAGAAATGCTGAAACACTTGTGAAGATGTGGCATCGCCAATCTTGTCCTGTCTGGGCACTGCCATCCACAGGAAGGAAGCCAGTCATGACTGCATTGCCCAGGCCGAATGCGACGTGCCATGGTGGCATCAGACTCAGTCTGGTGAAGGAGAGGCGGCTGGGTGATGGGTGAGACCAGGAATTGGTACAGCAGCTAGCAAACCATGAATACACACTGGAGTGAGTGAATCATTAGCAGCACTACACTGAGAATCCACATAAACTGAATCCACACGAACTACAAGTGTCACTTGTATCAAGAAAACCATTATCTTTGTCTCCAACTGTAGTATATAGGGGATGAAGAATGAGCAATCTACACGAAACCATTATCCTCATCACCAGCTACAGTATAGTAACCATGGCCAAGTGGTGTACCTAGGTAGTGATTGTTTTGCATGCATTGGAGTAACACTGTTTGTTTATTCATCATGAACGAACTCAGTACAGATTTGGTGGAAAAATGTGCATATAAGTACAACAGAAATGTCCTTGTGTAATGGCGAATAGTGGAGGCTACTATAATGAAGTCCAAAATCATCGGTAGTGGCAAAGAGCTGTGGAAGAAGGCCCTCCCGGAGAGGCTGATTGTAGGCCAGCAGCTGCAACACTGGTGATGGCATGAGATGGCACTTTATGACGGGTACCAGCTGCAGCAGGAGTTGTGCTCCAAACTGCAGGCTCAACGGCAGCTGGTGGTTGGTCTGGACCTGGAGCTAACCTGTCTATTGAAGGTCTGAGCAGCCAGTGACCTAAGTACCCATTAGCGGTGGAATAAAGGTGCAGTGTCACGTGTACTTGTGACGCAAATGGGAATAGGTGCCTGTGACTGGAGCACTGTTTACCTCAATCTGCATGCCATGTATTGGTGCAGCTTGCACCCCTAGATGCTGTGGTAGCTGCAGGAGGCTTGGTAGTAAACATCTCAGCAACTCTTCTGCTAACAACAACTTGCAGGGGCTGTACATGGCCTGTGGAGCATATCCAAGAGTGTGGTGGCCGAATACTCAAGGGCCAGCCCTGCATATTCTCCAGTAGGTAGTGAATAGGAGAGAAAGCAGAGAGATGGTGATTGGTGGGAGATAGTGTCTGGGCAGGAACATACAAATGAGTGTTTATGGAAAATGAGAGAAAAAAGAGGAGTATAGGGAAATGGTGTTAATATGCTTTACTAACAGACATACAGATACAAGTAAAGGTTTCACGGCTGAGATGCGTGGAGTGACAAGTAATAAAATATGAGGGTGAATGAGATACTAGTGTGGGGTCAGGCCAGTAAAACAGTTTGGGAACAGGAGGAAGGAGGAGGGAGGCAGAGAGAAGACCGATGGAGAAGGTCTACCAAAAATGGATGCCACAGACATTGAGGGAATAAGTGTTGAGGAGGAGAAGCCAAATGGCATAGGTAGTGAGACAGTCCCTTAAGATGTGCCATATGGTCACTGACTGGATGTCCCAGTTAACTTTTAGCCACAGGTTGGGAGTGGCCATTCAACTGGGAAAATACTTTGTTTATAGTTATACCTTTGCAGAGTGCTGTAAATGTTGCAGAAAAGTTTAGGAGGGACTCTTTTAGCTGGACATCAGGTTTGTGTGGAGTGTTAGCTGTGCATAGAATGTTAGTGTATATAGGGACAGGCTAAATGACCTCTGTTTCTCGACAAGATTGAGAGATAAGAGTTGGTCTATCAAAGCATCAGCAATACCTTCACCATACTGAAACAGTGACTGTAGAGACTGCTTGTCAGCTACAAATGAAGCAACCATGGGTGTTACACTTTGGTAGGAAATGACTGACAGCTGTTCAAAAACAACTATGTTAAACACTAAGAATCACCAGCAATACCTCCACTTCAACATCTCCCAACCAAAGAGTCCTCACATACAGCCTAGCCACCATGAATTAGATAGTTTCAGTAACAAGCAAACATCTTGCAGATGTCTTCTAAACCTAATCCTGGTATACTCTAATGACCTACCTTAACCTACACCTAGCATTCCTTACACATCTGCTTAAAAATCACAACAGGCGTGCACCCTCCACCACTCAGCACCATCCAGAATTTAGGGAAAACTATGCCACATTCTCTTTTCATGCCCTAAAAATGAGGAATGTCCTCCCCACAATCAAACTATTCAGTAGAAAAACATTATTCTGTCACTAACTCAATCTACACACTACCACTGTCAATCCTTGGGCCCCTCCTCCTCACACCTTCCAACACCATGAGTTAAATCCCTGTCGAAGACCCAGGTGTAAGATCAGTCCATGCAGCCATCCACCTCTCCTACTCCAAACAAGTCACTGACACTTCTTATTCTGTCAAAGGGCCATCCTGGAAGTAAGCACACCATACAACAATGGAAAGGAAACCTTGTTTGAAAAGAAGGCAACAGACTTCTAACTCCCATGCTGTTTCTGTCATAGAGCTGTTCCTGTAGCGAAGTTTGATGCACTGACAAACAATAAAAAATCATACACCAGACTTGAGAAAATTAGTAGTGTAGCATGCACTAGATTTTCCTTACATTTTTCAAACTATTCTGTTGCTTCTGGAGGCCAGTTGATTTTCTTTTTGTAATTTTCCTTGCATTTCATATTATTCTGTTGCTCCTGGAGTTCAGTTGATTTTCCTTTTGTCATTCACCTTACTTTCATTCAGACAGAGATTTAAAAGAGCTTGTTGTAGATGTCAATGTCTGTTAAGAAATGCTTGCAATTGATTCACAGTTTCCGAATTAGGTGTCCTGATAACAGCTGCTATTCCTCTAAGTCTGGTTTGGTGCCTTCTAGCACAGTAATGTATTGCAAAAAAACATATTTTCTAAGTACGAGACATAGCTCTTCTCAGAATTATCCTCATGCAGTACTTATCAAGAAGTGTGGCTAGAAATGATTTTCTTCCAAATTAGATGCAATCAGTATGCCATCTACATAGGCAAAACAGAAAACTAAACCTTTAAGTATTTCGTTAATAAAACTCTGAAAAGAACAGAAGTGCTAGGTGTGTTCCTTAATCCAAATGACATAAAAGTAGATCCATATCTACATCTTCATACTTACTCTGCAATCACAGTATGGCATAGTATGACATGTGATGGTTTCCTCCCCTTCAAACAGCATGGGTAGTGGGGGAAGAATGACCGCTAAAACACCTCTGTGCGTGCTGTAATAGATCTGACCTTCTCTTCATGGTCCCCATGGGAGCAATACATATGGAGCTGAAGAACATGTCTAGAGCCTTCAATTAATACTTGTTCCTGAAACACTGTAAATAGGCTGTCACAGAATAATTGTTATCTATGTTCAAGTGCCTAGCAATTCAACCTCAGAAGTTAAGTCTCATAGTGCTCAGAGCCATTTGAACCATTTGAACCTAGCAATTCAGGTTTTTCAGCATTTATGTGACAGTCTCCCATGAATCAAACAAAACTATGACAATTCATAAAGAGAAAGATACTGAAGTCACTACAGATGCTGTGATCATTTGTGCTGTCCTTCTTTGTATGCAATGACAGGAAGAAATTGCAAACCCAAAAAAATTCATGCAGAGCAATGAAATTTTGGGAATACAATTGTCTAGGTAACATATTTAAGTGGTGACAATATTTTGAAAATGACAGATTGCTACTCACCATATAGCAGAAATGCTATGGTGTAGATAGGCACAACAAAGAAACTGTCAAACAAGTAAGCTTTCAACCAAATAGGCCTTCATTGGAATTAGACACACACACACACACACACACACACACACGCAAATGCAACTTACACACGCATGACCACAGTCTCTGGCTGCCGAAGCCAGACTCAAAAACATAATTAGGTTAATTTAACAACATACTTAAGTTAATATAACAACTTTATTTTATTGTGTTTTTTTGTTTTTCTTTATTTTTTATTTTTTTAATTTTTTTTTAAATAATTTTTTGTTTTTTTCTTAATTTATATCTAAAAATTCCTCTATGGAGTAGAAGGAGTTGTCATTCAGAAATTCTTTTAATTTCTTCTTAAATACTTGTTGGTTATCTGTCAGACTTTTGATACTATTTGGTAAGTGACCAAAGACTTTAGTGCCAGTATAATTCACCCCTTTCTGTGCCAAAGTTAGATTTAATCTTGCATAGTGAAGATCATCCTTTCTCCTAGTATTGTAGTTATGCACACTGCTATTACTTTTGAATTGGGTTTGGTTGTTAATAACAAATTTCATAAGAGAGTATATATACTGAGAAGCTACTGTGAATATCCCTAGATCCTTAAATAAATGTCTGCAGGATGATCTTGGGTGGACTCCAGCTATTATTCTGATTACACGCTTTTGTGCAATAAATACTTTATTCCTCAGTGATGAATTACCCCAAAATATGATGCCATATGAAAGCAATGAGTGAAAATAGGCGTAGTAAGCTAATTTACTAAGATGTTTATCACCAAAATTTGCAATGACCCTTATTGCATAAGTAGCTGAACTCAAACGTTTCAGCAGATCATCAATGTGTTTCTTCCAATTTAATCTCTCATCAATGGACACACCTAAAAATTTGCAATATTCTACCTTAGCTATATGCTTCTGATTAAGGTCTATATTTATTAATGGCGTCATACCATTCACTGTACGGAACTGTATGTACTGTGTCTTATCAAAATTCAGTGAGAGTCCGTTTACAAGGAACCACTTAGTAATTTTCTGAAAGACAGTATTGACAATTTCATCAGTTAATTCTTGTTTGTCAGGTGTGATTACTATACTTGTATCATCAGCAAAGAGAACTAACTTTGCCTCTTCATGAATATAGAATGGCAAGTCATTAATATATAATAAGAACAACAAAGGACCCAAGACTGACCCTTGTGGAACCCCATTCTTGATAGTTCCCCAGTTTGAGGAATGTGCTGATCTTTGCATGTTATGAGAACTACTTATTTCAACTTTCTGCACTCTTCCAGTTAGGTACGAATTAAACCATTTGTGCACTGTCCCACTCATGCCACAATACTTGAGCTTGTCTAGCAGAATTTCATGATTTACACAATCAAAAGCCTTTGAGAGATCACAAAAAAATCCCAATGGGTGGTGTTCGGTTATTCAGATCATTCAAAATTTGACTGGTGAAAGCATATATGGCATTTTCTGTTGAAAAACCTTTCTGGAAACCAAACTGACATTTTGTTAGTACTTCATTTTTACAGATATGTGAAGCTACTCTTGAATACATTACTTTCTCAAAAATTTTGGATAAAGCTGTTAGAAGGGAGATTGGACGGTAATTGTTGACATCAGATCTATCCCCCTTTTTATGCAAAGGTATAACAATAGCATTTTTCAGTCTATCAGGGAAAATGCCCTGTTCCAGAGAGCTATTACACAGGTGGCTGAGAATCTTACTTATCTGTTGAGAACAAGCTTTTAGTATTTTGCTGTAAATGCCATCAATTCCATGTGAGTTCTTGCTTTTAAGCAAGTTTATTATTTTCCTAATTTCAGAGGGAGAAGTGGGTGAGATTTCAATTGTATCAAATTGCATAGGTATGGCCTCTTCCATTAACAGCCTAGCATCTTCTAATGAACACCTGGATCCTACTATATCCACAACATTTAGAAAATGATTATTAAAAATATTTTCAACTTCTAACTTTTTGTTCGTAAAGTTTTCATTCAATTTGATGGTAATACTGTCTTCCTCTGCTCTTGGTTGACCTGTTTCTCTTTTAATAATATTCCAAATTGTTTTAATTTTATTATCAGAGTTGCTGATTTCAGACATGATACACATACTCCTGGATTTTTTAATAACTTTTCTTAATATAACACAGTAGTTTTTATAATTTTTGATAGTTTCTGGGTCACTACTCTTTCTTGCTGTCAGATACATTTCCCTTTTCCGGTTACAAGATATTTTTATACCCTTAGTAAGCCATGGTTTGTTACAAGGTTTCTTACGAGTATATTTAACTATTTTCTTGGGGAAGCAGTTTTCAAATGCATTTACAAAAATGTCATGAAATAAATTATATTTTAAATTGGCATCAGGTTCACGGTACACCTCATCCCAGTCTAACTGCTGTAGGCTTTCCCTGAAATTTGCAATTGTTAAATCGTTGACTGGACGTACTACTTTGGAGGACTGTTTAGTATTGCTGAATGGAGCTATGTCATATATTGTAACTAGCTGTGCACCATGATCAGAAAGACCATTCTCAACAGGCTGAGCATTTATCTGGTTAAACTTATCTTGGTCTATAAAGAAGTTATCTATCAGTGAGCTGCTATCCTTTACCACCCGAGTAGGAAAATCAATAACGGGTGTCAAATTGAAAGAACCGAGTAATACTTCAAGGTCATTTTTCCTATTACCCTCTTTCAGAGAATCTACATTGAAGTCCCCACAAATAATAATTTGCTTCCCCCTGTCTGACAGATAGCACAACAAGGAGTCCAAATTTTTCAGAAATAGATGAAAATTTCCTGATGGGGACCTATATACAGTTACAATTATAAATGTGCCTTTATTTAATTTAAGCTCACAGGCACATGCTTCTATATGTTTCTCTACACAAAACTTTTTTGTTTCTATACTTTTTGCACAATGATAACTTTTGACATATATGGCAACTCCTCCTTTCTCCATATTTTCTCTCATTACATGTGCAGAGAGCTTATATCCACTTACATTTACCTTATCCATATCAGTAACAATGTGATGCTCAGACAGGCATAGTATATCTATTTCATTCTCAGCTTCTAAATCTTCTAAACAAACCAGAAGCTCATCTACTTTATTCTTTAAACTCCCAATATTTTGATGAAATATACTTACATTATTTTTAATTATACTTTTATGAGAACCTTTCCTTATTCTAACATTTGCAGTACTCTCCTGTCTGAGTTTCTCATTGTGCTTAGGCCTAGTTCCTATACCAGTGGTCACACGGTGTTCAGAGAGGCAGATTATGTCAACTGGGTTGGGTGACTTTAATTCATCAATGCAATTACCTAGGACTGAGATACAACTTGGTGGAGATAAAATTTCTGGTGATTGGTGAAAATTTATAATTGATAGCTGTGATTGGTGATCCAATGTGCTAGAATTGTGCTGTTTAATTTCTTTCCTAAACTGAAGATTTGTTTCAATCCTGACCTCTCGTAGAACTTGACATCTTTCTGTCTTACCTATCCTAAAAAAGGTGCTGCTCCAACACCTGTAACCACTGGTATTTTACCATTCATGGCAGTGCCTCCCGCCCTTAAATTTCCTGCTATTACCCCAGCCAGTTTCCCCTTCCCTTTCCTGTTGAGATGTAGGCCGTGCCTGGTATAGTCCCACCTACTGAGATAATCAACAGGAACCACACCAATATGAGCCCCCGCACCCGACCCAAGCAGCCGTTCCAACTCCAAATTAACTCTCCCAACAGAAGAGCTCAAATGAGGCCGGTCATGGCGTCTCAGCACAGATACAAATTCAACATTGGTGTGTCTCGATGCCGACGCAATCTTTACCAGGTCACACTCTATACTGTACCCAGGATCTCTGTCGATGCTGTTCCCTGGCCCTCCCACAATAACCACGGTGTCTTCCCTGGTAAATCCTTTACAGAGTGAACCTAAATCCTCTGTCACCTGATCCAGACTAGCACTTGGTTTGAAAAAATTTGTGACCTGGTATTCTGGTCCTAATTCCTCCTGCAGAAGTTGGCCTACACCTCTGGCATGAGAACTGCCTAACAACAAAACTTTCTTCCTTTTCGATGACTTTCCTACATTCTTTTTCAATTTCCTATTGAAAGTTTGTTGTGTCCTGTCTACACCTACCTCTGCTTGAGGCTCATCAGTTTCTAACTGAAGCAACAGGTCAAACTTATTTTTGACATTCACCACAAAACTGTCAGACTTAGTTCTAGGCCTGTTCCTTCTGCTACCTGTTGCCACTTCCCACCTCTCTTTGCCCTTCTCCCTCCTTAACCTGTCCAGATCTTCCCTAGCCTGATCTAGCTCAGCCTGAAGGGCAGCAATTTTCCCCTCCTGTTCCACTATCTTCCTATCTCTGCTGCAAATCCTACATAACCACTGATGAGCCTGATCCACTTTCCCAACACCCACGCCACTGCAATCCCCCCAGTGAAAAAAACTACTACATCCATCACACCAAACCCCAGAACTAACAATTCTACGGCAAGTCAGGCACTTCTCACTCATGTCAAAAATAATACTTTAGCTAGAATAAATCAATTAAATTACCGAAAATCAAAAAAGACGTTACAAGAATTAAGCCTATTCACAAATGTATATAAGCAAGTTTCTGATTTAAAATTCCGCTGTTTTTCTGAGATCTGTATTAAAACAATGAAGGTATACGCTATTTATTATATATTTCACTCGATTGAATGAAAAAAAGGACAATTAAACGAGGTACTTTAACTTTGATTCTCCAAAAACGTTACGAGAATTAGGCCTATAAACAAATGTATATAGGCAAGTTTCTGATATAAAGTTACGCTGTTTTTCTGAAATCTGTATTAAAACAATGAAGTTATACGCTATTTACGGTAGTTTACTTATTTGTTACCGAGAAACTAGTTAAATTACCGTGAAACAATAAACAAACACGTTTACAAAATTTAAGCCTAAGCGCGACTTCGCGAAGTTACGATCTTTTCGTGTTTTCTGAAAAAATACGCAAAGAAAAGTCAAACCTTTAATGGCAAGACTAAACGATACACTAATGCACGTATTTAATTTGTTGTCGGCGTTAAACTAAATTATATTCCTGTCTAAATCACTTAACTTTCTGGAAATGGTTTCTGGCGTCACTTACTCGGCGGCCATCTTGGAACCTGGCAGATGTGACTAAATTGGGTGAAGTTAGTATTTGTAAACTGGAATAAGAGAGTAGAAGGAGTGGGGGATGGGGAGGGGTTGATAAGATGAGGTTCAATTTCATGTGGCAAAGGAAGGTATAGACAAACGCATGAGGGAGACACAGAAAGAGTGCTCAATTTGAAGGTCTGGCAGGTAGGTGTACTGTGGTACATGTGATGCTGCACCAACAATTAGAACTGTCTTGCAGCCATCTGTTGTGTGCAGATGAGACAGTTGACAAATGTGGCTTGTAAGTAGAGCTTGTGCTGTGGTTTGGAAGGCAACATGTGGAAAACAGGAAAGAAGAGAAAAAAAGGATGGACACTGAGTATAGTAATGTGGCAGAAAATTGCAACAAAGGAAAACTGCACTAGGTTATGGGACGGAAGAGAAGCCGCTAGGAAAAATCAAACAACGGAAAATCCAGGATGGAATAATGACAATATTATGAAAAGGATAAATAGCTACTCACTGTATAGCAAAGATGCTGAGTCTTAGGTAGGCACAACAAAAAGCCGGTCAAACAAGTAAGCTTTCAGCCAAAAAGACCTTTATCAGAATTAGACACACACACTCATGCAAACCCAACTCACCTAGGCAGCCAGTGACTGTGGTCGTGTGTGCGTATACGTGTTGCATTTGCATGAGTGCTTGTGTCTACTGCCGACGAAGACCTTCTTGGCCAAAAGCTTACTTGTTTGACAATCCTTTTGTTGTGCCTACCTGTGACTCAGCATCTCCACTATACAGTGAGTTGCAAATATATATTTTTCATAATATTGTCATTATTCCATCCTGGAATTTCTACTGTTTAACATATTTAAGTCATTAAAGTTGCAAGATCAGAGGTTAAAGTAAGAGCAAAATAAACCATTGATAATGCGAAATGCTGGAACATTAACAATCGGTGTATCTGCCAGAATGCTGAATGCAAGCATGCAAACGTGCATGCATTGTGTTGGACATGTGTCACATGTCAGTTTGTGGGATAGTGTTCCATGCCTGTTGCACTTGGTCGGTCAATACAGAGATAATTAGTCACACCATAAATAAGTAAATTAATACCTATTGTAAGCTATCAATTGAAGGTTTCACATTGTTTTGCATTTTTTCTGGACAAAGAAAACATTTCATTGGTGTGAATTTTGGACTAGGATTTGTTTACGTTGTCGTATACTGTAAGTTACATGATTATATTGTCACAGAGGAAACCGAGTAGTGCTGTCGCTGTAGTGTAGTGGCTATGATACTAGATGGAGATTTGTGAGTTCAAAACTCACCTCAACTGAAACAGTTTAGTTTCTATCTTTGCTTCGAGTACATTCTAAAAGTATCCACAAATGGCAACAATCATTGTACTGGAATGTTCTATACCTGTATGTATACTGTATGTGTTCTGGCCAGAGGCAGTTCGCTCCACGCTCTTGAATGTGCAAGTGCTGAATAAACCTTTGTTAAGTGAAGTTAGTGTTCGTCATTCATCTGCTTAAACCTTCCTCTATGTGACATTATTCTGGTGGAGGCGCCGGGTATTGGAACTTACGATACCCCACATTATCGATGACACAGTGGCTCCCATCGAGCCATGACAGAGTTGCCGTTTACATGGCGAGAAATCCGAGTTTGAGCCATATTCAGCAGACCACAATCTATCGGAGACAGAAGAAGAAGAGGACGTCACGATGACAGCAACTGTGTGCCACCACATGAGACATCCTTCCGGGTTCTCTGGTGATGAAGGCCAAGATCCAAACAAGTGGCTGAAGGTATATGAGCGTATAGCCAAATTTAACAAATGGGATGACACCGTGTGTTTGGCTAACGTATTTTTCTATCTGGAGGGTACTGCCAAGTAATGGTGTGAGAACAAAGAGGAGAAGTTCACAAGCTGGGAAATATTAAACATTCCAGGAAGAACTGCACAAGTATTTCAGCAACACACAATGACAGAAGTGCAAGGTTGATGATAAATTAAAGTGAAGGGCACAGCGTCCAGGAGAAACAACAGCATCCTATATTCCAGACGTCTTGGAGCTGTGTAAAATAGTGGATCCTTGAATGAAGGAGGAAGATAAGGTTGCACATCTTATGAAGGGTGTTGCTGAGGACATGTATCAAGCCCTACTCCTGAAGGAGGTTTCGACAGCAGACGACTTCATAAAATGGTGCCAGTATATCGAGACAATGCATCAAAAACGAATTACATGCAAGAAGTTTCAACGGCTTCCAAATTTCGTATCGGTGTCTGTGATGGAGGAAGGAACTGATTTCACAAGGGTTCTTCATCAGATAGTGAGAGAGGAAGTTCAGAAGGCACTCGGATTGCACGACGAGCGAAAAACCGAGACGCTTCAAGAGGTTATAATGGAGGAAGTGAAACACACATTGAACCTAATCTCTCGTCCTTCATTTCCCTTTAAAACGGTAAAAAAGTCGAGACCCAGGTGAAGTTACATTCCTAGTAGAATGCCGCACGAGCAACCTGTTTGGGCACCAAGGAAGACTGATGTCTGGAGGACCCAGGATAACCAACCAGTATGTTTCCACTGCGGATGGCTGGGAATTGTGGTGTGCTATTGTTGAGAAAGGTGGTGGATATTTGATGACACCCATGCCAGAAGACAGCAGACCAATCTTAGCCAACGCCAACTCTGGGACGACAATGATGAACATGAAGATATTGGTGCAGGACGATGTAGGTCACCACTCCGCAAGCTAGCTACTGGAGAGGATGCTCCCCAACATGCCAATCAAGGTCTCCATCGCCGTTTAGAAGCTCCAGCCAATCACCTGGCCACAGCAACCTGGAAAACTAAAGGGTGCGACCTTCCTTGGAGGTGAGTCCGCCGAAGAGAAAAATCCTCCATTGTAGATCACTACAAAAATGATAGGAAACTACGTCGATATCCTCATGGATGGCCAACCAGCACAAGCTCTTGTGGACTCTGGAGCGTCATATTCAGTCATTTCGGAGAAGTACCATCGCCAGTTGCAGAAAACTGTATTCGTTGACGACAAAACATCCCTGCTGATGGTGGCTACTGGGAAATACGTAAAACCTACAGGAAGATGTGTCATTTGTGACGGTAACAAAAGAAATATTGAATTTAATTGATGAAAGAAGAAAATATAAAAATGCAGTAAATGAAGCAGGCAAAAAGGAATACAAACGTCTCAAAAATGAGATCGACAGGAAGTGCAAAATGGCTAAGCAAGAATGGCTAGAGGACAAATGTAAGGATGTAGAGGCTTATCTCACTAGGGGTAAGATAGATACTGCCTACAGGAAAATTAAAGAGACCTTTGGAGAAAAGAGAACCACTTGTATGAACATCAAGAGCTCAGATGGAAACCCAATTCTAAGCAAAGAAGGGAAAGCAGAAAGGTGGAAGGAGTATATAGAGGGTCTATACAAGGGCGATGTACTTGAGGACAATATTATGGAAATGGAAGAGGATGTAGATGAAGATGAAATGGGAGATACGATACTGCGTGAAGAGTTTGACAGAGCACTGAAAGACCTGAGTCGAAACAAGGCCCCCGGAGTAGACAACATTCCATTGGAACTACTGACGGCCTTGGGAGAGCCAGTCCTGACAAAACTCTACCATCTGGTGAACAAGATGTATGAAACAGGCGAAATACCTCAGATTTCAAGAAGAATATAATAATTCCAATCCCAAAGAAAGCAGGTGTTGACAGATGTGAGAATTACCAAACAATCAGTTTAATAAGCCACAGCTGCAAAATACTAACATGAATTCTTTACAGACGAATGGAAAAACTAGTAGAAGCCGACCTCGGGGAAGATCAGTTTGGATTCCGTAGAAATACTGGAACACGTGAGGCAATACTGACCTTACGACTTATCTTAGAAGAAAGATTAAGGAAAGGCAAACCTACGTTTCTAGCATTTGTAGACTTAGAGAAAGCTTTTGACAATGTTGACTGGAATACTCTCTTTCAAATTCTAAAGGTGGCAGGGGTAAAATACAGGGAGCGGAAGGCTATTTACAATTTGTACAGAAACCAGATGGCAGTTATAAGAGTCGAGGGACATGAAAGGGAAGCAGTTGTTGGGAAGGGAGTAAGACAGGGTTGTAGCCTCTCCCCGATGTTATTCAATCTGTATGTTGAGCAAGCAGTAAAGGAAACAAAAGAAAAATTCGGAGAAGAAATAAAAACTTTGAGGTTCGCCAATGACATTGTAATTCTGTCAGAGACAGCAAAGGACTTGGAAGAGCAGTTGAACGGAATGGATGGTGTCTTGAAGGGAGGATATAAGATGAACATCAACAAAAGCAAAACGAGGATAATGGAATGTAGTCGAATTAAGTCGGGTGATGCTGAGGGTATTAGACTAGGAAATGAGACACTTAAAGTAGTAAAGGAGTTTTGCTATTTGGGGAGCAAAATAACTGATGATGGTCGAAGTAGAGAGGATATAAAATGTAGACTGGCAATGGCAAGGAAAGCGTTTCTGAAGAAGAGAAATTTGTTAACATTGAGTATAGATTTAAGTGTCAGGAAGTCATTTCTGAAAGCATTTGTATGGAGTGTAGCCATGTATGGAAGTGAAACATGGACGGTAAATAGTTTGGACAAGAAGAGAATAGAAGCTTTCAAAATGTGGTGCTACAGAAGAATGCTGAAGATTAGATGGGTAGATCACATAACTAATGAGGAGGTACTGAATAGGATTGGGGAGAAGAGGAGTTTGTGGCACAACTTGACCAGAAGAAGGGATCGGTTGGTAGGACATGTTCTGAGGCATCAAGGGATCACCAATTTAGTATTGGAGGGCAGCGTGGAGGGTAAAAATCGTAGAGGGAGATCAAGAGATGAATACACTAAGCAGATTCAGAAGGATGTAGGTTGCAGTAGGTACTGGGAGATGAAGAAGCTTGCACAGGATAGAGTAGCATGGAGAGCTGCATCAAACCAGTCTCAGGACTGAAGACCACAACAACAACAACAACAAGTGACCATACACAGCCCTTAGAATTCATCACTTACAAGAATGTAGTGATGATGTCATTCAAGGATGGGACTTTTTGGAAGCTTTTCAAGCAATTATAGATTGTGGTCACTCGAAGATTATGCTAGACAAAATGAGATACTGTGAACAGGAAGATGCGCATCCGAGTGTGTGGCGACTACGTGTGCTGGATGAAGTGATCATTCCTGCAGTCAGCGCTAGAAAGGTAACTTTCGTGTGTCATGCCATGCATCAACCCAAGGATCTTGTAGTGGAATGTAGGAGAAGCATACCACTGAAGAATAACTTGGTCATCCCAGCCTCTGTCGTCTTGTTTAAGAACGGATTCGGTGAATTGTGGATAGTTAACTGTCGCAGAGAACCGCAGATCCTTCCAAGACACATGTGCATAGCAAACGCTGAGCCACGAATTGCAGAACAGCTGAGCATCATAGAAACCCTCCATGCAGAGTCTGTGGGAAAAATTAGCGCTACCACTACAAGAGAAGACCTTCTAGCTCGACTATCACCAGATCTCACTAAGGAAACAGAAGAAGCTACTTGCCATTCTTCAAGAGTTCTCTGAATGCTTCAAACCACAGGTGAAGAGCAAATCAGACAAATCAATGGTGAAGCACCGGATTGGCAGTGGAGACCATCAACCAATAAGCCAGAGAGCATACCGTGTGTCAGCAATGGAATGTCAAATAATTCGTGACAAGGTAGAGAAAATGATGAAGATTGACATAATTCAGCCTTCGCAGAGCCCTTGGTCGTCACCAGTGGTTTTCGTCAGGAAGAAGAGTGGCAGTTGGCGCTTTTGTGTTGATTACAGGAAGCTTAATAAGACAACTAAAAAGGACATTTACCATCTTCCACGAATTGACGATACATTAGATTGTCTGAAGGGGGCTAAGTTATTCTCAACCATGGACATGTACTCGGGATACTGGCAAATCAAAGTTGATGAGGCTGTTCGTGAGAAAACTGCATTCATCACCCCTGAGGGCCTGTATGAGTTTAAGGTAATGCTGTTTTGTTTGTGTAGTACACCAGCAACATTTGAACGAATGATGGATAATTTTCTAAGGCACCTGAAGTGGACGATATGTCTTTGTTATTTAGATGACATTATAGTGTCCTCAGAGACATTTGATGAACACATAAAAAGACTGAGGGCCGTTCTTAAGTGTCTCCAACAAGGCGGACTGAAACTTAATCCAAGAAAGTCTCTTTCTGGAGCAAAAGAGAACAAAATATTTGGACACCTTGTGTCAAACGAAGGAGTGTGGCCAGACCCAGAAAAGGTGAGATCTATAACAGAATTTCCTATTCCTAGAAGTATTAGAGATGTGAGAAGCTTCCTCGGATTATGTTCTTATTACCGCCGTTTTATCAAAGAGTTTTGTATCAAAGCCAGGCCACTCCAAGAGTTGTTAAAAGCTGATGCTAATTTTATCTGGGGTGGTGCTCAACAAGATTCTTTCGATGTGCTGCGGAAAGCTCTGACGACTGACCCCGTACTTGGTCTGTATGATTGATGAGAGAGCACCTACACAACGACACACAGATGCCAGTGGGTATGGGATCAGTGCTGTTCTGGTGCAAATTTCAGATGGAAAAGAGAAGGTTATAGCCTATGCTTCTAGGACACTTACAAAAGCTGAGACAAACTACTCAACTACAGAAAGAGAATGTCTTTCTGTGATCTGGGCCGTGTACAAATTTCGACAGTATCTCTATAGAAGGCCATTTACAGTTGTTACAGACCATCATTCACTTTGTTGGTTGACACATCTTAAGGATCCAACAGTCCGACTCACCAGGTGGGCACTGCGTCTTCAAGAGTATGACATTACCATAGTGTACATAAGTGGAAGGAAACACCAAGATGCCAACTGTCTCTCAAGAAACCCTGTGCAGGACCATCAAGACTTTGATGAAGATAGTGACTGTCTAGCTGCACTCCAGGATCTCTCTGCTGAGCAGAATAAGGACGCCAAGATATCTCAAATTATGCTTGCCTTAAATCAGTCAGAGGATGTGAAAGTACAATTTCAGGTAGTTAATGGATTACGTTGCAAGAAAAACTTTGATCCATTTGGAAAGAGGTGGCTACCAGTGATTCCTAAACACATGCGCTTAGATGTTCTACAGAAATTCCATGACACATCTGAGGCCGGACATTTAGGATTTATTAAGACATATGATAGGATCTGCAAGAGATTTTTCTGACCAGGTTTATTTAGGAGTGTCAGTCACTATGTGTTGCACTGTCGAGAGTGCCAGAGGAAAAAGACAGTTCCTCAGAAACCACCTGGCCGACTCATACCAATTCTACCAGCCAAAACGCCTTTCCAGCATGTTGGGATTGACCTCCTCGGATGATTTTAAACGTCTGCTAGTGGCAATAGATGGATTATTGTTTGCACTGATTATCTGACACACTATGCCATTACAAAAGCCATGAAAACAGCCAAAGCATTTGAGGTAGCCAAATTCATTGTAGAAGACATTGTATTAAAACATGGTGCCCCAAGGTCGTTATTTACAGATCGAGGGAAAGTTTTTAATCGAATCTTGTGACAGAGGTAAACCATCGGTGCAACATTACTCATCACATGATGACTGCCTACCATCCGCAAACTAACGGGCTTACTGAATGCCTTAATAAGACCTTGGCCGACATGCTATCAATGTTCGTCAATGTTGAGCAGAGCAACTGGGATAAAGTGCTACCTTTCATGACCTTTGCCTACAACACCACCAAACAAGACACCACAGGATTTACACCATTTTTCCTGGTGCATGGGCATGAGGTGACAACAACGATGGACACTGTATTTCCATTACATCCTGATGACGTGGACGACATTGGCCATGTGTTAACCAGAGCTGAGGAAGCTCAGCAGTTAGCTCGACTCCACACACTACAGGCTCAAGAAAACAATCGCTGAAGGTATGACGCGAGCCACCGCCCTGTTGTCTACCAGCCTGGTGACCTCGTCTAGATCTTCACTCCTGTTCGGAAGGTTGGTCTTTCTCAGAAGCTCCTCAGGTGCTGCTTTGGACCGTATAAGGTTGTAAGACAGTTGTCTGATGTTACTTATGAAGTTGAAGATTTCCACCCCGACCACAAGACGACGAAAGATTATAGATACAGTTCACATCCTTCGAATGAACCCTATAAGGATCCTGCAACTGAGGGGAAATTCAAAGCTCCAGCGACAGGCAACAAGCGGAAAGGTAATGAAGAACATAGTGGCAAGGCAAGTTCTAGGAAGATCCCGCCAGGGCGAACATCAGTCGTCAGGAGTCGGAGTATGCAGGACAAATGACTTGTTCCTGGACTAGGAGGACGTAACACCAAGACGCTGTTCTCTTAAGGAGGGAGCAATATCACAGAAGAAAACAAGTAGCTCAATCGCCGTAGTGTAGTGGTTATGATACTAGATTGTTGCATGGAGGATTGTGAGTTCAAAACTCACCTCAACTGAAACATTTTAATTTCTATCTTTGGTTCGAGTACATTCTATAAGTATCAACAAATGGCAAGAATCATTGTACTGGAATGTTCCGTAGCTGTATATATACCGTATGTGTTCTGGCCGGAGGCAGTTCACTCCACGCTCTTGTATGTGCAAGTGCTGAATAAACTTTCGTTAAGTGAAGTTAGTGTTCACCATTCATCTGCTTACACCTTCCTCTAAGTGACAACCTCTATGTGACAATATCAATAAAGCAAAGTTTGTGTTGTTAGTGTATTCTTATACACTATCCATTTGATTCTCTAGTAAGTAGCCAAAATGAGAAGTTCCAAAATAAGATAAAGTTTATATAGTGTAGGCTCAGTTCTATGTTTACTTTTTGTTTTGTCACATAACAATAAATGTTAAGTCATTTTTGTTTCTCCAGAAATTTTGAATTACTATCCAAACTTTAGGCCTAAACTTTCTAAGAAATTAAGTGTATTAATTGCCTATGAAGTTATTCTTGTTTTAACTTAGACTAAAGCTAAAATTTGTTTGCCATGAGTGAAGAGCGTATGACTTGCCATAGGATTCTTAGTTCCGGGGTGTGATGTGAGGGTTGTTGCAGTTTCTTTCATGTGAGTAACTATAATGACGTGGCAATTTAGGAAATAAAAAAGGCTCATTGGTTGTGTAGGATTTGCTGTAGAGATAGGAAGATAGTGGAACAGGAGGGGAAGATTGTTGCCCTTCAGGCAGAACTGGAGAAAGCGAAACTAGATCTGGAAAGGTTAACGGGGGAGAAAGGAAAAGACCAGTGGGAAGTGACAACAGGTTACAGAAGAAATAGGAATAGGACATTCTCAGACAGTGTGGTTTGAATGTGGACAACAGGTTTGATCTGTTGTCACAGCTGGAAACTGATGAGCCACAATTAGATGTAGGAGTAGACAGGACACAACAAACTTTCAAAAAGTGTTTTAAAAGTAAGAAGTCAGAAAAAGTTGTGAAGAAGAAAAAGAAGAAGAAGAAGAAAGTTTTGTTGTTAGGTAGTTCATATGATAGAGGTGTTCGCCAACTGTTGCAGGATGAACTAGGGTCAGGTTACCAGGTCACAAGCTTTTTAAACCTAATGCAAGTCTAGGTCAGGTGACAGAGGATGTAGGTTCACTTCGCAAGGACTTCACAAAGGAAGACACAATGGTAGTAGTGGGTGGGGCGGGCAACAGTATAGATAGGAACCTTAATCATTCAGTTGAGAGTGGCCTGGTAAAGATAGCTTTAGCAACGGGACATACTGGTGTTTGGCTTGTGTCTATTCCGAGGCACCATGACCAGCCTCATTTAAACTCTTCTGTTAGGAGAGTTAATTTATAGGTGGAATGGCTGCTTGGACCAGGTATGGGGTCTCATATCAGTGTGGTTCCTGTTGACTCTATCAGCAGGTGGGGCTATACCAGGCATGGCCTTCACCTCAACAGGAAAGGGAAGGGAAAACTGACTAGGCTACTAGCAAATAATTTAAAGGGGGGTACTGTCGCAAGTGGTAAAGTACCAGTGGTAACAAGTGACTGATCAGCAGTTTTTTTAGGGTAGGGAGGGCACAAACAAAAGATCTCCAGAGACAGGCTTAAAATGACATTCACATTGATAAAACAGACAGCCAGAAAGCAAATTTTAATGTACACAATTCATGCAGACAGCTTCTGATAGAAACTAGAGATACTCAAAAATTGACAGGAAAATTAGGTTCATCCAGTTGTAATTCAGCCAGTGCACAAAATCAGTTATCCTTATTGCATCAGAATATCCTAGGACTAAGGGGTAAGCTTAATGAGTTGCTTATTTGTCTTTAAGAATTAGAGTTGAGCTAACCAGTTGATATAATCTACCTCTCTGAACATCATGTGACCACTGGTATAGATATGTTAAATGGTACAGGATTCAAATTAGCTTCTTACTTCTGTAGAGAAAATATGGAGAAAGGAGGGGTTGCAAAATATTTGAAAAGGTTGCTTCAAGTGTCTCCTTAAGCATCTGACTGCAAATAATATATTGTCCAAGTCACAGTTTGGATTTCTTAAGGGTTCTGATGCAGAGAAAGCTATTTACACTTACAGTGAGAATGTACTTAATTCATTAGATAATAAATTAGAGACAAATGGCATTTTTGTGACCTGTCAAAAGCCTCTGACTGTGTGAACCACAGCATTCTCTTAAGTAAATTAGAATATTATGGTGTCACCGGCAATGCTGCAAAATGGTTTCAGTCTTATCTACCAAACAGGAAACAAAAGGTGTCATTGCAAAATACCTGCGTACTAAGCAGTCAGTCTTCATCTGATTGGGAATTAATTACATGTTGTGTTCCTCAAGGTTCCACCATGGGTCCATTGCTTTTTCTTGTGTACATTAATGACTTCTTGTCTGTTACTTTGCCTGATGCAAGTATGTTTTGTTTGTAGATTATACAAACCTTGCAATAAGTAGCAAGTCAAGTATAAATTTAGAAATAGCTGATAATCAAATTTTCACTGACATTAATAAATGGTTTAAAGCTAATTCACTGTCATTAAATTTTGAGAAGACCCACTATATGCCTGTAAGAGATTTGCTTCCAGCATGCGCATAACATATGAAGACATGCAGATCGAAGAGGTTGACAGTATTAAATTTCTGGGATTACAATTCGATAATAAATTCAGTTGGGAAGGGCATACCACAGAATTTCGTAAGTGCCTAAACAAGTCTGTATTTGCAGTAAGAATGATGTCAGATGTAAGAGATGAATAAAAATACATACTTTGCTTACTTTCATTCTATTATATCATACAGGATGGTATTCTGTGGTAACTTATCAAACCGAGCAACAGTCTTTATGGTGCAAAAGCATGGGATAAGAATCATTTGTGGTGTAAATTCAAGAACATCATGTAGAAACATGTTCAAGTTACTCTGTGTTCTAACCATTCCTTCTCAGTATATTTATTCCTTAATGAAATTTATTTCAAGTAATATATCTCTATTTCCAACCAATATCTTAATACATAGTATCAATACTAGGAATAAGAACAATCTACATAAGGACCTAAAATCACTTACCTTGGTCAAAAAAGGGGTCCAATACTCAAGAACACACATTTTCAATAAATTGCCAGCAACCATTAAAAACTCAGTTTCAGATAAAGCATGGACTTTTTGATAGCCAACTCCTTCTAATCTATAGATGAATATCTTAACAGAGACTGTCAAGCCAGCTTAAGTAAAAATGTCTGTTATATTTGAGTTCTGACAGCACTTGGTCACAACAGTCAATATTGGGTATTTTGTGTATGATAAATTTATTAATAGTGCATAACAATGTTTCATTCTGACAGCATGTTAATTCTGTAAATATTAGGTGTTTCAGTTTACTGCACTGTATTTAATTCACCTATTTTGGCGAACTCCAGACAAATTATCAGGGTAGTAAGTACTATATTCAAATGTTTTATGTTTTTATGTTATACTTCCATGTTCCACACCCACGACAATCATCTCATTTTTTGGGTCTATGGTTGAAAGCTGAATCTAATCTAATATGGTTGTGGATGATGCTCAAGTTGTTGTCCGATGATGTCCCCTGTGTACTTGACTGGAGACAAATCTGGTGATTGAGCAGGCCAAGCCTGCATATCAACACTCAGTAGACCATGTTGGGGTACAAAAACAGTATTGTATGAGCATCTTCATGTTGGAAAAGACCCCCTGAAATGCTGTTCATGAATGGCAGCACAACAGGTCGATTTACCAGATTGACGTACAAATTTCCAGTTGAGGTGTGTGGGATAACCACAAGAGTGCTCCTGGTGTAGTACAAAATCACACCCCAGACCGTAACTTCAGGTGCAGGTCCAGTGTGTCCAGCATGCAGAGTCGTCAGTTCAGGGCCCTCAGCTGGCCTCCTCCTAACCAACACATGGCCATCAATGGCACTGAGACAGAACCAGCTTTCATCAGAAAACACAAAAATACTCCACCCTGTCCTCCAACTAGCTCTTACTTAACACCACTGAAGTCAGAAATGGCGGCGGTTTGGGGTCTGTGGAATGCATGCAACAGGCTATCTGGCTCTGAGCTGTCCTTGAAGTAACTGATATCCTTAAAGTAACTGATATGTAACAGTTCATTGTGTCACTGTTGTGCCAACTGCTGCTCAAATTGCTGCTGCAGATGTTGTATGATGCGCCAGATCCACACGCCAAACATAATGGTCTTCCCTCTCAGTAGAACCCTGTGACCATGCTGATCCTGGTCTCCTTGCGACTGTACATTCCGTGACCATTGCTGCCAGTAATTACACTCCTGGAAATGGAAAAAAGAACACATTGACACCGGTGTGTCAGACCCACCATACTTGCTCCGGACACTGCGAGAGGGCTGTACAAGCAATGATCACACGCACGGCACAGCGGACACACCAGGAACCGCGGTGTTGGCCGTCGAATGGCGCTAGCTGCGCAGCATTTGTGCACCGCCGCCGTCAGTGTCAGCCAGTTTGCCGTGGCATACGGAGCTCCATCGCAGTCTTTAACACTGGTAGCATGCCGCGACAGCGTGGACGTGAACCGTATGTGCAGTTGACGGACTTTGAGCGAGGGCGTATAGTGGGCATGCGGGAGGCCGGGTGGACGTACCGCCGAATTGCTCAACACGTGGGGCGTGAGGTCTCCACAGTACATCGATGTTGTTGCCAGTGGTCGGCGGAAGGCGCACGTGCCCGTCGACCTGGGACCGGACCGCAGCGACGCACGGATGCACGCCAAGACCGTAGGATCCTACGCAGTGCCGTAGGGGACCGCACCGCCACTTCCCAGCAAATTAGGGACACTGTTGCTCCTGGGGTATCGGCGAGGACCATTCGCAACCGTCTCCATGAAGCTGGGCTACGGTCCCGCACACCGTTAGGCCGTCTTCCACTCACGCCCCAACATCGTGCAGCCCGCCTCCAGTGGTGTCGCGACAGGCGTGAATGGAGAGACGAATGGAGATGTGTCGTCTTCAGCGATGAGAGTCGCTTCTGCCTTGGTGCCAATGATGGTCATATGCGTGTTTGGCACCGTGCAGGTGAGCGCCACAATCAGGACTGCATACGACCGAGGCACACAGGGCCAACACCCGGCATCATGGTGTGGGGAGCAATCTCCTACACTGGCCGTACACCACTGGTGATCGTCGAGGGGACACTGAATAGTGCACGGTGCATCCAAACCGTCATCGAACCCATCGTTCTACCATTCCTAGACCGGCAAGGGAACTTGCTGTTCCAACAGGACAATGCACGTCCGCATGTATCCCGTGCCACCCGACGTGTTCTAGAAGGTGTACGTCAACTACCCTGGCCAGCAAGATCTCCGTATCTGTCCCCCATTGAGCATGTTTTGGACTGGATGAAGCGTCGTCTCACGCGGTCTGCACGTCCAGCACGAACGCTGGTCCAACTGAGGCGCCAGGTGGAAATGGCATGACAAGCCGTTCCACAGGACTACATCCAGCATCTCTACGATCGTCTCCATGGGAGAATAGCAGCCTGCATTGCTGCGAAATGTGGATATACACTGTACTAGTGCCGACATTGTGCATGCTCTGTTGCCTGTGTCTATGTGCCTGTGGTTCTGTCAGTGTGATCATGTGATGTATCTGACCCCAGGAATGTGTCAATAAAGTTTCCCCTTCCTGGGACAATGAATTCACGGTGTTCTTATTTCAATTTCCAGGAGTGTATGTACAGTGACTTCATTCCTGCCAAGTCTTTTTGCAGTATTACAGAAGGAACATCCAGCTTCTCATAGCTCCCTTACATGACCTCATTCAAACTCAGTGAGTTGTTGTTAGTGGCATCTTTGTTACCTTAAGGGCATTCTTGACTAATATCAACTCACCACACACAATCTCAAAGGTAACTAATCCTCATGATCGTTACAGCATGTATTTAAAGCAAATCGATTTGCATCCTTATAGTGGTGTTACTAGTGCTACTCTTATGAAACTGGCGCGAAATTTGAATAAACATCATCTTTCAGATGTAGAAACATACCTATCAACTTTTGATAATGTTGGACAACTTCTTCTTGGTGATGCAATTTTTGTTTTCAATCAGTGTCATAAAAGAAAAATCACATACCCTACTTATTTCAGAATCCAAGGTACATACACTGAAGAGCCAAAGAAATTGGTACACCTGCCTAATATTGTGTAGGGGCCCCCCGTGAGCATGCAGAAATGCCACAACATTATGTGGCATGGACTCAACTAATGTCTGAAGTAGTGCTGGAAGAAACTGACACCATGAATACTACAGGGCTGTCCATAAACCTGCAAAAGTATGAGGGGGTGGAGATCTCTTCTGAGCAGCATGTTGCAAGGCATCCCAGATATGCTATGGTCGCCAGCGGAAGTGTTTAAACTCAGATGAGTGTTCCTGCAGCCACTCTGTAGTTATTCTGGATGGGTAGGTTGTTGCATTGTCCTGCTGGAGTTGCCCAAGTCTGTTGGACTGCACAATGGACATAACTGGATGCAGGAAATTAGACAGGATGCTTACACACGTCATCTGTCAGAGTCGTATCTAGACATATCAGGGGTCCCACATCACTCCAACTGCACATGACCCACACCATTACAGAGCCTCCACCAGCTTGAACAGTCACCTGCTGACATGCAGGGTCCATGGATTCATGAGGTTGTCTCCATACCCGTACATGTTCATCCGCTCGATACAATTTGAAACAAGACTCATCCGACCAGGCAACATGTTTCCCAGTCATCAATAGTCCAAATGTCAGTGTTGACAGGCCCAGGTGACGTGTAAAGCTTTGTGTCGTGCAGTCATCATGCAGCCTTTGGCTCCAAAAGCCCGTATCAATGGTGTTTCATTGAATGGTTTGCATGCTGATATTTTTTATGGCCCATCGTTGAAATCTGCAGAAATTTGCAGTAGGATTGCACTTCTATCACATTAAATGATTCTCTTCAGTCGTCGTTGGTGCTGTTCTTGTAGGACCTTTTTCTGGCCGCAGCAATGTCGGAGATTTGATGTTTTACCAGAAACTGATTCAGGATAATCAACCAGAGAACTCGTTTAATGTCTTCATTTGTAGTGAATAGTGCCTGCATTTCACACAGTTATTGTGTTCAGAATTGTTCTGCTTGATTTTAAACATGTACCTTGGACCTTTAAAATGTATGATATGTAATGTTGGTTTCATAACTGCATACTTGACTTCCATGAACATGGTCCTGCACTGAAATCAGTCATTAAATAAATAGTGTTAAAGTCAGCATTTGACTGCATTTTTCCAATATCCTTCCAATAAACTGAAGTTTACCATTTGTCTTACCTATGACTGAAATTATGTGGTCCTTCCAATTCATATCCCTACAAATTGTTACACACTAGTATTCAGATGAGTTGACTAATACCAATTGTGGTTCATGGTGTACTCATGCATTTTACGAAATTCATAATTCACAGACCAAATAGAATCATAATTGCCATTTTTTGTTTCTCTTCTTGCAAAGCTGGTATTGGATACTAAGTCTTTGAGAGGTCTATGTTTTAAAATATTTTCGTCTTGTGAAGGATTAAGCTAAAATCATTCGTTCATGGGATTGGATAGCAGTGTGGCAGGGTGCAGTTATTTAGATAGTAATAATCTCCATAAACATGCCTTGGGTCATCAAGTTTTGTAGCCATGCATAGAGACCCTGCCCACAGTGATTTGGATGACTGAATAATGTTGTGGTTTAACATGAACTAGAATTCTTGCATGGAATATGCAGTTCGTGACATTCAAATCCATGAGACCTGCAGAAGACTAGAGAGCCAAAAGATGTAGAGATATAATGTTTAACTTCATGTTTGACTTGTTTTGGAGCACTACAGGATTTTGTTCTGGTCTTCAGCCACAAGACTGGTTTGATGCAGCTCTCCAAGCTAGTCTATCCTGTAAAATCTTTTCATCTCTGAAATAACTACTGCAACCTGTATCCTTTTAAACTGCTTCATGCAGTCAAGCCTTAGCCTCCCCCTATAATTTCACAAACACACACACACACACACACACACACACACACACACACACACAGGCCAACTATTTTACCTTCACAATATTTTACCGAAGCAGGTGCAGTCATCATTAAGCCATACAGTACAGCTACAGGTCTTTGGAAAATATAATGTCTGTAGTTTCCCCTTGCTTTCAGCTGTTCACAGTACTAACATAGCAAGACCATACTGATTAATGCTGCAAGGCCAGATCAGTCGATATCCAGAATATTGCCCTGCAAAAAAGGCTGCTGCTTCTCTTCAAGAGCCATATATTAGTCTTGCCTCTTCTTAGAAACCTCTTCAGTGGGGTTGAGCATAAGGTACTGTATTCTTGAGGCTACTCCACCTTGCCAAGGTCCACAGTTCACGAGGGTTAGGAGATATGAAAGGTATTAATTATATCACTTGCTTCAATACATAATATATTCCCTTCATTTTCTATAGAGTATTATTATTAATCTCTCTTTTGTTCTTGAGATCAACTAGAAGGTGGATTCTTTGACAAAAAAGTGGTACTGGAGACCTATAACCCACCTGCAACAGATTTCCCCAATTTCTTCATTCACGAGGCTGAACACATTTTTCTGGCCTAAGGTATGCCCCCAAATGAAAATGGTAGTAGCAGTATTTCTCCTTTCATTTATATCTCAAAGAGCTTCTACTCCTACTATGAGAACATTGTCATATCTGATTCCCATTCTATCTCAGCTAACATTCTTTTTTGTTGATTTGAAAACACATCTCATACAACTGGAAATAAAGATCTGTACCCAATGACAAATTCTCTATTATAGCTGACTGAACTTCATTAACTAATTGCTCTTCCATCAATCAATCAGACACGTGAGTCATTTTATAAACATCTTCAGAAAGAGACAAAATATTTTAAATAAAGGTGGGAGGTTACGTAACCACATCATTTTGAGGATCTTTTAGCCTGTAATGCTCATTCATAACCTTTAATTTTTAACAATTGACTTGCTTTAGATTAGATTAGATTAGTACTTGTTCCATAGATCATGAATACGACACTTCGTAATGATGTGGAACGTGTCAGGTTAATAAAAGGTGTCCATACAAGATATTACATTAGACAAAATATTACATGACACTTTTATTTTTTTTTTTTTTTGGGGGGGGGGGGGAGGGCCGTTAGGAAATTACCCACTTACTATATCCAAAAATTCATCTACTGAGTAGAAGGAGTTGCCATAAGAAATTCTTTTAATTTCCTTTTAAGGGGCTCCGGAAAGGCTCAAAATCACGAAAAGTTCAATTTTTACTTTTTTGCGTTTTCTGAATCTGCAGACTATTACCTTTTAATAGATATATAATTTATTCAATTCCGAAGACTACAACTATTTTTAAATTGTTTTTGAAACGTGTTCTACATGGGCGTGACCCACTGTGGTGCTGTTAAACTGCTGTCAAATGGTGTTATTATTAACGTCCGTGTTCATCAGGTACATTTTAGTGACGTGAGATAAAGTATGTGTTGTGGCTAACCTGTGATGGTTCAATATATATCGCTGGTGTGATTGTCGATTGTTTCATGTTTATTTACTCTGTCGTTATCTTGAAAATATTCGTAATTAATTCTGTTTCTTGAGTCTCTGTTTAGTTGAAGTATAATAATGAGTAAAAGTAAAGTTATTAGAAATTTTCCGAAGGCTTTTAAGAAAAGGAGAAATGTTGGAAAGCCAAAGGTATGTGTTATTACTGTAAACAATAAAGACGATAACCAAGTGAGTGAACCTAACCTCTCAAGTACACCTGCCCATAGCAGTCAAAGTGGGAAAGAAAATACTTCACAGAAGAAGCTTGGTTCAATGAGTGAAAACTATGAATGTTTTATGGGCGAATCGGATGTGAATGAAATATTTGATATGTCGGTTCTCAAAGGAATTTTTTCAAACTGTGTAAGATGTATTCATTGTAGTGAAGTTGGTCTGGAACTCTCCATAATAAAGCACGTAGGACTTGCTAGTGAAATACAACTGAAATGTGATAAGTGTTCATACATGACCACCTTTTGGAACAGTGTTGCAGTAACTGCAACTGAAGAAAATGGTAGCAAAATCTACGAACACAACATTAGATTTGTTTATTCCTTGCGTTCAGTTGGTAAGGGTTCTACTGCAGGTGCAATTTTCTGTGGCATCATGAATCTTCCAAATCCCCCAACCAAGTTTACGACCTATAATAAATTAATAGGGTCTAAAGTAGAAGATGCCTGTATAAAATCTATGAAGAACGCTGTGGAAGAGGGTAATGGAAAATAATGGTAACAGAGATTTGACTGCAGCGTTCAATGGTACCTGGCATAAACGGGGACACACATCTCTTCATGGTGTAGTATCTGCCACCAGTATGTATACAGGGAAAGTTTTAGATGTAGCAGTAATATCAAAGTATTGTAGATGTCCACAAAAATATAAAGGTACACATGAAAATAATTGCAAAGCTAACTATAGTGGCAGTAGTGGAGGAATGGAAGTGGCTGGTGTTGCCAGTATATTCCAGCGTTCTGAGGCGTGTGATAAAGTGCGATATGTTAATTACCTTGGTGACGGTGATTCTAAAAGTTTCAAACATGTTCAAGGACTGAAGCCCTATGGTGATGATGTTGTAGTGCAGAAATTTGAGTGTATTGGACATGTACAGAAGCGAATGGGAACAAGACTTCGGCGACTGAAAGCTTCGTACAAAAAACAAAAACTCAGTGATGGTAAAGGGTTGGATGGGAAGGGAAGGTTAACTGACAGTGTAATTGACAAAATACAGAACTATTATGGAATGGCTATTAGGCAAAATACACAAAGTGTCGACGAAATGAAGAAGGCTGTTTGGGCTCTTTTCTTTCATACTTCTTCAACCGATGAAAATCCCCAACATAGCTTGTGTCCTAAAGAAGAAGACAGTTGGTGTAAATATAACAAAGGATTGCTAACTGGTGAAGTGTACACTCATAAGCATAGTCTGCCTCATGCAATAATGGAGGTGATAAAACCTATTTTCAGAGACTTAGCAGCACCTGAACTGTTGAAAAAGTGTATTCACGGAAAAACTCAAAACCCCAATGAAAGTGTAAATAGTGTTATATGGTCGAGAATCCCCAAGACTGTATTTGTTGGAATAGAAACACTTCACTTTGGTGTGTATGATGCTGTTGCGACTTTCAATGATGGCTACATTGTAAGGTGCAAGGTATTTAGAAATATGGGAATGAAGATAGGTTCTAACATGGTACGAGCGATGCTTCCTTCAGACAAGGAACGCCTTCGGGCTGCAGACAGGGCTGTAAAGAGTCTAGAAATACAAGCAAGAGTAAACAGGAGGAGGAACAAGAGGAAGCTGGAGGAGGAGTTTGCAGAGGATGAAGATAATCCATCCTATGGACCTGGAATGCACTAAAAAGTTAATCCAATCTTTGTCACTCGATTCCCAAAACTTTTATTTTCTCATACTAATTACATGTTTTCTAAGGATCTTCCAAACATATTTGTTTCAAACTTTCAGTAAATGTTACACAGTACCTTCTGCATAATTTAACACAGCCTTTTTCCAAAAAAACTGTATATTTTTGAATATATAAATAAAAAATTGCAAAAAAATGTTGTGAATTTTCATTACAATTGAAAAAAAATCATCTTTAATAACTGAACTAAAATTTTGTAAAATCCCTGTGTTAAGTTGTAGCCCATATTCCAATAAATAATCTGTAAAAAGTTCAACTTCCTACCTCAAATACTTTGTGAGGAAAGATGTAATTTATAAGCGTTATTTTAACATTGCAAGTATAGAGCGTTCCGGAGCCCCTTAAATACTATATGGCTATCTGTCACATTTTTGATACTATTAGGTAAGTGACCAAAGACTTTTGTGGCAGCATAATTTACCCCCTTCTGAGCCAAAGTTAGATTTAACCTTCAGTAGTGAAGATCATCCTTTCTCCTAGTGTTGTAGCCATGTACACTGCTATTACTTTTGAATTTGTTTGGATTGTTAATAACAAATTTCATAAGCGAATATATATATTGTGAGGCTACAGTGAAGATTTCTAGCTCCTTGAATAAGTGTCTGCAGGATGATCTTGGATGAGCTCCAGCAATTATTCTGATTACACGTTTTTGTGCAATGAACACTCTTTTACTCAATGATGAGTTACCTCAGAATATGATGCCATACGAAAGCAGAGAATGAAAATAGGTGTGGTAAGCCAATTTACTCAGATGTATATTGCCAAAATTTGCAATGACCCTAATAGCATAAGTAGCTGAACTCAAACGTTTCAGCAGATCCTCAGTGTGTTTTTTCCAGTTCAACCCCTCATCAATGCATATACCTAGAAATTTTGAATATTCTACCTTAGCTACCGATGTCTGACCAAAGTCTATATTTATTAGTGGATTCATTCCATTTACTGTGTGGAACTGAATATACTGTGTTCTGTCAAAGTTTAATGAGAGCCCATTTGCAGAGAACCACTTAATGATTTTCTGAAAAACATCGTTTACAATTTCACCAGTTAATTCTTGTCTGTCGGGTGTGATAGCTATACTTGTATCATCAGCAAAAAGTACCAGGTTTGCATCATCGTGAATATACACTCCTGGAAATTGAAATAAGAACACCGTGAATTCATTGTCCCAGGAAGGGGAAACTTTATTGACACATTCCTGGGGTCAGATACATCACATGATCACACTGACAGAACCACAGGCACATAGACACAGGCAACAGAGCATGCACAATGTCGGCACTAGTACAGTGTATAACCACCTTTCGCAGCAATGCAGGCTGCTATTCTCCCATGGAGACGATCGTAGAGATGCTGGATGTAGTCCTGTGGAACGGCTTCCCATGCCATTTCCACCTGGCGCCTCAGTTGGACCAGCGTTCGTGCTGGACGTGCAGACCGCGTGAGACGACGCTTCATCCAGTCCCAAACATGCTCAATGGGGGACAGATCCGGAGATCTTGCTGGCCAGGGTAGTTGACTTACACCTTCTAGAGCACGTTGGGTGGCACGGGATACATGCGGACGTGCATTGTCCTATTGGAACAGCAAGTTCCCTTGCCGGTCTAGGAATGGTAGAACGATGGGTTCGATGACGGTTTGGATGTACCGTGCACTATTCAGTGTCCCCTCGACGATCACCAGTGGTGTACGGCCAGTGTAGGAGATCGCTCCCCACACCATGATGCCGGGTGTTGGCCCTGTGTGCCTCGGTCGTATGCAGTCCTGATTGTGGCGCTCACCTGCACGGCACCAAACACGCATACGACCATCAATGGCACCAAGGCAGAAGCGACTCTCATCGCTGAAGACGACACGTCTCCATTCGTCCCTCCATTCACGCCTGTCGCGACACCACTGGAGGCGGGCTGCGCGATGTTGGGGCGTGAGTGGAAGACGGCCTAACGGTGTGCGGGACCGTAGCCCAGCTTCATGGAGACGGTTGCGAATGGTCCTCGCCGATACTCCAGGAGCAACAGTGTCCCTAATTTGCTGGGAAGTGGCGGTGCGGTCACCTACGGCACTGCGTAGGATCCTACGGTCTTGGCGTGCATCCGTGCGTCGCTGCGGTCCGGTCCCAGGTCGACGGGCACGTGCACCTTCCGCCGACCACTGGCGACAACATCGATGTACTGTAGAGACCTCACGCCCCACGTGTTGAGCAATTCGGCGGTACGTCCACCCGGCCTCCCGCATGCCCACTATACGCCCTCGCTCAAAGTCCGTCAACTGCACATACGGTTCACGTCCACGCTGTCGCGGCATGCTACCAGTGTTAAAGACTGCGATGGAGCTCCGTATGCCACGGCAAACTGGCTGACACTGACGGCGGCGGTGCACAAATGCTGCGCAGCTAGCGCCATTCGACAGCCAACACCGCGGTTCCTGGTGTGTCCGCTGTGCCGTGCGTGTGATCATTGCTTGTACAGCCCTCTCGCAGTGTCCGGAGCAAGTATGGTGGGTCTGACACACCGGTGTCAATGTGTTCTTTTTTCCATTTCCAGGAGTGTAGAATGGCAAGTCATTAATATATATTAAGAACAGCAGAGGGCCCAAGACCAAACCTTGCGGCACCCCATTCTTGATTGTTCCCCAGTTTGAGAAATCACCAGTTTTTTGCATATTATGTGAACTGTTTACTTCAACTTTCTGCACTCTTCCAGTTAGGTATGATTTAAACCATTTGAGCACTGTTACATTCATACCACAGTACTTGAGCTTATCTAGAAGTATTTCATGATTTACACAATCAAAAGCCTTTGATAGATCACAAAAAATCCCAACGGGTGACTTCCGGTTAATCAGAGCATTTAATATTTCATTAGTGAAAGTATATATAGCATTTTCCGTTGAAAAACCCTTCTGGAAACCAAACTGACATTTTGTTAAAACTTTATTTTTACAAAGGTGTGAAACTACTCTACAATACATTACTTTTTCAAGAATTTTGGATAAGGCAGTCAGAAGAGATTGGGCGGTAGTTGTTGACATCAGACGTATCCCCTTTTTTATGCTGTGGTTTAACAATGGCATACTTCAGTCTATCTGGGAAAATACCCTGCTTCAGAGAGCTATTACATATGTGGCTAAGAATCCCACTTATTTCTTGGGAACAAGCTTTTATTATCCTGCTGGAAATGCCATCAATTCCATGTGAGCTTTTATTCTTGGGAGAGTTTATTATCTTCCTAATTTCAGAAGTAGAGGTGGGTGGAATTTCAATTGTATCAAATGGTGTGGGTAAGGCCTCTTACATTAACTACCTTGCTTCTTCTAATAAACATTTAGATCCTATTTTCTCTACAACATTTAAAAAATGATTATTCAAAATGTTTTCGACTTCCGGCTTGTTGTTTATCAAGTTTCCATTCGCTTTGATGGTGATGCCATCATCCAGTACTCTTGGTTGTCCTGTCTCCCTCATAATAATATTCCAAATTGTTTTGATTTTGTTATCAGAGGTATTAATCTCAGACATGATGCACATGTTTCTAGACTTTTTAATAAGCTTTCTTAATGTAGCACTGTAGTTTTTATAATATTTGGCTGTTTCTGCTTTCTTGTTGTTAGATACAGTTCCCTTTTGCGGTTATAAGATATTTTTATTCCTTTAGTAAGCCAAGATTTTTTGCATGGTTTCTTATAATTAGATTTAACTACTTTCTTGGGGAAACAGTTTTCAAATTCTCTTACAAGTGTATCATGAAATAAGTTATATTTTAAATTAGCATCGGGTTCCTTGTACACCTCATCCCAGTCTAACTGCTGAAGATTTTCTCTGAAATTTCTAATTGTTGAGTTATTAATTGAACGCACAACTTTGGAGGGTAGTTTTGAATTACTGAATGGAGCTATGTCATATACTGTAACTAGCTGAGCATCATGATCAGAAGGCCCATTCTCAACAGGACAAGAATTAATGTTTTTAAACCTACCTTGGTCTATATAAGTGTTATCTATCAATGTGCTACTGTCCTTTACTACCCGAGTAGGAAAATTAATGACAGATGTCAAATTGAAAGAACCGAGCAAGACTTCCAGGTCATTCTTCCTATTACAGTCTTTCAGTGAATCAACATTAAAGTCCCCTAACTCCTGTTCATCAACTAATCATTTTATTTTGTACTCTTCACTATTCTGTAACATTGTTAAGAGCCTTTCTCCAACTAATGATCATTTTGAGATTCAGATACGGCAACAAATTCCAAAAATGTTTTCAACAAATCATGGCTCTAGTTGTGAAGTAAATAATTAAATTTTGTAGTTTCAGTTGCAATGCTGATGATGTGAATCTGTGCTTCAGCTTGGCAAAACCAAATATCGTTGTTTTCTACCCAAAATTACTAATCTTGTCAACTTCAGCTTTACCTAGAGCTACAGCATTTACAATGACAGTATTGAACTGATCCCCGATGACCTGTGAAGACTTGTCTGGAGATGACCTTAACAGCAGTAGAATAACAATCTGACTATTATCCGCTATACTACCTGACAACCAGGAGTCATGGTCTGAGGTGGATCCCTTTTGTCATCATCTGTGACATCCTTACAGCACAGTAGCATATCAATGATATTCTATGACCTGTTTTGTTGCCCTTCATGACAAGCCATCCAGGGCTTATATTTATCAAGATAATGTCAGCCCACACATGGCGAGAGTTTCTATTGCTTGTCTTCATGCTTGCCAAACCCTAACTGGCAGTTTTGAGCATTATGGGCACAGCCCTCCAACAAGCTCGGGATTTTGATGACCTGACATGCCAATTGAACAGAATTTGGCACAATATCCTTCAGGAGGACATCCAACAATTCTACCAATTACTGCCAAACTGAATAACTGCTTGCATAAGCGCCCGAAGTGGGCCACCACATTATTGACTTTCTAAATTGGTGAAGCTTGTCCTCTTGAAGAAATCATCCAATCTTTCTGAAATTGTAATCATTTGCTTGTCCATACATGTACATCACATCTACTGATTTCCATCCCATTCAGATAATCCACTTGACAGGTATTGCAAGTCTAATCAGTCTTTGTTAAATTACTATCATCAGGGACAGAGTTGTGTGCATGTGAATTCCTCGAAAAAAGTTCTACTGTCCAAATATAAAATTGGCATTAAGATGAGTCAAATGCCTTTCTGAAAACCACAAGTTATATGATTTAAGAATGCTTCGCCATGGATCCACAGCTTTTATAGTGTTTCAAGAAAGCAGTGTTACTAGCAGAAAACTATACTCATCCAAAACAAAAAACACCAGGAGGAACCTACATTATTACTGGCATTCCTGCAACAGCACCAGCCAGCACAAGGGGTTCTGACAAGCTCGCCTGACCACTCAACAATGCCACCATTATTCATTTCCTTTTTGGATGATAAGAAGGACTGGGCCAGTTATGAGAAATATCTACATTGACACACCCATATCATGTACTAAGAGCACAAACTCAAAAATCTCTCTCTCTTGCATTATCAGTTCCCAAAATCTATCAGCTCTTATGGAAGCTCACTCTGCTTACTAATCTTGTAGCTCTAACTTCTGACAGAATTTGGGACATTTTATGTAGTCATTTCTGTGGTGAAACTCATGTTGTGGTTTCCTGCTTGCAGTTTCATTTTTGTTACAACAAACCAAATCTGTGCTATCATGCATCGCTCAGAATTGTCTGAAAGATGACATTGTGATCCACATGTGATGGATGTCAAAAACATTATGCAATTGCTCTTATTCGAGACATGGTTGTCAAATTCACTCCTGACCTCAGAGGATTGGCACAACACTCTTAAGCTTTCTAACCCCTCAGCTGCAGAAGTCCTCCATATTGCTTCCACTTTTTAAATAGCGCACTTGACGGACATGAAACTACAAGAATGTCCTGATGTATGTGAAGTTGCTGGCATTCAACCACCATCACATGACCCTCCACAGTCCTAGTCATGTTTCTTCAGCTCGACAGTTTTCTGCCTTTACAACCAGAGAGCTTGATCCACTGTCTAGGGGACACCCTCCAAAGCTAACTGTGCAATTTGCTAACTGGTCTCATAGGTCCCAGTGTTGAATTGCCTATCTACTTCATAGAGATAGTTTCTGATACCACTGAAAAGCCTAGTGCCCTTACTGAACTGAAGTGTGTACATAAAGTGGAGAAAAGGGTCACATGGAGATAGTTTGCAAATGCAAACCACGAGACCATGACTTCAATATGCTGGTGTCCAATATCAAATGTTTGCATGCATCTTTTTCTTTAAGTTGAAATTATCAGGCAACAGGTGCATTTGATAGGCACAGCCTGCTTCCTCATTAATCTTGAAAAATACACAGTAATTAATTCAGTTGTCCACCAAACAATAACTGTATGGAGCCAAATTTAGCATCAGGAGTGCCATACATGAAGGTTCAATGAATTTGAAAGTAAAATTTTATCTACCTACTTGATGAAAACCTAAGAAGATTTACTCTTACGTTAAATCAGTGAATAGATCAAAGCCAGCTATTCAAACTCTCTGCGACTACAATGGCATTAAATGAAGGATGACACAGAGAAGGTTAAAATATTTAAGTTTTTTTCCAAAATTGTTTCACTGAGGAAGATCACATTGTAGCTCCTCCTTTAAATCATCACACAAATGTCAAGTTGATGATTATGGGATAAGTGAGCAACAATTAAAGTCGTTCAACAGAGGAAGGGCCACTGAACCTCAGGAGATACCAATATGAGATACCAATATTATAGAGTACATGAAAAAAACTCACATAGGTTGCTGAAGGACTGAAGCATTTCTAATGATTGAAAAAAAGAGCAGGTCATTCCCATTTTCAAGAAGGGTCATTGAACAGACACACAATACTATAGGACTATATCTCTGACATCAGTTTGTTGTAGAATTTTGGAACATGTTTTACGCTCTCATATTACAGCATTTCTAGAGAACGAAAATCTCCTCTGTAGGATTCAACATGAGCACTGAAAAGGAGAGCATGAAACCCGACTCACTTTATTCATCCACCAGACCCAGAAAGCAGTAGATACTGGCACCCAGTTTGATGGCATGTTCCTTGACTTCTTGAAGGCATCATTCAATAGTCCCACACTGCCACCTAGTGAACAAAATATGAGCATATGAAATATCAGACCATCTGTGTGACTGTATGAAGAGTTTCTAGAAAATAGAACACAGCATGTCATTCTCAATGGAGAGAAATCATCAGAGATACAAGTAACTTTGAGCATACTCCAAAGGAGTGTTATAGGACCATTCCTTTTCACAATACTTATAAATGGCTTATTGTGCAACACTGGAAGTTCTGTGGGGCTTTTTGTGGATGATACTACTGTATACAGAGAAGTCATAATGTAAGAAAACTGTAGCAAATTGCAGGAAGAGCCACAGAAGACAAACACTTGGTACAGGGACTGGCAATTGATTCTCAAGATAAGTAATCACATAAATAGAGAAAAAAATACATTATTGTATGTTTACAAGATTGCAGAACAATTACTAGAAGCAGTCATATACATAGAATATTGAGGATAATGTGCACAGAGTGATTTAAATTGGAATGGCCACATAAAACTAATCACAGGCAATGCAAATGTCAGACTGAGATTCATTGGAAGACTCTCAGGAAATGTAGCCCACTCACAAAGGAGGTAACTTATAAAATCCTCATTTGACCAATACTTGAATACTGCACCAGATAGGATTGGTAGAGAAAACAGAGAAGATCCAAAGAAGAACAGCACATTTCATTATAGATTCATTTAGTAAATATGAAAACATCATGAACATTCGAGAGCATATGTTCCTACAAGAGTCAACCAATATATTGCTTCCTTCTATGTAAATCTCTTGTAAAGACCATAATAGTAAAATCAGAGAGATTCGAGCTCACATGGAGGCTTACCAGAAATCTTTCTTTCTCCACAACATTCACAACTGGAACAGGAAAAGGGGTTAACAGTGGTATCCAAAGTACACTTTTCCAAACATTGTAAGGTAGCTTGTGGGGTATAAGTGTAAATGTAGATGTAGATGTATACTGCAGACATCAACTCATAAGATTGCTACATATAACAAACATGCCATTCATGTATGCAGCATGGTCACAACACAAGTGACGTACCATCAAGTCCAACACTCCCTGGACTGAACAGGCTTCAAGACACCATAGCTGCAAACACATGTCGGCTACACATCTTTCCACTCTACGTTTTCTCAATCTTGAATCCTGTCAGTTTCATGTATAACTCCATTCCCTTTAAAAATATTCAGGTCTGTCAAAAATATGCACCCCTTTTTGAATCCAGGTTGGGATACATCAATGACATCCTAACCCAAGCGTGTATTTAAATTGATTTTAAGGCTACAGTCAATACTTAAGTCACTATCAATTCACATCCCATCCTACAGCATTACAATCTGCATTCTAGTTTGGTAACTGGGTAATACTTTCCTAAATTGATCTGGAAGATGCATACTTGCAAGTTCCGTAGGGTCTAGAGTGTCAACATATTGTTGTTCTGATTACATCTTTTGGATTATATCCCCTTAAGTACATTCCTTTCATATATCAACTCCAGCCATTTTTCAACACCATCTGAAATAACTAACAGCTGATATACCATGCTGTGAAAACTACTGAGATAACATTATTGTCTCAGGCAAAACTCATCAATCTAACCAATCCTCACATCTCGTTTTCTCATCACCAAGCTGCTACCTTCCACTGTAACCTACAAACACATGTTATTTTTAAAGACCATATTGAACAGATGCACCATGTTCTCAGAAAAGATGACAATACATTGACATAATGTCATCTCAGTGACACTGTTCGCATTAACTAACCTACCAAACTTTTTAAGCTACAATACTTTTTGGGGAAGTTTCCAGCACACACATCTCAGTTCAGCATCAGTGCTGTCCTATCTCACTGCACCACAGATGGCACAGACCACAGAACTTCACCAAGCTCCATACGGGCACTTATTGATTGGGTGAAATTGAGTCATGTGATACTTTCTGCCATATCAGGCCTTTATACTGCTTGTGTAACGTAGGGAGTATTGTATATTTTCTAAGTTTCATGTTGAATCATGAGACAATATTCTGCGCTTATGACGGTACTTTTCAAGCCCAAAAGTGAGGGAAACTATAAACTTCCTTCTGTAGGAAACTGGAAAATATAAATGAAATTTTTGGTAAATAGTACTGAACTATTGCAAAATTATTGCTGTTTCTATTTTTGTTTATGATCTATCACTTTGTGTAAAAGATTTAGAATTATTAGATACATCCTGAATGCAAGCAGCGGTAATGTCATCTTGTTTTAATATGCAATGTGTGTACTGTTGTGCCGCAATTAATTTACTTGGCACAGCTAGGTAAAATTGGGACACTATCCATAGCTAATGCAAGATTTATTGGAAGAATGCAAGATTTATTGGAAGCAGGTCAGCTTGGGATGGCCAGGTGAAGTTATACAGCTGATACAACAAGTACTGTCTTCAAAGTGGTTACCACATGCTACAGCCAAGCAGAGGAACCAGGGGCTTAACAGTATTTATGCAGCAGAAAGTCAGAGCTGCTGTGGCATGGGTGACATGATTGCCTTACGTCTAAGTCGTGGCTTTGTTGTGGCTTATGTGTTAGGAACTGATGCTTCATCAAAACAGGGATGGGTCAAGCCCATATAAACAATCTTCATTTTTAGACACAGGTATTGCAGCCAGCCTCCAGCTCTGATGAGCAATCCTACAATGTTCTATGAGTCTACATAGATTAACTAGTCACCACCTCCAGAACCTGTCACTGCTAGCTGCGGCCCTGCTGTTCGCATTGAGGCAACTGCTGCCAACTAAGTGCCCACCAACCGGTGGGTCACTTGTGGGCCTACCTCAGCTGCTGCCAGCATCACCACTCCACTGCTAACCCAACTGTGGTGATGATTTACTGGCCTCCTGAGCTCTGTCAACCTGCTTCCACCAACCACCACAGGAAGCTTGCCACCCTGAGCTCTATAAGTGGTATCAGAAATGGTTATTGACACCTGCAGCCGGATCCAGGGTCCAGCCATAATGTGCAGTTCAGCAATACAGCTTTGGTAAGTGAGGTTTTTTTTATTTGTGTGACCTTTTTCTTCTGTTTTGTACACAGCCAAGGATAGATTGATGTGCATAGGAACTTGAAGGTACAATTTGTGAAACCTGAGTGACCTACAGATTTGTTGCAGTACTATTTATTCATAGCCAGTGAGAGGCCAGCATTATAATTTTGTGGGTCATGAACTGCTGTGTATGCCGGCAGTACCAGCTACGTGCAATACTTTCCGACATTATGGGAAAGAGGCACATCAATGCTCAGAGTCTCAATGGGCTATGTTCCATCACAAGGATTACTCTAATTTTTTTTCACTTATGCCTAAATGTTTGTGGTAGCTGTCCTTGCTTTGTTGATGTGCAGTGTACTTTATGTGTATTGTATTTTTGGTTCATAGAGGTTACACAAATGCTACAAACACAAGCAATGATGATGCAGGAACCAGCTGAATCTTTCGTGAAGCACATCACCAAACTATTGGAGAGGGACAACACATTACAAAGGCAGGTGGACACTTCAACAGCAGGTAATGCACGTGGACACAGTGAACTAAATAGGATGCTACATGCACAAGCTTCATTAAGTGGACCTGTTCCTTCTGTGGATCCCATTGCAGCTAGTCTAGTGGCTCCTTTTTCTAGTAAAGTGAATGAGGATGTGTCTGCATTTACCAACAATCTGGAAGCTGTTGCTAGTCTGGATAATTGTTTGGACAAGGTACATCTGCACACGAGCAAGCTACGAGTGGTGAGTGAGGCAAAGATGTGTGTCATGGATCATGAGGGGTTGAATAAAGCACAAAAATTTGAACAACTCAAGAAGAGACTATTAGCACTACCACAAGCAAAATAGTGTTATATTTTTTTTAAGGAGTAACTTAATGAGATGTCCCGGAAATGAAAAGAGTTGCTGGAAACATTCTTTGATATAATTAGGAAAATCAGTGTGCAAATGTATGAGTTAACACAGTCCCATGAGGCAGATAAATTATTCTGCAAGAGGCAGAACACAGAGTGCTAGATATGTTTTTGAGAGGACTTCCACCCAATACACCGAGGAGGGTATTGATGGAAAATCAATAGGATCTGACTGCTGCCATTAAGATTGCTATGCAACTGGAGGATGTAGACGTGGTAACTTGGGCGCAGGGTAATCAGAGTATTTTTTTCTCAGATGTAAAGTGCTGTAAGAGTGAATCACATTCAGGAACTATGCCATCAACAGATATGCTACAAGTGCAGGATGGTGGTGCATCATGCGAGAGATTGTCAGAGTAAAAAGCAAAGAGACAAAGAGAGTGACAGGGTGGTGGGGCATCGTGTAGAGGACTGTCAGAGTAAAAAGCAAAGAGGGTGATAGGATGATGGGGCATCGTGCGTGGAACTGTTAGAGTAAAACGCAAGGAGAGTGATACCACGATAAATCACTGGAATCAACACTGCTCAGTTTGCATATTGGACGAAAGTAATACGCAATCCTTGGGCTGGATTTTCTGAAACAGCATCACAAAGAAGTTGATCTTTCACAGTGCACCACTGAACCCAGTGGGGCACTGTTGCCTCTGGGGACAACAACTGCAAATAAAACATTGTCGCAAGGTTCACGGATTGTGAAAGTGGAAGCAAAATAAATGGCATACGTGTTCATTTAGGCTCAATTTGCATGACAGAGCACCGATAGGTATGGGAAAATTGCTCTGGGCGAGTGTGGGTACTGACATACTGAATTATATATTGTTTGTTGTAGAGCCATTTGAACACAGTGACAAATTTAATACATCACACTGTTTTGTCTCTTGAGTGTGGATAATTTTGGCTCTGATGAAGTGGCTCGGCCAAAAGGATTATTAATTGTCAATCTGCACATCCCAGATGTGGAAGATTTAGAAAGCATGCGTGGAGACCTTTGTCGCAAGCAAATCTTCAATACATCTGCATTACACGAAAAAGAACAGCATTTAAAATGGAAATATAGGATAGATATGTAAACACTGTCAATATGATTTGCAGATTTGTTCAGTCCTTGTGGTCCATTCTCTGTGATGCCCATGACAGCATAAAATCCTGTTGAGGGATAAATCCTCGGTTTACAAGAAGCCATACCATACACTTTGGTACTTGCAAATGGTAATGGAGGAATTCATAAATCAAGGATGGCATATGGAGGATAGAGATAGTCGATAGGAAGCACACATTGTCACTGTGCCTAAAAATCATCAGACAGGACGAACAAACACAGGTTTTGTTGCAATTCCCAATATCTGAACACAAGAACCGTGATGGAAGCATATTGTATTACAAATATAATTTAAAGATTTGGCAACCTGGGTCAATGTAAATACTTCTCCACAACAAATTTAAAGAGGGGTACCACCAGTTGGAAGTGGTTTCAAGAAGATCAGACAATGATCTAATTTACCATTCCATAGGGACACTACCAAACTCAGCAGATGGCATTTGAGCTTGAGAATGCACCAGATACAATCCAATGGCAATTAAATGGAGTGTTAAGGGGATTAAAACCACATCAGTGTATGGTCTGTTAAGAAGATATTATTGTGTTTTCTAAAGGTCTTGAGCAGCATACACAACAGATGGAGGAAGCTGATTTTAGTACACTGAATGTTATATATTGAAAAGTGTCACTGTGTGTCCACAAAGGTGAACTATTAAGGTCATGTGATTAGTTGAGATGGTGTGAACCTTGCCCCAAGTTTGATATGTGTTGTCCCTGATTTCTTACCACCACAAACTGTGAAAAAACTCCAATCATTACTAGATTTATGTAATTACCATAGAAAATTTGTCAAAGAGTTTGGTGAAATCACTGAACCATTAACTCTTTTGTTAAAAAAATGATATAAAATAACAGTGGACAACTGACTGTCAAACTGCATTTGAGCAACTGAAAGAGATGCTAACAACTAGCCTGGTACCCAAATTATGAGAAAGAATGTCTCCTGTTTTTGTTGCATGCAACCAGGTGACAGGATGCATTCTAAGTCAAGATTTGAATGGCGTGGAACAACCAGTAACATATTCATTGAGGCTGTTAAATAAAGCTGAATGGAATTACTTAAAGCTAGTTTCACTGTTACCTATATGTTAGGAAAGTCAAAGTCATAACAGAGCATGCTGCATTAAAATGGTTATTACAGTTGAAGGATCCTTCATGCAGATTAACTTGTTGGGCATTAAAATTAAGTGAATTTAATTAAGCACAATAAGCTATTGTATAGGATGATAAAGTTCATGCCATGTATTTTGGTACCCACAGCACTGACAGTTGAAGTAACCTCATGATCATGTATTATCAGATCATGGATGACGAAGAACAACTTATCACTGAATAGCTGAACAATAGTGGTAGAGGAAGGGGAGACAAGAAGTTGACCTGGGTGTGAGGAACGGCATACCATGGGCACAATGTGCCAATCTCAGTCATCAACAAATACTGCAGCAAAGATTACCCGAGGCAGCCGAGCCATTTTAAACAGTGGGAATCAACATTTTGGGTTCATTCAACCTAACACTGGTGAGCAACTGCTACATTTTAACCATCACGGACCACTTTTCACATTATTTTGAAACAATTGTAATCCCAAATAAACAAGTACTTACCGTGGCACAGGCAGTGGTAAACAACTGGTTATTCAAGTTTGGCATTCCCAACACAAAATTACAGATCAGAACACTAACTTCAAGGCCAAGCTGATTAAGCAGCTGTGTCATCTATTGTGAATCTGGAAACTAATAACTAGTCCCTTCCACCCTCATTCAAATAGAAGAACAGAATGTGTTCATTGTGCTATCAGAAAAATGTTAGGTTATTATGTGAACAGCAATTACAATGACTGGGATGTTTATCTGCCCTATGTCATAGCTGCATACAATCCTAAAGAGCACGAAAGCACTGGATTCTCACTATACGAAGTGGTATATGGTAGAAAGATTTCATTGGCTTTCAAAGTGTTTACAGCTAAAGTTGGGAAAAATGGGGACTCGATGAAGAAACCTGGGAAGATATTGTGTGGGATGTGCGGAAACAAGTAAAGAAATTGAATATGAAAGTGCTTGATCAGCAAGAAAAAATGGGATAATGTGTTGTTAAACTACCCAAGTATAAACTCAGTCAGTGGGTTGTGCTGGTGAACCCCTAGACACCAAAGGGCAAAATGAGAAAAATTCTTACATGGTATCAAGGATTATATCTAGTCATAGAAATGACATCACCTGTGAATATGAAGTTGCAGTCACTGACAAGAACCTCCACTGTTCAATCTTTTACGGGCACTTTAGAAATTTCACTGTAAATGCCATGCCATGCACCCTGCATGGGGAGCTAAAACTAAGTGCAAACTTGCATGACCTTGACTAATTAAAAACATCTATTCCTTGAATGTAGCATTTTTGGGCAGCCAAAATCTGACTGAAACAACTTCCACAGCAGTTAAAATGATCCCCACTTATCGCCTCAGTCATAGTCTTTCAAATAAAACATTCGGCTGCTACAACATTCGATCACCAACATAAAACATTAATCACTGTTGTTTCAAATTGTTTCACAGATTAAAGGACAAATGAATGAATCAATCAATAATGCAACAAATAAACTATTATTTCTCTGTGAAATGACAATATATGCAATTGGATCTTAGTAATTAACTTCTATTTCACTAACTCTAAAAATGCGTGTATCCATAGATTCTTCTCTACTGACTTACCTTCAAGGGCTACAATCTTTTTTTCTAGGGATGCAGTCTTGCTCTTCTCCTTTTCATGCAAGAAGGTAATGTGTTCTGCAGAAAGCTGTACTTGTGAGCTAAGTTTCTTTGTAGCCTCAACAGAACTTTGAAGTCTGTGGTAGTCTTCTTCTAATTTCTGCATTTGACTACAAATGGCAATTACAAACACATACAATGAGCCAATATAGTTTAAGCAACATTTATTTAAAACAGTGCACAACAGACAATAATTTTTGTGATGATTAATTTGGATTTGAATTAAGTACATATGACTGGTTTCAAAATGCTTAAATTTTGTTGTCACTGTTGTATGACAGACTAGCCAATTATTATTATTGTGACCCAGAATCCTTCTGATATATATGACAACAGAATATCATTTGTTTAATGTGGCAATCTGCAGCATTGTATGTTCTTTAAAAGTATGGCCTTTTGGAAAAGTTGGGTGGTAACATAATAAAAGGAAAGGCAAGAATTCACTAACATCTGATAGCTAGGTTCACATAAACATAACAGACTAAATGTTCAGAAGGTTGTTCTAGCTGCTGCACCCAGAAAACATGGTCAGCTGCCAATGTAACTTTCTACATGTGTACACCATCAGTGGGTACATAAATAATTAAGCTGCCAATTCTCTATGACAGGTAGAATGGCCAGCAGAGTATTAGGACTGTTCATGTTTAGTTTTTTAACAGCCCTAGTAGGGTATACATGGGGTGTGAACAGCGTTAGATGTTGAGCAACACTGATTGAAACATGTATTATCTAGATATGAGGGCATTCAGATGTGACTATGGCCTGATGTTGAACTGCACAGGAATACTCACAGTCAAGCTACCAGATGATGACAAGTGAGGATTGCACCAACTGCATCATTAACACCTTCAAATCAGTGCCTACCATCCAAGAACAAGTAAGAGATCCACTGCAACATTCTGTGTCATCCCACACCATTGGCCAGAGACTAGCAGCAGTTAGTCAAGAGAATTACCGTTTCATGCATAGGCTGTCATTAACACCAAAACACAAATTACTGCATTTGGAGTGGTACCGTGACCGTGACTGCTGATGAATAGCATTGTCAGCACCCAGATATCAACGGCCAGTTACAACAGTTGTTGGCCAGCTTGTCCCAGAAGAGGATGTAACAGCTTTACGCCACACTTCCTAACCGAATTAGGGCATGCATCCACACCAGATGGGATGTTACATCTTAATAACAAGTGGTCTCATACTGCTAAGTTCATTGTAAATTTCTTTCAGTTTTGTAATCACTGGGAAAACATCACATGCCCTCTCAACCTGTGAAGTTTCTTTTCATTTTCACTTTCCCTTTTGAGTGTTTCATTTGTTTTGTCTATATATGAATTCATCTCCCCTGCCACATCAGAAAAAAGCCTAACTTGTACATTCATACTTTATCTGCTTCCAATGCTCATCAAACCAAGCTCCACCCATCTTCCTAATGGTGAGTGACTATAATACCCTCACAGAAAGATCCTCGAAGAAAGATCATCTACCTTGCTTGATCAGTATCTTCAATCTATTGTCAACACTCTCCTTTCCTACAACCCAGGCATGAATCACTTCCTCCACTGCCTTTTCACAGTTCCTGTCTCATTAATGCCAGACTTCTGTGGATGCTGTGTCCCTGAACAGAAGCATTCCTCGGGCTTATGGTTTTCCCAGTGTCTTTGTGGCACTAAACAAAATGCCTTCTACATCTACATGATTACTCTGAAAATCACATTTAAGTGCCTGGCAGAGGGTTCATCGAACCACATTCATGATTCTCTATTATTCCAATCTCACATGGCGCGCGGAAAGAACAAACACCTATATCTTTCCGTACGAGCTCTGATTTCCCTTATTTTATCGTGGTGATTGTTTCTCCCTATGTAGATCGGCATCAACAAACTATTTTTGCATTCGGAGGAGAAAGTTGGTGATTAAGATTCCGTTGTAATGAAAAACGCCTTTCTTTTAATGATGTCCAGCCCAAGTCCTGTATCATTTCAGTGACACTCTCTCCCACATTTTGCGATAATACAAAACGTTCTGCTCTTCTTTGAACTTTATTGATGTACTCCGTCAGTCCTATCTGGTAAGGATCCCACACTGTGCAACAGTATTCTTAAAGAGGATGGACAAGAGTAGTGTAGGCAGTCTCCTTAGTAGATCTGTTACATTCTCTAAGTGTCCTGCCAATAAAACGCAGTCTTTGGTTTGACTTCCCCACAACATTTTCTATGTGTTCCTTCCAATTTAAGTTGTTCATAATTGTAATTCCTAGATATTCAGTTGAATTTACGGCTTTTAGATTTGACTGATTTATTGTGTAACCGAAGTGTAACAGATTCCTTTTAGCACTCATGTGGATGACCACACACTTTTCGTTACTTAGGGTGAACTGCCAATTTTCCCCCATTCAGATATCTTTTCTAAATCGTTTTGTAATTTGTTTTGATCTTATGATGACTTTCTTAGTCAATAAAAGACAGCGTCATCTGCAAACAATCTAAGACGGCTGCTCACATTATCTCCCAAATCGTTTATATAGATAAGGAACAGCAAAGGGCCTATAACACTATCTTGGGGCACGCCAGAAATCACTTCTGTTTTACTCGATGACTTTCCATCAGTTACTATGAACTGTGACCTCTCTGACAGGAAATCATAAATCCAGTCACATAACTGAGACGATATTCTGTAAGCAATTTCACTACAAGCCGCTTATGTGGTACAATGTCAAAAGCCTCCTGGAAATTCAGAAATACGGAAACAATCTGAAATTGACTGTCAATAGCACTCAACACTTCATCCGAATAAAGAGCGAGTTGTGTTTCACAAGAACGATGTTTTCTAAACCCATGATGACTGTGTGTCAATAGACTGTTTTCTTCGAGGTAATTCATAATGTTTGAACACAATATATGTTCCAAAATCCATTGATGTTAACAATATTGGCCTGTAATTAAGTGGATTACTCCTACTTCCTTTCTTGAATATTGGTGTGACTTTTGCAACTTTCCAGTCTTTGGGTATGGATCTTTCATCAAGCGAACTGTTGTATATGATTATTAAGTATGTAGGTAATACATCAGCATACTCTGAAAGGGAGTTAATTGGTATACAGTCTGGACCAGAAGACTTACTTTTATTAGGTGATTTGAGTTGCTTCCCTATTCTGAGGATATTTACTTCTACATTACTCATGTTGGCAGCCGTTCTTGATTCGAATTCTGAAATATTTACTTCATCTTCTTTTGTGAAGGCATTTCAGAAGGCTGTGTTTAGTAACTCAGCTTTGGCAGCACTTTCTTCGACAGTATCTCTTTTGCTATTGCGCAGAGAAGGCATTGGTTGTTTCTTGCCGCTAACATACTTCACATACGACTAGAATCTCTTTGGATTTTCTGCTAGGTTTCAAGACAAAGTTTCATTGTGGAAGCTGTTATAAGCATCTCACATTGAAGTCCACGCTAAATTTTGAGCTTCTGTAAAAAATATCCAATTTTGGGGATTTTGCGTCTGTTTAAATTTGGCATGTTTTATTTATTTATTTATTTATTTATTTATTTATTTTTGTTTCTGCAAGAGTGTTCTGTCCCATTTTGTGGACCAAGGAGGATCAGCTCCATTGTTTGCTAATTTATTTGGTATAAATCCCTCAATTGCTGTTGATACTATTTCTTTGAATTCAAGCCACATCTGGTTTACACTTATATTATTAATTTGGAAGGAGTGGAGATTGTCTCTCAGGAAGGTGTCAAGTGAATTTATATCTGCTTTTCTGAATAGGTATATTTTTAATTTGTTTTTGGAGGATTTGGGGGTTACAATATTCAATCTCACTGTGACAACCATGTGTTCACTAATCCCCATATCCGTTTTGATGCTCATTATTAACTCAGGATTATTTGTTGCTAAAAGGTAAGTGTGTTTTCACAAACATTTACTATTCGTGTGGGCTCATGAAATAACTACTCGAAATAATTTTCAGAGAATGCGTTTAGCACAATTTTGGATGATGTTTTATGTGTACCTCCAGAATTAAACATGTATTTTCACCAACATATCGAGGGTAAATTAAAGTCACCACCAACCATAATCAGCAACTGTATCATCTGAATTGGAAGATCGGTAAAAGTATCCAATTATTATTTTATTCTGGTTGCCAACAATGACCTCTGCCCATACTAACTCACAGGAACTATCTACTTCAATTTCATGGCAAGATAAACTACTTCTAACGTGCCACCACCACCCATGTTTATCCTACCCTTTCAGAACACCATTAGGTTCTTCGCAAAAATTTCGGCTGAGCTTATATCTGGCGTTAGCCAGATTTCAGTGCCTATAACGATTTGAGCATCAGTGCCTTCTATTAGCACTTGGAGCTCTGGTACTTTCCCAACACTGCTATGACAATTAACAACTGTTATACCGATGGTTCCTGTATCTACGTTCTTCCTGTGTTCGGCTGCACCCTCTGTGACTGAAGCCCTTTTGTGTTTTCACAAGACCCTCTAACCTAAAAAACCGCCCAGTCCACGCCACACAGCCCCTGCTACCCGTGTAGCGGCCTCCTGTGTACAGTAGACAGCTGACCTATTCAGCGGAAGTAGTGGCTCACCGACCCTTTTAACTACCTACATACGATCCACAATTACTTCTACTTTGCAGTTATATTTACAAATATACCTCCAGAAATGCTCAAGTACTCATAACACACCATCATATGCAAAAGTTTTATGGAGTACCTAAAGGTTACATCTTTATGATCTGGATCGACAGCAAATCATCTATTCCTCCCTTCAGAATATTAACATATATCCCGAAATCACCTTCACTTGCATCTTCTCAAAACAATAAGCTGTCTTCCTGGCTGTCCATCTCCACTTCTCTGATGGATCCGTAAAAACCTCTCTTCATATCAAATAAACCACATATCAACAGTGCAACCAATCTCATGACTGTCACCTACCTTGTGTCACAAAGTCCTTTCCCTACAGTCTCAGAAACAATAGGCATTTATCTGCAATAGGTTAGAAACAGGAGCTTTCCACACAGTTGCTAGAGCCTTTGCAGACAGATAGTTCCCTTCTGGTCCAGAAATGTATTTCTTGATCTGACAGTAACAAACTCATCAACACTATGAACTAGCCACTGGTCAGTACTACCCTTACTACCCAATTATGAACCAAGTCTTAATTCAACCACATTTTGCCAGGGCTTTGTCTCCTTTCATTTAGCTCTGAAAATAGGGCTGTATCAAACCCAAAATCCTACCCTCATCTCCATGGTGGAGTTCTATTGTCACCTAACCAACATGATGTCCATCCTCAGTAGCTGAGTGGTCAGTGCAACAGAATGACAATCCTAAGGGCCCGGGTTTGATTCCCGGCTGGGTCAGAGATTTTCTCGACTCAGGGACTGGGTGTTGTGTTGTCCTAACAATCATCCAGGCTGGAATGATGAAAGTGAAACACTTCCAGCAAAGTGGTGATCCACAAATAGCTATGGAACTATTGTCCAGCTTGGACATGTCTCGGAGGCAGAAATGGGCACAAGCAGTCAAAAATATGGACTTTACCCACTCGAGCAGGAAAGCATGGAGTCTTCTGAGAAAACTGGGAGGAAGTGCACCAGCATGCAGAAAAAATTCCAAAGTAACTCCAGACCAAATTGCTTTCCACATCATTACTACCTCAAGAGTGCCTGCTGACAAGAAACACACAAGACATATCAGACGACAGCTTCGTGACCTGAAAAAGATGGCATCTCCCTCATCTGAGTATACCCATCCCTTCACAGTTTCATACATTGACTCTGGACTGAAGGACCTCAAACCTCTTAAGGCGGCTGGATTCGATGGCATCCATCCAGAATTCCTGATCCATATGGGAGGAAAAGCTAAGAAATGGCTGGCAGAATTCTTCACTGACATCCTGCTGACTGGTCAACTTCCATCTGAGTTTAAAAAGGTGAAGATAATATCTGTTCTGAAACCTGGCAAACCCAGCAACAGGGTAGAAAACTATCGCCCCATTTCCCTACTCAGCTGCTGCTACAAGCTTTTTGAAAGGCTAATATATAACAGAATAAGTAGCGCTATCGTAGAGAACGTTCCAGTTGATCAGGCAGGCTTCAGACCAGGGCGTAGCTGCTGCGACCAAGTATTGTCTCTCACATTCTTCATAGAGTCAGGATACCAAATGAAGCAGAAAACATCTGTGGCATTTGTTGATCTAACTGCTGCCTTCAACACTGTGTGAAGGGAAGGCCTTATCTACAAATTTCTCCACATCATACCCTGCAGAACAATGGCTCGACTGATTAACAGCATGCTAAGTGATTGAAAGTTCCAGGTAATCACTGGAAGCAACATAAGTAAGGAAAGGAAGGTGAACAATGGATTGCGTCAAGGATCAGTTCTCTCACCATTACTGTTCAACCTATATCTATCTGATCTACCTAACACTTCGTCTAGAAAATACTGCTATGCCAATGACCTGCCTCTAGCCGTATGACACCAGGAAATGAAGACAACAGAAGCAATTCTAACCAATGACCTGTCTGCATTAGATAAGTAGTTCAAAATCTGGAGACTCCAACGCAGTCTGAGTAAAACAGAAGTGTGTTGCTTCCATTTAAAAAATCAGTTGGTGAATGTAAAATTGGAAGTAAGTTTCAGAGACAGAATTCTTCATCATAACTGGAACCCAAAATATCTTGGTGTCATCCTGAACTGTACACTATGCTTCAAACAACACCTTCTTAACTTAGCTCAAAAGTTGAGGACTCGAAACAACATCCTCCATAAGCTATGCGCAACTACCTGGGGATCTTCAGCAATCTCCCTGTGATCTTCAGCTCTGGGCTTGGTGTACTCAAGTGCTGAGTATTGTGCACCTGTTTGGATGATCAGTGATCATACAAGGCTTGTTGACACCCAGCTGAATATGACAATGTGCATAATATCTGGCACAATCACATCTACTCCAGTTTATTGGCTTCCACTGTTAACCAGTATAATGCCTCCTCATCTAAGCAGATGTACTGCCCTTATGAGAGAATTCCACAAGATCTCCAGGAATTCTAACCTACCCATGCATAGCGACCTGCCACTTTTAAATCGTAAGAGACTGAAATCATGTCATCCAACTCAGTGCGATGCTGCTGACATGGTTATCAAGGATTTGAAACCTCCTGAAGAATGGAAAGGTCGGTGGGAAGCAGTGACAGATGTGCGCCTGCATAACATCTTCTCAGGATTCGACCTACCACGCAAGACCTGGACTACTCTCAACAGAATCCGTACCGTCCATGGCCGATGCAGGGATGCTCTCTCTAAGTGGAAGAAGCTGCCTAATCCAGCCTGTGACTGCAGGGCTCCATACCAGACTGTTCACCACATTGTCAGTGAATGCAGGATTCAAGCCTATCACGGTGCTGAAGAGGACTTCCTGCTAGCAAATCCAGATGCAGTGTGCTGGATTGAAGGACTGGATATTCAGTTGTAAAGACAAACTTAAGTTTCTTGTGTGTCAATATGTACATATGTATATGTAATTTAATTTTATGATTTGTCTGTATTAGCCATATGCTAAAAAAATAAATAATAAAATCATCATCTCATCCCCATCGACGCACAAGTTTCCGAAGTGGCATCAAATCGAAAGACTTGCACCCAGCGAACGGTCTGCTGACGTGAGGCCCTAGTAATACATTTATTTACCAACATGATATCTGTTGCCACTACTGTTTCTACTCTGCAGCTCGTGAGCCATTCTCCTGTGAATGACTCAAATATAATTCCTGTTCCATGCAACCACCCACCACTCCTATAGCAATTCAGTCACAGGCTTTTCCTATCCCATCAAGGTTATTACCATGTGCAAAAGCTGTAACTTCATATACCAGCAGGGCAGCATTCTATGTGAGAATAACAACTTATCAGCTGTCCACCTGCACGAATAGCCACTGCCAAGTCTTGGCTAACAATAAACTTGCCCATACAAAGGCTAAACATGCTGCACATCACAATACAGATGTTTCTGCCAGTGACTTCAGTTACTATGGCATTTGGATCCACCACTACAGCACCAGTTCCTTCCAACCACATAGGTGGGAACCACCTCTTCAGCATATCCTCTGCTCTTGTAACCACCTTTGTTTCAACTTCTGCTAGTCCTCATCCTCAGATACTCCTAAACAGTCAACCATGGGGGTGTACATATTGATATCTGTGTCTGTGAGAGAGTGTGTAGTTAGGCTAGGCAAAAAGAGGTAGTTCTCTTGAAAGCTGTGTTCTTAACATATTTTAAGGTGGTCCCTCAGATTTCCTATCTAAAGGCCTGGTGTCCATCAAATAGGTTTAAATGTCCTACATCATATCAATATGCTGAAATTACAGACTATGCAAATGAATGAACTAAATTTAATTGTGGACTGAAGCACTTCTTCCTGCATGACATTTACCCATTTTTTAATCTGCACAACTTCACACTACAAGCTTCAAATCATGTAGGATTTTAAGAGTGCAAAGTATACTAGTATTAGATATGGACTACCAGGTTTTTACTTTGTTTCAAAACTGAATACAACTCTAATTACTCTTTGGAGATTAGTCTATGTGTACACATATTTTTAAGTCACTGTTTAGCAAGAATTTGATGAATTTAACTGAACCTTATTTTGTGATCAACTTGTAAAATTAATGATTCCTCAGATGCCTAAATGTTATCGACAATATAAACATGTGAAATGTTTCAGTATGACTTATCATTAGAGTAAATGAAGGTTTTTTTATGAAAAACAAAAAAAATCAATTATTATTAAAATCAGATACAAAACAATACTTTACCTTCTTAATTCTCGTACTGAGTCAGTTAGCTTATTCTGACGAGTAACACAATTTTCTTGATATGCCAGCTGACACTTCAGTTGTCGATCTTGTTCATCTATAGTATGTTGGAGCTTCACATTCTCTAACTGAGGAAACATTCAAATGAACATAGTGAAAGGCCTAAGAGTATGTTCTGTATAAATGTTGTACAGTAATTACAATGATACAAACTAAAACTGGAATGAGGGAGAAGTTTGCTAAACAGAGTACAGATAAATATATAAGCTTTTCCCTTCTTTTAATCTTTCCTTGTAGCCTGTTGCTTGTATTAACTGCATATGGATAAATGTCTCAACTTATGGTGACTATACTAAGAGCTGGGAAGAAAACCTTCAGTTACATCTAAGATAGGATAAAGTGAATCACCTAGGGAAAAATCGCAAAGTCTTGTTCACATATTCACGCTGTCTAACTATTGGTACCCATACTGTTATCATCTTGACAGATCACATTATGGGGAATAAATAAGAATGGGCATCCCACAAACTGACATGGTAGACAGTCCTCTAGACTAAATATATTACTAGTAACACAAATACTAACTACTAAATGACAATACTGACTTAATGGGATTGCTAGAACATTGTCAGTAAGACAAGGGTGATGATCTTGATCCAGAGCTGATTTAGAAGAACTCAGGACTGGGATGAGACTGCTAAGGGCATGGCTCTGTTGAGGTTTAGTACTATGCAACATCTTGCCAAATGATTCAGACCATGACAGACCTGTGTATCACGGTTAGTCTTGTCGAAGGCCCTATTGCCATGTATGAGTTCTTGGAATGTTTGTATTCCAAGTTGAATGAAAGAATATTAAGAGCTGTGGACTGAAAAATCTACACTATCATTTCAGGCCATGGAACACATCCAGTTACTTCTGCATTGGCACATTGGTACAGGAACTTGGACAATATAAACCACTAAATGTATCATAGAAACCGAGTTTTTTCTTTTATAATAAACTGCAAATGTTTGGGTTCCAAAAATGGATTAGTGAACGTAAAATAACATCAAATAGGTTGTAGTTGGGATAACAGACATGCAGTGAATAATCAAAGCCCAAATAGAACTGAAATCAGGTGTAGGTAGTACATTTGAAACAATATTGCAAATATTCCAAGAATCTTAAATAGAACAGCAAGGCTTATTTAATCATAATAATTATGACAACAGTAATACCAGTTTAATAATAATAAGCATAAGCATATTCCATGGTAACTGTTTATGAGTCATTGATGAAGATGTAGAAGACATCTACAACATGACCAGAAGATTCTGAATGACAGCAAATCCAACTAAAAGATGATAACTGAAGAGTTTAACACAGGTAGAATGTGATGCTTCTTGGGAAGTTTTGGAAATAATATCAGGAATGACATGGGACATTTATCAGCAGAAATTCCCAAGAGGAACAACATGTTTGTCTATAACACACACATGGACAAAAACATCTAAAATGAAATTGATCACATTTTATCAAATAACAGAGAAATTGTACAGGAAGTGACAGTTCTTATGTTTCTTACTATTGTATGTGATCATGCATGTGTATGATGCAGAGAGAAAATAGGTACAAAGCTATAATGAAACAGATTCATCAGGCAGGAAAGTAGAACTGCAGACTTCAATAATCTGCTTAAAAATGCTGAGATATACCAGATTAAAGTATGCAGCACAGTCATATTCTTAGAGAATGATGATTATTTAGAGATATGCAAAAATGGTATTTCTTTAACTATGCTACTGATACAGACAGGAAAATATGTTGCTGGTAGAGTAAAAAGGCCAAAGAAAACAGTCTCAAACAAGACAAGTCAACTGCCACAGACAAAGTTAGGCTTTCTAATAAGCACGGCATAATATATAAACAATACTATTTGGAAATGTCTCCCGGCGAAAGTACAACAAGAATTTGATAAGAGAAATAACTGAAAACAATAGGTGTGTGAAGAAAGCAAAACAGAAAGTTAAACAATGGAAAGTCCATTAAGAATAAAGTTTGCAAATTGTGATTTGGCTTCACAGCAGCTGTAGAATATTTCAGAACAAATGAAAATTTGTTCTGGTCAGGCACTTGAACTTGGATTTGGATTTCCCGCTTATTACAAGTGATCACTTTAACCACTGTGGCAATCTGATCGTATCTCCAGGAGTGGCCCAAATCTCCATTTTTCCCAGTGTCGACTCTCGCTTGTGCTTGCGCTATATTACCATGATGAGACACTTTTTTCTCTCGTCATTGCCTTGCTATGGCTTGAAATACTGTGGTGCAGTGTCTGAGACACTGCACTGTTGATCAACAGCCGCATTCAGTTATGGATGAGCTTCGAAACTTGCATTTATGGTTCCACATCAGCTGTCCAATACTTCAGAACAAATGAAAATTTGTGCCAGACTGGGCCTCAAACCCAGATTTCCTGCCTTTCCCATGCAGCTGCCTTAACCACATTGGGTATCTGAGCATGTCTCCTGGATTGGCCCAAATCTCCAACTGTCCTGGTGTCTATTCTCCCTTGTACTGGCATTATATTATTGTAGGGTTGGCCCAGGCCATCTAGATCCTCCTCTACACCACCAGATTTTGTGAACTGCACACATGGAAGTTATCTTTGCAACACATTTTTTGCTCCCAAATTATCCTGGACTCAACCTATGGTAACCTACTGTCCCCACACCCTCCATCCAATAGTTTCCAGCTCCTCTGTCCTATTACTTCTTACCAATTCACATACCCTCACCCTCACTGTTTGCCACTCTCTGCTAATGTACCCACAAGTCTTTTCCCTCCCTCTGCTCCTCTCCTTTTCCGCCCCTCCCCCTCCCCTCCTTCCCCAACAGCATCCGAACCCTGTGCTTGGCAGCCAGGTCTGCTGTCATCTAATCCCTGCATGCTCTGCCAGACAGTGCTGTCTTCTTTTTCCCCATCTGTATCCTGCTATCCCTACCCCTTCCCCTTTTCTTTTCTGAAGAAGACTTTGGCCGAAAGCTCAATGTGTATCAGTCTTTTCATTGTGCCTGTCTGCAACTCACTATGTCACCTTTATAGTGAGTAGCAACCTATCCTTTTCGTAATGTTTTTAAAATAGAAAGTTATATGGCAACGGAATGGAAAATTGTGGTGGAATGTAAACAATTTAAGGAGTAAAAGTAACAACTCAATGAATAGTAGATGTGCATGCACACACATGCGTGCACCCACGTGTATGGCTATATTGTGCTTGCTGAGTACACTATGCCTGCACTGCAACTCATCTGGGGTGAGAGGTTGTGTCCTGTGGAGTGAGTGAGCAGGGAAATGAGGTGGGGAGCAAGAAGGAGGGTTGGGGAAGGGTGGTTGAAGGCTGAGATGGAATGACTGCATGAGCATGGGATAGGAATGTAGCAATGGTACCAACTAGGTGACCTGGTTCTGACAGCGAGGAGGCACGAGGTATGCATGGATTGATATCAGGAGGATTACAGGATTGAGGATGTATTACAAATTTAGTATCCAGTGGTTATATTGATTCCCCACCCACTATGAGTATCAATAGAGATAACACAGAGAATCCACATAAGGCACCAATGTGCACTTTTGCTGTGTTTCCATATGTTTCTGTCAGATCCAGGAACTAGACAAGTTACATTACCTCAGGTACCTTCACTGCATGCTAGCACAGGAGAGTCAAAGACAATTCTGCAGTACAGTTTTAATAACTTGGAGATATTGCTTTACAGACAGGCACAATAAAAAGACTGATAAACAAGTAAGTTTAAGGCCATAAGTCCTTATTCTGAAGTAGACAACACAAACGCGTGCGCACACATGCGTGCGCATGCACGAATGCGTGCATATGCACGCACACACACACACACACACACACACAAATTTATACAAACACAACTCATACATACACGACCACTGTCACTGGTGCGAACAACTGCACATGATGTGAGATACAATATGGGTGGTGGGGATAAGGTGGGGGCTGGGACAGAGAGGGAGTAGCAGCATAAGGATGGAGGACAGTAAATTGCTGTTGTACAAGCACACAGATATGTGGTGGTGAGAGGGTAGCAAAGCTAGGTGCAGTTGGGAGATTAGACGGAGGGTGCAGGGGAGGGTGGGAGAAGTGGAGAAGAAGAGAAGTAAAAAGAGTGTGGGTGTGTTTGTGGAACGGAAATTGTGTAATGCTGGAGTGGGAACAGGAAAGGGGATACATGGATGAAGGACAGTGACTAATGAAGGTTGAGGCCAGGGGGTTATGCGAATGTAAGATATATTGCAGGGAGAGTTCACATCTGTGTAATTCAGAAAAGCTGGAGTTGGTAGGAATAATTCAAATGACACAGGCTGTGAAGCAGTCACTGAGGAGAAGAACACTGTGTTGGGCAGCATGCTCAGCAACAAGATAGCCCAGCTGTTTCTTGACCACAGCTTGTCAGTGGCTATTCATGCAGACAGACTGTTTGCTGTTTGTAATGCCCACATAAAATGCAGCACAGTGGTTGCAGCTTAGCTTGTTGATCACATAACTGGTTCCACAGGTAGCCTTGCCTTTGATGGGATAGGTGATGCTTGAGACCAGACTGGAGTAGGTGGTGGTGGGAGGATGTATGGGATAGGTCTTGCATCTAGGTCTACTACAGAGATATGAGCCATGTGCCAAGAAGTTGAGAGTAGGGGTTGTGTAGGATGGACGAGGATATTGCGTAGGTTCAGTGGGTGGTGGGAAACAATTGTGGGAGGGGTGGGAAAAATAGTGGGTCAGACACTCCTAATTTCAGGGCATGGCAGTAGCTACTCAAAACCCTTGTGGAGGGTGTGATTCAGTTCCTCCAGTCCTGGGCATGAGAGATCTGTTCCTGTACAAGGGTGGGAGGGTAATTACCATCTGTCAGGGCCTCAGCGACACCCTCTGCATATTTTGAGAGGGACTGGTCTTCACTACAGATGCGACGAGCTCAGGTGGCTAGGTTGTATGGAAGGGTGTTCTTAGTATGGAATGTGTCACAGCTGTCGATGTGGGGGTATTGTTGATGGTTGGTAGATTTGATGTGGATGGAGGTACTGATGTACCCATCTTTGAGGTGGAGGTTAACATCAAGGACGGTGGTTTCTTGCGTAGAGGACGACCACGTGAAGCGAATGGGGGAAAAGGTGCTGAGGTTTTGGAGGAATGTGGACAGGGTGTTCTCACCCTCAATCCAGATCACGAAGATGTCATCAATGAATCTGAACCAGGTATGAGGTTTAGGATTCCTGGTGTTTGGGAAGGATTTCTCTAGATGGCCCATGAACAGTTTGGCATAGGATGGTGCCATGCAGGTGCCATTGTCGTACCCCAGATTTGTCTGTAGGTGATGCCTTCAAAGGAGTACTAACTGTGGGTGAGAATATATTTGGTCATGGTGACCAGATAGGTCATAGTTTTGGAATCCATCGGGTGTTGGGAAAGGGAGTGTTCAGTAGTGGCAAGGCCATGGGCATTAGGGGTGTTAGTGTAAAGGAAGATGGCATCATTAGTGATGAGCGGGGCACCACTGTATTTGATATTGTACTCACCAGAATACTGAAACTTATCCCTATTATTACAGATTTTATGGTGGAGATTGTATTTTAAAATGTTTTTGGATGATAACCAGTTTTAATGTTTGATTTACAAAAACATTTCTCAATTTTGTTGGAAGTCTTTTCATTGTAACTTAAAGCCATGTACATTTTGTTGTTGCAGCTGCAAAGTGACTTCCACTTATTTGTTTTATTTGTTTCTTCTTTATCTTCTTATAAAATTTCACCATGTCATTGCTTCTGTACCCATTCACCATGGCAACATGCTTTAAAACATTCAGTTCTTTTTCTAATTCCTGATGGCTTAGCCACAATCTTAATAACCTGTAAACCACTGCATTAAAATATGACCACTGATATTGTGGTGGGTGGCATGACTGCTCATCAACAACATCTTTATAGCAAGAGCAGCAATCGAATGAAAACAAGACAGATGCGGAAAAATATACGTAAACTGTTCATTATTCCAAAAGTAATCACCGTAACTGTTGGTACATTTATCCCATAGTGAGACAAGATGATCATTGCTTTCATGGAAAAATGTTTAAGGTTGCCTACAGAAGTATGTCGTACTCAGACATGCACCTCTTTGTCAAAGCAAATCGATGGCCATGAAAGTCTCTCTTCAGGGCTATAAAAACACGGAAATTGCATGAGGAGAGATTGGAGCTGCAAGGAGGGTGTGTATCGGTTTCCCACTGAAACTTCTGCAGTATAGTCAAAACAACCATAGCACCATGCGAGCATATGGAAACATTTTGTATTTCATACAGTATTTGCTAATTAGTTATTCTACTGTTGTCTATACAGCTTTGGTCTTCCACTTTGCTCCTATGCACGGATTGAAGTAGCTGTGGGCATCACCAATAACAAAGTGAAATGTCACATAAATAAAATGCTTTTGCAATGTTATGAGTTTAGCCCTGCTACAGGAAGAAATACTTTTATCACTCTATCATCTACAGTGCATTGTGAACAATTGCACAGTGATGTGTGCATGCCAAGTGATCTTTTTGTACACACTGCTGTCAACAATAAATTCATGTTTACCTCGCTCACTAGCATCCCCCCTCATTCCACAAGCCAACTGCACTGGAATCCCTACAGTGGTGATCCTGTAATGAAAAGCAGAATCTATTTTGTCAGAGTTAGTTTTGGAAATGGTGTCATTCCATGATCACCATCTTCTCAAACAGTTTGAACATAATGATGACTTTAAAACTACCACATATAACATTCTCTTCCATCCTGATCAGCCTACAATTTATGTGAAACACGAAAGTGATATTCTACCACATCTCACCATCTACAGCAACAATTATGAACTTGTGCAGGAAGAATGTTGAGTTCATTTTGACCTTTTTTGTGACTGTCTCAAAAAAACAAGACAGTATTCCAGCAACTAATTCAGGTCTCCACAACAACATCTTGTGTGCTTTTAGCAGTCCATCTGCATTGTGAATGATCCAGATGAATCCATTCATAATCCAATGAGGGGCCCAGCCAGCTGGGTCATGTGAGAAGACTCCCAGTTTTCCATCCACACCAAGCGTGGTCAACGGGATCTTGTCCACTGTTGCTCATGGACCAAATGTTCCAGCATATCCCCAACTTCTGTGGGGCACATACATGACCAGGTTCTCAACCCAAACTAGTCACCTTCCAACCCAAACATCCAGCAATGTGATTCAGGATCACCAGATTCATACATTCTGGAATCATCGATGATACCTCCAAGCCGATGGCCCTACTACGCTACAATAAAGGATCATGCCTACATTTTTAATGACATTATAGAAGCACATCTGGCCAAAGGCACATTTGACATTGCAAAGGCAGTGTTGCTCCACCAACTTTGCAAGACACCAGAGAAACAGCTACAACAAGTAATTTACAAGAAAAATTGGGCTGCAGGACACCATCTCAGCTGTGGAGACATCTCTGTGAATCGATCAACCCAATTCTCATGCCAGACCACAAGCTCTGGTTAATTAAATTGCTGTCTCAGATAAAGTCAGTGATGGTTTCGGATGAATACCACGCTAGGGTGAACAAATTATTCCTGGCTTACAGATTTTCCATAACCCCACAGCAACGTCAATACCTGGATATGAAGTAAAACAATGAATACCACAGCACATTCTTGGCACGACACATTGGCTGCAGCCACAAGGAGACACAGACACCCAAGCATTTAGGTACACTCATGAGAGTGACGTCATGAGTGACCCTCACTGGGAATGGTGACCTTTTGTTGGCCATGGCTGCCAACCCACCACCAACAATTATACATCTTGTGGCAGCGAGGGGGCACAGCCACAGCTGTGTTGGTTTCACTCATGTTTTGGTGACCAGGCACACAACTACTCCAGCCATGGAACCACCCAAATGAATAACAATGCAGCCACATGAGTTCTGACTCATCCACTAATGACAGCAGTAGATTGTATGTGTTAGGCAATGCAACAAATCAACATTCCTTTATAGACTTTGGACAGGACTACTCCACTACAACCTCCTTCAAATCTTACATACAACATCTTCCTACAACTACTTAACAATCATTGAGCTTTGGAGTCGAGACTACAAGCTGTGATGTAGAATTATGAAGAAAAAAAAGATAGGTTCAAGCTACATGTCAAGGGAGGGTGTGGCGAAGCAAGCTGGGATAATTTTACTTCCCCCTCTTGTTTTGGAATCTGCCTCCTTAAAATTCTCCTTTTCACTTTTAACTAATTACCATTAACATATGTGATTATAATCTGCATTTTCATAAAAGAGAAAGATTGGCCCTCAGTTGTAAAGAATATAACACCAGGTCTAATTTTGTGCTTAGTTTCATTTATGTAATTGATTTTCTAATTTGTTATGACTATTACTAGTTAGTACCTTTCTTTATAGGGTGAAATTAGTAATTGTTTTGTAACCTGATAATAAACATTTGGAAGAAGTAGTACTAGAATTCTTAAAATATTTATTTGGTTCTATTCGGTTAACAAAGCCAGCCCTTAATTAATTCCAAAGTAATTAACAGTTTTGTCAAAAGTATTGTTTGCATAATGATATCTGTTAATTTTATCATTTAAACAAATAATTTGGCTTAACCCTTGTAGTAGAAGAAACCATTAAAAAGAACCAATTTTTTAGGTATTCAGTTAGTTTAATGAGTTAAGATTTAATTGAAATTTCTGTAAATTTAACTTCAAACAATGTGTAGTTTCAGTAGCTATTATTGTGAGGATATATAAGGGCCCGAATTTTGGTCCTGAGACAGTCAGTCCACGGCCGAGTTTCCAACAAGGAACCCTTACTGGTAGATCAACAACAATGGATCAACTTAACTGTGAAATAAGTGTAACACAATTAGGTCGTGTGTTAAAACAATGACAGTGTCTGTTCCACATGTACCTTTTTATTTTTCAAGAACTGTGAACTATGTGGTTAGCTTTTTACTGCTGTGTATTATTGGGGGATTGTGAACAGTGAAAGTAAAGAACTGTGAAACGCAACTGTGCACCTGTTGGCTACATCATTTAAGGTAGTCAGTGTTGAACTTCATCCCCCATTTTTCAGTCGGTATCACAACACAGTACGTCGACACGGAGGACAATCAACAAAGAAAAAAAAAAAAAAGAAGGCGAATGTCACAAGGGTCGTGGATGCTATGCAATCTTTTCTAAGGCAGTTAAAGTGGGAACAGCACCACCACCTGCAAATTCCTGGCATGAATGAGACAGCAGTAACATTAATGTCGACAGACTGCACATACAGACAGAGGTTGCATACTGCACAGCATGACTCACTGAAATACAGGTCAATACAGTGAACTTTTCTAACAGTGTGCATTCACCCACTGTGGATGCCCTTGTTCCCCATGCATCAGATGCAATATAGTGCACACTGTGTGAAATTAACGCCACATGAGGTTCACTATCCCCTTGCATTGCCTCAAACCCACCTGGATTATTTTAGGTACACCCAGTACAGATGACACAAGCGCCACTTGGACAGAAGGCAACATAGAAGAGAGAGATGACAACACACAACCTCATTCGTCACTACCACAAGCAACCCCTCCGTCACTGTAGCTCAAGAACTTTGACACTGAGCAACAACCTTGCAATGGTCATATCCAAGTGCAGTATTGGCTACCATCCATTTGGCCACACTTTAAAATATGTGTGCTGCCAATCATGCTGCCATGTTTCTTACCTTGTCACTGCAGCATGAGTGCATTGCCAAGAATGCTTATGCTGGTGCCAATGGTACAAAAGCACCCCTCTCTAGAGTTTCAGCTATGGGTCTACTGAAGTTCAAACATCAATGAATGGAGCCCATTTTGTGTGTTTGCCATTTCATAACATTTACAGACTTTCATAGCAGTGAGGGCTCATCCTCTTTGGGATAGTCATTGTACTGAAGACTGACTGAATTTTAAACCTTGGTATCTGAATTAATTTCAACATTCAAGTCTACTGTTAGCAATTGATGCTGCAACTACAGCAAACAAAGTTTTGTATTATATTTGCTGTTTGATATTAGATGTAGACTAAACTAACATGTGAATTCTCTGATCACAAACGGCGTCTGTTCTTTGCTCCTGTATCCAGTAAAGTCCCACAAAGTGTGCAAAGGAAGTTACAACATATTGGTGATGAGAATGGGTTAGTGGAACAAGGACTCCGGATACCAGAGCAGGACTTTGTGTGTGTGTGTGTGTGTGTGTGTGTGTGTGTGTGTGTGTGAGAGAGAGAGAGAGAGAGAGAGAGAGAGAGAGTGTGTATTAAATTGAAATATGTAAGTTGTAATACTTAAGATGAGATAGTTAAGGAATTGTGGCGTACCAAGGAGAGCAACATCTAAGTGCTGAGCAGCGTCTAACAGCTCTTGTTCAGTTTCACTGTCAGCAAATAACAGAACTGCTGTTGGCAGTTTCTTGCCTTATACAAGTGCAAGCAGTCCAGCAGCAAAAGGCATCAGAAGCTAAAGACAGAGTTCAGTTGATGCCTCTTCTCTTCCGATAGTTCGGTGAAAAGAATGAAACATGGAAAGAGTACATAGAACAGCTGCACCAACACTCTGACACCTACAAAATCACAGGTGATTCACATCATACGTTTTTCTTTTTGTGTGTAGGAGTTACACATACCGGGGGATTAGTAAAATTATTTCTCCTCAGTGAGCCTCAAACCTAGCCCTACGGAGCACAATTCCATACGGATCAGTCCTGTCAAGAATGGATTGTGGAATTGAAGGGCATGATTAGGGACTGTAAATTCGGTTGTGTCTGTGGTACAATTTATCAGGATGGAATGCTCCGTGATGCTATTATTCTGAATCTATCAGCTCAGAGACTGAGGGCCGAAATTCTAAACAGTTGCAACCCGAGCCTCAATGAAGTGCTTAAAGTTATAGATGCATGACAAGTTCAAGATTTAGCTGAGCAAGATTTCTGGCAATGAGTTTGAAGCAGAACAAGTGCTGTATCATTTGTGAGATACAGAGCCAAGCGAGTGTGCCGAGACTTATCCCAGTTCACTGCTAGTAGCGCCACATTACTTTAACGCATTTGCACGTAGTGCACAAGTATTGCACCATAATTAAGTATAAAATTAAAAGTAAAACTTTTATATTCAAACTTCGTCAATGTACACTTAAAGTAATTAAACCAATAGTTTTCAATAAAATACAGTTTCAAGAAAAAAAAAATAAGTGGTGCTAAATAATAAAGCTAGAAAGCCAGAATTTGGTCAGACTGTGCCTATGGAGGTCATAAATAAGTAGCGCAAGTTCCAAATAATAGAATTAAAATTACACCCACAATCCAAGTTTTTAAGAAAAATTGAAGGCATTACATATTAGAAATGTAAAAATTTCTATTGTGCCTCATGTCAACCTAAAAATAATAACTAAGAGACCACGTTAAGCTACCACTTATAGTTTTTGAGTAATTTAATGAAAACCAAATTTGTAACTAAAATATACCCATTTGTAGTACATTAAGTACCTGTAATTTTAATGATAGAAAAATTTGGTTACAGCACATGATAAAACCTACTAAATAATAGAGCTATAACAAATTTTAGAATTGTGGTATTAATAACAGCCAATGCAACTTCTAATTAAGTTATAGTTCAGAGGTAACAATCTACCATTAGTTCCACTATAGAAATTCTAGAAGGCAAAGTTTTTATTCAAGCGAACTGAAACTTTTTCTGTGATTTCAAACAACTTACACGAATGCCTGTAAAAATTAAGAAGAATTAATTCATAACTTTGTTATTAAAGATTTTGTGTCCGAGAAAATGGTCGTTCAGAGGCTGATGCCATGTGCTTACGGCAGATGATGGCATATGTTCCCTTGGCCATCCGCTGCGGCACATATATACAGCCCGAGAGGCAGGGATAAGTTTCACTTCGCACTCAGTCACTGTAACATCCACGTCTGTTAAACGTCAGATTGCTCTCTGCCTCGGATGACATCAGAGATTGTCTGTGACAAAACGCATATTTTCTGCAATAACTGATAGTGAACTCGCGAGGACTGTACACTGTCTTGGATTGTTTAGATTTTGCTAAAGTAACTGTTAGTGTGCTGTCTGTGATAATTAAAAATCCACATGGCAAGTGGTGACTATTATTTCCACTTTTGTGGTGAGCATTTATTAAGAACATTTATTTGAGTATTAGAAGTGAGGGTGAAAGACAATTTGTTAGGAATGTACCATAGAGGTCAGTTGAACATACTAGAACTTTATACCTTCATTTATAATCATAGTCCTGATCCTGCTAAGTAGAAAGAGAATAGAAACATTTCTTTCAGTGGGCTGGACCAGAATGTGGCCATGAAAACTGGAAACTATGGTCAGTATGTTCTCCATTGGTTTCTGGCTAACCACAAATATAGTTGCCAGCTGTGCATGAGAAAGACAGCAAACTTCAACAACAAAAACAACCACCAACATAATTTTATCTGCCACCCCACAAGTTATCACTTTACTTGAGACAAACATTCCAAGCCCCAGCCACAGCCATAGCCCTAGCAGTCGCAAATCAGCACTGTGGAAACAAGGCTGGACACACAACAACAAACATATGCCACACCAGCACAGCATGAATTTCACAGCTTCAGCTCTGCACAAAGCAAAGTTATGTGTGAAATTCTATGTCACCCATGAATGGAAGAATTGCTTCTTCAGACAAGCTAAAGGCAATTTCTGTCATTGTATGGGACATATGAAACCAGTCTGCTGAAAAAGATTAGAAAGCCCTCCTCTGTTTCCAGCAGGAATAATGCAAAGCAGGAACAGTTGGAAATAAACATCATTTCATGTTCAGAATCTGTGCCTCCTAATGCTCACAATTTAGACAAGCAAAGATGTAGCAAAGGCACGTGGGCGCATGTGCGCTCGTGCCCACCCACCCACCCACCCACCCACCCACACACACACACACACACACACACACACACACATATTCAAAGTGAATACCCCACACTTCAAACAGGCTCTCCCAATCTTGAAATTCACAAAAGTGCTCTAGTGCACATGTGGAAACAAGAATTTTTCACAACATGAAATGGACAATTGAATCATAAATTGTTGAAATCAAATAAGTCAAAATTTTCAGTTTTCGTTTTTTCACTTAATAGCACTTTTAAGAGTATAGCCTATTCTTTGGTAGAAAAGGTGGTGCACTTTACACTGTTGTTGAAACCAAATAAGTCACTGACTTATTCCTTTTTAACAGATGCTGCTCGTTCCCGTGCAGAATCTGTTTCTCTCCAATACTACACATTGTTGATGAAATTATCCATGTCCTTTGTTGTGGCACTAACAGCCACTGTTAATGTGCACTGAGCAGCAGTTGGTTGTATTACTACGGCTCCAAAAATGAAGAATATTTGTGCAGATAGAAATAAGGTAAAGACAGCTTGTACCATACGACTGCCTTATCAAAATTACAGAGGAGATTATGTTCCAGTAAAAGCAATTAAAGAATCTTGCAGGTAAATATCAATCTTTCTTGGAACAACCGTAGGAAACTGTATAGATGTAAATAGTATCAGTACTACCAGCAATACCAATCTCATGTTATTAATTTCCTTTCAGCTGCCAAATGAAACATTATGACTCCACTGATGTAATTCAATGTAATAATATTTTGGCAAGATTTCTTTATCTTCCTGCCAATTATGCCCAGGATTTACATCTGCAGCGCCTTATTGAAACAAAGGAAGTAAAGCTGAGGTGTCCTCAGAAATCTGATCCAGAATGTAGTGAAAACTGTAGGGATGCAACGTTTCTTTACCATATAATGCTTGGAAGTGAAAGGAAACTAGTTTGCAAGAAAGCTTTTCTGAATAAACACGAAGTGACGAATTCATGCGTGTTTCGAATCTGTATATCGATGTATTAGTAACACATATTTTTCACTTAAGAAAAAGACGTGAGCCCATCATTTCAGGATTAATGGACAGCTTTCGAATGGCCTACTCAACATACCAAGTACCTATTTCCAGAATGAAGATGTAAGATATGAAGAAAGTCATTGAATATGTGCCTGCTGCAAAGAGATCATTCTATGAAGAAGTGCTTTCTTGGCCAGTGATTGACTAAAATTATAGCTAATGTACAGTTAATCATTACTGCTGTTAAAATAATTCAGTTTGTTCTATTTTGTCAGACCATGCTGATGTATTATGAAGTGTTGATACAATTAAGTCTTAAAGAAACAAAAAAATATTTTTGTAAATTGTTGAAACCAAATTAGTAAAAAAACTTTGAAATCGTTAAATATCAAAATGATATACTCTAAGTTAATTATTTCTCTCTGAAAAAAAAAGCAGAGTGAAGTCACTTTCAGTTCTGAAAAATTCCAGTAACGTAGCAGAATTACATATGGCGGTATTCAATTTTTTGTTTCTCCTGAAAAGTGTAAAAAAAAATGACTTGTTTGTTTCCAACAACTGACAAATCAATTGTATTTAGAGAAAACACCACAAACTGTGGATTACACAGCAAATTTGTAACCAGTCAGCGCCTCTGGAGCTTGTGTCACATTACTTAACCTAGATACATATGGAAAACTTGGCCAACCATCTTTGAAACATCAAGTCTGCATCTCATCACCTACAACAATGACAACATTTCATTCCAGTCCTTGGAACGAGCCACTTGACTGCAAAATACAAAAACATGACTAAGGAAGTACCTTTCACTGTAGTTTGCTAACGCATGGGTCCAAATATTTTCAGCATGGATGCGTTTGACTGCTCTGGATTAGACATAAGGACACTGTGCATGCCATCAACACAAAAGCTCCCCAACACCTCTGTGACAAGTACCAATGTATGTTTGACAGTACTCTGGGATGTGCAAAAGATTTTCAAGGCCACATTATGCCAAAAGCTAATGCATAACCCAGCTTTTGCCACATACACCTTGTGCAACATGCATTACGGGACAACAACAGTACAGAAATTCAGAGACTAGAACCAAAACTGGATCTTGCAGACACTTATCCTCAATTACCATTGGACGAAGAGACAAAGAAAACAAGGTGCTACCTTGTTTTAATTACCTTGACAACATAACCATCGCTGGACAAACACCAGAACACCACCCTAAAAATTTGGATTGTCTTCTTCAAGTTCTCACTGAGGTGGGCCTCAAATATAATATGCTGCATAACCCCCCCGCCCAACACAGCGACTGAATGCTTAGGACATATCATCAACACCGGTGGCACACCAGAACTTGCCATCTCCTAAGACTTTACATGAGCTGTGAGCTGTTCTTGGAAAATTGATTTATTACATAAACCTCATTCCTAATGTGGTGCAAACTGACATGCCTCTGAACTGTCTCAGACATAACTGTTAACAGCTGATGTCTATTGTCAATGTGCAAGTGTCCTTGTCATCATCAGAACGGGACTTAGAATTGCCTCATTTATACACAGTATTTTCATTGTTGTTACAACTTTCAAACTTCAAACTATTGTTTACTAATATCTGGACCATATTATCAAAGTTACTTTGACAACTGACTTGCGCTATGGTTTAATAATAAATAAGTGAAGTGATGTACAATTTTGCAGTTGTGTTAAATGTTTTATAAGACAAATTCGTACCTCAGTATGTTCATCAGTGACATACAGGCCAAACTTTAGTGTAATTTCAACAAATGAGTTACATGAATAAGAGAAAAAAAGCAAAAAATATTATATCCGGGATTTTAGCATCCCATAAAAAGTCCATAAGAGCAATTTTTTTTACCTTCAAATATGTAACACTGCTTACAACATGGTATGATTGGCAACCATGGTCAGGAGAGAGATGGATTTGGGGGGGATTCTAGGATGGGTCTAAGAATGTGAATTGGGAATGCTGGAGCTCTGGAATGGAATCGCTATGGCAGGGCTTGCACTAAGGCAGAAAGGTATTCAAAAATCTCCCGTATCATATGAAGCATGAGGTTTGGAATCCCAATCAGGTCAATAGATGCCTATAAAAATAGCCACCTATGAAATGACACACCAGCTGTTATGTAAACACTGTTCAGCCTTTCACATCAACATGACTACCACCAAATTATCAGTTAGGATGAATGGACATAGGCAGAGGGTGTATACTGGCAACACACACTGTCCTGTTGCAGAGCATGCTCTACAGAATGACAGTTGTGATTTCTGTTCCTGTTTCACCACATCTACCATCTGGATTCTTCCCTCAGACACAAGTTTCTCAGAACTCCACAGGTGGGAGCTAGTGCTACAACTAGATAGGTTGAGGAGGGTGAAGGGTGCAGGGTAATGGCAACTGGGAGGTGGCAATAAGGCAGCTAAGAGGAGGAGGTATTCATGCAGCTGTACTTTGCATATATGCAATAGATTTGACCAACTGTCAGAGTTAAGTGGAGAGGAGCCTCTTGTAGCTGTAGGTGTTGGAAACATGCAGCAGTCCTCAGCAGTTAGGAAGCCTAAGTCAGTTGCAAAGTCTACGAGAAAGAAGAAGGTGCTGCTGCTAGGTAGTTCGCACGGTAGAGGTGTGGGCCAGTAGTTGCAGGAAATGTTGGGGGGTGAGTACCAGATCACTAGCATTGTGAAGCCTAGTGCAGGATTGGCTCAGGTGACTGAAAGCATAGGGGAGTTATGCAGGAATTTTACAAAAGAGGATCTGGTAGTGACTGTGGGTGGAACAGGGAATAATCTTGATAGGGATGGGAAATATGATGTAGGTGGTGACATGGTAAAGATACCTACTCCAACTGGTGGCACTAATGTGCACTTCGTGCAACTGTTTCAGCGTCCTGATCAGCCTAATCTTACTGCTGCTGTTAGGCATGTTAACATGGGGATTGAGAAGGCACTGATAGCAGAAGGCATGGCTCACATTGCAGTGGTGCCAACTGAGTCTATCAATAGATCAGGTTTCAATAGGCATGGCCTGCACCTCAATAGGTATGGGAAGAGAAGGCTGGCAAAGCTTATAGGTGACAGTGTAGTGGGTGGCAATGGGATCACTCATGGAAAAATTCCTGTTGTAGTTGGTGTTAGAGCTGCACCTTTTTTTAGATTGAAGTCAGCTGATAGGTATACCTGCTTGAAGGTAGTCCCTCTAAGAAAGGAATCACCTTCAGAGGAGGTCAGGTATCGAAGAAGAGAAGGAATTAGTGGATTTCATCAAAATATACGAGTTATTATCTGAGATAATGTTAGTGACCTGCTTATAGATGTTGACTCTGATGTTATTGGTTTATCAGAGCACCACTCAAAGAGGCTTCCTTTACCAGGATACAGATTAGCTGGCTGTTTTTCAAGGAGTTTCTTGCGGAGTGAGAGAGTGGCCATGTATGTAAAAAACAGTATTCCATTTGAGTCCGAAGACGTATCACAGCACTGCACTGGTTTATAGGTCTCCTAACTCTGACTTCAGGGCATTTCTGCTCAAGTTAGAGAGGGTTCTTGGTTCACTTTATAAGAAGTACAAAAAATTAGTTATATGTGGTGACTTCAATATTAATTTTGTATATGGCTGTGCAAGAAAAAGGATGTTGGTAGATCTCCTAAACACATATGATCTGATGCAGACTGTGTTAGTTCCAACCAGGGTGCAGGGGAACAGTAGCACAGCCATAGACAATATTTTTATTCATTCTTCATTACTAGAAGGGCATTCTGCTAGTAAAAGGGTGAATGGCCTTTCAGACCATTATGAACAAATTTTAAAACTAAAAGGCTTTTGTACTCGAATAAATGTCACATATAATTACGAACTATGTAGAAAAACTAATCCAATGGCAATAGAGAGTTTTTTAAACCTCATTAAGGAGCAAGAGTGTCAGGATGTTTATAGTGCCAATAACATAGATGACAAATATAATGCTTTCCTTAACTCATTTCTCATGCTCTTTAAGAGCTGCTTTCCATTAGAATGTTCTAAATGGGGTACTAGCAGTAAAAGGCAGCCTGGGTGGTTGACTAGTGGGATAAGGATATCATGTAGAACAAGTGGGAATTATATCAAAATGTTAGAAGTAGTCACAATCAAGCTACAGCAACCAATTACAAATAGTATTGTAAGTGCTTAGAAATGTTATTAGGAAGGCAAAGAGTATGTGGTATGCAAACAGAATACCTAATTCACAGGATAAAATCAAAACCATATGGTCAGTTGTGAAGGAAGTGTGGCGACAGTCAACTGCCAGTAACTTCACTGGCGAAGCGCAGAGTAAGAGGTCTTTGGGGACTCGAGCTTCTTTGGCAGTCCCGGCTGCGTCTTGAGGAGTGATACACGTGTCGTGAAATTGTGCATTTGTTTTTCTGGTGCTCATGTAAAATATACAAACCGTAATAAAAGTGCCTTATCGTAATAAGTTGGGATTTTTGGTGCGTGGACCGTCGCTATAGCCATAATACCCACTTTGGTGACCCCGAGTCGCGAAAATACGTTGCAGTCGCTCGCTGTGTATCACCGGTTTCGCGCCAATAGACAATGTCGCAGCCTCCAGTTTTTGCGGCAGTGCACGACGCCGCGACCGCAGAATGGACATTCGACTGTGAAGCGCAACGCTTCACCCTGTGTGCCACTAATACACCGGGAATGTTCGTATCTCCCGTGTTTGCCTCGCCTGGCCGGACGACTCTAACCTCTGCCGGCATACCACACCGGGCGCTGTACACACCGTCGCAGACACCTTCTACGGCATTCTACGCTCAACAGAATGCCCCTTCAGCACAGGACCCCGGAAACCCCGAGTTTCTACCGCACAGCATGGACCACGCGGCTGGCCAGTTTCTGGGTCCACACGCACGGCTGCCGTTTAACGTGCCCCCCTTCGCGCTGGTCGAAGGGACACTCGCGCCAACCGCGCCGGACCATTTATACGCCTACCCGTCCTGCCGCCCCACGCACATCTCTGACGACGCACCTGCCGTGGTTCCGCCCCGTCACTCGGCGCTCAATCGCGATCTCGCGCCTCTGCTCGAGATTCCGGCTGCGCCGGCAGTTGACCCGCCCGCGCCTGCCGCGCCGTGCTTGTCGTGTGGCCGCACAGATTCTGTGCCTACATGGACCGGATACCACGTCTCGCCTACACAGCTAACGGACGTTCAACGCAACAAATCGCCTGCCACTGAGGCACATTTTGCACCAGTGAACACCGTGCAGAATCCCCGTGCGTTTCGTGCCCCTCCTGCAGCCCCGCAAACACTGGCCCCCGGCCGTTTTCCGAAGCTGCCGCCATTACAACCGGACAACCCAGTGACGTGGTTTACCTTGGTGGACAACATGTTGGACATACACGGTATTGCGGACGACAGCACCCGTTTCGTGTGTTTAGTGAACCACCTGCACGACCACCCTGATCTCATCAGTGACTTATTGCTGAACCCTCCTAAGAGCAACAAATATGCCTCTGCCCGCGCATTACTTATCGAACGCCTCTCTCGTCCGCCGGCCGATACTATTCACAACATAATTTACGACGAGACTTTAGGCGACAGAACACCCTCACAGCTGTGGCGACGCTTGCGTGCACAGGTCGGTACCGAGATCCTGCCGAACTTAGCGCTCTGGGCATTGTGGTTGGTGAAGCTGCCACAAGAACTACAGTTACATTTGCTTCCACATACCACAGCGTCACTCGAGGATAAACTACGGCTGGCGGATCAGGCATACGCCATTATTCGACACAGCACAGTGCCTAACACCGCCGAGGTTGGTGACCCTGTGTGTATACTTCCACCGTCAGGCGGTAGAGGTCGGGCGCGTGCGTATCGCGGACAGCACACGGAACAGCAGCCACCTAGCGGCCAAGACCGGGAACCACCAGCGGGTCGGCAACAGCCGCTCCCCACCCCAACCGGGCTAGCGCCTGCCCGCCCCGCCTCCCCCCGCGTGACGCTTCGGCGGGCGGGACGAGTATAGCCGATTCACGCATATGCTGGTTTCACACCACCTTCAGGGACGCCGCTCGCAACTGCCGTCCGCCCTGCGCGTTCCCAAACGCCGCACGCGGGCCGCAGTAGGCGCCACGGCCCGCGGATACAGGCAGGGGCGCCCACAGACATTGCATTCTGTCAGATCCCCCACCCCACGAGGACGTCTGTACGCCTTCGATGTAGGTTCGCGCCGGTATTTTCTCGTCGATACCGGAGCAGACATTAGTGTCATACCCCCCACATTTTCTGTAAAGGACACGACATCAACCAAACTGTCCCTTCAAGCAGCAAATAAGTCGACACTTCGTGTCCAGGGTTTGGCCAAGTTACCTATTGAACTCATACCGGGTAAACAGTTCACTTGGTCCTTCTACATGGCTGATGTCGAAGATCCAGTATTAGGCATCGACTTCCTTTTCCACTTCGGACTGTCTCCAGATCTTCAGTCAGCCGCATTATTGCACCACGCCTCGTCCACGCACATTGCATGTTCAGTCGCCTCTTCGGCCCCCCCTTCCCCTCGGCTCCCCGACGACCTGGGAACAGCTCCCATCAAGTGCTCTTCATCGGCAGACAGCCTCCCGATTTCCACCGCCCATCTCCAGCCTGAACGCCCTGCAGTCGACGACCTCCGTCCTCACAACGTCGAACGGAACCGTGCCAGATCATCGGCTACGCAAGCCCTCATCGAGGCACGACGCCTCGGACAATGCCTGCCAACGCCGCCACGACCTGACACCGGAGATGCACCTCGTGGAACTTTGCTGACACCGAAGCAGACTGCTTCCCTGACACATCAGGTTAGTGACTCTCGTGTGCTACCGATCCCCGTTCATGACGGGCCCCAAATGAGTTCGCCAGCCAAGCTGAACGCTATTACGAATGGCACGACACACAAAATTGTCACGACAGATGGGCCTCCAGTGCGCCATAAAGCGCGCCGGCTGCCACCACATAAACTACGCCTTGCTAAAGCCGCGGTGGAGGAACTTCTAAGGACAGGCATTGTTCGCCCATCGGACAGTAACTGGTCCTCCCCCATACATTTAGTTCCCAAAAAGGACGGCACTGTGCGCCTGTGCGGCGACTATCTTCGCCTCAACGCGCGGACGGTATTAGACAATTACCCGATACCTCACATACAAGACTTTGCGCAAGTACTTAGCGGAGCATGCATCTTCAGTGTCTTGGACTGCCGCAAGGCATATTTACAGATACCAATGGAACAGAGTGACATCCCAAAGACAGCAGTAATCACACCTTTTGGCCTGTACGAATTTTGTTACATGCCTTATGGTCTCAAAAACGCGGCCCAAACTTGGCAGCGTTTTATAGACTCACTTCTTTTTAACTGCACATATTGCTACGCATACCTCGATGACATACTAATTTTCTCCCCCTCTGACAGGGAACATGAACTCCACCTGGCCACGATACAGGACTTTCTGACACGTAACGGAGTCGAGATCAATAATGATAAGTCACAACTTCGCTGCACCGCTGTCACTTTTCTGGGGTACACAGTCTCCTCGGATGGTATATGCCCCCCGCAGGAGCGGGTTGACTGCATTCGTGAGCTACCCCTCCCAGTGTCGTTTCGCGAATTACGCCGGTTTTTAGGAACTGTCAATTTCTACCGTCGTAACCTGCCGATGGCGGCAGCAATTCAAGCCCCTTTGACTGATGCATTGGCCGGAAAACAAACCTCAGGCAGTCGCCGAGTACCGTGGTCTGACAGCATGGTGAGAGCTTTTGAAGACCTTAAATCAGCTTTAGCACGTGGTGTCACTCTCGCCCATCCTTTGCCAGATGCCTGCATCTCGATTACAGCGGATGCAAGCGATTTCGCAATCGGTGCAGTCCTACAACAGCATGTCAATGACACGACTCAACCACTCCGTTTTTTTTCCAAAAAATTATCTACAGCTCAACGTAAATGGTCAGCATTCGACAGAGAATTGCTTGCAGTTTATGAAGCTGTAAAATATTTCTGCACAGACATTGAAGGAAGGAATATAACAATCTTCACGGACCACCGCCCCCTCGCGGAGGCTATCCGTAACCCCGCTACTGACCTCCCTCCACGTAGGTTCCGGCAAATGGACTTAATTTGCCAATACACAACAGACATCCGTTACATTCGAGGGTCAGAAAATGTGGTGGCTGACTACCTATCACGTATCACTGCAATTTCATCCCCCATTAATTTCGATGAATTGGCCCACTTACAGGACAGTGACACCAAATTGCACAACCTCCGACAGGGCCCAGATACTTCCCTTCAGATCGTTTCGTGCAACCTACCGGGCTCGGCCAAGTCACTGTGGTGTGATACATCCACAGGCACCGCTCGGCCTATTGTCCCCCCTGCCCTGCGTCGCCAAGTGTTCAGTACCTTACATAACCTGGCACATCCTGGCGCTAAGGCTACTACGCGCCTGGTTACAGAATGCTTTGTGTGGCCAGATGTGAAGAGGGATTGTCGTACTTGGGCTCGTGCTTGTTTACAGTGCCAGCGCAGCAAAGTTGGCAGGCACACACAACCCAGTCTCGGTAAATTCGACATCCCGAAAGGCCGCTTCCGTCATGTACATGTGGATCTCGTAGGACCATTACCCGTGTCGGACGGTTTCAGGTATATCCTGTCCGGCATTGATCGCGTTACACGTTGGTTGGAGGCAATCCCCCTGCAGGACATCACAGCAGATTCCGTAGCACGTGCATTTGTATCCTCCTGGATAGCTCGATTTGGCTGTCCTACATCCATCACCACCGACCAGGGAAGACAGTTTGAATCCCTGCTGTTTAACAAACTCTGCGTCCTCTGTGGGGTGGATAGATTCCGCACTACGGCTTACCACCCCCAGAGCAATGGACTGGTCGAGCGGTGGCACAGAACACTGAAAGCGGCACTCATGTGCCACGGTGGTGAGTGGTGCGATGCCCTTCCCTGGGTTATGCTAGGAATACGCACGGCTTACAAGACAGACCTCCAGGCTTCACTCGCAGAGCTCCTGTATGGCGAGACCCTAGTCCTCCCCGCAGAGTTCGTCAATGACGAAGCAATCGCCGACCTGTCCGACCTCCCCATGCTAGTTGAACGGGTCCGGACACACATAGCCGCGATCCGCACGCCTCCTCCACGGCCACATACCCACCCTCGCGTGTTCAGGCATGCGGCTCTGGACTCTTGTGAGTTCGTTATGTTACGGGATGACACGGTCAAACCGGCATTACAACCACCCTACTCTGGCCCACATCGAGTAGTGTCTCCCAGGGACAATACTATGGACATTCTCGTCAGTGGTCGCCGGCATACAGTTTCCCTCCAACGCGTGAAACCAGCCTGGACGATCGAAGAAGCTGTAACACACCCCCCCCGAGTCGAGTGTTCTGCCATCAGATGGTGACGACCCCGATCCCACACAGATCACCCACCCTCCTGCGTCCCACCATGATCGTATGTGCACCGAGCCTACACCCGAGGGCAACTCAACGGTTGCGTACGATGATATGCTACCCTCGTTCCAAACAGGCACTGCGTGTGACAATCCACAATCTCAGGCTCAACCTCATGTTGCGTGTGACATTACACCGTCCCAAGTGTTGGTACCCAATACCTCCACAGAGTGTTCCAATGTTTCTCCTGAACTACGTTACTTTTCACACCCACCCCCCCTAGTGCATCCTATATCCACTGTCGACGAAATTTGCATCGCCATCAACGCCTCCGAGTGCCAACGCGACGAGCTTTCCTTGCAGCTCCACGAGGGATCCATCTTCATTCTCCGCATAGGGGACACTTCACGTGGGTCCACACCCACGTCACACATCACCATCCTGCGCACAGTCCCTATCCCAAATGGGGTGGATACGGCTGCCATAACCGCAACGTTCAGCACCGATGGGATGCTCAAGATTCGCATCCCCCTCTCCGCCGGTACTGCAACAACATCTCCTGTGCCCGTCCAGTTCACGCGCGCAGGTCGACCAGTCCGCCCCCCTCACTGGATGGTGGACTATACGAGCGCTAGTCCACTCTGCACAGACAGTATGGACACTTAGCACACGCTGCTATCAACCAGCGAGCATCCCACAACGCCACTACACAGGAAGACACCCATGTCCGTCGCTCAGTGCTCCGCACTCCTGGGGGGGGGGGGGGGGGGTCTGTGGCGACAGTCGACTGCCAGTAACTTCACTGGCGAAGTGCAGAGTAAGAGGTCTTTGGGGACTCGAGCTTCTTTGGCAGTCCCGGCTGCGTCTTGAGGAGTGATACACGTGTCGTGAAATTGTGCATTTGTTTTTCTGGTGCTCATGTAAAATATACAAACCGTAATAAAAGTGCCTTATCGTAATAAGTTGGGATTTTTGGTGCGTGGACCGTCGCTATAGCCATAATACCCACAGAAGTATCTGGTCAGCTGCACAAGGTTGATGATACAAAATCAGTTCTTAGTAAAAATATTTCTGCTACTGATAAGTTAGATATGTGTACATTAGTTAACAATCATTTTCTGGGCATTGCTGGTGAATTAAATAAAAACTTCAGTTTCTACAGGGAATCATATAACTCTCTTGGAAAATGCCTTTCCAAGATTGGTGTCTGAAACACTCCCCTGTGATACTGACAAGGGCGAAATTGAGTCAATAATTTAATCATTGAAGACTAAGAACTCTCATGGTTATGATGGAGTGCCTAGCAGAATATTAAAGTACTGAACTGCACATGTTAGCCCTGTACTTAGTCATATTTGTAATTTTTCCTTTAAGAATGGTCAGTTTCCTGAATGATGAAAGTATTCAGTAATAAAGCCACTTTATAAAAAGGGAGAAAGGGAAGATGTAGACAATGTTAGACCTATTTCTATGCCACCAGTGTTTGGTAAAGTTATTGGAAAGTCTGTGCATGTAAGGATAATTGATCATTTTATATGACATAATTTGCTATCATATGTTTTAGAAGGAACGTAACAACTGAAAAAGCTATATTCTCTTTTGTCTGTGAGGTACTGGATGGATTAAACAAAAGGTTTTGAACGCTAGGCATATTTTTTTGATTTAACTAAGGTGTTTGATTGTGTTGATCACAAAATATTGCTCCAGAAGTTTCACCATTACAGAATACGGGGAACAGATCACAATTGGTTCACCTCTTACTTTAACAACAGTCAGCAAAAGGTCATTATTCACAGTGTTGAGAATGATGTGGGGTCTGAGTGGGGTACAGTCAAATAGGGGTTGCCCCAGGGATCATTGTTGGAGCCACTCCTGTTCCTTATTTATATCAATGACATGCCCTCTAGTGTTACAGGTAATCCTAAAATATCTCTGTTTGCTGATGACACTAACTTGGCAGTACAGGATGTTGTGTGCAACACTGGCTCAGTTTCACATAGTGCAATTCATGACATAAGATCATGGCTTGCGGGCAATAAACTAACACTAACCCACATAAGACTCAGTTTTAATAGTTTCTAACACACAACTGAACAAAACCCGACATTTTAATTTCACAGAATGGGCACATGATTAGTGAAACTTAACAGTTCAAATTTCTAGGTGTCCAGATAGATAGTAAACAGTCGTGGAAAGCCCATGTTCAGGATCTTGTTCAACTACTTAATGCTGCCATTTTTACTATTCAAATGATATCTGAAGTAAGTTATCGTTTGACACAAAAATAAGTCTACTTTGCTTATTTTCATTTTCTTATGTTGTATGGTATTATATTTTGGGGTAACTTTTCCCATTCTCAAAGGATATTTTTGGCTCAGAAATGGGCAGTTCAGGAAGTAAGTGGTGTAATCACTTCGCAAAACTTTTGTCAATCCCTCTTCACTAGTCTGGGTATTCTGACATTGGCCTCTCAAAATATAAAGAAAGATGATGAGACTTACCAAACAAAAGCGCTGGCAGGTCGATAGACACACAAACAAACACAAACACACACACAAAATTCAAGCTTTCGCAACAAACTGTTGCCTCATCAGGAAAGAGGGAAGGAGAGGGAAAGACGAAAGGATGTGGGTTTTAAGGGAGAGGGTAAGGAGTCATTCCAATCCCGGGAGCGGAAAGACTTACCTTAGGGGGAAAAAAGGACAGGTATACACTCGCACACACACACATATCCATCCACACATACAGACACAAGCAGACATATTTAAAGACAAAGAGTTTGGGCAGAGATGTCAGTCGAGGTGGAAGAGTAGAGGCAAAGAAGTTGTTGAGAGACAGGTGAGGTATGAGTGGCGGCAACTTGAAATTAGCGGAGATTGAGGCCTGGCGGATAACGAGAAGAGAGGATATACTGAAGGGCAAGTTCCCATCTCCGGAGTTCGGATAGGTTGGTGTTGGTGGGAAGTATCCAGATAACCCGGACGGTGTAACACTGTGCCAAGATGTGCTGGCTGTGCACCAAGGCATGTTTAGCCACAGGGTAATCCTCATTACCAACAAACACTGTCTGCCTGTGTCCATTCATGCGAATGGACAGTTTGTTGCTGGTCATTCCCACATAGAATGCATCACAGTGTAGGCAGGTCAGTTGGTAAATCACGTGGGTGCTTTCACACGTGGCTCTGCCTTTGATCGTGTACACCTTCCGGGTTACAGGACTGGAGTAGGTGGTGGTGGGAGGGTGCATGGGACAGGTTTTGCACCGGGGGCGGTTACAAGGATAGGAGCCAGAGGGTAGGGAAGGTGGTTTGGGGATTTCATAGGGATGAACTAACAGGTTACGAAGGTTAGGTGGATGGCGGAAAGACATTCTTGGCGGAGTGGGGAGGATTTCATGAAGGATGGATCTCATTTCAGGGCAGGATTTGAGGAAGTCGTATCTCTGCTGGAGAGCCACATTCAGAGTCTGGTCCAGTCCCGGAAAGTATCCTGTCACAAGTGGGGCACTTTTGTGGTTCTTCTGTGGGGGATTCTGGGTTTGAGGGGATGAGGAAGTGGCTCTGGTTATTTGCTTCTGTACCAGACCGGGAGGGTAGTTGCGGGATGCGAAAGCTGTTGTCAGGTTGTTGGTGTAATGTTTCAGGGATTCCGGACTGGAGCAGATTCGTTTGCCACGAAGACCTAGGCTGTAGGGAAGGGACCGTTTGATGTGGAATGGGTGGCAGCTGTCATAATGGAGGTACTGTTGCTTGTTGGTGGGTTTGATGTGGACGGACGTGTGAAGTTGGCCATTGGACAGGTGGAGGTCAACGTCAAGGAAAGTGGCATGGGATTTGGAGTAGGACCAGGTGAAGCTGATGGAACCAAAGGAGTTGAGGTTGGAGAGGAAATTCTGGAGTTCTTCTTCACTGTGAGTCCAGATCATGAAGATGTCATCAATAAATCTGTACCAAACTTTGGGTTGGCAGACCTGGGTAACCAAGAAGGCTTCCTCTAAGCGACCCATGAATAGGTTGGCGTACGAGGGGGCCATCCTGGTACCCATGGCTGTTCCCTTTAATTGTTGGTATGTCTGGCCTTCAAAAGTGAAGAAGTTGTGGGTCAGGATGAAGCTGGCTAAGGTAATGAGGAAAGAGGTTTTAGGTAGGGTGGCAGGTGATCGGCGTGAAAGGAAATGCTCCATCGCAGCGAGGCCCTGGACGTGCGGAATATTTGTGTATAAGGAAGTGGCATCAATGGTTACAAGGATGGTTTCTGGGGGTAACAGATTGGGTAAGGATTCCAGGTGTTCAAGGAAGTGGTTGGTGTCTTTGATGAAGGATGGGAGACTGCATGTAATGGGTTGAAGGTGTTGATCTACGTAGGCAGAGATACGTTCTGTGGGGGCTTGGTAACCAGCTACAATGGGGCGGCCGGGATGATTGGGTTTGTGGATTTTAGGAAGAAGGTAGAAGGTTGGGGTGCGGGGTGTCGGTGGGGTCAGGAGGCTGATGGAGTCAGGTGAAAGGTTTTGCAGGGGGCCTAAGGTTCTGAGGATTCCTTGAAGCTCCGCCTGGACATCGGGAATGGGGTTACCTTGGCAAACTTTGTATGTGGTGTTGTCTGAAAGCTGACGCAGTCCCTCAGCCACATACTCCCGACGATCAAGTACCACGGTCGTGGAACCCTTGTCCGCCGGAAGAATGACGATGGATCGGTCAGCCTTCAGATCACGGATAGCCTGGGCTTCAGCAGTGGTGATGTTGGGTGTAGGATTAAGGTTTTTTAAGAAGGATTGAGATGCAAGGCTGGAAGTCAGAAATTCCTGGAAGGTTTGGAGAGGGTGATTTTGAGGAAGAGGAGGTGGGTCCCGCTGTGAAGGAGGACGGAACTGTTCCAGGCAGGGTTCAATTTGGATGGTGTCTTGGGGAGTTGGATCATTAGGAGTAGGATTAGGATCATTTTTCTTCGTGGCAAAGTGATATTTCCAGCAGAGAGTACGGGTGTAGGACAGTAAATCTTTGACGAGGGCTGTTTGGTTGAATCTGGGAGTGGGGCTGAAGGTGAGGCCTTTGGATAGGAATATATATATATATATATTCTTTACTGTTAATTCTTGTTAACAATATCAGTTTAGTCCCAAGAGTTAGCTGAAGAGAAGAAGAAGAAAAAAAAACACTGCCAAATAAATGTCAAATCATACTTTATAGTAAATTAACTATCAAATAAGTGACAAAATGTGTTCCACACATTTATAATTACTACATGTCACATAATCTCTATGAATTAGACAGCAACAGTTTATTATAGATATAATATGGACATCAAATCAAACGACGTTACTTGATAGTGGCAATAAAGCCAAAACAGTGGTCATAATAAAGAATGTTAAACTTACTACAGCTAGCCTGAACGTTTCCTTTTCTTTCATATTACATAATGTCCAAAGTTGGTCCAGTTCATTAGCATGACACACACATCAGTTCAATGAGAAAGAAAACTATATTGAAGTTGCTCATAACAAATGTTTTTACAATAAAATATCTTTCTTTCACACTTTAACTAAGTATTGTGAACATGAACCAGAACCTTTGGAATTAAATGGCTTGGCTAAAAATTCTATGACTGTGAAATTTAAAATTATAAGTGTGCCAATTTCTGCTCACACTGGCAAATCATTCATCAAGATAAAACAAGCAAGTTCTGTATAACAAATACAGGGTGATTTTTTTTCCACTGTGTAAAAACTCTAGGGATTGATTGATGAGAGAATATGGGACAAAAGAGGTCTACTGAACTTATATTTGGAAATCCATGGTTTCCATGCTAGAGACCATTTATTCAATCATAAATTATTACAGAGACTGTGGTCCAATATGTGCAGCACCATGCAGCCACAGTTACAGTATGTGTTGCAAATGGTATCCATGTGTCTCAACGAGGCATGTATGCACTGCAGCATGTTCTGTCCCACACATTCATGTCAGCCAGGCTGCATCCAAACAGAGTCATAGGCAGCATTAATACGGTGCTCCAGTGTCTCCACATCTGGAATGGGCCTAGCATACATAGTACTTTTGAGATGGCCCCTTAACCATAAATCACATGGGGTGAGATCCAGTGAACGAGCATGCCATGCAACTGGACTGCCTTGCCCGATCCAATGACCAGAGAAGACACAACTGAGATGTGAATGGATGTTCATGGCGAAGTGGGCTGGAGCACAATCATATAACAGCCACATAACCCTCCAAATCATCAATGGAACTTCTTCCAGCAGGGAGCCAAAGTCACCCGCAAGAAACATCGATAGTTCTGACCTGTTAGGCGACGTGGAAGGAAGACTGGTCCCAAAATATGGTCACCAATTATCCAGGACCACACATTCCGGCTGCACCGATGCTGATGATTCGCTGTCACCATACTGTGGGGGTTCTGCATTCTACCCCACAGATTACTGTAATGAAAGTTGAAGATACCACTCCGTGTAAAAGTGGCCTTATCTGTGAATATGATGGATCACACAAATCCTGGAATTGTGGTTGTCTTGTGAAGAAACCAGTGACAAAATTGCTCCTGATTTGGAAAGTCTGTCACTAGTAAGACCTGCACACGTTGCAAGTGATAAGGGCAGAAACAACTGCCATGGAGAATGTTCCACACAGCCATCTGATGTACCCTGCACAGGCAGGCCAACTGCCTGGTACTGATGTGGCAGCAGCCTTCCACAGTGTTCATCACATTTTCCTCCAAGTCAGGTATCCCAACATTTCGGGTGCATTCTTCATGATTTCTTGCTCCCTGAAATGATCCTGTCTCAGACAAACAGCAAAACACTGTTGCAAACATTGAGTGCTGTGGTTGTCGTCAGCAGGGATAGATCTCCTGATACAACCTTGCTGCCCACTGCCCATTGCCATTTGCCTTTCCGTAAGTAAACACCATGACGACAAGCTCTCAATTTGAATATGGAACCATTACGTACATCACTGTATCACATTCACTACAAGGTGAGTCAGCAAGAGAAGTGAATTGGTCACAACATTACCAATTGCTATGGCAGGAGAGGGTGCTAGGGCATGAAGTAAGAGGAACAGTACCACCCTTTATGAGGAAACCATGCATACTGTATCTGGGGCTGCATGGTACAATGTGTATTAGACTGCAGTCTTTGTAATGAAGTACAGTGGAATAAATGGTCTCTAGGATGAAAACCATGCAGTTCCGGACATAAAATCATCAGACCTCTTTTGTTCCGTATCCTCTCATCATTCAGTCCCTTGAATTTGTAAACGGTGGAAAAATCACACTGTATAAATAGTACTTATCTCACAATGGCGGCCGAATGGAACACAATCAAGCCAGCTAGTTTTGATCACAGATCTCACTATTAAGACGTAATGTTGACATTAAAATGAAGAAGAACAATACAATGAATTTCAATTATCATTACTTATTATACAAGAAGACTTACAAGGGGAGGCCGCCAATTGTGAAATTCAGATTCGATTCATACTGTGCATAATAAAAGCTCATGGCCAGAGGTGTAATGTGGCAAAGCACCAAGATGCACTTCTCAGCCGTTGTCGAGAAAATCGACAGTTAAAAGAAACCGTTGCGGTGAAATACTCTCTACGATTAATAATTTTCTACAGCGTCGTGGCGCAGCGGTAAGCGCTCGGGTTTCTGATCTGAAGGTCCCCGGATCGAATCTCGCACCATGCAATTTTTTTTTATTATTAGTTTTTTGTAATTCAAATATATATATATAAACTATTAATGAATTGCTTATGCATGTTGGTGACGGCGGATCGCTCTCCAATTGTACCGCCTCCATTTTTCCGTTTGTTTAACAGGGTGTACCAAAGCTCTCCGTCCGCACTGATTTTCGACGATGTTATAAGTTGCGCTAGGGACCGCATCTACCTTCTTTCGAAGTTTGCAGGCAACTACGCTGTTATGCAGCGGCTCGTTTCGGCCCATTCAACATCTGTCCTTCAAGTGTAACGAGCGAGTAACGTAGTTTATATTTCATACCTGCCACAGCAAATTTGTGTTCATGGGGTCTCTATTCTAATTCTTACGTTTGACTTACGCTACACGTATTCGTTTCGGAATATCGTTTCTACATCTTCCGTTAACTACACGTAGTTAACATTATGAAGACAATTAATAACATTTGTGAAACACAACTTTGTTTGCGGAAAACATATGTCTGCTTGTGTCTGTATATGGGTGGATGGATATGTGTGTGTGTGCGAGTGTATACCTGTCCTTTTTCCCCCTAAGGTAAGTCTTTCCGCTCCCGGGATTGGAATGACTCCTTACCCTCTCCCTTAAAACCCACATCCTTTCGTCTTTCCCTCTCCTTCCCCTCTTTCCTCATGAGGCAACAGTTTGTTGCGAAAGCTTGAATTTTGTGTGTGTGTTTGTGTTTGTTTGTGTCTATCGACCTGCCAGCGCTTTCGTTCGGTAAGTCACATCATCTTTGTTTTTAGATATATTTTTCCCACGTGGAATGTTTCCCTCTATGATATAGTATTTGTTTTTTGTAATTCATATATATATATATATATATATATATATATATATATATATATATATATATATATATATATATATATATATATATATATATATATATATGTTGTTGTTGTTGTGGTCTTCAGTCCTGAGACTGGATTGATGCAGCTCTCCATGCTACTCTATCCTGTGCAAGCTTCTTCATCTCCCAGTACCTACTGCAACCTACATCCTTCTGAATCTGCTTAGTGTATTCATCTCTTGGTCTCCCTCTACGATTTTTACCCTCCACGCTGCCCTCCAATACTAAATTGGTGATCCCTTGATGCCTCAGAACACGTCCTACCAACCGATCCCTTCTTCTGGTCAAGTTGTGCCATAAACTCCTCTTCTCCCCAATCCTATTCAGTACCTCCTCATTAGTTATGTGATCTACCCATCTAATCTTCAGCATTCTTCTGTAGCACCACATTTCGAAAGCTTCTATTCGCTTCTTGTCCAAACTATTTACCGTCCATGTTTCACTTCCATACATGGCTACACTCTATACAAATACTTTCAGAAATGACTTCCTGACACTTAAATCTATATTCGATGTTAACAAATTTCTCTTCTTTAGAAACGCTTTCCTTGCCATTGCCATTCTACATTTTATATCCTCTCTACTTCTACCATCATCAGTTATATTGCTCCCCAAATAGCAAAACTCCTTTACTACTTTAAGTGTCTCATTTCCTAATCTAATACCCTCAACATCACCCGACTTAATTCGACTACATTCCATTATCCTCATTTTGCTTTTGTTGATGTTCATCTTATATCCTCCCTTCAAGACACCATCCATTCCGTTCAACTGTTCTTCCAAGTCCTTTGCTGTCTCTGACAGAATTACAATGTCATCGGCGAACCTCAAGGTTTTTATTTCTTCTCCATGGATTTTAATACCTATTCCGAATTTTTCTTTTGTTTCCTTTACTGCTTGCCCAATATACAGATTGAATAACATTGGGGAGAGGCTACAACCCTGTCTTACTCCCTTCCCAACCACTGCTTCCCTTTCATGTCCCTTGACTCTTATAACTGCCATCTGGTTTCTGTACAAATTGTAAATAGCCTTTCGCTCCCCGTATTTTACCCCTGCCACCTTTAGAATTTGAAAGAGAGTATTCCAGTCAACATTGTCAAAAGCTTTCTCTAAATCTACAAATGCTAGAAACGTAGGTTTGCCTTTCCTTAATCTTTCTTCTAAGATAAGTCGTAAGGTCAGTATTGCCTCACGTGTTCCAGTATTTCTACGGAATCCAAACTGATCTTCCCCGAGGTCGGCTTCTACTAGTTTTTCCATTCGTCTGTAAAGAATTCATGTTAGTATTTTGCAGCTGTGGCTTATTAAATGATAGTTCAGTAATTCTCACATCTGTCAACACCTGCTTTCTTTCGGATTGGAATTATTATATTCTTCTTGAAGTCTGAGGGTATTTCACCTGTTTCATACATCTTGGCCACCAGATGGTAGATTTTTGTCAGGACTGGCTCTCCCAAGGCCATCAGTAGTTCCAATGGAATGTTGTCTACTCCGGGGGCCTTGTTTCGACTCAGGTCTTTCAGTGCTCTGTCAAACTCTTCACGCAGTATCGTATCTCCCATTTCATCTTCATCTATATCCTCTTCCATTTCCATAATATTGTCCTCAAGTACAACGCCCTTGTATAGACCCTCTGTATACTCCTTCACCGAGCGAGGTGGCGCAGTGGTTAGACACTGGACTCGCATTCGGGAGGACGACGGTTCAATCCCGCGTCTGGCCATCCTGATTTAGGTTTTCCGTGATTTCCCTAAATCACTCCAGGCAAATGCCAGGATGGTTCCTCTGAAAGGGCACGGCTGACTTCCTTCGCCATCCTTCCCTAATCCGATGAGACCGATGACCACGCTGTCTGGTCTCCTTTCCCAAAACCAACCAACCAACTCCTTCCACCTTTCTGCTTTCCCTTCTTTGCTTAGAACTGGGTTTCCATCTGAGCTCTTGATGTTCATACAAGTGGTTCTCTTTTCTCCAAAGGTCTCTTTAATTTTCCTGTAGGCAGTATCTATCTTACCCCTAGTGAGATAAGCCTCTAAATCCTCACATTTGTCCTCTAGCCATCCCTGCTTAGCCATTTTGCACTTCCTGTCGATCTCATTTTTGAGACGTTTGTATTCCTTTTTGCCTGCTTCATTTACTGCATTTTTATATTTTCTCCTTTCATCAATTAAATTCAATATTTCTTCTGTTACCCAAGGATTTCTACTAGCCCTCGTCTTTTTACCTACTTGATCCTCTGCTGCCTTCACTACTTCATCCCTCAAAGCTACCCATTCTTCTTCTACTATATTTCTTTCCCCCATTCCTGTCAATTGTTCCCTTATGCTCTCCCTGAAACTCTGTACAACCTCTGGTTTAGTCAGTTTATCCATGTCCCATCTCCTTAAATTCCCACCTTTTTGCAGTTTCTTCAGTTTTAATCTACAGTTCATAACCAGTAGATTGTGGTCAGAGTCCACATCTGCCCCTGGAAATGTCTTACAATTTAAAACCTGGTTCCTAAATCTCTGTCTTACCATTATATAATCTATCTGAAACCTGTCAGTATCTCCAGGCTTCTTCCATGTATACAACCTTCTCTTTTGATTCTTGAACCAAGTGTTAGCTATGATTAAGTTGTGCTCTGTGCAAAATTCTACCAGGCGGCTTCCTCTTTCATTTCTTAGCCCCAATCCATATTCACCTACTACGTTTCCTTCTCTCCCTTTTCCTACACTCGAATTCCAGTCACCCATGACTATTAAATTTTCGTCTCCCTTCACTATCTGAATAATTTCTTTTATTTCATCATACATTTCTTCAATTTCTTCATCATCTGCAGAGCTAGTTGGCATATAAACTTGTACTACTGTAGTAGGTGTGGGCTTCGTATCTATCTTGGCCACAATAATGCGTTCACTAAGCTGTTTGTAGTAGCTTACCCGCGTTCCTATTTTCCTATTCATTATTAAACCTACTCCTGCATTACCCATATTTGACTTTGTGTTTATAACCCTGTAGTCACCTGACCAGAAGTCTTGTTCCTCCTGCCACTGAACTTCACTAATTCCCACCATATCTAACTTTAACCTATCCATTTCCCTTTTCAAATTTTCTAACCTACCTGCCCGATTAAGGGACCTGACATACCACGCTCCGATCCGTAGAACGCCAGTTTTCTTTCTCCTGATAACGACATCCTCTTGAGTAGTCCCCGCCCGGAGATCCAAATGGGGGACTATTTTACCTCTGGAATATTTTACCCAAGAGGACGCCATCATCATTTAATCATACAGTAAAGCTGCATGCCCTCGGGAAAAATTACGGCCGTAGTTTCCCCTTGCTTTCAGCCGTTCGCAGTACCAGCACAGCAAGGCTGTTATATATATATATTCGTTCGGTAAGTCACATCATCTTTGTCTTTACATATATTTTTCCCACGTGGAATGTTTCCCTCTATTGTATATATATATATATATATATATACACACAAACAATAGAGGGAAACATTCCACGTGGGAAAAATATATATATATATATATATATACAAACTATTGTTTGTATATATATATATATATACAAACAATAGAGGGAAACATTCCACGTGGGAAAAATATATATATATATACAAACAATAGAGGGAAACATTCCACGTGGGTAAAATATATGTAAAGACAAAGATGATGTGACTTACCGAACGAAAGCGCTGGCAGGTCGATAGACACACAAACAAACACAAACACACACACAAAATTCAAGCTTTCGCAACAAACTGTTGCCTCATCAGGAAAGAGGGGAAGGAGAGGGAAAGACGAAAGGATGTGGGTTTTAAGGGAGATGGTAAGGAGTCATTCCAATCCCGGGAGCAGAAAGACTAACCTTAGGGGGAAAAAAGGACAGGTATACACTCGCACACACGCACATATCCATCCACACATATACAGACACAAGCAGACATATTTAAAGACAAAGGGTTTGGGCAGAGATGTCAGTCGAGGCGGAAGTGAAGAGGCAAAGATGATGTTGAATGACAGGTGAGGTATGAGTGGCGGCAACTTGAAATTAGCGGAGATTGAGGCCTGGTGGGTAACGGGAAGAGAGGATATATTGAAGAGCAAGTTCCCATCTCCGGAGTTCGGATAGGTTGGTGTTGGTGGGAAGTATCCAGATAACCCGGACGGTGTAACACTGTGCCAAGATGTGCTGGCCGTGCACCAAGGCATGTTTAGCCACAGGGTGATCCTCATTACCAACAAACACTGTCTGCCTGTGTCCATTCATGCGAATGGACAGTTTGTTGCTGGTCATTCCCACATAGAATGCATCACAGTGTAGGCAGGTCAGTTGGTAAATCACGTGGGTGCTTTCACATGTGGCTCTGCCTTTGATCGTGTACACCTTCCGGGTTACAGGACTGGAGTAGGTGGTGGTGGGAGGGTGCATGGGACAGGTTTTACACCGGGGGCGGTTACAAAGATAGGAGCCAGAGGGTAGGGAAGGTGGTTTGGGGATTTCATAGGGATGAACTAACAGGTTACGAAGGTTAGGTGGACGGCGGAAAGACACTCTTGGTGGATGGGGAGGATTTCATGAAGGATGGATCTCATTTCAGGGCAGGATTTGAGGAAGTCGTATCTCTGCTGGAGAGCCACATTCAGAGTCTGGTCCAGTCCCGAAAAGTATCCTGTCACAAGTGGGGCACTTTTGTGGTTCTTCTGTGGGGGATTCTGGGTTTGGGGGGAATGAGGAAGTGGCTCTGGTTATTTGCTTCTGTACCAGACCGGGAGGGTAGTTGCGAGATGCGAAAGCTGTTGTCAGGTTGTTGGTGTAATGGTTCAGGGATTCCGGACTGGAGCAGATTCGTTTGCCACGAAGACCTAGGCTGTAGGGAAGGGACCATTTGATGTGGAATGGGTGGCAGCTGTCATAATGCAGGTACTGTTGCTTGTTGGTGGGTTTGATGTGGATGGACGTGTCAAGCTGGCCATTGGACAGGTGGAGGTCAACGTCAAGGAAAGTGGCATGGGATTTGGAGTAGGACCAGGTGAATCTGATGGAACCAAAGGAATTGAGGTTGGAGAGGAAATTCTGAAGTTCTTCTTCACTGTGAGTCCAGATCATGAAGATGTCATCAATAAATCTGTACCAAACTTTGTGTTGGCAGACCTGGGTAACCAAGAAGGCTTCCTCTAAGTGACCCATGAATAGGTTGGCGTACGAGGGGGCCATCCTGGTACCCATGGCTGTTCCCTTTAATTGTTGGTATGTCTGGCCTTCAAAAGTGAAGAAGTTGTGGGTCAAGATGAAGCTGGCTAAGGTGATGAGGAAAGAGGTTTTAGGTAGGGTGGCAGGTGATCGGCGTGAAAGGAAGTGCTCCATCGCAACGAGGCCCTGGACGTGCGGAATATTTGTGTATAAGGAAGTGGCATCAATGGTTGCAAGGATGGTTTCCGGGGGTAACAGACTGGGTAAGGATTCCAGGCGTTCGAGAAAGTGTTTGGTGTCTTTGATGAAGGATGGGAGACTGCATTTAATGGGTTGAAGGTGTTGATCTACGTAGGCAGAGATACGTTCTGTGGGGGCTTGGTAACCAGCTACAATGGGGCGGCCGGGATGATTGGGTTTGTGGAATTTAGGAAGAAGGTAGAAGGTAGGGGTGCGGGGTGTCGGTGGGGTCAGGAGGTTGATGGAGTCAGGTGAAAGGTTTTGCAGGGGGCCTAAGGTTCTGAGGATTCCTTGAAGCTCCGCCTGGACATCGGGAATGGGGTTACCTTGGCAAACTTTGTATGTGGTGTTGTCTGAAAGCTGACGCAGTCCCTCAGCCACATACTCCCGACGATCAAGTACCACGGTCGTGGAACCCTTGTCCGCCGGAAGGATGACGATGGATCGGTCAGCCTTCAGATCACGGATAGCCTGGGCTTCAGCAGTGGTGATGTTGGGAGTAGGATTAAGGTTTCCTTCTTAACCATTACACCAACAACCTGACAACAGCTTTCGCATCTCGCAACTACCCTCCCGGTCTGGTACAGAAGCAAATAACCAGAGCCACTTCCTCATCCCCCCAAACCCAGAATCCCCCACAGAAGAACCACAAAAGTGCCCCACTTGTGACAGGATACTTTCCGGGACTGGACCAGACTCTGAATGTGGCTCTCCAGCAGGGATACGACTTCCTCAAATCCTGCCCTGAAATGAGATCCATCCTTCATGAAATCCTCCCCACTCCACCAAGAGTGTCTTTCCGCCGTCCACCTAACCTTCGTAACCTGTTAGTTCATCCCTATGAAATCCCCAAACCACCTTCCCTACCCTCTGGCTCCTATCCTTGTAACCGCCCCCGGTGTAAAACCTGTCCCATGCACCCTCCCACCACCACCTACTCCAGTCCCGTAACCCGGAAGGTGTACACGATCAAAGGCAGAGCCACATGTGAAAGCACCCACGTGATTTACCAACTGACCTGCCTACACTGTGATGCATTCTATGTGGGAATGACCAGCAACAAACTGTCCATTCGCATGAATGGACACAGGCAGACAGTGTTTGTTGGTAATGAGGATCACCCTGTGGCTAAACATGCCTTGGTGCACGGCCAGCACATCTTGGCACAGTGTTACACCGTCCGGGTTATCTGGATACTTCCCACCAACACCAACCTATCCGAACTCCGGAGATGGGAACTTGCTCTTCAATATATCCTCTCTTCCCGTTACCCACCAGGCCTCAATCTCCACTAATTTCAAGTTGCCGCCACTCATACCTCACCTGTCATTCAACATCATCTTTGCCTCTTCACTTCCGCCTTGACTGACATCTCTGCCCAAACCCTTTGTCTTTAAATATGTCTGCTTGTGTCTGTATATGTGTGGATGGATATGTGCGTGTGTGCGAGTGTATACCTGTCCTTTTTTCCCCCTAAGGTTAGTCTTTCCGCTCCCGGGATTGGAATGACTCCTTACCCTCTCCCTTAAAACCCACATCCTTTCGTCTTTCCCTCTCCTTCCCCTCTTTCCTGATGAGGCAACAGTTTGTTGCGAAAGCTTGAATTTTGTGTGTGTGTTTGTGTTTGTTTGTGTGTCTATCGACCTGCCAGCGCTTTCGTTCGGTAAGTCACATATATATATAAACACAGATGATGTGACTTACCGAACGAAAGACTTACCGGGAGTGGAAAGACTTACCTTAGGGGGAAAAAAGGACGGGTAATGTGGCTCCCGGGATTGGAATGACTCCTTACCCTCTCCCTTAAAACCCACATCCTTTCGTCTTTCCCTCTCCTTCCCTCTTTCCTGATGAGGCAACAGTTTGTTGCGAAAGCTTGAATTATGTGTGTATGTTTGTGTTTGTTTGTGTGTCTGTCGACCTGCCAGCACTTTCATTTGGTAAGTCACATCATCTTTCTTTTTAGATATATTTTTCCTACGTGGAATGTTTCCCTCTATTAGTTAGGTTAGGTTAGGTTAGGTTAGGGAATTACAAAAAACAAATACTAAAAAAAAAAAGTTGCATGGCGCGAGATTCGATCCGGTGACCTTCGGATTACGAACCCGAGCGCTTACCGCTGCACCACAAGGCTGTAGAAAATTATTAATCGTAGAGTGTATTTCACCGCAACGGTTTCTTTGAACTGTCGATTTTCTCGACAACGGCTGAGAAGTGCATCTTGGTGCTTTGCCACATTACACCTCTGGCCATGAGCTTTTATTATGCGCAGTATGAATCGAATCTGAATTTCACAATTGGCGGCTTCCCCTTGTTAGTTAGACAATATGTCCGTACAGACACAAGCAAGAAAGAGACCCTAAAATCAGCTAACAAGAGAAGAATGCAACAAGTGACAAAAATGACAGACCATTCCCCCTTTTACTCATGGAGATAAAAATTAAATCAGTGTTGTTACAATTCAAGTCCAAACATTATGCGAGATCTTTGCTCATCATAAATACAGGGTGTCCATAAATATTTACCCTGATTGAAAAGATTAAATATTAATTATATTTATGATGGTAACGTTTGTTTTTTGTTATAGGCCTATCTGTGAAGTTTCTGTACAGCTGTGTCTCATTCACCACTTTCGGCACAAGGAGTACTGTGTGAGCTATATCGTAAAAATGGCTTCCCCCCCTCCCTTGAAGAGAAAGCTCAGTGTGTTGTGTGGCTAGCAGAAACCAAATCTTTCCTTTATGGAAAGAAAGCACCAGATGTTAAGTTAATCAGAACATGGCTGGAAACCTTTCTAGCAAAGGTCACTTCAAAAACAGATAAGCAGCAGCAGAACATCAGTTTTGGAGGAGAATGTGCAGGCAGTTAAACTGCATTCATAAGGTTGCCACAGAAATCAATTAGACAAGCTTTGTGGGAGCTTTAAGTGCCAAAGAGTACAGTGCATAAAGTAGTTCACAAATGCCTTAAATTGTACGTATACAAGGTCCAAATTGTTGAGGCATTACAACCAAATGATCATCCAAAATGTGCATAATTTGCAATGGACATGTATTCCCATGAGGCTATAGTTTATGTTTTTGGCTCAGTTAACCACCATAATGTCCAAATCTAGGCATCAGAAAATCCTCATGTCATACAAGAACACATTTGGGACAGTTCAAAGGTTAATGTGTGGTATGGGTTAAGGCATGATCAAGTGATGCCCCATTTTTCTTCTTTGAAAGCAATGTAAGTGGATATGTTTACCTAGAATGGGTGCTGGTAAATTATGCCATTGCCCAGCTACAGGATATGCAAGACACTGTCATCTTTCAGCACAACAGCACTCCCCCTCATTGGGCTCTAGAGATCTGCATGAAACCTTCCCCAAAGGTGGATTGGCAGAGATGGCCCAATTATGGCCCCTGAGATCACTTGACACTATCCCCTAGATTTCTTTCTTTGGGAGTATTTGAAAAATGTGTGCAAAACAGTTCCTGGTATTGTGACACTGCCACAAAATATCAGAGATGCCTTTGGCATAATTACATCAGATATGTTGCAGAATGTGTTGCAAGAGGTTGAAGACGTCTTGATCTTCTGTGTGTTACCAGGGGTGGCCTTGTTGAAGTGATGTATTACCTGTATTAAATGTTTATGTAAGGTTCAAAATTTAATGAGTAGAGGTATACATGGTATAAGGCATGTTTCATTTACTGTATTCAATCAAGATCTACAATGTTTTCTTATCAGGCTAAACATTTATGAACAACCTGTATATAGTTGTTCTGTTCAATAAAATGTCATTGTCTATTAAAGATAGGTTTATACAGGCCAAGAAAGAAGGAGATCATTATGACGTTACACTGTCTGTTATTTTACAATAAGTAGAAAAGAACTGCACATTTGTAGAATGTATCTATGTAGTTGCATCAGCAACCTGTCACGCATGTGTCAGAACCTCTGATCAGAGTACTCATTCCCGAGTGTGATCAGTGTTTTACATTGGTTTCTGGTGGAGGTAGAGGGGGCGGGGGGTGAGAGAGGAGTGAAGTATGAGAGGGAGAATGGAGCAAGGGTGACTGGAAGGAGAGAAAGCAGTGAGGGGGAGATGTACGGTTGTGATGAGTTTAACAAGAGAGGATGCATGCTAAAATTATAAAAAGTACAATCATGTAAAAAGTTACATTAAAGTATTGAAAGTGTAAAACAATGGATGCACACACTATAAAAGGCATAAAATAATAAAAGTATGAGGTGAAGGAGATTGGGAGAGGAGAAAGAAGGCAAGGAGGTGAGGGATGGTGGGGAGGTAGTCATGTGTTTAACAAGAGAGGGTCTTCCACTATAATTGTTAAAAGTACCATTACATAAAATTAAAAGTGCAGACCAAAAGGGGTGTAAAATTGCAAAAGACATAAAACAGTAAATTATAAAACTGGAATAAAAAGTAACTAGAACTGAATTAATGTCTTAAAATATTAAAAGTGTAAAATATTGAAAGTATAAAACCATAAGGGTCTTACACTAATAAAGTAAAACCATATAAAATATTAAATGTGTAGAACAACGATGTACAAATTGTAATAGATATAAATAGTAATTTATAAAAGTGGAATTATATATAGTGACTATAACTGAATTAAGTGTAATTAAATATTTAAAATGTACAACCCTGAAAGTATAAAACAATGAAGAGTATAAAAAATTACAAATCTTTAACATAATGCAGCACGTCAGCAACCGTATATGTATAGAAATAAACAACTTGCAACTGAAGGCTGTAAAAATTGTTTATTTCTATAAAAAATTATATTACAAAAGTGAAACTATCTGCAGCACTTAAAGTTGAGAGGAACAGGATATGACAGTTATGGTTTACTGCATTTGCTTGTTTGGTGGCCTCGTATGGTTCACAGTTTTACAGTATGTATAGAAACCAGTCCACATGACGGTCTGATGGTGTGTGGGCCGATGCCCCACTGCTGTCTCTTCTCGGTGAGCAGGGGCTGATTCCCAAACATGTGCTGCATCAAGCTGGATGATCGGAAGAGACCTCCAATTTCTCAAATGTAAACTGATAAATTCATTCTGAAGATTTGATGTGCTGCCGGGCTTTTGTGAACAGTGTGTCACCTCAATTTCTTCCAACTTTTTTAGGTGGTGTCCCTTAGGTTTGCTATGCAGCCCTTCCAAATGCAGATCATTGATTCCAACAGCTTGGAATCAAATTTATTCGATGTCAGAAGTTGTTCACCAAACGCTATTTTATCACTGTGGATTGAAATGTGCTCTTTGAAATGTACTTCAAACGTCTTGTATGTCTGACCTGTGAAAGCTTTCGGACAGTTTCAACAGTTAATTTTATATATACTGCTGCCATGAATTCCAAGGCTTTAAATTCACTCAGTGCCTGTGTCAAGCAAATAATGTCACTAGTCTTAAATTCTATAAGCAAATTGGTGCTACAGAAATATGTAGCAATTACTTTTGCAACACTCCTTTATAACTCATTGGCATGTATGGCCTACTTGATTTTCTTACTTTCTGTTTAATTTTCTGTAATAACTTGCTTACTGTTGTAACTAGATAATCATTGCTTACAGCTACTTGTTTTATAGCAGTAGTTTCTTTATTCCTCTCTTGCTCCCTTAAAGGCAGTTTTAATAACCTATTAATCATAGACTGAAAATATGCCATCCTAATTCTATCAGGATGCCAAGACTTCAATATCAATGTCTGCACAGGTAGGTTTTCTGTACACACTACAACAGTATTTACTCATCTTATCTTGTAACTGTAATATTGAACTAACAATTCAACTTCAAACTTATTTTTTCTATTTATTGTAAAATAATAGACAGTACATAATTAACTTTTACTTGTTTTAGATCTGAAAATGATTCATAGAGATCAAAATCTGTCATTTACTAAGCAGTGTGCAACTGAGACTGAAGAATAAGTGAGAATTGTTTTAAATGTCAGTATAGTTTCTGTTCTCTTGTGACGAATACTATATGTGGGCTATGGTGAGTAAATCAATCGTATATGCCAGGCTGCTACCTTGTGACATTGCCACACTGTAACAGACATGTACAGTGGGTAGATGCAGCCCAGGCCAACTAGTAACATTACCCCAGGTTATCGGACATCAAAACAACTTGCCAGGCCCTTTTTAATCAAGCTCATACACCCTTCATAGCATCAGGTGGCACCAGCTTTGACTAATCAAGCTGGGATATTTTTACTTTCCCTCTTGTTTTGCCATCTGCCTCAGGGGGGAGGGAAGGGGCGGGTGGTGTGAATGAACAGTGAAAGTAAAAAACAATGAAACACAGCTGTGCAATTGTCGGCTATCATTTAAAGTAGTCGGCATTGAACTTCCACCCCCCCCTCCCCCTCCTGTTTTTCAGCCAGTATAACAACACAGAACATTGACACTGAGGACCATCATTGAAGAAATAAAGCAGATGAATGTCACACAGCCTATCCAATACATGGCACAAAGATCGCAGTACACACTGCTGCAGTTGCGTGCACCATGTTCTTAAGTGGAATCAAGTGCCAACTAAATGCCATACCAGTCTTCATCATCTGGCAGGTATTCAGGCCACTGTCTGTCTACTCTGCAGCTAGTGCACACTCAGGACTCAATGTTGACCACATCTGCAGCCCATCAGAATCACTGACACTGACCCTCTCATCATCTCAGTCAATGCCAGTACAGTCGACAGAGACACTGGCGTGGCAACCTCCATCACCAATGCTGGTGCTACTGACCCTTTCACTGCCTACTTTGCCCCAGCAGCAGGCTCAGCCATGTGGCCGGCTTTGTCTCTGGTGCCATCAGTTCGGTGGCTGGTCTCGCCACTCCCACTGGCACCACTGCCCCAGACAAGTCGCCCCTTCCTCAGGTTTCCATGGCTCCTTCTCCTCTTGCCTTGTCTTCTATGTTTCCAGTGCCAGTTGGACACACCCCCTCCAGGAACTCCTCCCCTTCATTCAGTACTGACAGTGCCACTCTCTCCATTGACTGCACTGATTGCCCGATGTTTCTCTGTGTCCCAGACCACCCAGACTTTTCACCTGCCACTTTTTTTTACCTGGATTGCACCTTTTTTCCCTTCATTTTCAGTATATTTGCCCCAATGCTGCCCCCCCCCCTTTCCCTCCAGTCCCCTGGCCTTTCCCTCACCAGATGTGTTTGTGACACTCCATCAGTTCTCTTCGTTGGCTGCTTTTGTGAGTTCTTTGGCTGCTGCTAGTGTGGATGCCCATTCTTTGACTGTGTTTGCACACTCTGCCTAATACCCAAGTGTTATTCTAACAGTACTGGGCTCGAGTCTCCAATTTTCGTATGGTCTTCCAACCAGTGTTGCCTAGACATGGTGCGTCTTCCCCTAGTCCTTGCCCTGAGTTTCCCATTCCTGCTTACCCCTCCCGGGTGCCTCCGGTCATAGCATGCACACACACAGTGGCTCCTCACAGCCACTGGGTTTCGCTTCTGTTGCTCATCGTGGTACCTCTAGGCCCTGGGTTGTGCATTCCTGGAAATTTCCTACAAACTCCAGGTTAGGCGGGGTTTGCTCTGTGAGCTGCCTACGGTGGCAATAAGCCTTTCCCATATCCCAACACTGCACATTTCCTTTTTATTCAGAATTGTTTCCTTGCCTCTAGGGCACTTCCTCTCTTTGGATACCATGTCCTCCCTAAGATGACTCCACCAGCTCTTCCTTAAGGGGAAGGGGATATTGTATACATTGGGCTGCTGCCTTGCAATGCGACCAGCTCTCTTACAGATGTTTCACATATCAGACATCAAGACAACTCAAAGGCTGTTTTTGACCAAGCCACACACAGCCTCCACAGCATCAGTTGGTGCCAGTCTCGATGATAAGCAGTGCACAGATTGGAGTAAACAACACTGCAGTCGCAGGGACAATTATCCTAAGTGAAATTACATGCTCACTAAATGCTACATCAGAATTCATCCGCTGGCAAGTACTTAGGCTCCCGTCTGACCATTCTGCAGCCAGTGCATATTCCGGGCTCAATGCCGGCCACATCTGCCGCCCATCAAACGGAGTCATCTCTACCCTCACCGTGAGCACCTTCCATTTGACATTTGCTGGACTTCTGTCAACTGTCCTTTTATGTGACATTGTGCTGTACCTGTGTCTTAGCTGCATTCGAGGTCAAAGCTTTGTGTATCTTTCATCTCAACCATCCACAATCCCATAGCCTCGTGGAACCCTTTCACTAATCTTCCTCGCCATCACCACCAACTACAGCTTTCATGGTCCTCATCATGGTCAGCAACTTCCAGGCAAATCTGGCAGTGACTTTTCAGTTTGTAATCAAGTGGTGTAGACACTCATCCCCAGAAACTGTGCACTGAGTTCTGTTTCTTAGTTAATAAACAAATAATTGTTATTGCTACTTGTGCATTTCAATTCCCTCGGCCACAAACACTAAAATATGAATTTTCCAAAGAGTCATTATACACACATATGGTGAAGTACAAGTGGTTTACATAAAGAAGAAGTACAACTGAGATGTAACTTGTCACCAGTTTCGAACAACCTATATGTTGAAGAATACATTGAGGAATGTAAATAGTATATGGAAAGGATAAAAATTGATGAACTGCATATCAAATTAAAAAATATGCAGAGGACATACCTCTCTTTGATGAAAACAAATAGAAACTCTAAAAAAAACCATCAGCAAGAATGATCAATCTCTTGAGAGAGAAGTATAATAGGAAAATTGATACAAAGAATCCAACAGCCAACATATTACAACATACATTAGAATTAATGATGTACCATTCAGGCAAGTAAGTAGCTTTAACTACTTAGGAATTATCACTTCAGATGACAAACATCCAGCCAACATAAAGGGCTAAACTGCATAGACAAAAAGGCAGCCTATTACAAGAAAAATGTGCTACTTACATCAAGAAACCTAAATGCAAGACTACAAATAGACTTACCAAGAGCTTAGTCAGGAACATGGCCTTTTATGCCTACAAAATGTGGACTATTGGTGCATGTGATAAGAGATATCCTGAACCATTTGAAACGTGATGCTGAAGGAGGACAGAAAAGACCTCATACACAACAAAGATCACAAATGGAGAAATTTTTAGAAAAAAAGGTGTATGGAAAAGAAGAGATCAATTAATTGCCCACCTCTACCAACACAACAGTTTTGTAATTAATGTAATAAAAGGAATGATTCAAGGCAACAGAGAAAGGCTTAAATACTCCAGGCAGATCACATATGATCTCATATGAACCATGGACCTTGCCGTTGGTGGGGAGGCTTGCATGCCTCAGCGATACAGATGGCTGTACTGTAGGTGCAACCACAACGGAGGGGTATCTGTTGAGAGGCCAGACAAACTTGTGGTTCCTGAAGAGGGGCAGCAGCCTTTTCAGTAGTTGCCGGGGCAACAATCTGGATGATTGACTGATCTGGCCTTGTAACACTAACCAAAATGGCCTTGCTGTGCTGGTAATGCGAACGGCTGAAACCAAGGGGAAACTACAGCCGTAATTTTTCCCGAGGGCATGCAGCTTTACTGTATGGTTAAATGATGATGGCGTCCTCTTGGGTAAAATATTTCAGAGTTAAAATAGTCCCCCATTCGGATCTCTGGGCGTGGACTACTCAAGAGGACGTCATTATCAGGAGAAAGAAAACTGGTGTTCAACGGATCACAGCGTGGAATGTCAGATCCCTTAATCAGGCAGGTAGTTTAGAAAATTTAAAAAGGGAAATGTATAGGTTAAAGAGTGAGAATTAGTGAAGTTCGGTGGCAGGAGGAACAAGACTTTTGGTCAGGCGAATACAGAGTTATAAATACAAAATCAAATAGAAGTAATGCAGGAGTAGGTTTAATAATGAATAAAAATATAGGAGTGTGGGTAAGCTACTACAAACAGCATAGTGAACACATTATTGTGGCCAAGATAGACACAAAGCCCACGCCTACTACAGTAGTACAAGTTTATATGCCAACTAGCTCTGCAGATGATGAAGAAATTGAAGAAATGTATGATGAAATAAAAGAAATTATTCAGATACTGAGGGAGACGAAAATTTAATAGTCATGGGTGACTGGAATTCGGTAGTATGAAAAGGGAGAGAAGGAAACATAGTAGGTGAATATGGATTGGGGGAGAGAAATGAAAGAGGAAGCCGACTGGTAGAATTTTGCACAGAGCACAACTTAATCATAGCTAACACTTGGTTCAAGAATCAAAAGAGAAGGTTGTATACATGGAAGACGCCTGGAGATACTGACAGGTTTCAGATAGATTATATAATGGTAAGACAGAGATTTAGGAACCAGGTTTTAAATTGTAAGACATTTCCAGGGGCAGATGTGGACTCTGACCACAATCTACTGGTTATGAACTGTAGATTAAAACTGAAGAAACTGCAAAAAGGTGGGAATTTAAGGAGATGGGACATGGATAAACTGACTAAACCAGAGGTTGTACAGAGTTTCAGGGAGAGCATAAGGGAACAATTGACAGGAATGGGGGAAAAAGTACAGTAGAAGAAGAATGGGTAGCTTTGAGGGATGAAGTAGTAAAGGCAGCAGAGGATCAAGTAGGTAAAAAGATGAGGGCTAGTAGAAATCCTTGGGTAACAGAAGAAATATTGAATTTAATTGATGAAAGGAGAAAATATAAAAATGCAGTAAATGAAGCAGGCAAAAAGGAATACAAACGTCTCAAAAATGAGATCGATAGGAAGTGCAAAATGGCTAAGCAGGGACGGCTAGAGAACAAATGTAAGTATGTAGAGGCTTATCTCACTAGGGGTAAGATAGATACAGCCTACAGGAAAATTAAAGAGACCTTTGGAGAAAAGAGAACCACTTGTATGGATATCAAGAGCTCAGATGGAAACCCAGTTCTAAGCAAAGAAGGGAAAGCAGAAAGGTGGAAGGAGTATATAGGGGGTCTATACAAGAGCGAGGTACTTGAGGACAACATTATGGAAATGGAAGAGGATGTAGATGAAGATGAAATGGGAGATATGATACTGTGTGAAGAATTTGACAGAGCATTTAAAGACCCGAGTCGAAACAAGGCCCCGGGAGTAGACAACATTCCATTAGAACTACTGACGGCCTTGGGAGAGCCAGTCCTGACAAAACTCTACCATCTGGTGGCCAAGATGTATGAGACAGATGAAATACCCTCAGTCTTCAAGAGGAATATAATAATTCCAATCCCAAAGAAAGCAGGTGTTGACAGATGTGAAAATTACTGAACTATCAGTTTGATAAGTCACAGCTGCAAAATACTAACGCAAATTATTTACAGATGAATCGAAAAACTAGCAGAAGCCGACCTCGTGGAAGATCAGTTTGGATTCCGTGGAAATACTGGAACACGTGAGGCAATACGACTTATCTTAGAAGCTAGATTAAGGAAAGGCAATCCTATGTTTCTAGCATTTGTAGACTTAGAGAGAGCTTTTGACAATGTTGACCAGAATACTCTCTTTCAAATTCTGAAGGTGGCAGGGATAAAATACAGGGAGCGAAAGGCTATTTACAATTTGTACAGAAACCAGATGGCAGTTATAAGAGTCGAGGGACATGAAAGGGAAGCAGTGGTTGGGAAGGGAGTGAGACAGGGTTGTAGCCTCTCCCCGATGTTATTCAATCTGTATGTTGAGTAAGCAGTAAAGGAAACAAAAGAAAAATTCGGAGTAGGTATTAAAATCCATGGAGAAGAAATAAAAACTTTGAGGTTCGCCGATGACATTGTAATTCCGTCAGAGGCAGCAAAGGACTTGGAAGAGCAGTTGAACGGAATGGACAGTGTCTTGAAAAGAGGATATAAGACGAACATCAACAAAAGCAAAACGAGGATAATGGAATGTAGTCGAATGATATCGGGTCATGCTGTAGTCAAATTAAGTCCGTGATGCTGAGGGAATTAGATTAGGAAATGAGACACTTAAATTAGTCACGGAGTTTTGCTATTTGGGGAGCAAAATAACTGATGATGGTCGAAGTAGGGAGGATATAAAATGTAGACTGGCAATGGCAAGGAAAACGTTTCTGAAGAAGAGAAATTTGTTAACTTCAAGTATAGATTTAAGTGTCAGGAAGTCATTTCTGAAAGTAATTGTATGGAGTGTAGCCATGTATGGAAGTGAAACATGGATGATAAATAGTTTGGACAAGAAGAGAAAGCTTTCAAATTGTGGTGCTACCGAAGAATGCTGAAGATTAGATGGGTAGATCACATAACTAATGAGGAGGTATTGAATAGGATTGAGGAGAAGAGAAGTTTGTGGCACAACTTGACTAGAAGAAGGGATCGGTTGGTAGGACATGTTCTGAGGCATCAAGGGATCACCAATTTAGTACTGGAGGGCAGCGTGGAGGGTAAAAATCATAGAGGGAGACCAAAAGAAGAATACACTAAGCAATTCAGAAGGATGTAGGTTGCAGTAGGTACTGGGAGATGAAGAAGCTTGCACAGGATAGAATAGAATGGAGAGCTGCATCAAACCAGTCTCAGGACTGAAGACCACACAACAACAAGAGGAAAGTAAGAGAGTAACAGGAAACAGAGAGGAATGTAATATGAGGATTGCCCCCGACCAGTTTTCAGATTGAAGTTTAAGAAGAAGACAGTATACAGATTAAATTTCTATGTTTTCATCATCTGGGTAAGCTGTCTTTTGTTAAGGAATATGCCCCTGAAGGTTCATTTTCTTCAGAGGATCTATAGAACACAATGAATGAATGAGAGGTTGTCAGTTAATCTTGTTGGATTATGGGACTACAAGACTTAGTGCACAAGAAACACCCACATGTAAAATTTTGTGTTCTTACATCAGCTAAAATGCTCAAAATGATTCTAATGGTGAAAAAATCCAGTTGTTGTGAGAACAGGACAGTGAGTGTTCAGAGGGGTCAAGTCTCACATAAGAGATTATCGGTCATTACAATTTATTATTATTAATGTTAGACCTCTCTTTTTTACACAACTCAATTGTAAACTTTGTCATTTTCTTGTTTAATTTCTTCCAACTATTTCCTCCTATACTAGATCAACTGTGATACATTTGGAGAAGATTTATGGTATAAAAAAGCCAGAGTCACCTGTACTGCCCTGGCCTGGTCACGCAATGCATCTCTTTCTTGCAATGTAGTCTCCAGCTGTAGGCGGTGACGAGATGCTGCCTGCTGGAGGCTGCTGCGTTCTTCTTCCCACCTGTGTGCAGCAGCCATAGCTATTTCAAGTTGTGCCTGCATCTCCTCATTATTACGCTTCTCTGAATCCAGTGCCCTCTCTAACTCATGCTGAATTAATACTGCTTGGTGCAATGCTTCACGACCTTCTTCTACTTGCCCCTAAAAGAGAAAATGAGCTGTTTTGGTGGAGAAACTAGAAAAAATTGCATAAAAGTGTATTGGTGTAACTCATATTTTTGCTTGTAACTAATGTCAATAAAGAAAATCACTGAGCCAAGTACCACTGGCTATAAGAAAATGTATTTGCATATTTAAGAGAACATGATAATCTACATCTACATCCATACTCTGCAAACCACTGTAATGTGCATGGCATAGAGTACTGCTCATTGCATCAAATATTAATGTTTCATCCAATTACTGAATGCATGAAGAATGATTGTTTAAATGCAGGTCTGCACACTGTAATTAGTCTAAAGTTGTGTCTTGTGAGGTAACGGGCAAGTTGTGGCATCCTAGAAATATTCTACGTTCAGAATTGGCGAGGCCGCACAGGCCGCTTGGCAAGCCAGGGCCTGGCAGCAAACACGTGGTGCCGAACGTTAGCTGGGGCCCAGGAACCACGTGGCTGGGAATTCCATGGTGAGGTGTGTGATGAAAGAGACTTGTATGCCGAGAGCGCCAAAGATGGTGGAGTTTGTGAAACCATCATGGCACACATTTCACTGTTCGTATAGAAATTAATAGTAGGCAGATGAATCATGAAACCTCAAAAAGAAACATATACATTACCATTATATGCACAACGATTCTGATGGTGTAATCAGATTTTCAATATCTTTATCAGTTTAAAGTTTAGTATCTGATGATAAATTATACAAGTAACGAATTTCGAAAATTTAAACGGTTCATCCGATTTTGTCGCTTGACATATCTTTAGAAACCTATTAGTGTAAACCTAAATTGGTATAAATTACAGACATGTGGCTTGAATAGTAAATGAGTTATTGGAGGTCAAAATGTCCGATTACTATCGATCACATCAGGCCATAAGTACTCCACAGTTACACGAAAAACTGGCAGCAGCATGCTTATAAATATGTTTATTCATCTATGTCTTTGTTTATATCTGATATATACTATTCATGAAGAAATTGGTTAAATATTCACTGTGTTTCAGAAAGCACAGAGACATTAGGCTACTGGCCTACCTTTGTTGATATTCCTTTGATATATGTTTATTTAATTTGTTTATGTATTTAATAATGTGTGGTAGAGCATGTTTATGGTCCAGCCATAGGAACATTTCATTAATTTCAAGTTATTTAAATGTAAATCCAGTATTTCAAATGTGTTTCATTATGTCTGTGAGTGTGCATTGGCTTGAAGACAGGGTGGGAGCACTCTAGCCAGTCACAGCGCTCCTGAATGGGAAGACTGGATGGAAGTGGGAGAACAGTACAGGACAGGACACGGAGGGTCTGGGACAGTCACACAGGACGTGACGGATGCATGATCGCAGCAGAGCCTTGGAGAGTGTGGAGCAGTTTGCGCATGGTTGCAGCAGACAGAAATACTTCGTAATGCCGACTTGTGCACTTGTGAGATTTCCATGGCTTCTACAGTGAAGATGTAGTGTGCGTTTAACAGTGAATATGCGAGCCATGTTGTTGTTCATAACTAATTACGTGCAGTAGGAATCTATTGTTTCCCTGTTATTTAACTTATATTTTATTTAATTGCTGGACCATCGACACCAATAAGTGTTTTGCACAAATATACCACATTCTCAAAAGTACTTCTACTATGGTACTCACCATTTAAAGTCATTAAGATAGTATCTGCAGATTTTATTTAATTGCAATCTTTCATTTATAAATTTCTATGTTACATTCACAATTGCTGAGTGATAGGAATCTTTGACCATTAGATTCATGGGTATATTCATATAGTATGCTGTAGACTCAGCAGTATTTGGCTTGTAATGCGGCAACTATGTATCCCAGCCCCTAGACAACAGAACCAGCCAAAACTTTTAGGGAAGGTAGCTGAGGGTCACCATCACACCATTGCATTTTAATGTTTTTGAAAGCCCACAGTCTGCAGTCCCTTCCGTAGTGTTACTTAGTGGGTTGTAATATATTCCCAGATTCTTCACTTATTACTTACTGGTTCTTGATACTTTGTAAGCAGGCTTTTGTGGGCTAGTTTGAGGTGTACAAGCAGCTGAGGAGTAAGGACTTGGGAGTGGGCATCCAGGGCTGATGTTAAATGAGAACAGAAAATAAAGAGCATATATTGCAGTATATGTAATACTTGGGGTGCATCTACAATACAAAGTTACCACGTGCATGTTAAGTTCTGCTGGTGGCTGGTCATGCATTGCAGAGCCAGAGGCCATCTCCAAAGAAAGATATCTGTTCTCATTGAGGTCTGGATCACAAGAGAGTCAGGCAACTGTGTTCTGCTTTCCAGAACCCTCCAGTGTTCACACATGTGACCCATCTGCCACACTTGATATTGGCTAAACCAATGGCATGAATCTACCACCAACTTCAGCAGAGGGCTGAAGTCATCTCTTGTCAGCAGCTTCAATGTGTTAGTTCTGAAAGGCAGGCAGCTTGAATAATGTAGGCACAGCTTAAGTTACTCTGGGAGAAAACTTGTAAAGACTTCTACTTCTACATCTATATCTACATCTACACTTATTCCGCAACCACTGTACAGTGCATGGTGTAGCTACTAGTCATTTTCTTTCCTGTTCCACTCACAAACTGAGTGAGGGGAAAAACGACTATCTATATGCCTCCAACAGAGCACTAATTTCTCATATCTTCTCTTTATGGTCCGTATGTGAACTGTTCATTGGTGGCCGGCCGTTGTGGCCGAGCGCTTCTAGGCGCTTCAGTCTGGAAATGTGCAACCGCTATGGTCGCAGGTTCGAATCCTGCCTCAGGCATGGATGTGTGTGATGTCCTTAGATTAGTTAGGTTTAAGTAGTTCGAAGTTCTAGGGGACTGATGACCTCAGATGTTAAGTCCCATAGCGCTCAGAGCCATTTGAACCATTTGTTCATTGGTGGCAACAGGATCATTCTGCAATCAGCTTCAAACGGCAGTTCTCTAAATTTCCTCAATAGTGTTCCTTGAAAAGTACATCACCTTCCCTCCAGGGACTTCCATTTGAGTTCCCAAAGCATCTTCACAATACTTGTGTGTTGCTGAAATCTACCAGCAGCAAATATAGCAGTCTGCCTCTGAATTGATTCAATGTCTTCCTTTAATCTAACCTGGTGCCTTTGAAATAAATTTTTTAAACTAATTTGCTAAAATATTCCTTGACTGGCTGCCAGCCTGTACAGTGGCCTTCTTCAGGTGTCTGCAGATTCACAGTTTTCAGCATTTCAGTGATGCTCTATTGTGAGGCGAACAAATCTATAACCATTCATGCTGTCTTTCTTTTTATACATTCAACATCCTTGTTTAGACGTATTTATAAGGGAGGATCAGAAAATAACTCACTATAATTTTTTTCTCCCCAGGTACTGCATCTAAATGTTGAATTTCACAATGATATAGTTTGAAGTTTGCACTACAGAGGGTAATATTGTTCTCATGTGCAGCTGTAGCAAGAGTAACCTGAACTACATTACTAATATGGTGTGAATATTACTGTCAACTCATGAAGAGCAGTGAAGTGTAGTTCGATATTTGTGGGCCAAATGGCATAAACTGAATGAAAGTCACAGGGATATGTGTGGCATGTATGGGGAAAACTGCATGGGCTGTAGCAACGTCTCCAGAGAATGTGCATTCTTCTAAGGGGGGCGTGTGAACCTTAGCAACTCACCAACCTCTGGGCAACTGGTTAACAGCTGCACCCATGCAGAATGTTGGAGCCATTGAAGCAGCCATTCTGAGCGACCGGTCCATGCAGCTGTGAATGTTATCGCAGCAGTCCAGTATTTCCTAGGGTGCGGTGCATGATACTGTTCATGAGACAGTGAAATTTTGTAAAGTTTGTGCTAGCTGGGTGCCTATGAAACTGACAGGTAACCATAAGGAACACCGAATGATGACAAGCTTTGATCACTTAAAGCATTACGCCGCAGAAGGGCACAAATTTCTGAAAGGAATTGTCACTGGTGATGAGTTGTAGGGATAACATTACATGTCTGTATCCAAGCAGGCCTCTATGGAGTGGAAACAAGCTGGTTCCCTAACAGGAAAACAATTCAAAATGACTCAGTCTGCTAGGAAAGTGCTTCTGACAGTGTTCTAGGATATGCTTGGAGTTTTATTGTGGACTTTGCTTAACAAGGAACTGCTGTGAATGCTGCAGCCTACATTAAAACTTTGGTTAAGTAGCGCCATGCCCATCACGAAAAACGTCACAACATTAAAGCTGATGGTGTCAGACTTCTTCATGACAATGCTCACCTCCATGTTGCTGCTCCTGTTTATGAGAAAATTGCCACATTTTGGTGGGAGGTGCTCCAGTATCCACCATACAGTCTGAACTTTCATTTGTTTGGTCCTATGAATAAATTCTTGGCTGGCCAACGCATTGCGACAGCTGTGGAAGTGAAATCAGTAGTCTGCATATGTCTATGTTCCAACCAAATGGACTTCTATAAACAGGGCATACAAAATTCGTACTACAATTGCAGAAATGTGTTGAGAATGTTGTTGGCTATGTAGAAACGTAGTTAAAAGATGTCAATTCATTTGTGATTTTTTTCTACTAAACTTTTTGGTAATAAAATTGTTGTGTGCCCGCATCTCGTGGTCGTGCGGTAGCGTTCTCGCTTCCCACGCCCGGGTTCCCGGGTTCGATTCCCGGCGGGGTCAGGGATTTTCTCTGCCTCGTGATGGCTGGGTGTTGTGTGCTGTCGTTAGGTTAGTTAGGTTTAAGTAGTTCTAAGTTCTAGGGGACTTATGACCACAGCAGTTGAGTCCCATAGTGCTCAGAGCCATTTGAACCATTTTGAAAATTGTTGTGCATTACTTTCCATCTTTCCTCATATATGGATCCCATACACTTCAGCAATATTCTAGGATGGGACACCTGTGAGTTTTGTAAGCAATCTCCTCTCATTTTACTTTCCCAGTACCTTAACAATGAACTGAAGTCTGCCTCTTGCTTTGCCTATGACAGAGTCTATGTATGTGTTCCATTTCGTATGTCTAAAAATTCTTATACGGAGATATACACTATGTGATCAAAAGTATCCGGACACCTCCAAAAACATACATTTTTCATATTAGGTGCACTGTGCTGCCACCTACCTGCCAGGTACTCCATATCAGCGACCTCAGTAGTCATTAGACATCATCAGAGAGCAGAATGGGGCACTCCATGGAACTCACGGACTTCAAAAGTGGTCAGGTGATAGGGTGTCACTTGTGTCATATGTCTGTATGTGAGATTTCCACACTCCTAAACACCCCTAGGTCCACTGTTTCTGATGTGAGAGTGAAGTGGAAATGTGAAGGGACATGTACAGCTCAAAAGCATACAGGCTGACCTCGTCTGTTGACTGACAAACACCACGGACAGTTGAAGAGGGTCGTAATGTGTAATAGGCAGACACCTATCCAGACCATAACACAGGAATTCCAAACTGCATCAGGATCCACTGCAAGTATTAGCAGGTGAGGAAACTTGGATTTCATGGTCAAGCAGATGCTCATAAGCCACACATCACGCTGGTAAATGCCAAATGACACCTCGCTTTGTGTAAGGAGTGTAAACATTGGACAACTAAGCAGTGGAAAAATGTTGTGTGGAGTGATGAATCACGGTACACAATGTGGCAGTCCGATGGCAGGGTATGGGTATGGCAAATGCCCAGTGAATTTCATCTGCCAATGTTTGTAGTGCCAACAGTAAATTTTGGAGGCAGTAGTGTTATGGTGTGGTCATGTTTTTCATGGAGGAGGCTTGCACCCCTTGTTTGTTTTGCATGGCACTATCACCTTTTTGCTTCCCACTGTTGAAGAGCAATTCGGGGATGGCGATTGCATCTTTCAACACAATCAAGCACCTGTTCATAATGCACAGCCTGTGACGGAGTGGTTACATGACAATAACATCACTGTAATGGACTGGCCTGCACAGAATCCTGACCTGAACCCTACAGAACACCTTTGGGATGTTTTGGAACACTAGCTTTGTGCCAGGTCTCACTGACTGACATCAATACCTCTCCTCAGTGCAGCACTCTGTGAAGAATGGGCTGTCATTCCCAAGAAACCTTTCAGTACCTGAGTGAACGTATGCCTGCAAGAGTGGAAGCTGTCATCAAGGCTAAGGGTGGGCCAACACCATACTGAATTCCAGCATTACCGGTGCAGGGCACCACAAACTTTTAAGTCATTTTCAGCCAGGTGTCCGGACACTTTTGATCACATAGTGTATGTATGAGTTGACTGATTCCAGTTCTGACTCGTTGATACTGTAGAAATACGATACTATGTTTTTGTATTTCATAAACTGCACAATTTTACATTTATGAACATTTAAAACAAGTTGTCAATCTCTGTGCTACTTTGAAATTTTCTCAAGATTTGACCAAATAACAGTGCAGTATTTTACAGACAGTACTTTATTATAGGTAACTTTATCGTATGTAAAATGTCTGAGGTTATTACTAAAAGATCATTAACATACAAAATAAATAGCAAGGCTCCCAATACACATCAACGAGGCACAACTAAAGTAACTTTTAGATTTGTTGATGACACTGCATCCAAGAGAATATGCTACACAAAATCCTTAGTGCAGTCACAAACTTCATTTGAGCTCCGGGTTTTCTCTAAAGTTTATGGTTACATTTGGGAATGAGTCTGGTGGTTCACAAAAGAACTCGAAAACGAGATTGTTCCAACCATGGATGCTGAGTCTTGACCATGCAATCTTGCAAGTAGCTCCAAAGTATGTCTCAGCAGAAACTGATTTTCATATCTACCATGGCAAATACACCACCCCCATTTCTCCTTAGCCTATCTTTTCCAAAAAAAATACTAAGATTTATGCCTACAACGATACTGCTGTCAATTTCAGGTTTTAGTCAGCTTTCTGTACATAGTATTAAGTGAGCTCCTTTGGTTGTTGAGACTGCTTCAGATTCTGACACTTATATTCAAATGCTTCATCAGTTGATCACTAGGACTTCACCAGTATCATTGTTGGGGGTAGGGAGCATTTCTTTTAATGAACTAATACTACAGAGTCTCCCACAGCTGTCATTATCTGGACTTTATGAAGAGTCAACCAATCTAAAATCCCAGTCTAAAATCTCACACACAGTCAACCACTTGTTAGCACACTCTGGTGTACAATAAACCCCTGAGCCATTCATGTGGATCCTACAGTTCTCAACCCAATCACACAAACCTAAGAAGTTACAACATAGCCTATTGTAAAACCATGAAAGTCTCTGTGTTTAACCTTCAACTCCACTCACAATCAGGAGCCCACAATCGGTGCTACAGATTGTGAGTGTCATTGAAATTATTTAAAACAGATAAGTATTAACTCAAAATTGCAGTAAACTATGTAATAATGATATGTTTGCTCCCAGCTATGCATGTGGTGTAACTCATTTTTACAACCACAACGAAATAAAAGCAGGAAGCAAAATAATATGGAAATTATTTTCATTTATGTTGTAACCAAATTGTACATGAAACTGATCCAAGTAACAAAAACATGGCTTTATTCATAAACATCTGAACAACAACATAACTCAGCCTCTCATGGTTCCCCTTGTAACAAGACACAGAACAAATGATGAGAACGGTACAACTGGAAGAACATAAAAGAGGGTCAGTCATCACTGCTCCGCGAGGTGCCAGCAGAAAGTGTGTTGAAGACAGTGCTGTGTGCACATGTCCCATAGGTGGCCTACAGCAGCCAGCCCACGCTGATACAGTTGAACACCAGTTCAAGCACACACGCATGGTGAAACCACTTTTGGCGCACTCACACTTACATGTACTAGTAGTAGGCTACAGAACACCTCCCCTTTGTGTCAAGTGTGTGTCAGCTAGGTATCAGAACATAGAGCCTGAACACATGGAGATGAGGCCACATTCGAGGGCGAAGGGCCTCCATGGCACCCAATGACAGCACCAGAGAGGAGGATGCCATCGTCATATCTGCATCACAATCAGTAGGTAGATACCACTGTGGAGGAGTCAGGACTGGAACCACCAGTGATGGTGGCTGAGGCAATGGTGCCGAGGGGGCCAGTGGAGGCAGCCTGACCGGAACAGCAGGCTGTGGCAATAGACCCAAGGCTGGAGACGGACCAGCACCCGGCACCACAAAGCTGGAACCCCATGGCACTGCACATGGAGGAGGCACCCAATGGGACATGGGTGCTTCCACAGCAGGTGACAATGGGCTCCAGGCAGTGGGTGGCAGAGCAGGCTGCAGTGACAGGATCTGCAACCAAGAACCTGTAGCTTCCAGCAGCGAGCTGGGGTCCAACTGACAAAAGTAGTGTGCCACTTGGCCATACAGACATCACAAAGACAGCATCTCTGATGGCAGACAACAGTAGCCAGTGTCCACTGGGCACAGTGCTCAAACCCTCGCACCCATACCAGTGATCCCAGCACGAAGTGGCCAGTAAAACCCAACTGTGGCAGGTGCAGCACAGGCTGCAGAAGATGGGGGCAGGGTGTGTGGCTGCCAGCTGTGGAGCATCTCAGCTGGGCTCTACTCTCCCATAAGCATGATGTGATAGGTGCTCAGAAAACAGAATCCACAACAAACGTTTTCATTTGGGACTTGAATGTATGCACTAGTCATTGCACCTCATCATTCGATTGAGGGTGGAAGGGCAGAGCTGTAACATGATGAATGCAATGACTGGAACAAAACAAATGGAAGGTGTGAAACATGTAATGGGGCCCATTACCAAAAGCATATGAGTTGTGACTGCAGCTGATGTCGAAGCACACCGAAGAATGTAAGGAAAATGCATCCACAACCAAGAGCCAATAGGAGTTCGATAAGGGACCTGTAAAGTCTACATGAATGCATTCCCATGGGGCAGGGGGTTGGTAGCAGGCCAGGGGGACAAGGATACCCTGGGAGCTGCCTGCTGTCAGACAAACTGCTCACAAGCTCCAACAAAATGGTCAATTTCATCATCAATACCCAGCCAAAAAACATGTCTCCTAGCTAGCAGGTTAGTGTGCAAAACTGTCCAATGGCCCTGGTGGAGAAGGAGTAGAACCTTGTGCCGTAACGTGGTGGGAACGGCTACTCCAGGAGGGAGTTCTTACATGGACAACAGCAGAACACTGTCAAAAACAAAGAAGTGATACCATAAGGAAAAATAGTTGTACAGCGGTACGAAGCCTGACCCAGCATTTTATCTGGACAGCCCTGTTGAACAAACTGAACTATCTGGCAGAGAACCAGATTGGTAGCAACAGCATCTACATCTACATCTACATCTACATCCATCCCCTGCAAGCCACCTGATGGTGCGTGGCAGAGGGTACTTTGAGTACCTCTATCTGTTCTCCCTTCTATTCCAGTCTCGTATCGTTCGTGGAAAGAAGGATTGTTGGTATGCCTCTGTGTGGGCTCTAATCTCTCTGATTTTATCCTCATAGTGAGTCTTCCACTGGAGTTTATCTATCATCTCCGTAACGCTTTCGCGATCACTAAATGATCCTGTAACGAAGCGTGCTGCTCTCTGTTGGATCTTCTCTATCTCTTCCATCAACCCTATCTGGTACGGATCCCACACTGGTGAGCAATACTCAAGCAGTGGGTGAACAAGTGTACTGTAACATACTTCCTTTGTTTTCAGATTGCATTACCTTAGGATTCTTCCAATGAATCTCAGTCTGGCATCTGCTTTACCGACAATCAACTTTATATGATCATTCCATTTTAAATCACTCCTAATGCCTACTCTGAGATAATTTATGGAATTAACTGCTTCCAGCTGCTGACCTGCTATATTGTAGCTAAATGATAAAGGATCTCTCTTTCTATGTATTCGCAGCACATTACACTTGTCTACATTGAGATTCAATTGCCATTCCCTGCACAATGCATCAATTCGTTGCAGATCCTCCTGCATTTCAGTACAATTTCCCATTGTTACAACCTCTCGATATACTACAGCATCATCCACAAAAAGCCTCAGTGAACTTTGGATGTTATCCACAAGGTCATTTATGTATATTGTGAATAGCAACGGTCCAACAACACTCTCCTGCAGCACACCTGAAATCACTCTCACTTTGGAAGACCTCTCCATTGAGAATGACATGATGCACTCTGTTATCTAGGAACTCTTCAATCCAGTCACACATTGCTGTTATGTGCAATCATTTCAGTATCCAGAGGGAAGCAAAACAATTCTTCATTATCAAAGTAAGGACCAGGACCCACAGGAAGGTGGGACAAGGTGTCCGCATTGAAATGTTTGGACATAGGTCAAAAATAGATTTCATAATTGTAGCAAGACAAGAACAGCACCTAGCATTGTAGGCAGTGTGCTGCCTTGTCAGGCAAGGAAGTGTGAGCATAAAGCAATGAGACCAAGGGATCATGGTCAGTACAAATGTGAAACTCAGAGCCATACAAAAAAATATGAAATGAGCCTCTTTTTCCACCTGAGAGTAGCACTGCCGGGCCAGAGTAGGAGACTTACAGCTAAAAGCAATGGATCATTCAAGCCACAGGCATACTAGTGCACTAGGACTGTGCCAAGGTTGTACTGTGAGGCATCAGTCACCAAACTATGTGCTGGTCCAGAGAGAACATAGCTAAACAAGTGGCCATGAGTAGTTTGGATTTCAACACCTGATGTTTGCAATCCAGGCTCAAGCAAAAAGGTACATTCTTGTGTAACAAAGCATACAATGGGTGGGCCAATGTGGCCACCTCCAACAGGAATTTATGGTAGTAGGGCCTTCTAGTGCACTTCCTTGTCCAGAGCTAAATAGATATTGCATTGTGCACCGCAGAGTTTGCATAAGAGTGATTATGGGCATCACTAATGAACTGACACTTATGGCTAAGGCTGTGAAGTTTGGCTGCCCAGGTACTGTATGACTGGTTTGGTTTCTTGCGGCACCAGTAGAATTCAACTCCCACCACTATGACCTGCATTCGTTTGTGATTGTAGTTGGACACTGAACTGCACATGTGATCAAAAGTAAGAGGTGTTGGTTATTGTAAACGGGCATCCTGACACAGTAATTGATACATTTTAGATGGAATGCATGAGAGGTTGAAGACTTCGCACAAATTTGAGCCTGTCACACTGAAAGCCAAAAAATGCTGTACAAGTCTTTTTTTGAATGCTTCCCCATCATCAGCTGAATAATTTGTGGAAGAAAAGTGGGCAGATGGACCAGTGGAATGGTACCCTGTTGACTGACTCTCTTTTATGTTATTCGTGTTGTACTGTTCATGTCAGTTGTTCAGTGTCTTATGTGGGGCTCTATGAGTGGCTGAAGTATTGCAAAGACCAAACCTTCAGAAATGAAAGTAAGCTATTAACAAACAAACAGCTTAACACATAAACAAGAAAGAAATTACTAAAACATTTATTTGGAACATTTTAAGCTATGGTTGTGAACAGTGGACACAGCAGAAACAGGAAAAGAAAGAAACAGAGGCAGCAGTGATATGGAAATAAAGTAGAACCAAAAAACCGTCATTGACTAATAGAAATATAATACCAAAAAACTAAAAGAAATTAAAGAGAAATGACCATTGACTAACATGATACAGAGCAGAAATACTAAATTAACTGGACATCTATTTTCACATAACAGCTTCAGAAAAAAAAAAAAATACAAAAAATTAAAAGGAAAATCCTAGAGAAAAATCAAGAGGCTGACCCAGAACATCCACATTACATAGCATTATCAGTGAAATGAAATGAATGAAGCAACTACAACCAAATGGTAAAGATGGTGAGCGACTGAGTATGATGGCTACATTAACAAGGCACTGCCTTTGGTGTGTGATACTAATTAATTCTTACAAATATCTGGTTGCCACAACTTGTAGAGGTGTAGAGGTATGAAGTTGAACAATTACATAGATTCAATAGCAGATAAGGCAGGTGGCAGACTTTAAATATCATATACCCCCTACCAAAACACTTCTCAAGTTTTTGGAAGTCATACCAAGTGTACTACCAGAGGACATTGATCATACAGTGTCTACAAGGAGAAATGGTCAGTATTCACAGATATGACAGGAATAATCATTCAGAGCAAAAACGTGTAGTAAACATGGGCTCTAGAATGTATACTCTAAGAGCTATGAGCATGACTTCATCCTTGATACTATGAAACAAATCTCTTCTACTGCAAGCTCTTTGCTTTTCATATCTTGAGAGATGGTTGTATGGATGAAAACAAACAAAAAAGCCCACTAAAGGAGGCTCTAAAGTGCATACCTTACGAACTATGAGCATTTGTTCATCTTTACTACTGTGAGACACATCTCTTCTACTGAACAATATTATAAAAGGGATCGTTGCTACTCAACATATAGTGGAGATGCTGAGTCACAGATGTGCAAAACAAAAAGACTGTCACACAGTAAGATTTCAGCTAACAAGGCCTTTGTCAAAAATAGACAACACATACACAGACACTCGGTAAACGCAACTCACACACATATGACCACAGTCTCTGGCAGCTGAAGCCAGACTATGAACAGCAGCCCATGATGGGAGAGCAACCAGGTGGCAGTAAGGAAGAGGCAGGGGCAGGGAGGGATAGCCATACCCCAGATTTAATTGTATGTAACGCCCTCAAAGGGGGCAGTAAAGTGGATAGTAGGTAAGACTGGGGGACAGTAAAGTACTGCTGTAAGAGTGTACAGGGACAAGGTGGAAAGAGGGTAGGGCATCTAGGAGCAGTTTGGGGGTTAGACGGAGAGCAGTGGAGAGAGGGGGGGGGGGGGGGAGGTAACAGAAAAGGAGATAAGTTATAGTGCTGGAATGGCAACAGGGAAGGGGTTAGATGGATAAGGACAATGATTAACAAAGGCTGAGGCCACAAGGGTTATGGGAACATAGGACATATTGCAGGGAGAGTTCTCGCCTGCACAATTCAGAAAACCTGGTGTTGGTGGGAAGGATCCAGATGGCACAGGTTGTGAAGAAGTCACTGAAATGAAGAATGTTGCTTTGGGCAGTGTGCTCAACAACAGAGTGGTCCAGCTGTTTTTTGGCCACAGTTTGTTGGTGGCCATTCGTGTGGACAGATAGCCTGTTGGTTGTCATGCCCATGTAGAATTCAGCACAGTGGTTGCAGCTTAACTTGTTGATCACATGACTGGTTCACAGATAACCACGCCTTTAATGGGATAGGTGATGTTTGTGACCGGATTGGAGTAGTTGGTAGTGGAAGATGTATGGCACTGGTCTTGCATGTAGGGATACGATCCGTGAGGCAAAGAGTTATGTAGGAAGGATATTGCGTAGGTTTGGTGGGCAGTGGAATACCACTGTGTGTGTGCACGGGGGTGGAGGTGGGGGGCTTGGAATGGCACAATGAGAGGTAGTCAAAACCCTGGCAGAGAATGTAATTTAGTTGCTCCGTTCTGAGTGGTACTGAGGGGAAAGCTCCTTTGTGACTGGACAGTAGGACTTTGAGAGTTGGTGGGTTACTGGAGAGATAAGGCACAGGAGATCTGTTTCTGTGTAAGGTTGCGAGGATAATCACCACCTGTGAAGGCCTCAGTATATTTCGAGCGGTTCTGCTCATCACTACAGATGCGATGACCACTGGCGGCTAGATTGTATGGAAGGGACTTCTCGGTACGGAATGGGTCGCAGCTGTCGATGTGGGAGTATTGTTGATAGTTGGTAGGTTTGAAATGGACAGAAGTACTGATGTACCTACCTTTGAGGTGGAGGTTAACATCAAGGAAGGTGGATTGTTGAGTTGAGGATGACCATGTGAAGCAAATGCGGGAGAAGGTGTTGAGGTTTTGGAGGAAAGTGGACAGGGTATCCTCACTCTCAGTCCAGATCACAAAGATGTCATCAATGAACTGAACCAGGTGAAGGGTTTCAGATTCTGGGTGTTTAGGAACGGTTCCTCTAGAATAGATCGACGAATGGTGCTATGTGGATGCCCATAGCCATACCCCAGATTTGTTTGTAGGTAATGCCTTCAAAGGAGAACTAATTGTGGGTAAAGATGTAATTCGTCATGGCAACTAGGGAGGAAGTTGTTGGTTTGGAAACCATCGGATGTTGGAAAAGTTAAGTGTTCAGTAGCAGTAGGGCCATGGGCATTAGGGATGTTAGTGTAAAGGGAGATGGTGTCACTAGTGATGAGCAGGGCACTGTGTGGTAAAGGAACAGGAACTGTGGAGAGTCGATAGAGGTAATGGTTGGTATCTTTTATAGACTGCAGATGTGTTGGTCTATGAGAGCAGAGATTCTCTCAGTGGGGGCTCAGTAACCGGCCACAATGGGACGTCCTGAGTGGTTAGGGTCATGGACTTTCGGAAGCATGTAGAAGGTAGGAGTGTGGGGAGTGGGTGGGGTGAGGAGAGAGATGGGCTGTGGGGAGAGGTTCTGGGATAGGTCTAAGGACTTGAGGAAATACTGTAGATCCTGCTGGATTTCTGGAACAGGGTCTCTGTTGCACAGTTTGTAGGTGGATGAATCTGACAGCTGACAGAGTCCTTCTGCCAGATGAAGCCTTTGTCAGCAGGTAGGATTATAAAGTTGGGACCATTTTTTAGATGGTGGATTGCGGTTCTTTCTTTGGATGTGAGGTTAGTTTACATGTTGAGGGATTTGGGAAATGATGGTGAGGCAAGGTTCGATGTTAAGAAATTCTGGAAAGTTAATAGGGGGTGATTTGGGGGCAGTGGGGGTGGATCACGGTTTGACGGCAGAGTGAACTGAGTCAGGTAGGATTCAACATTGGTCTTTGATTGAGTCTGATTGGTAGGTTTGATGGCGAAAGTGTTTCCACTGTAGGGACCAGAAGAAGGAGAGAAGGTCTTTAACAAGTCCTGCATGACTGAATTTGGGAATGGGGCAAAAGGTGAGACCTTTGGAAAGGACTGATATTTCTGTGGGGCTTAGGCTTTTGGAGGAAAGGTTAATGACTGCATTCCACGTCTGCTTAGGTTCTGGATTCTGTGTGTTGGTGAGAGGGAGTTTTGGTGGGTAGGGCAAATGTGGTAGATCTGCAAGACAGGGTTTATCAGCTATGAAGGGACGTGGGGGAGGTATCGAGGTTGTTGTAGAGGTGGTGGACATCGGAAGTCTAAGGCAGGAGTAGGAAGTGAGTGGGATGGAGGGTATTTTGAGGTGGCGATAAGCATGTTGCTCTGTTTCCTGGAGAGCAAGTGTTTCCATGTGTTTTATGGGATCTATAAGCCAAGCACAGCCAAGGACATGTTTTGAGGCATCAACGGATCACAAATTTAGCATTGGAGGGCAGCGTGGAGGGTAAAAATCGTAGAGGGAGACCAAGAGATCAATACACTAAGCAGATTCAGAAGGATGTAGGTTGCAGTAGGTACTGGGAGATGAAGAAGCTTGCACAGGATAGAGTAGCATGGAGAGCTGCATCAAACCAGTCTCAGGACTGAAGACCACAACAACAACAACAAGCCAAGCAACAACAAAGGAACAGTATGTGGGACTGGGTTCTGGCTAGAGATAAGGGAACTTTTCTGTATTGATGCAGATGGAAGGAGCAGGGATCCATGGTGATGGAAAATCACGAAAAAATACGTAAATAAAGTAGAATTACAGCTGAAAAAATTTCAAAAAGACTCCCAAATACGTGAAAAAATCATGAAATGGATTAAATACAGGGAAAAAAGAGTAATTCAGAGGGAGTACGTCAATAGTAAAAGAGGAAAACCAACTGAAATTGGCATGAGGCCACAAAGAGATCAAAGAAAAAATATTAAAAAGAAGTTTCACTGTGGGTTGCAGATCTGTGGGTAGATAAGTGTGAAGAAGAGATGCACCGCAAAAAGACTGTCACACAATAAGCTTTCAGTCAACAAGGCCTTTGTCAAAAACAGACAACAGACAGCAAAGTAACACACAACAACTATTGAACAGGTGCTCATAGCTCTTTAGGTATGCATTTTAGAGCCCATGCTTACTAGACAATTTTTTTCTTGTTCTGGTATATAATACCTCCTCCCACAATATGGAAAAAAAGAACTAGCAGTAGAAGAGATTTAAAGTTAAAATCTTCAGGGTTGTTAGGCCGTGTCATATTTCCTTCTAAAATAATCGATGTTTTGACCCATCTGCTGGGTGTCCACTATTGCTGAAACATTTAGCAATAGTGGATAACGAAACACCCTGAAGAAGATTCCAGCAGAGTGGTTGAAATGTCGATTATTTTAGAAGGAAATATGACATGGCCTAACAATCCAGAAGATTTTAACTTTAGTGACAACAACCATGAAAGCCTGCAGACTTAAGAGATTTGTTTCACAGTACCACAGATGACGATGAGCTCATAGTTCTTAAGGTATGTAGATGCAAACCGGAATAGAAAGTTGGAATAGGGGGGGGGGGGGGGGGTTGATAAGGTGAGATACAAGATGGTGCGGCACAGGAAAGGTGCGCGAAAATACGGGAGAGTGATTCAGGGAGGTGATCAATTTGGAGGTATAGGATTAACAGTATTGGTGGAAGTAATTTGGAACATAAGATGCTGCATTAACAATCAGCATGATCTTCTAGCTGTCTGTTGTACTCGGCCAAGACAGTTGATACAGTGTGGCTTGTAAGTAGAGGGTGCAGTGTGGTTTGTAAAGCAACAAGTGAAACACAGGAAAGGAGAGAAAGAAGGGCAGACATTGAATATAGTAATGCATTACAAAATAGTAACAAAGGAACACAGCAATGGGTAAGGATGGAAGAAAAGCAGTCACGCAAAATGGAACAATGGAAAATCCAGGATGGAATGTAACAATATCATGAAAAGGATAGTTGCTACTGACCATATAGCGGAGATGCTGAGTCTCAGACAGGCACAATGAAAAGATGTCACACAATAAGCTTTCAGTCAACAAGGCCTTTTGTCAAAAATAGACAACAGACAACAAGATAATAGGCAACAACTATTGAACAGGTGCTCATAGCTCTTAAGGTGTGCATTTCAATCCCCATGTTTACTAGACAATTTTTTTCTTGTTCTGGTCCATACCACCTCCTCCCACAATATGGAAAACAAAGAGCTTTCAGAAGAAGAGATTTAAAGTTAAAATCTTCTGAGTCGTTAGACAGTTTCATATTTCCTTCTAAAATAATCAATGTTTCAACCCCTCTGCTGGGATCTATTTCAGGATGTTTCAGATCCACTATTGCTGGGACAGTTAGCAATAGTGGACACCAAAACACCCTGAAGAAGATCCCAGCAGAGGGGTCGAAACATCGATTTTTTATAGAAGCAAATATGACGTGGCCTAATGACCCAGAAGATTTTAACTTTAGTGACAATGGCCACAAAAGCCTGCAGACTCACATAGAAGAGATTTGTTTCACAATACCAAAGATGAAGATTTGCTCATAGCTCTCAAGGTATGTATTTTAGAATCCATATTTACTAGATATTTTTGCTTTGATAGATCATACCTGTCATATATCAGAATACAGAGCATTCATCATGAGAATCCCTGTATACATAGAAGGGCAGCATTAATAGTCCCAGGTTTGTTTGATCCATGGAACAGCATCACGCAAATGTTTAGAAACCTGAATTAACACATGCCTGAAGGCAGGTGCCACTTATCCAGCTAAAACCTACTTACAAATTTTCAACAACCAGCAGTAAGTGAAGGATCTAGAGATATTCTTACGCACCCCTACATATCACTCCCATATAGACTCTGAAGGCAAGATTAGACCAGTTTAAACAGTCATTCCCATGTGTCATACACAAAATGGAAAGAAACCCTAACATGTGGTGCAATACTAATTATCCTCTGCCATACACTTCACAGTGCTTTGCAGAATATGTATGTAGATATAAATACAGAAACTGTATAAGTTATGAGCCCATCCTGTAGATGGTCCATGTCTGCAATACTATATGTTACATGCAACAGAGTTCTAAGAACAGAAATGGTGCAGACAACTACTCGCTTGTAGATATAAACATGTATGGGTCAGCTTGCGATACACTGCATGACACGAGGTGCCATCAATAATACAATCAACCATACTGTTGATTGGTTGGTTTGTGAGACTGAAGGGACCAGACTACTAGGGCCATCGGTCCCTAACAACGTTGTTCAAGAACGGAATATGCTGGTGTCAGCACACTATGCAGCATAAAGGTTATGAGAGTATTGATAGAGGCCAATGACAAGACTCACTGAAAACACGCTGCCAATGCCCTTTCATCTTCGAGTATTTAGGATCGCTGCCAGGGACTGGAGGACCAGTTTAGCCAGTTAGTTCAAGCCTGTTACGCCAGTTAGTTCGAGTCTTTACGCCGTGGAGATTGTGTCACCAAGACGGAGCCACAGACTTAACCTCTAGCACAGAGACAGGCAGCTTGTAGCAACATTACAGTGAACATAGTGATTTCTACTTCAACAGCATTGAGGCTATGTGGACTATACAGAAGAGAGCTTGTACCACAGCACATGGAAACATGAGTTAAGTAGCTCTTTCTTTATGAATAAAGAACAAAGTTAATAATTACGTGCAGTTTGTGTTATAGAACAAGGATACTGGCCACTAACCAACATCCTCTACTTGCTTCCCATGGTAGAACTCTACAGAGATAACGAGATGACATAAAAGCAGCTAACAAGGATACAACACGAAGGTAGCCCTAGTTTTCAATATTCATGGTAAATTGAATATCATTATGGATGTTACTGAGATAGTTTGAAAAATTATGTAATTTATGTGCACCATGAGATCCCACTACAAAGGTGTCATCAGTGTATCTCTAGAATACTGCAGTTTCAAAATTTAAGACCTAGTAAATTTTCTTCAAATTTCTCCATGAACAAATTGCATCAGTCATTGTATTCATTGTATTAATAAACCTGTAACCCCTTTCATAGTCGGCTTGTTTGGTATTGTAAAATAGAAAATTAGATTTTGCTTTAAAATGGCTGTACCCAAAGATATGCGGAATTACCTTCAAGTCTTGAACAGGATAGACAGCACAAAAAAAGATACATGTGATTGGGCTCATGAGGAGGCTACGGTCCGATATGACTGGAAATCTTAATGACATGTGACATCATCACAAGAGGAAGCTGTTATTTGATGGTACATCCATCAATTAAAATGATGAGAAGAGATCCAGATGACACTATGCTGATTGTTTTAGGTAAAGAATTGAACTTTGCACCTACCAATACCAGCACTCAATGGTACTATTTTAATTGCTGGCTGTCTCACTTTCTATGGATTCAGAAATAATGTAATAAATTTATCAGCTGTTATAAAAACTTGTCTACAAAGGACTAATTGATCTAGAATGAATCATTCGCTCAGTCACAGAATGTGTGCTGATTTTACAGTAAGAGTAAAACTTTTTTTTTTTTTTGGTTGGGGGGGGGGGGGGGGGACCTACTATCAGGTTTATTATTATGGAGACTCAAGTTTAGGCTTGAATTACAAGTGAACCAATAGGCCTTTTGCAAAATGAGTTCCACCAATATTTCTTTTTTTTTCTGTGTTAGGCTATATGCAGCAATTTAGTTTTAATGTTGAATATACATTTTTTTATTTTAGATTGCAGTAAGGATCATCCTGTTCTTCGTGTCTTGAACTGTTCACTTTAAAACAAGGCACATATATCGGTAGTGGAAAACTCAAGTTACAGAATGTTTGAGTCACACAAAATAATCTTCTTATGTTTTTTTTTTTGTTTTTTAGTAACTTTTCCTCAACTCAGGATATGCATATAAAAGAAATTGTGGGTTGGCTTTGAAGGCCTCTTTCATAGTTGTAAGAAGCTGCTAGCCTTGGACATTTGGGAAATGGAATTCCCGTGACTCCTTTGTCTGTATACTACTGTTACCATCTGATTGTCTCCATTGTGTTAGTTACATTGTATCAAGATCTCTCTGAGACCATCATTGCCAGTGGGTGAACTTCCAATGTTTTTTAAGTGCTATTTATTTCTTCCAAAGTTGGAGGGGGGGGGGGGGGAGGAGTAGAGGACAGTAGGTTTCCCCTGTGTATCAGCAAGTGGCACACTGCCTTGGCTTATTGTTGTTGTCAGTGAAGGGAGTTGAGCTGCTTCAAAGGAGAATGATGAAAATATGTCAGTAAGTGCAAGAAAAAAAAACAGTGTATCTGTCTAGGGCAACTGAATGATTTAAATTTGTGCACAGTATACAGAAATATTCACAATATTTACATGAATATGGTATTCCTCACAATTAAAAACCTTCACCTGAAACTGATAGAAAATATGGCAGATTTTCCCAGTATTGCAATCTCTACTCTTTTTAAAATAGTTTAAGTAAGCTTCAGATTCGGTTCCAAAAAACTTAATAGAAAACGAGTATTAATGGGGTCTGTGACCAGCTGCTGCAGCCTGACGTACCTTCCTTAGAAGAATGAGAGAGTTACAACACAGGGCAACAAGATCTTCATTATAAACATGACCTGGTGCAGACAGAATCACACAATGAAGTATGGGTGGCAAGAAAACATGGTTGATTCTTTAGAAAATAGCTTTGACAACTATAATCAACACCAACAATACATTCAGCAAGTTTATGGATAGCATGGAGGCTTCAAAACACTTCCTGGAGCTGTGACGTGCATCATAATTTTAAACGTCACAAATGAAGAAAGATATCTTGACAGCACACACTGTTATTCACACAGAAATAAAGGATCTACAATGAAATGAGCTCTGCTCATTATAAAGAATGGTTCAAGGAAGTTCTCAGTTATTGCCCCAAAGATCAGCTATTGTTATAGATCAAGTACCAAATTATACGATGGTCGGCTCTTAAACTACAAATCCTAGTATGTCATGGCTGAAAGGTGAAATCATATCTCGGATAGCATCAAAGAATATTTCACTACCATCTATGTTAACAAATTTAGCAAACTGACTTAGCCAGATCTTATTTTCAAACATCAGTAAGGAAACTGTAACAAGAAACTAAACAACTTATACCAGATGTAAAACTTGGTTGGTTGCCAATGGTTCATTGCAAGCTTAATCAAGTTGAGCTCATATGGGCTTATGTAACGGTAAAAGTAGCAAAAATGAATACAGCTAACACATTAGGAAATGGTAGAAGTATGGAAGCTTTTAACATTTTATGCTGGGTAGCCTCTGGAAAAAAGTGTATTAAACGTGCCAGGAAAACTGAAGATAAGTACTAGGAGAAAGATGAACTGCCTGAAAATATCCCTCATATCGAGCCAGTCATAATCAACATAAATGACAGCAGTTCTGATTCACTGGAACATTGTATCTTTCAGGTGAAGAATATTGGTAGATATTATTACTTAAAAATATGTAAATAATGTAAACAGCTCTTGTACACATTGTATAGTATGACATTTTTAAATGGAAGCAAACCATTTTTAAATCTGCCATTGGAGGTCCAAAGCCCTCATTAGAAGAGGGGATGGAAAACAGATTTTTAATATGACAAAACAAAATCAAGGTCTAAAAGTAAAAATAATGCTGCATTCCATCCGAGCCACAACTCCTGTACCTGATCTGGGCATAACCAGTGGTTTAAGGCCTAAATGGCACAAGCGGGTGCTTGGAATGCCAGACTGAGAGGGGCACCAAAGCAAATGCAAAATTTATATGGGCGAAAAATAATTAGTATCAAGACTTCTGTAAGGTGTGAAAGTAACAAAACTCCATGAAGCAAAAGCTTTCCAGTGAATAGAGGGGCTGCGAATGAATTGTTTTCCAATGACTTCAGTACGATACATTGAACTAGTTATAGTTAGTACAAATGGTGTAGAAATGCAAAGTTTTCAATTATGCCCCATCTAATTGGGCTCAGTTTCACTCAAAGTGTACCTTAAAATAAAATAAAATACTGCTTACCAAATTATCTGTTATAAATTACTATACACTCATACCTATTTAAGGAACTGTTCACACAAGGCATAGTTTAACAAGAAATAAAATAATAACAATTTTTTCACTAATATTTTTAAACATCTCTAGAATTACATCAAATACAAATGTAATAAAAATGTCAAAGCATTATTTATGTTACAGAGAAATGTCTATATAGTACTTAATTTACAAAGAAAAAAAAAAACAAATGGCTTGGAAATGGTCCAGGTGTTGTTTCCAGAACGAATCTCTCACTCTGAATTGGATGTGCATTATTTTGAAACTTCTTGAAAGATTAAAATTATTTGTCAGATTAAATTTTGAATCTGGAGATGCACACAGTTTTAATATGCAGAAAATTGTGAAACAGTGCACACTTCAGTTGCAAAATGAAAGATTCATTCTGGAAACAACAGCTAGGCTATGGCTAGCCTTTTCTCCACCATATGCAGACTTTAATGAGCTAATCCAGCAAGGTATGCGGGAGAGTTTCCATGAAGTTTAGAAAGTATGAAGAGGCATTTGCAGAATTGAAGCTGTGTGCGTAGGTAGTGAGGGATGCCTGGGTAGCTAACTTTGTAAGAGCACTGTATACAAAAGTCATTCTGAATTTGAATCCAGTTTCAGCACACAATTGTTATCTACCAGGAAGATTTGAGAAGTTAATCTGTTGCAGAGAGAGAGCTGCACTACATAATTATCACCAGGATATTCAGTCAGTTGTACTCCCTGCTGACAAAGAAAGTCTACTCTTTTAATGTCATGTAATACGAGGGCGGTTCAGAAAGTAACCTCCGATTGGTCACAGTGCGGGTTGTGGGGGGAGTAGCGACGCCATCTGTGCGTTCACGCACTCAACAGGTCAGTCGGCATCAAGCCGTGGTTGAGTGAACGTCGTACCTGCGCTAGTTTAGTTTTTGTGGCAGTTTGAAATGTGTGCTGCAATAGAAAACCCTGCCAAATGTGAAGTGCGTGCTGTCATAAGGTTTTTTACAGCCAAAGGATATTCTGCAGCAGCTATTCATCGTGAGCTTTGTGCCGTGTACGGACCAAGAGTTATGAGTGAAGGAGTTGTCCGTGAATGGGTACGTTTATTTAAAAGTGGACGCGAAAACGTTCATGATGAAGAGAGGAGTGGTAGACCATCATTGGTGACTGACGAACTCGTTCAGACAGTTGATGCAAAAGTTCGTGAAAATCGACGTTTCTCAATGTCGGAGTTGTCTACTGGTTTTCCACAGATTTCTAAGACTCTCTTGTACGAGATAGTGACAGCAAGATTGGGTTACCGTAAGTTCTGTGCACGATGGGTGCCCAAAATTCTTACCGACCACCACAAAACTCAAAGAATGGCCTCTGCATTAGACTTTCTGTCACGTTATGAGGATGAAGGAGAACCATTGTTAAACAGAATCGTGACCGGTGACGAAACCTGGATTAAGTACGTGAACCCTGAGACAAAAGAACAATCAAAGATGTGGGCACATTCAAATTCGCCTACCAAACCAAGAAAAGCCTCGCAAGATTTTTCTGCCAGAAAACTGATGGCAACGGTGTTTTGGGATGCCAAAGGGGTGTTGTTGGTTGAATTCATGGAATGTGGTACGACCATTAATCAAGACGTGTACTGTGAAACAATAAAAAAGTTACGACGGGCTATACAGAACAAACGCCGTGGTATGCTGACTTCCGGTATCGTTTTTTTGCACGATAACGCCCGTCCTCACTCTGCTCGCAGAACAACGGCCCTTCTTGAGTCCTTCAAGTGGGACGTTATCAACCATCCACCTTACAGCCCAGACCTGGCGCCAAGTGATTATCACCTCTTCATGCATTTGAAGAAATGGCTCGGGTCACAACGGTTTGATGACGACGAAGAGCTCAAAGATGCGGTCACAGGCTGGCTCCAGGCACAAGCGGGTGATTTTTATGCAGAAGGAATTTCAAAGCTTGTGAAGAGATACGATAAGTGCCTCAATCGCTATGGAGACTATGTAGAAAAATAGTGCAAAGATGTAGTTGTAAGATGTATATATTAAAATATTTTTATTTAACTTGGTGTATTTTTTTAAATCAACCGGAGGTTACTTTCTGAACGGCCCTCGTATTTACAACGATAAGATTTATAGTGTCACATACTAGAAGATCAGACAAGATAGTACCGACAAGGTGATAAAGAATACTGCTGCACTGCTGAATGCCTCTCATTTCCATAAAGAGCCTGTGAGAAAATATAAATCACAGGTTGTAGTGACACAAACCTGTACTGACACTCAAACATTTATGAGAAGAATCGAATGAAACAACAAGTTTATTGTTACTAGTCACTGTCTATTTCCACTATGTGTTTTGAAGGTTTAAATCGCCATCATCAGGTGCATTTATTTGTATTAATATGGCATACATGTGTTGTGTTATAACTTTAGGGTAGCCTGTTGCACTGTCTCCATTGGTCACAGGAGGCTCCTTTCTCTGTTTGATATGTCACATATCATGCTTTGTAAAAACTGGGTGAACAGTGAAGCTGTTTCCAGAATGAGATTTTCACTCTGCAGCGGAGTGTACGCTGATATGAAACTTCCTGGCAGATTAAAACTGTGTGCCCGACCGAGACTCGAACTGGGGACCTTTGCCTTTCGCAGGCAAGTGCTCTACCATCTGAGCTACCGAAGCACGACTCACGCCCGGTCCTCACAGCTTTACGTCTGCCAGTATCTCGTCTCCTACCGGACCGGGCGTGAGTCGTGCTTCGGTAGCTCAGATGGTAGAGCACTTGCCCGCGAAAGGCAAAGGTCCCGAGTTCAAGTCTCGGTCGGGCACACAGTTTTAATCTGCCAGGAAGTTTCGTATCAGCGCACTCTCCGCTGCAGAGTGAAAATCTCATTCTGGAAACATCCCCCAGGCTGTGGCTAAGCCATGTCTCCGCAGTATCCTTTCTTTCAGGAGTGCTAGTTCTGCAAGGTTCGCAGGAGAGCTTCTGTAAAGTTTGGAAGGTAGGAGACGAGATACTGGCAGAAGTAAAGCTGTGAGGACCGGGCGTGAGTCGTGCTTCGGTAGCTCAGATGGTAGAGCACTTGCCCGCAAAAGGCAAAGGTCCCGAGTTCGAGTCTCGGTCGGGCACACAGTTTTAATCTGCCAGGAAGTTTCAGTGAAGCTGTTGTTTCATTTGATACCAATAACAGTCATCGTGAAGCTTAACCTAAAACATTCACATGAGTAGAATGTTTCTGCATGACTTATAGTGAGGAATATTGTATTTCTGACTTAGTATATTGCCAAACACTTAGCCTCAGTGTTAAGATATTTTGTAGAAAAGTGTTATCATATACACAACTGTACATACTTTATTAGCAAGACAGATTTCACTCAGACTGAATGTCATATCTGTTAACAAACTACAGTATGGTATCATTATTCATCAATTTTCCATTTTCATAAAGAGGTTATAGCTTTGTTGAATTATGTACTTATCTTTAATTACTTTTTATTTAATAGCGCATTTTATGAACAGACTGATGCTGTTTTCATGGGCAGTCTCTTATTGCCCTTGATGGACAATTTGTTTACAGAGGAATTCAAGGAAAATGTCATGGTATCTGCAATATTCTGAACATATGTTGAAGACACATTTGCAGTGTGGCAAATGGCAAGGACAAATTAAATCAATGTTTAAACTATTTAACTTCAGTTGATAAAAACATTCAGTTTACCATGGAAATCAAATGGTGGGCTACCCTCCATTCTTGGATGTTTTGATTTACTATTATATTGATGGCACCTTGGATGTTACATTGCATCATAAGTCAACCCACGAGTTTACATCTACAAATAGTTACTTTATACTTCCTGTTCTTAGAACTCTGATACATAGGGCGTAATGCTGACAAGGACCGTCTGGGGGATAAGCTCGCAATTTTAAAAAAAAAGAGTTGTTGAAGCAAATGGACTCTCTCCACAACAGATAAAAAGTAATACGGACCTACAGAATAATGAAGTGGAGATTTGTAACTCTCTTGTTTTCCTGCCGTCCACAGGAAGTCCTACCCCCAAGAGAGGCCAAATACTCACCAAGTACAAAATCCAAGTGATTGTTTCTCCTCCATTATGGATGGCACTGCTTCTTGTTTCCATTATTGAGTTTACATTTTGAAAGGCTGGGGCTTACAACATCTGGTGCAAGTGTGGCCAGTCATATAATGGCAGATGATGCAAGCAATTCATGAGGGATGAACAGAACATTGACAATACATGCGGATCATACAGCCCCATACATTAACAGTTGGGGGGAGTTCTGTGTTGACACCACCCTTTCCATGGTGTATGAAAACATCAAAATTCTGTTGTTGATTTCATCCTTTTGGGGCTTGATTGTGAAAAAATTTGTAGAGAAAAACCTAGCAACAGATTACATTAATCATGACTAGACAAGCCATCGAATCTGGCCTTTGCATTGTATAGTTCTCAAAGTCATCTCTACAGTGATGCTTTCACTGACACAACAATATTTTATACTTTTAAAGTGTTTGACGATAGTTTCTGTTTTCGGTACAGATATAGGAAGGTCATACAAAATCTCAGTTGCTCAGCAAATTAGATCTGGTGTACAAGATTTTTGGCCACACATATTGTAGTGCAGCACTCAGGTTTACATGGGCAGACACTCAAACTGTAGTTTCAGACATTTGCCTCAACTAAGGAGGTGAACAAAAGGTAATAAGAACAAAATGTCAGTGAAAGAAGTGGAGTTTCTATGACTGCATAGTCATAATCTAAAAGATCAACATTCATAAGGCTGCAAACAAACATGACGTGATAATATGCCATAATAATTTAGCTGCCGGCCGGTGGGGCCAAGCGGTTCTAGGCGCTTCAGTCTGGAACCACGCGACCGCTACGGTCACAGGTTCGAATCCTGCCTCAGGCATGGATGTGTGTGATGTCCTTAGGTTAGTTAGGTTTAAGTAGTTCTAAGTTCTAGGGGACTGATGACCTCAGATGTTAAGTCCCATAGTGCTCAGAGCCAATAATTTAGCTCAACAAATTACTTTTAATAAAATTATTACTTTTAATAAAATTATTTAAACAAATTATTTGGCCTAATCTTTGTGTTAGAAGAAACTGTTAAAAAGAAGGAATTTTTTGATGTATTCAGTCAATTGAATGAGTTATGTTTTAACTGTAATTCCTATAACTTAAACATTGAACAAAGTATAGTTTCAGTTCTCATTATTATGAGGATATATAAAGGACTAATTTTTGGTCTCTACACAGTCAGTCCACGGCCGCTTTTCAGAGGGAAATTATGTACTGTTTTAAGTAACAACAACGCATCAATTAACAGTGGAATTAGTGTAACGCAAATAGGCCGTTAATACAATAACAGTGTCTGTTCAATTTATTTGAGAAATAGTGTCAAACTTACCATATTATTCTGCAAGAATTGTGAACTGTGTGGTTAGGTTTTTACTGCTCATAGGTATTCAAAAGCAAACTATTATAGCAGTATGCTGATGTTTGCCTGCAACCTATTAATGAGGCTTATCAAAATTTACCAATAGTGAACTGGCCATATAACTGTGTAATACTGGGAGGGTTGTAAACAGTGAAAGTAAAGAACTGTGAAATGCAACAGTGGAACTGTTGGCTGCTACATCATTTACAGTAGTCAGTATTGAAATTCCACCCCCACCCCACCCCCCACTTTTCAGCCAGTAACAATGCAGTACAGCAACACCAAGCATTATCAACGAAGAACCAAAGTAGGCGAATGTCACAATGTCTGCTAGTATTGTGAACAACATTTTTATTAAAAATAATATCTGATGTCTATCACTTGCAGTTTTTAGTTACATTTTTTTTTATTTTACCTTTCGTTATAGCATTTCACAAATACTCTGATTTAGAGAGGTCTATAAAATTTTAACAAATCATCAGAAAATCAAAATACAGGATGTACATAAAGTCTGGGAACACTTTCAATTATTGCACAAGAACCAACCGTTATGCCGATATCATACATATGTCATTCTGAAGAGAAACCCTGAAAGTTTTTTTCCTGTATACCACCACAGCGTAGTTTGGTAATTTGCTGATAGTCAGCACTAGTCGCAAACATGGCGAGTTCAGGTGCGGAGCAAGCTTTCTGTGTGTTGGAGTTCGACAAAAACAAGTGTGCTACAGCTGTTCAATGGATGTTTAGTACCAAGTACAGTAAGAAGCCACCAACAAGGGCACATTAAAGATCTGGTGCATGTAACATCTCTACCACGTGATGTAGCAGAGCTCTGGGAGAGAGTACAGGCCACAGTCGATGATACCATGCTGGGATGGGTATGGCAAGAATTTGATTACCATATTGATGTCTGCCGGGTCACTCGGGGTTTGCATATCGAACATTTGTAAAAAAAACTTTCACAGTTTCTCTTCAAAATGTGATATGTATGACACCTATACAAAGTTTAGTTCTTGTGCAATAAATAATTGAAAGTGTTCCCAGACTTTATGTACACCCTGTATTTTAGTTTTTAAGAGCTGTCTTGTGGAACTTCAACATATATTTTTTTCTGAAACCTTTGAAATAATTATGTGACACATTCACTCTTCACCTGTATGATTTGACATGAAATCATCCAGGTAGCAGACTTCAGCTTATTGGCAGAATACTAGGGAAATACAATCAGTCTATGGAGAAGATTGCTTACAAATCACTTGTGTAATGCATCCTAGAATATTGCTTGAGTGTGTGGGACCTGTATCAGATACCAAGGCCTACTGAATGTATACAGAGAAGGGCAGCACATACAGTCACAGGTTTGTTTGAATCAGAGGAGCTTGTGACAGAGATGCTGAAGAAACTGAACTGACAGGTACCTGATCATAGACACAAACTATCTTGAGAAAAGTTATTTACAAAGTTTTAAGAACTGGCTTTGAATGGTCATTCTAGTAATGCACTAAAACCCCCTACCCTCCTATTTACATCTTTCCTGTATGGATCATGAAGACTAGATTAGATTAATTATGGCACACACAGAGGCATTTAAACATTATTCCTGCACTCCACACAGGAATGGAAATGGAAGAATCCTTAATAACAGACACACCCACACACACACACACATGCAAATACAACTCACCCACACATGACTGCACTGTGGCTTCAGCTGCCAGAGACAGCAGTCGGGTGTGAACCGTTTGCACGCGTGCGCGCAGGTGTGTGTGTGTGTGTGTGTGTGTGTGTGTGTGTGTGTGTGTGTTGGTGGGTGGGTCGGTGGGTGTGTCTGTCTGTATGTCGTCTATTTTTGACAAAGGCCTTGTTGGCTGAAAGCTTATTTGTGACTATCTTTTTGCTGTGCCTATATGCATCTCAGCTTCTCCACTATATAGTGAGTAACAACTTTCCTTTTCATAATATTGTCACAGTTTGCTGAAAATAGATTATGCATATCACAGCATACAGTTCCCTATCTTTGGTGGGAGTCTAATGCACTATTTGATAACCTCAGTTATAAATGTGATTATCATGTTTGTGAAACATACATATATTTAATGGTGTTTTGCTAAAAATTTCTAACGAAGACATCAGAAGGAAAAAATACAGGCTTGAATTTGAAGAACAACAGACACACAGTTAATCTGGAAGTCCACTTCAAAAGATGTTGATGTCAATCTTAATAATTAATATTTAAATAAAAATGAATTTTTAATACACCATATTTCTAAAACAGACTAAAAAGTATAAAATAATTTCTCCTACCCCCTAACAGATTCCTAATCCCATACAGACAACACTGAAAATTTTTGACTGTGATTTTTATTGGCTATATACACAGGGTGGGGCAAATAAAAGTGGCCTGGAGAACAGAGTTCCAGGATACAAAGAAACACAGCAGAGTAAAGGAAATACAGTACTAACCTGGCTACAGCAGATGTTGAAAGTGACTACCATTCATCTCTTGGCACTTTTGGGCCCTGGTCAGCAAGTTGCTGAAGGTGGATCGAAGCTGGATTGCTGGGATTGCTGCAATCTCATCTGAAATGTTTTGCTGCAGTTCTTGAAGATTGTGAGGATTGTTCCAATACACCTTACATTTGAGGGCTCCCCACACAAAGTAATCACCTACTGATAGATCGAGAGACCCAGATGGCCACTTAGGGCCATGACTAGATTGACCTCTGCTAAAAACTCCGTCAGGCGTGAAGATTATGTAAATGTGCTCCGAGGTTTGACCATTTGTATGAGAAGTTGCTCTTTCCTGTAACTGTCTTTTCCTCCTCTGTTAATGCTGCCACAAATGGTTTCAAAATGTTGGCAATGTAATGTGCCAAATTAAGCATCAGATGAAAGAAGATGAGACCAATAATGTGGCATGCGACACTGCACACCAAAGTTATGCGGATTCTCCGCTGCCCAGAATCTATGAGTCTGTGGGTTGACATAATCACTCAGGTGAAACCAGGCTTCATCTGACATAAATAAGAGATTCATGTCCAAGTCATTCATTGTTATCTCAGTGAACAACCATTCACAAAACTGGAGGCACTGCGGAGCGTCTCCATGATCAACGTGATACGCCAGTCTCTTGCATCATGCGTTGGGTTGATTTGATAGGACTCTGAAGGATTTTCTGGTGAACTGCATTCACATTTTCTGGTGTATGGGCACATTTGAGAAAAATTTTTGACATGTTTAAAACAGATCCTGTCTGATGCCATTTTCAGACAGTCACTTATCTTTCCACAAGAAACATCTACTGCTCCACTGTGAGTACCATTGTCCAATTTGCACTGCTCCACTCAGACCGCTACAACTGGCACCACACTCTGAACCAGTGTGGATCACGGGGTGGACGTACATAGTATGCGCATCACAGGGTGTGGTTACATGCATATATTCATGACCAGTTGTATCCACTTCTCCGGGCACTTTTATTTGCCCCACCCTGTACTTGTATGATTTAAAATTAAAAACGTGGGTGCATGCAATGGTTAGCAGTAAGGAAGAATCAATTGTGTATTGCACGCACCCCATATTTTTCATTTTAAATCTTACAAGTATTTTATAGCTATTAAAAATTCACAATCACAAACTTCAGGACTATCTATTTCTGATCAGGAATCTGTATGGGATTAGGAGAAATTATTTTATACTTCTTAGTCCAGTTTAAAAACATGGTACACTAAAAATTCATTTTTATTTAAATAATTATTTTATGCTTTTTGGTCTTGTATTTGTGAAATTTTTCAGTCAATTTCAGACACTTTGATAAGATTACAACATAGATACGTGGTAAATTTCAAGTTTATTTCTGTTTCTCTTCACCTGGCTCTATCAGTATACCACTTTCTCCAATGTATAAGTTGCCACAAGACCCTGAAGGCAAAAATCCGAGAGATTTAAGCTCACACAGAGGCTTACCAGCGATCATTCCTCCTGAGGCCATTCAGGACTGGAACAGGGAAGGGAGGCAATGGGAATAGTACAAAAGGTATCCTGCATCATACACCAGGCATTACTATCATCCAGTTCTGAGCAATGTTGATATTTTCAAGTTTCTAGCTCACCAGGATATAGCAGTGGCAAAAAACGTACCCTCCACCACATATTAGTCAAGAAAGTGAGTTAGTACTACTTAGTCAGCCAGTTATTAGCTGTATTTAAAAGTTTGAGTCTCTAGCTCACCGGGAAGTTATTTTGAAATCAACTGCAAAATTTGTACTGAACAGACAGACAAAACGGCAACCTAATAAAAATATTGTAAAAATATGACACAAATATTCGTATGAGTTGGTTGTTAGAACCTCTGAATATGCAACAAAATCACTAAAGTACAGAGTTAACATGTCATCTTCAACTCGAACTTTCCTCAGTATTTCAAAAACACCTAAAGTACCTACTCTCTTCAAAAAATTAGACACTGACAATGAAAACAACTACCACTCAGTATCCAAATTCAGAGTTTTGTCAGAAATAATTGATACAGTTTTCTATATTAGGCTACAAAGCTAGATTTCAAAACACTCATTACAATTACAAAATCAGCATGGACTTAGAAAATCCAAGTCTGCATCCACAGCTATGAATTACGAAGTTCTCTTTACAACACTGGATGACAGAGAATATGCTACTCATATTTTCCTAGATCTGTCAAAACCACATGACATAACTGACCATGACATTCTTATTCAATAGCTATACCAAAAGGTGTCAAAAAGACGTTTCAACACAGTGTGTAAGATCCCACTTAGAAGTCAGTCAGCTAATGCTGATATTATGGCAAGATAACATCAAAGAAGTATTATTAAACTAACAACATATTTATCCAATAAATCACTAAATAAATATGTTGTACCACAGGGCTCTGTCTTATGACTCCTATCACATCTCCTTTACATTTTTAGTATCTGCACTGGTGTGACAATGCCGCTACACTATACTGTCAGTGTGAGCACTTCACGAGCTGGTAGTGGCTCGATAATGTCTGGGGAACAGAACCCCATGAGAGGAAACAAAAACTCACCATGAAAGTCAATCTATGGGAAGCAGGAAATCTGAACCCCCATAGAGATGTGCATGAGGATAACTCAGCATGTGGCTGGTATGGAGGGCTGTTGACTGAGCACTAGACAACAACACTCAGCACAATGCACAAGGGAAGGTCCGCAGCAGTTGAATGCAACATAAGCAGTGGTCTGCTCAGCTCACAACTGCCCACAGATAAACATCTCTATGAGTGGGTCAGCCCATACTATGCACCATGTGCGCCCTCCATGGCAGGTGTCTGCACTATTTCATGGCACTACCCAGCCAGCCCCTGAGATCATATAGTGCTGGAAATGACCCGGCTTGGGCTGTGACCTCTGGTGCGGAAACCAGAGAGGCCACTGGAGAACACAGTAAAGACAAGATGGTGTTCTTCAGCAGCAGTGGAGGCATGGCAACCTCCATCATTGAGGGGGGGGGAGGAGGAGGGGGAGCAGGAGGGGGCCGGGGAGTGGGAGGGGGAGAGAAGGAGAAAGAGGGAGGGGCAAGGACCAAAATCCATGGGCTGCAAATCAACAGGTGCTAGAGTCAGCCTCACTGGAGGGCCTAGGCTGCAGGCAACGGGGAAGCACACCACTTCAAGTGGGAGCCCACACCTGGAATAATGTCATGACCAACCCTTTCACCTGGCGGACCAGTAGACCACAGTGATGATGTCCACCAGAGCACAGGCACAAGCGGTCTGCATGATGGGTCAGCTGCTCCCTACCAAAGTCCACTACAAACAATTGCCGACATTTGTGGCCTACAGTGACATTTGGCAGCCAACCCTGCCACCGCCTGAAGGAGCGAGGCAAAACAACAACCACAGGAGGAAAACATGGCATGCCATGGTGGTCTGTGGCATGTAACTCAGGGTGCAACAAATCACAGAGACCTCACAGCTGGCACCCATGCAAATGTTCCACTGGACTGCACCCAATGACCGGCAGTGCCCAGTATGTAGCCATAAAACTTGACAATGCATCAGCATGGGAAGAGGCAGACACTGACTACTTCATTTGGGTCTTGAATATATGCATGAAGTGCTCCACCTCCAAGTTATAAGCCAGATGAAAGTTGGAAATCAGATGCCACATACCATTATGAATGCAAAAATCTTTAATCTCCCATGCCTTAAACTACCTACCATTACCAGACACAACAATCCTGGGGGATCCCACAATGACAAAAATAACTGACAACACATGACCAGTGGCAGCTGACAATGTGGAGGACAGCTTGGGTACATACAGGAAGGTGGACATTGGATCGACCATGAACTATGACATGTTACATAAAAACGGACCCACGAAATTGACCTGCACCACATCCCAAGGGTGCTCCAGGGTCAGCCAAGGAGAAAACTGGCATGGTGGTGCAATCTGGTTCTGTGCACAAGCCCCACAAGCCCACACCAGACATCTGATGTCATACACGATCGCTGGCCAGTAGACAAATGCCTTCATATGAGTCATACCTCAGTACGATTCATACAACGACTGGGGCGAGCAAGAGCACAACACAAGAGAGATGACCACTCTACAAACATTGCTCCTATGTGAGAACTGTGAGGACCCCATGGACAACACTGAGTGAATCATGTAGGGGACAAAACATACAACAGGCTGGATCTATGCCCAAAGAGATGCCAACCTATCTGAACCGACAAAATTATTTCCCAGAAAAGTGGCATCAGCAGCTATGGGGATCGCAACCTCTCATGCTGTCAATGGAAAATCCGACAGGGTTTGCTGCAAGGCATAATCAAATATGAACACAAGAGCCTCCTGCTGATCGAATTCTGGATTGGATCCCACTGAAAGCCAAGAGAGCACATCAGGAAGCTGTAGCAATAATTACTTAAAAAGAGGGCCCACCATTGCAGTTGGTTGTCAGTCCTACTGGGCCACTTGGAATGCAGACCAAAAATGGATACCAGTGGCTTGTAGTCAGCGATGATGAGGAATCACCCCCCAAACAAGAAAAAAAGAAACTTTTTAACTCCAAAAATAACAGATAGGCCTCCTGTTCCACTTGTTAATAATTATGCTATGTGGTAGAAAGTGTCTTCAGTGTGTAGGCAATGGGCTGTTAGGAGCCATCCAGATTCCAATGGGACAGAATGGCATCAATGCCATACTGGGACTTGTCACAGGTCAGGGTATGACACCTCCCTTACTTTATGAATGCATAAGATTTATTTACCGGTGCATTAATATAATTACTTATATATTTGCACCTGGAGTGGACATAAGTAAGGACGATGCATAACAAAGTATTTTTGTTGTACTTATCTTGTAATTTGCCTGAGTCGGGTAGCTGGTGATTCCTTCTAATTGAAACTCCAGGTCATACAATTTGCACAGGTTTATTTGTTGATGATAACATTTTTCCAAAGTCATCGCAGAATGCATCAAACTTCACATATAGTCTCTTTGACAATCTAACAGCTGACAGACTTACTTACTGACTGAAAAGACATGACTAAAAAGTGAACCCCTAGGCGAACTGATGCTGCATTGCCGTGTTTGCTTATATATATTCCAAAAAATGACTGTTCATTACTTCAATTATTACACCACTGTGAAATTAATAGTTACAATTAAAAGTTACAAATATACAAAGGTTGACAATCAGATTACTTACAGCATAAAATATTAGTTCATTACAGATGAGTTTTAGGTTAGAAATTGTACAATTTAAGATTGAAAATTAAATATGACTTTTTTACAATAATGCGTTTCATTAATTTAATAAATACAAATCAATTATCGATCGGAAAATATTGCTAACATTTACATAATATATACACAAGTTGTTTAACCTCTTTAATGGCTTATAACTTTGAAATATACATCCAAAGGTGGTTCATTAATTATTTTAGTAATGGTATTAACTCTGGTGTACAAATTTAGATTTGAAATTATATATCACTTGAAATTACATGCATTTAAATTTGGTTCTTGCTTTTTGATCGATTTACAATAACATTTTCCAAACTGAACTTTCGAGATCTCATTGCAGTTAATTAATGAAAGTAATAACGATGCTAACATTTATAACTACTTCTAATCAAATGAATTACATACTGATTATTATAGTTCTGAGTAAATGTTGATGGTTCATGGTGATTATTATTTAATTATTCATAAATTTTGTTTAAATATCATTCATAGTATTATATAGTACAATTACATAACAGGAAAAGATGCCATAGTCACATGATTTTTATTCTTTGTGTTAACAGAAAGTACCGATACCCAGCTACAAATTCCATGTATCGAATATTATAGTAATGCTGGGGAGGGGGGGAGTATGTTACAAGGGTTAAAAGTTTACCCAGTTTAAAAGAAGCCAAACAGAAAGCAGAGCACAAGCACTGCTTGAGGGACTGGATAGCTCCTTGACAGTCCACAGACCTGACAAATTTAATGCCCTTCTGCTGAAACTGGTTAAGAGGATAGGAGTTGTGCGGAGCCTGGGGAATGAACTATTAAGGGAATCGTCCAATGCGACACGTCGAAACCTACCCTAAAATTTTTCTCACAGGAATAATACGTCAAAAAAATGAAATGTCAAAATTTTTGCTGCTAAAAAAATGTTAAAGCTACTCCTTTTTGCTGCGCAAGAACCGCTTATAAAAGTGCCCTTCCTGCCTAGTGCATGAATCAGTGTATAGGCAAACACAGCCATGACAAGAGAGCATGACACCACATATTGCCAAGTCGAAAGTGAACAGACGCAAATTTTAAGCACTTAACCCACATGAAAAATTTCTCAAATCATTCATTTTTTGAATAAGTGGCTTTCAATCAACAGCTAAACTGTTGTTACACAAGTGACTGTCAGAGGAAAGAAAATCAAAATTGTTTATGATTACAAATAACTTCCATCAACCAGGACTTTAATTTGTTGAAACAAAATATTTTATAACAATTCCTGTAGCACAGTTCTTACGGTAATTTTAGAAGAATGTATATTTTATCAACAATGAGACCATTGCTTGTTTATTTACTGTAGTCATTACATAAATGCTAAATGTCTACTTGAAGACAGATACAAACATTTTCCTTATACCAGGCACACATGATAAAAGAAAAATTAATGCACTCAGGCACTTCACAGTAATTATTAGATTTATTTAGACAGAATTGGAATGGAGTAGGAAATAGTCATGGCAGTTGTTCTGAATATTATGTTGCATACCAGGCACACTTGATGTAATTAGTAAAATGTGGTATGCAAACTGATAATGCAAAAATGACTGAAGTTTAACACTCTTGTTCTGCTGATAAACATAAAATGACAAAGAGCTATTGGAAATTATATTGTCCAACACTCTTCTGAAAAAATATTGACACTGTTGAAATGGCAGAATTTGGTTTATCGAGGCACTGAATCACACTTTTAGTTCTGGGTGGAATTCTAATTATATTAAGTACGAAACTTCCTGGCAGATTAAAACTGTGTGCCCGACCGAGACTCGAACTCGGGACCTTTGCCTTTCGCAGGCAAGTGCTCTACCATCTGAGCTACCGAAGAACGACTCACGCCCGGTACTCACAGCTTTACTTCTGCCAGTACCTCGTCTCCTACCAGATGCGAGTCGTGCTTCGGTAGCTCAGATGGTAGAGCACTTGCCCGCGAAAGGCAAAGGTCCCAAGTTTGAGTCTCGGTCAGGCACACAGTTTTAATCTGCCAGGAAGTTTCATATCAGCGCACACTCCGCTGCAGAGTGAAAATCTCATTCTATATTAAGTACCTTTTCATTGTCATCCTAAAGACAGAGATATCATTATGTCCAGGACAAGAGCCCAACAATAGCAACTATTTTTTTCTGAAACTGGTAAGAAGACATTTTGTATGTAATACTGAAAATTATTCTCTCCAATTTTTCCGGATTTTACTTCATACGTTACAAAATTTTTGCAACTAAACACATCCTTTATTTAATTTTTGATACTAATTTTGCCTTGAGGTTCCTGAAGACAGATATGAAGCTATAGAAACAGTAATCCACTGATACTTACCACTGGCATTGTTGTACAAGAATGTGTCACAGCATTCATCAACAGCACACTTGAAATGATAAAGTGTGGTTTGCATGGTGTTCTTGCATGAAACCTAAATGATTGGCTTTATGCACAATATTTTAGGGGATAATAAAAAGCTTCGTCTTCACGTCAGCTACAAATTTATCTACAACATTACCTTTTAATGACAACTCCTCTACGAGTTTACTTGAAGTAAACTGTAATTTTGCGACTTCTTTACCCGCATAATTTCGTGCCTCTCTTTTAACCAGGTTGAAGAAGGCTGTTGATCAGTAATGTTCATCTCACTTGCAAATTCAGAGGGCCCAGCCCCCTAATTCTCCCTCAGTAAAGGCGCATTGAGTCTTATGAGAAGTTCTGTTTTTTTCGAATAGTTTTAATTTTGCACTTTTGTGAGTTTCATTTTGGTGCATATTTTGTACTTTGTATCAATGTTTCGTCCATTTATACAATAAAGGTTAGTGTTTACTACACAATATCAGCTTTGCACATTGCTTAAATTTAAGCATTTTCTCCTTTCTTCATTTAACCAAAAAAATTACTTTCTTCTTTGTCACTGGAAGCTATTACTGTACATGTTTTCTTTGGGCTAGAAAGGAACTACATTTTTATTCTAGACTTTTAATTGACATAACAGTCATCACACGAATGTAGTTCATGGAATCATCAGAGTTATTTCAAATTTCTTCTTCTGTTTCCACAATTTATAACGAAAAACTGACATTCGAATGAATGTCCAGTAAATTAACTAATAAATAACACATATGTAAGTCTTCAGGAGAAATAGGTGATTTCGATTGCATACCACATTCTTCATATTTTATCTTTGCATTGTTGGAAACATTAACTGGATTCCACATTACTGTGTAACTCTGGAACCTGCACAAAGATAGATGCTATTAGCAAGTATATATGAAGAAAACACAAAGAAATTGTTGCAGTTTTATCCCCATTGTTAACACTTAGCGATACCAGAAAGGCAACTGCCAATTGTTATGGGCACTAAGTGAGTTCCAAATAAAAGCAAGTAACTATTGTGAACAATTTTGTCATAGGAACTACCAATGGAAACTGAAATTCACTTTATAAATTATAATCATGTTTTGCCATATTATCTGTTTATCTATGTGCCATCAACCAAGGATATGTGCTTGCCATGTAGTGCATGCAGTGTCTGCTACAGCTACAGTAGACACGCACATTTCTCCAAGCTACAAATTTGGCAATTTTCACTACGAATTTGGAAATTTTCAATGTTTTTTAAATAAATACTTGCAGTGTATCTTAGCAACTAAAATTTTGACACTGTGTTTCTTTCAGTGTACTCCTCTTGCATAAGAAATTTTAGGGCAGGTTTCGACATGTCGGATTGGACTGTTTGCTTGTGAGCACAAACCAAAATCATCTTTCAGGTTCTTGGGCACTGGCATGTTGATGACAGCTTTGATGTGGTCTTCTGTCAGGACAAGGCCACTTTTCCTAAGCAAGTCCCAAAAAATGCACCTTAGGTGAAAAAAAACTGCACTTTTCCAGCTTTAAATGAAGGCCATTCTCCAGAAGGCTTTGGAAATTCAACTGAATGTTTGATAAATTCTCGCTTGGTAGGGCACATTACCCAGACATCATCATGGTAATTGATGCAGCAGGGAATGCCCTGAATTACCTGTTACAAATACTGTTGATAAATTCTTGGGGCAGGCAAGCGATTAAACTGGCAAAGCCCAAATGGAGTGCTGAGGACCAAGAAAGTCCAAAAGACTGCATCCAACAGCAACTGCAGGTTGGAATTGTCCAAGTCGATGTGGGAAAATTACTGACCTCCTGACAACTTTACCAACCATGGTGGAATTGGATACAAATCCATGACACATTGCATGTTGACCATCTGTTTAAAATTGCCACAAAGGCACAATGCACTGTCGGGCTTTGGATTTACCACCAAAGGGGTGGCCCACTGACTCAAGAGAATAGAAGAAATGGTGCCTTGGTCCTGCCACTGCTGCTACTCAGCCTTTACCTTGCAAGGGAATAGGGTGGTAGCGACGAAATTTAAGTACCTCTGATGGTGTAAGATAAACATGTGCCTCGAAATTTACAGCCAGGCCCAAAGTATTCTCAAACAGTGGGCCGTAGGCCACAGTACGGAGCCCAAACTACGAAAGTCAATGGAAAAAGACGCTATAGTCCATTTAAAATTACCTGACAGCTGGCATTTGTCACTTGGTGCTACAGTGTTGCCACATCGGCTATCGCTCAGTTAAACATGACACGAAACCACAGTGGGTCACTTCAAAAGTGCTGAAATGCTGTCCACATAACACAGAGCAATATTAGAAGCTGCTGCCATTAGGTATTGCGGGAACGCAAGAAGCTCTGTTCACAGCTGATTTTAAATGACCAATGACTGAATTGCGGCTGACGACGCATTTTGTAGGCCTGAATTTATACTCATGTACTAAACTAAGCAGCAATGGCCTTGCCACAGTGGATTCACTGGTTCCCGTCAGATCACCGAAATTAAGTGCTGTCAGGCGTGGTCAAAACTTGGATGGGTGACCATCCAGGCCGCCATGCACTGTTGCCATTTTTCAGGATGCACTCAGCCTCATGATGCCAACTGAGGAGCTACTCGACGGAATAGTAGCGGCTCCGGTCAAAGAAAACCATCTTAACGACCAGGAGAGCGGTGTGCTGACCACACGCCCTTCCTATCCGCATCCTCAGCTGAGGATGACACGGCGGTCAGATGGTCCCGATGGGCCACTTGTGGCCTGAAGATGGAGTGCTTACTAACTAACCTAAGCACAACCTCTTGAAGTGCAATGTTTCTGAGAAAACAGCAGTCGGTAACCTGTGGCAAAACTATTGATCATCCTCACTTTGCTAATGGCAATTAAAGCTGACCTGTACCAGCTAACTCAAAACAGAAAAAAATTCAGTTTCAGTGCTAAAACTGAACTGCAGCTTCTCACTTCTTCTATGCGAGCTGATGCAATACTGACCAATGAGCAGTCCTAGTTGGAACTCATTTACAGGATATAGGCATCAACGGCAGATTACAAAAGAAAGTAGGGCGATAGGAAGAAAAGTATGAGAAAATAAAAAAGTCAATATGATGTTGAAAATGAGTGAACAAAAGATTAAAAATAAAAAAAAAAATAGATTGAAACCAACTAATTGAAAAGAATAATAATCAGAGCCATTTTGATAAAGATTTAAAAAAGAAAAAACAATGTCTCACAGCGATATTTGAACCCACATACTTTTGCACTATACACTTGACATTACCACTGCACTACAGTAGACCTTCTCAGGTCATTGATGCAAAGATCATTTTGCACCTTCAAAAAGTCTGATTTTACACCATATTGTATGAAGTTTACAAACTGTACACCAATCTCTGTGAGGATAACTGAATATGTGAAGGCAAATTGTGTCTTGTGCAAAAGAATCCAATAGTCTTTGGCTAAAATATGTAAAAAATCTGCATATTTCATTACCATGGTTTTGGGTGTGTTTGTGTTGTTTTGGGTGTGTTTATCATGTGTGATGAAACACAAAATAAATGGGCTGAATCCAGCCCAGGCTCCAAACACGACAAGAAAAAAAAAACAGACAAGGAATTGGAAGTTAACTGATCATTTGTTGTGGTAGTTTAGCAACAGCGAGCAGTTCAAGCATGAAGCTGAGTGCTCAGACTGGAGGAAGACACCTCCAACACGTGAAGTGTCAACTACCAAGTAATCTTAATCAGACTATAAATGCAGTTTGTCAACAATATGGAAGTCAACAACACAAAGAACGTCTAGCCCAAAACTTTTTTGAGCCAAAGGTGAAATGACCACTAACAATTTAAGTTACCCTTCCACATTCTTATAATGTATACAGATGGAGAATTGCCCCCTCAAAGGACTGCAACAACCTTATGCAGTGGCCATTGCAACTCCGGGCATCCCAAGAGCCTGTACATATCTCAATTAATGAGGTCAACCATCACTCCGGTGTTGACTTGAAATGTAACCAGCCATGCCTCCACAAACGACGTCAGAAAAATACACAGGGGCAACCCTCAAGGGGCATCAGGGATGGCTCACAATTAAGCAAAAACACAGGAGCTTCCAACTACTGACTCATGGCACGCCAACTGTTACAAACAGCTGTCAATTGGCCTTTCTGATGGAATACCACACACACGGCTTCCAAATGCTGGCAGTCACAACAAATGGGCAACACATAAGAATTGGGATAGAACTATTATCTCACCCAGTGAGTGGAAAGAGAATGACACACAAGAGCCCAAAAACTACCGGACACAGAAATTACAATGCTGCAACCAAAGTGAACCTGATGTCCTTTGCACAGGCAAATGACAGGCAGTACCATGACGCCACTGTGCCAGAACCATCAGTGGCCTCCACACATGGTGACTCGGTGGAAGACATGGCTGGGTCAGGCAAGGTCAATTCTCTAGTCTGAAACTCAGGATTAGGCATTAAACGTACAACCACATCTTGAATTGGTGAATGTGCATAAGAGATAACATATTGAGACACTCAAAATAACACTTACGTGACGGAGCCTGCAAATCAGTGATACAACTGCCCCATGCACTTGTGGTGCTGGTAAAAAGCTGCAACCATGTCACTCCATATGGGTTTGGTGTCCAAAATACTGCATTATCAATTGGCAAAGATCATCAGAGGGGAGTTTCTCAGGTCAGTAGAGGGCTTCAAATTTTAGACAACTTTGTATAAAGCCATACTGCAGGGCAGCAGGATTGGTGATGTGCCATACCTGTCAGTGCAGGGCGAGTAGTTCTCCCATTTTTCTGTAGACTCATTGAAACCAGCAAACAGTATCGGGGGCAGAGAAGAAAACTGCACAATGAGTGCCTGACCCATTGCCAAAGGGGCAAGGGTGTGAAGCAACTCTGCATTCTGATTCATCAGCACTTACATCTCCTCCTGATACTGCTGTTCCATTTGCAGGTGCAATTGCTCTTGCCAGCAATGCAGATATGCTAGGTCCATGCTGTTCCAAATTAATACCAGGAAAAGGGAATCAAAAAATAGGGGCATTGCATGTGTAAGAGCATCCTTTGTTGACACACTAGTACCTGCCATGGCATGACAATTCCACTACAATACACTGTCAGGACGTGCACTTTATCGGCTAGCAGTGGTTTGATGATGACAGGGAACAGAACACAGTAAGAGGAAATGAAAACTCACATGTGAGCCAATCTATGGGAAGCAAAAAGTTCGAACCCTCAAACACACAAGACACACACACACACTCACACACACATGTACACTGTATAGCTACATTGTGCTTCACTGATTTGTAGTTGCAGGATACTATGTTTCTGTACATACAGGAAAAAAAATTTGCATCACATCAGTTCGGAAAGTTTCGGAACTTGTACAGAAAATTGGAATAGGGATCAACATAAATATCATTTCCGCCCTTTTTATTGTTCATGAAAACCGCACATTGCATGTTGTGAACTGTCAACCATGAAGACGAATGCCTTGCCAATATGCTGCTGATATGGTTGCACTGTCAGTCAGAGGATGGCATTCACGTATCGTATAGCCATTATGGTGCCTTCCATGACCCTTCCTGGCACAAAGTAAAAATGCAGACGCGATTGGACCTCGGTATGGACCGTCTACGCATGGTTGAACTACAAACAACACGAGCCGTGTACCTCATTCCTCATGGAATGATTGGAAAATCAATTACAAATCTACTGAAACCAGTAGTTTGTACTTACTTCAACAACTAGAAGCCCATGCTGAATTGCTGCTGGTGGACAAGGTGTTTATAATTACCATGAAATCCCTATTTTACATTTTCATGCAGTCCAGACTTAAAAAACACAAAACTAAGGAAAATGCAGAATTGAGGAAAATGTGAACCCACCCCCCCCCCTCAAAAAAAAAAAAAATAAAATAAAAAAATAAAAAAAAATAAATAAATAAACTAGCAAAAACACATGTAATTGGCATATATGATTAAAAATCACAATCCTCTCCAATACTTTGTACAAAATCTGTCTATGTGAAGGAAATCAAATGTACAATACAATGTTTATACACTAATTTGGGATAACGAATTTAATTAATTCTTAAAAAAAATCACAGACACATAACAGCAAGTAAAAACTCATTAAAAAAAATGAAACTGGTATCTGAGACAAGATAATCGAGCTATTTTCCAACAAGCTACGATCACAAATTATACACTCAAAACATCCATTTTTGAGACATCATCCTTTATGTTCACCCCAAAAAAAAACTTATCAACATGATGAGTTAAACCAAAAATATCACAGCAGTTAAGTGGTTAAACCATAAGCATAAATGAAGACATCTGCTTAATGACAAACTTTGTCATCTTCACTGTTAATGTTTTAAAGTTTTCTTACAAATTGCACTTCATGTGCTCATATGCTCACCACCATTAAAGTGTCATTTTAGGCTTGATAAGAGAAACAGAGACCCAAAAAAATGAGTTTACTTTCCCAGTTGACATTAATAACTTCTTAGAAGCCAGTTTAGTGAATTTCTGTACACTGTATAAAACCTAAATTTGACAGAAAGCTCAGGTACTACAGTTTTCCTTCATGCTCTTTATGACTGCTGCCAGTCCTTACAATCTACAGTGTATGGTGCAAAGTGTAGACATGAGTAGTGTATGTAGTTGTTGCAACTGCATTGTGTCAGATTTGAACACAAAAGTCTTTAAAACGTATGCTCACAAAACCCTTCTTCTATTTCCAGCTGACATCTCTATCACAGCACTTCATTTGCATGAGAAGCATATTTTCAGCACTTCACAAAATGCTTTCACCCCTACCTGCACTCCCGTCATTGAAGGGACACTCCCCCTCTCCATACATCCAGTATGAGAGCTCATTTTACATGTGTTAGTGTGGTGTGCTGTGGTGGCTGTACTGGCTCTTGGGTGACTTAACAGGTCACCAGCCAATAAGAGTTCACTATCCAGAACTGGGTGACTTTTCCTCGATTACGACTGAGCATATTCTTCAAGACTCAGTGTTTTAATTTAAGAGGTTGATAACTGATATTGTTGCTCAATACAGTACAATGGAAATTCATGCAAAAAGATGGGACTGATTTATAAGCGGCACAAGAAAAGGTGGTGGCTGGGGCCCTTTACCACGTATTGACTCAACTGTCTTGTTTTTCCATTACCGCTGGAATCTAGCAGTAGTTGTATCATAATTGCATGGTGAAGCTAAATGTTGCAAGTTTGTTGGAAACACTGATCATGTATTATGTCAGCATTTCCTCTCTCACGTGTCCACAACAGCCCAAAACATTCCCTTAACTCTGCCACCACCCATGGTGTGAACCATCTGTCATTTGTGCCATTTATAACTTGTTCAGTCACATCAAATGTCAATAGGAAGAAAACAGGATGAAGTCAAGCAAGACATCGAGTAAGAACTTAGAATTGAGGTAAACCATACAAGGAAGAAATGTAAAATCAGGAATTTTTAGCACTGATCTTATGGGTTTTGCACAGGGACTATGAATTTATGGTGTAGAATCATGAAAAATATAAAATCAGGGGACCTAAAATTAAAGTTTTACTGTAATACATTTTATATAGTCCCACTGAGAAACTTATTGAGGTATTCTTAGAGAAATCTAAATCATTACTGCACCATTTGGCAGACAGAGGAACACAGATGATAACCAGTGAAGTCAGGGCTGGTGATCTAGGGGAAAAGTGTGGGCCTGGAAACTGAAAGGTTGTGGGATCAAATCATGGTCAGACCATAGGTTTTTCACTCGGTCTTTTAACTTACAAGATTAGCCAGGCATGGTGCATGGTTCAGATTACGTATTAAAATGTAGGACATCTTTCCCCAGTTGGATAACTGGGGTAGGTTAGGGAAACACAAGTCGACAAAGTGGCATCCAACTGAAAGACCTGCACCAGATCATTGAGCCATGTGTAATTGTCTTCATTATTATAGTCAAGATTTTAATATTAATTTTCTGAAAGACTAAGATAAAAGAAATGATTTGAAATGTTACTTAACAATTATAACATGAGTACTTTAGCCAATTTCCCACCAGAATAACACAGGAAAGGTGTATCTGAGTACAGTGACATGGTATCATGGAAAACACTTCCCTTTAATTTACGTCTATGGTCACAAAACTTTTCTTTAACAGATTACCGGTTTCAGTCTATAATAGCCGTCATCAGATCTGCAGCAAAAAATGGGAAAAACATAAATATACTCGCAGATTGTCTACAGCTTAAAAACAATACATAGACCATAATGAAAAGTACTACTGACAAATACATGCATTTGTGCACTTTAAGTATGAAGAGACATACCTGTTTTATAAAAACAAAGTCCTAATGTACTGCAGCCATAGTGGCATCGTCAAATGTTAAATGCAGAATCAGCACCAGCATCGTCAAATATATATAAATAACATCATATGCACGAGTCATGTTGTCAGTAGCACTACTGTTCAAAACAAGCTGCCATACAGTAGCCACAAGATGTTTGTGTTGTAATTTCACCAGATGGCACTAATGTTGGCATATACTTGTTTTTAATAATTGATTGAACAGTGAAAATAAAGGGGAATTCAATAGTTGAAGCCTGTAATGAGCTTATAACATATAACAGGCATTACAGTAACAATCTTACTTTTGTTGTGTTCTTTTTCATTGCTTTTTATTACTGCACTAATAAGACACCAGAGCAACCCTGGATCACAAAAGGAATCAAAATATCATGTGTAAGGAAAAGGAAGCTATTTGAAATGTTAAGTTAAAAAGAGGACGACGACTGATTACATATTACAAGAAATACCGTGCTGTCTTAAGGAAAATAATTAAAAATAAATGGTGCAATGTGTGATGCTAGTAATTCATTTTAGACTATAAATCTATTTGGACAACAGCCAAAAGAGTATCTAGAAAATGAGCAAGGAATGTGAAGACCTTGTAATTAAAGAAAATAACCGACAATAAATGACAGCAGTTGGGTAGAAAATGTAGTTAACAAAAACTTCCTTTAAGTAGCTCAGGAGACTGGCAAGGACAGTTCGGGTGATAAAGCATCAGAAGACATGCAAGCATCAACACCAGTCACATACAGACTAATCAGAATTACTCCACACTCTATCAAAGAACTTAAGAATGTAATTAGAGAGGAAATAAGACATTACAAGCACTCATTGCATAGAAACCACTGAATTAAAACGAAAAATAAAATCTCCCAAAAATTATACCAGGGAGCTTGAGGGAAACATTACCAGAATGAAACATAGCCAAAAGTCTAACTTTGTTTACGATCTTAAATGCATCAGCAAACATCTGGCAAAAAAGGATAACACAGATACAAACCACAAAACTGAAATGATACCAAAAATGCATAAAGTGACAATTTCTAAGAGTCTGCCTATTACAAATACATTTGCGCATAGGGATTTGATCACAAAAGAAAACTATAAGAAAAACATGGAACTTATTTTAGCTGACATCCATAAAATAAAGTGTAAATCACTTCTATATAGGATATTAGATTCTTATTAGCAGCTAGAAACAACAGTTAAACCAAATGCACCTTTAAAGGAGATCATAAAAAGGGTGGTAAACCTTAAAAAAAGGTATGTAAGTGGTAATCAGAGATACAGATGAGATTGCTAGACCCCTCCAAATCACAAAAAATCATGTACGTGAAACATTCAAAATAAAATTAAAAACATTCCTAACTGGTCACTCTTCCTACAAATTATCTGAATATCCAGATTCAGGGATTAAAAAGTTCTGTAAGCTACATGGTAAGTAGCAGTGTTAATTATAAAGCTGTATGAAAAGTAGTAATGTATTGTAAATAGGATTCAGTATTTACAGATATAAGAAAATATTATCTTTAAAAATACCACTGTAATCTAGTAAATATTAAGCTACCATACCAATAGCAGATAAATAGCAGCTATTTCATAAACTAAGAAGGCATCAGCTTTTTTCAAAGTAGCAGCTTTTCTCAAAGTAGCAGCTTACTTTCTAATTTACTTGATTAAATTTAGACACTATAAATGTGAAGGATATTGAATGAGTCAGTATTTTTACAATGTTAACAATACAGCTGCACACAATATGGTTAATTCATGAAAAAACTCACTGTAACAACATGGGACACTAGAAGAAATAAAAACATATTACATACATCAGAATTAACACTTATGTGTACACATTCAGATTAACAATATCAAAGTAATTGAGCAACAATATAACATTACAGCAACAAATAGTTTCATTTATGCTTACATTGCATGGATAACTCAGTTGTATAATAAAAGCTTGCTCCTATGAACTAAAAAATTCACTAACTGAATAGAACGACTTTTGTATTAGATATTCCTTCAGTTTGCTCTTGAACTTTGGTGTTTTAGGAGCAAGACGTTTGATGACACTGGGTAGAGCATTGTAAATTTTGATGCCTGTATAATTTACTCCTTTCTGTACAAGGGTATAGTTTGACTGGTTACTATGAAAGTCCTCTTTTGACATTGTGTTGTGACCATGATACTAACTATTGGTTTTGAAAGAGAGTGGTTTTTGTTAATGAAACATACAAGGGAGTATAAGAACTGAGATATCATTGTAAATACCTGTAATTTCCTAAACAGATTCCTGCATGAGTGCCTTGGTTGCACACCACTCATGTTACATATAGCTCTCTTCTGAGCAATAAAAAAACTTTTTTTGCCAAGGGCTGGTTGCCCCAAAAGATGATTCCATACACCAAAAGTGCATGGAAATATTCGAAAGAAGCAGCTCTCCTTATGTGTGGTTGATGCAATTATGCATAAGGCAAATGTTGCAGAATGTAGCCTTTTTTCAAGATCTAGGATATGGTTGGACCAATTTAGCTTGCAGTCTATGTACACACCCAGGAACTTAGACAAGTCAACTTGCTTTATTTGTTTCCCATTACATTCTATATTTATATCCCCCGGTTCTTTATGTGCTGTGTGAAACTGTACATAATGAGGTTTTTTTTTATATTTAGAGAGAGTCCATTACAGTTAAACCATTTCAGAATGCATCAAATGCATTGTTTGCAGATGTTTCCCAGTTGTTCCCTGTTGCTTTGTCAACTAGAAGAGAAGTACTGTCAGCGAATAGTGATAGTTTTTTGTTAATACAGTATACAAATTAAGTTTTCTATGATTTCTTTGTCTTTTGCTAATGTTCCACATCCCTGAAGATTTTCCTTCTTGATGAGATCTACTGAATATGATGAATGAATATAATTACTCACCCTATGCTTAAACAGCATTATACACAACATCTTAATATAAAAATTGATGCCTCAAATCATAATACGACACAGACAACCAATGAATTAAAAATGAAAACAAAAGAACTGCTGTAAATTTTGAAATGGGAGGGAAGAAACAGGTATGTGAAAAATAAGTTTTTTTTCTCATTAGGATGAACAAATTAAAAATATCAAGTGTGACCAGCCAGCCACAGGGGACTACTAATAAGCAGATAAGAAAGGAGTAAGCAGAAATCACAGAAAAGAAAATAATCAAGGCAGTACACACTACAATAGATCAGTGGATGTCAAAGGAAAAGGCATAAGACACAGGATAGAAAATGATCAGAGCAGTGCCAACTACAATTGAGCCGCTGTTCGGAATAATACAAAGAAAGAAAGAAAGAAAGAAAGAAGGAATTTGTGGGAATAAAGGTGTTTTGGCGGAAAAAATTATTTGTGAAACGGAAAATATCAAGATGGCTATCAGTGGACCTATGAACCTGTCACATCTATCAATAATGTTGTCTCAGTTACTGCACATTCACATGGCAGACAAGATCAACCCACTGATTTGATAGAAATAACAGTTTCAGAGGAGCAACATTTAAACTGAAAGTGAGTGGTACTGTAGATGCTCCTCATATACAGAAAACAATTCAAAACTCTGTAATGAAGATATTTGACAAACATCTTCAGTCCCAATATAACAAAACAGAATATCTGACAACATAAGAAAATCAGGGATTGTTTGAAAACTGAGGATTTAAATATAATAATAATGCAAGACTTAGAAGGTTTTTCTGTAATTTGTCTTTCTCAACACTGGCTTGATGAGACCTTAATAAAATCTGTCTTCCTAGAAAATTTATATTGGTTGACTAATGAAGGTCAGTATGAGGAATGCCCATATTCCCAAAGCATAACACAGAAGTTACAAGTATTCCTAATATGATCACGCAAAGTAGAAAAAAAAAGCAGAAATGGCAGCAATGAAAATTGCAAAATTAAATTTTACAACAGCCACAGTTCACGCACCGTAAACAAATCTTGCACAACATCAACAACTAAAACTACAGCAGGAGCAGCAGCATCAACACCATCAGGAACTACTCTAGCACATTACTACTTCACTACAGCTGCACTCCATTAGAAAATTCTGGGCTATTTCTGGAGAAAATGGAATGGATCCTAAATAAAGAAGGATGTGAGGTTATAGTTTGTCATACCTTTAATAGTGGCTTTTTTAGTAATCCCATCAGACACACAGGTCAATGATTCAGGCATATCAATATGTGTAACATTACATACATTGAGCAAGGATGCCTGAGCATACATTGAGCAGGATCAAGGCCAATATCAAAACATCAGTCGCACGAATAGAGATGATTCCAGAACATTTTTCCACACAAGTCGAATTATCATTTGGTGCCACTTCTCCCCCCTTTTCACTTGCTCGCTTTCATCCAAGCCAGTTTCCACTACTACTTGATACACACCGTAAACAAATATTGCACAACATCAACAACAAAAACCACTAAAACTGCAGCAGGAGCAGCAGCATCAACACCGTCAGGAACTACTCTAACACATTACTACTTCACAGCAGCAGCACTCACAGGCTCTGTTGCCCATACTGACATTGCAACCATTAAGTGAAGCTCATGAATTTAAATTTTAAATGGTTTAGTTTTCATTCACTAGTCAATCTGATTGCTCTTCCCCGTACTTCTGAGGATTGTCTATGTTGTTATGTACAGACAGCTGACACCACAGTCCTTCATGATCAGACATATCTAGTACAGCATGTCCAAGATAAAAGCAACCCTGCCCTATAAGCAACGCAGTGTAATTGTACTGTTTTCCAATCTTCTAATCATGTGATGGGTGTGGTTAATTGTCAAAGCTTCAGCTTTTGCTTGAAAGTGCAGTGAACATCTCTTCTTTGTTCTCTGAATTATTTATATGAAATATTCCATATTCATGAAACAAAAGGGGTGTTTTCAGTTAGAGCTTACATCTGTACTGGTTTTTTTAAAAAGAGTTGCAAAATTTTTCTTGAACTAGTCCAAAACTCCAGTATTCCAGCAAAAAGTAGTATTCAGAAATTGATATCAAAATAGTTTAGCCATAAGCTTTCAGTTCAAGTTCCTGAAATTACTGTTAGCCCAAAAAAATATGTAAGGCAGATTTCACAACAGACAAGTGGTAAACATACATCTTGTCATTCTGTACTTAAGTGCTTAGACCAGAAACCTTACCAAGTTTAATGGGCTCAGGTATTACTTCTAGCTGATAAAGAAAAGGGGATTTAGTATTCTGACTGATTCCTATATGTGGAGTTTGGTTAGCAAAATTCCACATATTAAAATGAATTGTATCTTCAACCTTCCCATTTAGCTTGTATGTGAAGCACTCAAACTATAATGACAAATGCCATTAAGATGAACAAACCCTTGCAATAATATTTTTATATGGTATTCAATAGGGAGAAAGGTAAAAGCTTGAAAAAATGTAAGAGAGAAGTAACAATTATGAAATGAAACTGCAAATGGAAACTTAAACATTAGCCTCAAAAATTTAAATTTAATACACTATAAAATCCAAAGTTCATCATTAAAATACTCAGAAAGATGCTGTATAAAAATAGTATTTACACGTTTAAGCTGGAGTTCATGTAATATCTCACGTAACTGTCTCTCCAGATTAAGAGCATCAGGTTCTTCAAGCATTTCAACCTCGCCTGTTAACTGCATTCTCCTCCTGCAGTGCAAATTGAGAAGAGTACTCGTTAAATTATTTCAACAATACTCAGATAGTTTGTATCTATTTACTTACTTTATTTTTTTAAATCTAGACACATATGAGATACAGATTAATTTACAACTGTATCCAATCTCTCCCAGTCCCACTTTGCCAATGACAGTCATTGAATCAAAAGTAAAACTGGGTACGTAGTATCTATTCTAAAAAATGTGGACAGTTTACGAGAGTGAAAGTAACCAGAAATTGCATTAAACTGTCCTATCTAATAATTTAAGGAGAAAGACTGGATATATAAAATTCTGACCAAATTCTATGTAAATATTAAACTAAGGTATAGGCATAGTCCATTTCAATTCAGGCAGACTAGGACAAAATCTTACCTTCATAGTCTCGGATGTTATTGAATTTAGCATATGTTGAAACTAAGGACTAAGTAAGGAACACGTATTTCTTTGTTTTCTCCAAAAAAAATTCTGCTCCGAGATACGGCCCTTCAAAGATGACACTGCGCATACCATTTTGAAGATGCAAATTTTGCAAAAAAATTTTAAAATATTGTACACATTTTGTTGGTTTTTTTATTTGAAAGATAATTGCTTTATGATATACAGGACATAAAAACCCCTCTGAGGCCTGTGATCATTTTTATGTTAATAATTGGCAACCAATGTTGTACAATCGTAATCAAGTCATGAGATGTTCAATTGACTCTTTTTATTACATGTTACGTGTTTCGGGATTACACCCATCTTCAGACATCTGTTACAAAAAAGTACAAAACATAAGTGAACAGCACATTCAACACGTCTCAATGTTACAGAAAATGAAATCGGGTCATATGAGTTACATACCACACACTTCAACTCCTTCCTAACCAACCGGGCATGCAGCCTTGACGACTCAAAGAAAGTGTCCAATAACATATGATTATAACTGCAACACAAGCAGTCTTGAAGCAGAGCGAATACTGACGCTAAACAAGTCAACTAGCAGCGAAGCATCCTCGGTAGGGGGCACTGCATGGTCATGTCCTCCAAGCGTTCACATGTAATTTAATAATAATATACTCAGAATGTAGCACCTAACAGGGTGTAATTATGACTAGCAACTGGAATGGTACTTCCGTACACGTTAACACTAAAGCATTTTTTTTTTTTTTTTTAAATTTAAGAACTCCAAATTTTTACATTGCCATACTATACCTAAAGCCAGTAGTGGCACTAAGCACAACTCAAACCATATGTCAATATAATATAAATAATTTGGGGGGAGAGGGTGGGTAGGGGGCGGGGAGGGGCGGGGGGGGGGGGGGGGGGGGGGAGGAGGAGTTCCTTCATGAATAAACATTTCAACCTCCCAAATCTCTAAAAGAATACCACCAAATTAAGTATAACCAACAGTATCCATCATAAACTAAATCCCAGTGATCAGCTCACATATGCAAGTGTCTTAGGTACCATCTATTAAAGCCAACAGCAACCACGTCAGCGGCAGCCATCCGCCTATCGAATTACAGCCAAGTGATATTCATGGGCCATGATTGCCCAAATAGAAGCCTTCAAACAACAACTTACACCCCTCCACCACATGGAGAAAAGTTTAATGGTGAGAGGAAGAAAATTTTCATAAAATCCCAAAACACACACGTGGGTTGTACCTCATACATTCCTTATATAAACGAGTGGCACGACAATTGCCCGAGTCCTACCTATGCTATCCGGATACTGGAGAGCTCTGGATCTAAAAAAGAAACATGAAAAGTGTTAAAACTTTGAAGTCTAAAATCAATAAAATAAACCATTGTGTTACCAAGGGCCACCCAAAGGGTACGGTGGTGAACAAATGCGTATATGCCAACCTATCTACCCATCTAACTTTCCCCATATGACATTGAAGTAGCCAACCACTCAGCAAAAATCCTAGCCTATCATAATGGTACATACACAGAACACCACCAGCTCCTATAAAATACACTATCATAACTTCTTATCAGAGGCTAACAGCTCCAAACTTAAAATAGTAACTGTTCTAACAAGCCAAAAAACCAGTTGTTCCCATCGGAAGCCTGTTCATTAGAAACTGGGTGGGCAGTGTGCTGTATCCGCGCATAGATCTCCAGATCTTCGAAATTATCTAAAATCTTCCCTTTTGGTTCTAAATGCAGAATCCTTAGACTATCTTCTATTGGGTCCAGCTTATGGCCAGTCTCCCTCATATGGCACCCCATCCCACTATTATTACTATAGTTATGTTCTCTAAGCACATACTCCACATTTAATTTCATATACACCGGATTGCTGAAATTTATCTGATTTCCCGTCTTCCTGATGTCACATTATTTCCCCCAACTTCTTCCTTGTATGGAAGCCTACATGAATGTTAGCTTTCCTGAAGGTTCTAGCTATTTTTTGGTAACATGGTCCAACATACTCCACTGACACAAACTTACTATATAATTTTTGGTGGCCCAGCTGATCATTTCAATCTCCCTATCAGTGGCTTCTTTGCTCAAATTAACCCTTCTTCTATTTCTAGGTGACATCTCTGTCACAGCACTTCATTTGCATGAGAAGCATATTTTCAGCACTTCACAAAATGCTTTCATCTCTACTTGCACTCCCGTCATTGAAGGGACACTCCCCCACTCCATACATCCAGTATGCGAGCTCATTTTACATGTGTTAGTGTGGTGTGGTGGCTGTACTGGCTCTTGGGTGATGTAACAAGTCGCCAGCCAATAACAGTTCACTATCCAGAAATGGGTGACTTTTCCTCGATTATGACTGAGCATGTTCTTCGAGACTCAGTGTTTTAATTTAAGAGGTTGACGACTGATACTGTTGCTCAATACAGTACAATGAAAATTCATGCAAAAAGATGGGACTGAGTTATAAGCGGCACAAGAAAAGGTGGTGGCTGGGGACCTTTATCACATATTGACTCAACTGTCTTGTTTTTCCATTACCGCTGGAATCTAGCAGTAGTTGTACCATAATTGCGTGGTGAAGCTAAATGTTGCATGTTCGTTGGCAACACTGATCGTGTATTATGTCAGTATTTTCTCTCTCACGTGTCCACAATAGCGCAAAACATTCCCTTAACTCTGCCATTAAATGGAAAACAATTAAATGACAAGGTCAGTCGTAACAACTCCATAAACTCAACGACTTCATTATAAACCATCTTACCATTCCTTGGCAAATTTTTGTGAAGAATCTCCAGTGTCTCATTGACCGGGATGTCCGTATACAAATTAACTAAATCAAATGAGACTAACACAGCCCCTCGGGCACCCTAATATTTTGTAGAAGGCCAACAATCTCAAAACTACTACAAACACTAAAGGTCTCCTTAAAAGTATAATATTCTTTCAGTTTATCATGTCAAAATCTATTCATATAGTAATCTGGGCTTGAACAAGCACTAATAATTGGACGGAGGGGTTTCTCAATTTTATGGAGCTTAATTTGAGCCCTCGACTGTGGCATTTTGGGATTCATCATGAAAAGCCTCTTTCTCTTTACAGCTGAGTCAAACAGGAAATGCGAGTCATTAACACATTTTTTAATTTCTCGGCTAAACTGAGTTAGGGGCTTTTCACTGAAAAGTCTTAGGGTCTTAGCAATGTAGTCACTATCCTTAATCAACACAACGGCGTTTCCTTTATCAGTTTTGACTACAAGATCTTATTGTACTCTAATTTTAAATTTAGTTTCTTCACAGTATAAGAAAATGTACCTGGAAAATGTGGCATATGTCTAGCTCGCATTAGTGCATTACAAGTTGCCACAGCTATATCGGCCTACAAAATTTTGAGAACTTTTGCTAAATCACATCCATTCTTAACCTCGGTAATCACCCTCTTGATGATTTTGCCATTAGTCTGTGAAGATATGTTATTGGACACTTTCTTTGAGTTGTCAAGGCTGCACATCTGGTTGGTTAGGAAGGAGCTGAAGTTTGTGGTATGTAACTCATATGACTCGATCTCATTTTCTGTAAAGTTGAGACGTGTTGAATGTGCTGGTCACTTATTTTTTGTACTTTTTTGTAACAGATGTCTGTAGATGGGTGTAATCCCGAAACGCGTAACATGTTCTAATAAAAGAGTCAATTGAACATCTCATGACTTTATTGCGATTGTACAGCATTGACTGCCGATTATTAATTGCTTTATGATTACAAAGAAATCCTTAATTTGGACTTATCTGTCAAAGTTCTTGTACTATAGCGGTCTGAACTATTTTTATAATTTATGGAAAAAAAATCTTGTTTCAAAAATGCCAGTCCATAAACTTTTTGTTTTTTTCTGTTGATTAGTACCATATAGTTCTACATTCCCTGAAAAGGAGAGCTTCCACTTTTAGGTTTTATAAACAATTGAAGTTTTTATTACCACATTATCACATAACAGGCTCATAAAAATCAAAACCTAACACAATTTTAGTTTTGAAAGATGAGTAAGAGACTCATTTATCAAGCATTTTAAATGGTGCCAAAATGTATGTGAAAGGTCCAAAGACTTAAAGGTTTCAATTTATAAAACTTCTTTGCACTGTCTTTTGTACTGAAATTAGCCAGTCAATGAACTAAAAATGTGTTCCACTGCTTCAGGATCTTCCTTTGATATAGAGTGATGCCTTCCTGTTGAACCAATAGGAACTGGAGCACTTACAATCTTCAAAACATTGTGAACAGGAAGTGAGCACTGATGGCATTGTTGCTGTCCTTCAGCTGGGAGTTCTTAGCTTACGTAAAAACTCATGTTTTGACGTGGAAAAGTGTAAAAAATGCGGAAAAATACTGAAAACCGGAATCACGTGCAAGGAATGTAATAACTCGTATCATTTTCGATGTGCAAAAGTGGACTCATCTGTGAAAGAAAATAATGAATTTATAACATGCTGGAACTGTAGTCAGTGCTGCGTTCAGAACTCAGATAATTATCATAAAGCAAAAATTTGTGACTGTAGATGTGAATTATCTGTTATAGTTAGCGATATGGTAAGCAAAATCCAGAGCCTAAAGGCTGAAGTTACTCTCTTAAATAAGAACGTGTGTGAATTTGAACAACAGCGCCTGATGAACGACTGCAGGCCTAAACTAAAAACCAAGGAAAGCTTTCCTGCCGTCAATACTCAAAACAGGTTTCAAATTCTCGAAGAAATAGTGGAACAAGAACAAGTTCAGTCCGTGCAAACTAAAAGTAATCCTTCAAGCAGCAAAAAAACTGTCAGTGATAAGTTCAGAAAACACGAAGTCCCAAACTCGTGTACAAAACGTGAAACTGAACGTAAACAAACCGTCCAAGGAAGTGGAATCTGTGAAATTACATGCAAGAAATCGTCCCTAGGGAAAAACAGAAGAAACGACGACAATCAGAAACACAAGCAGGGCCGGATTCTATTATATGGAGACAGCCATGGACGTGAAATAGCGCAAAACATCGCAAACATGCAAGACAACTTTGCAGCTGTAGGCCAAATCCAGCCTGGAGCCCCTCTTTCTGCTGTGGTGAAGCCGTGCATGCAGCAGTGTGACTCCTTCTCATCCAATGACTGTGTCGTTATTATGGGAGGTTCATTTGATGTAGCAAGAAATCAAGCAAATGATGCAATTAGACATATGAAAATGGTACTGGGTAAGTTAAATGACACTAAAACAGTTGTTGTCAACATTCCACAGAGGCATGATCTTATGAAACAGTCTATTGTGAACCGGGAAGTTCATAAAACAAATGACAGGATTAAAGATCTATGTAGTAAATTTCAGAATGTGTCTCTAGTAGATGTCAGCTATCAAGAAAGGGAGCTGCACACATCTCATGCTATGCACATGAGCAAAAGAGGCAAAAAGATCATTAGTAGCAAAATTATTGAGGAAGTCAGGCGACATTGTTCACAAAGTGATCAAAAGAAGTCCATTGCCATGGGGTGGTACAACCCACCTCAACAAAATCTGCCACAACACCAGCCACCGCTGGCAAGCCAGGGAAACTTGTGAAGCCTGCTTGCCTCATTGCTAGTCCAAAATTATCCTCTAAGGTCCAGCAGGTAAAACTCAGCCTTAAAATCATACACCAGAATCTTGGTAGTCTTAGAAATAAGCATAATGATCTAGATGTAATTTCACGGATTGTCAAACCCGATATATTAGTTGTAACTGAACATTGGTACAATGAAGCTCTGATTTGCATTAGTCAACCACTGTGTATGAAATTCTGCACAGCCTTCAGTAGAAAAGACAAGACTGGGGGAGGTGTAGCAATTTTCACTGTAAATGAAAGTAATTTTAATGTTATTGATGTGAGTGCCTTCTGCTTGGAAGGAGTCTCAGAAGTTGCTGCAAAAAACCTGAAATGGGGTAGAGATAACATAACAGTTATCAGTGTTTACAGGCCACCTGCAGCAAATACAGATACCTTTTTTGTAAATCTTTCTGACTTGCTTGTATATATAGACACAACATTTTCTGGGCCAAATGGTCATGTAAATATTATAGTTACTGGGGATATAAATATAGATTTATTAACAAATGATGTCAGCACCAAAAAGTTACATCGTCTGTGTGATGAATTTAACCTGACCCCACTCATTCGGGAACCCACTACAGAAATTGGCAATAGTAAAACATGTCTTGACAACATAATAACAAACATGACCCACCTATCCCACAGTGCATCGGTTTTAAAACTAGCCATCTCAGATCACCATGCAGTACAGCTTAAATTGGAAGGCCATGAGGCCCCCACTGTCACCACAAAGCAACAGTTTGTAGCTAAAAGAATAATGTATAATGACAACATAGACTAAACTGCATGCTAGCACAAATAAAATGGTTTGAAAATAATAGCTTTTCATATGATAACTTTGCTGCTGACTTCTATTACTGCTTTGATACCACATGCCCAGTTGTAATCACAAAAATGAAACAAACAAAAAATATTAACAAAAATATTTGGGTAAATAGTAATGTCACTGAAGCGAGGGAAAAATTAAGACTACTCCACAGTGCAATGCTGAATAATAGAGAGATTCCTGAGCTAAATGAAGCCTTCAAAATAAATCAAGCACACTATAAGGACTTACTCACACAGACCAGGAGCAACTATGTTGCAAATAAGCTTCAAAACTCACACAACGTAACACTACTGGCATCTGGGCAGTCATAAACAGTTTTAGAACCGGCAATGACAAATCCTATATGGACTTTACTATTAACAACAATGGCATGCTCATAAAAGACCAACTGGAAATTGCAAATATTTTTAATGAATATTTTTCTTCCGTACGGGAAGCCATAAATGACAAACATAAAAACATGCACTACAGTTTTAAAGGTAATACATGTGACCATAGTATATATCTAGCCCCCACAAACTGTGCAGAAATAATGGGCATCATTAGCTCTCTAAAACCCTCTAATTCAGCTGGACATGATGGCCTAAATACTAATGTTTTAAAAGGCTGTAGCCAAAATGTCTCTGTACCTCTGTCTGCAGCAGTCAACAATATAATAGAATCAGGCACCTTTCCAGACAGACTAAAAATAGCTCAGGTAGCACCCATTTTTAAGAAAGGTGACAACAACAAAATAGAAAACTACAGACCAGTCTCAATCCTTCTTGTCTTTTCCAAAATAGTTGAGAAAGTTATATACAACAGGATTATAAACTTTCTTAACAAACACAACCTGATGTTCGAAAATCAAAATGGATTCATAAAAGGTAAATCAACTAGCACTGCAGCTGCTCAACTAATTGAAGAGGTGTTAGGGGGTATCGAAAGCAAGGAACATGTGGCAGGTGTATACCTGGACCTGGAAAAAGCCTTTGATTGTGTGAACGTTGACATCCTATTAGACAAGCTATGGAACATGGGCATTAGAGGCGCTGCTTATGACCTAATAAAGTATTATATGAGCAATAGAAAGCAGTTTGTTCTACTTAAAACGGAAAGTGGTGTCTACAAATCAGAGATCACTTGCATAAAATATGGCGTGCCCCAGGGCTCGGTGTTGGGTCCCCTTCTGTTCTTGATCTATGTAAATAATATTAAATACTGTACTATAAATTCCAAAATTGTTCTGTATGCCGATGACACGTCCATTGTATGTAAAAAGGAATCATGTAATGAACTAGAGGCCGAGTGTAATAATGTGACAAAAGAAATTGTTCAGTTTTTTAATGAAAGCCACTTAAATGTAAACACCAGTAAAACATGTTTGATGGAGTTTAACAAAAGTAGTTTGAATAATGAAATTAAATTATACATGGGCAACAAATTGGTAAAGAAAAAGTCTAGTGTAAAATTCCTTGGCGTAACAATCCAAAGCAACCTGAAATGGGACACACATATTGACTCTCTAGCAACTAAGTTGTCAAAAAATATATTTGCAATCAGTACTGTTAGCAAGTTCTGTAGAGACACCTTAGTCCTAAAGACTGCATACCATGCTCTTTTCTCCTCTCACTTGAACTACGGTATTGAAATTAGGGGAGCAACAACCAAAGCTAATCTAGATAAGCTACTCATTCTTCAAAAAAAGGGGTGTGAGAATAATCTGTGGAGCAAAATATAGGGAATCTTGTCGCAACTTGTTTCCAAAAACAGAGGTGTTAACTGTTATAAACACATACATTCTAAAAGCCATATTGCTTGTGAAAAGACTGCTCCCAAACACTTATTCAGATTTCCACCAGTACAATACTAGAAATAAAGAAAGATTTTACATTGGCAGCCACAGAACAGCACTTTACGAAAAGGGGCCTCAGTATGCAGGTATAAAATTAGCTAATGCACTGCCTAGAGCAGTCATGGCTCTTCCTACAATTAAACTGAAACATCAGCTTAAGAAATTTTTAGTAAAACACCCTTTCTTCACATTAGAAGAGTACCATACTTATATGAAGAACAACAAATGCATTGTGAAATTATGTGAATAGAAATAAGTAAACACCTTATTGTAATTTTGTTGTAAATTAATGACTTATTCAGAAGAATGTGTCTTGTGTATTGTACAAATAACTGTAATCATTACTGTTTCTTTGTACATTTGCAGTGTACCATTCGATGTTGAATAAAGCTATTATTATTATTATTATTATTATTATTATTATTATTACCCTATATCCAGCAGCTGGTCCATGTGGTAGCATAAAGTTCACTGCAATTTCATTTAACTCATAACTGGTGTCTTTTATGTCTGCAATCCACCAGTCACAATCATACACACACCACAAACATCCCCCTTCTCAGGTTGTGTATCTGAATATTATCCTGCTGTTTCTGAGGTGTTGGCTGAATGAACGAAATTTCTTCCTTCTTGGTCTTTAAAGGGCGTGCAATATAAGTTCACCCATCACTTTGAGTCCAAAAATGTGTCTTCTGAATTCCTTTCATCAGAGTTGTTTGTTTGGACCATTCTTCCTTTTTCTGCTCACAGAATTCTTCGATTTCCTCTTTGGACAAAAGAATGAAAGCTGTGACTGTGTAAGATTTCATGACTCTCGTAAAATCTTCAGCATTCTGAATCACAGCTGTATTTGGTCGGGAAAGATTATGCTTTGTAGCATGGTGCTTCAGCACCATCACAAGGCCCTTTCCCGTGACCAGTAGCACTGTATACCCAGTCACTTGGCACAAGCAACTTACTCAGTTCAAACAGCTGGTAACAATTTTTAAAATGACTAGGAGCACCATCAGAAATAATGATGATATTCTCTGCCCCTGTTTGCAGTTGAAGAATATTGCGCATTGCTAGCAAAGCATCTGCTGAGTCACATCCTGTGTCATCACTTATAACTGCAACACTTGTGGTCTTGTTTTGAAAATCAGTGTGCGATTTGCAGGGGGGGGATGGGGGGGACATCCCCCCCTCTGCATCAGAACATCCCCTCCTCTGGTTTTAGTTTATGCATCCCAACCTGGGATGTTTATTTCCCACGCACTGGAGTAAACCTTTACATATAATTTAAATTTGTGGAGCCGAACACTGAAAGTTTTTAATAAGTCTTACTATTAATACTATTAATATGTTTCAGTTTTCTATCATCAGAATAAGTACAACTTTCCACAAATGTGCCTCTACTTTTTGAATTCCCCTCGTATATCTGTACCCGTATGTAGATGTTTTTGCAAATGAGCTTTACCTATAATGTACTTTTAAAGATATAACAAGGGATGGCTTTTTTGATAGTGCATACGCGTCAATAGTGAGTTTCAGCATTAACATCTATTTATAAATAGCTGTTTAACCATGCGTAATGCCACGGTCCAAGCTAGTAACATATGTAATTCTACTAACCCCCTAAGACATCCCCCCCACTGGTAAAAGCACAAATCGCACCCTGTTGAAAATATGTCACTTCTGTAAAATTTGAAACCTGGTCATTACTCCAATGATACCCTTGTACTTCTTATGGGAGATTTATAGACCAGTTCTCAGCAAAATCACAGTGAAGCACAAAACATAGTTCTTCAGCCTGTACACACCCTTTCACTTCTGCAGTATGTTGTTGTTACAATTTCTTCAGATGCTGGTGTGTTACTGCTTTCGCTAACCATTTACCAAGTCCATCAATGAAACTGTCAAAGGCAACAGTTTTCTTAATTAATTTATTTTCCTCCCATGTTGCATCTGTAATTTCTGCAGAGTTTTCTGCTACGTCTTCCAGGCCAAGTGTCTGTAAAGACAGTCCTCCCTTTCCAGGGCAGTCACCACATTCTTGAAACAAACAAGTCTCTCGCTTTATGTCACAAACTACTAATGACTTCACGTGCCCAAACAAAGTGTCATATGTAAGTTCTTCAAAATTATCACACAAAGTTCAAAATTCACTCAGTATACACACAAACATACCTATCTAGGTGGGTGTGTAACTGCCCACTTAGGTCGTAGTGCATAAAATTTTGATCTTCCGATATGTGAAGTTGTATAGTTACTCTTATAAATTGCAAAAGTTTCTGTAATACTGCAAGTCATGTTCCTCTTCACTTCCACAACTTTTTGACTTTCAACTGTTACAGTTATAGTGTCTTTTTTGAAGGCACTCTGTCAAGAACAGTCCCATTTATCTTCCAGATAAAATGACTGCACTATTTGAACTTGATCTGCTTCAACAGGATGACCATAATAGGGATCTGGTCTTCCAAACATTCCTTTTACAGACCTCACATTTCTTGATTTGTCTATCATGTACTTTGATACTGATGGAATATGGTTCAAAACAGTTTTCTTTGAAAATGTCTCTGGAATAATAGTTAAAACTTGCACCTTTTCACTGTAGGATTCACAATATTCAACAGCTGAATTGATATTTGTGAAAAATTCCTGGCAAGAGGAGCAAGAGTGCTTTGGTTCATTTTCTCCTGAAGATGGAATTCCTATTTTGAAGAGTGTGTTCAGTTTTGCTGTAGTGTATTCATCCACAGCTTTAGTAATTTCCCTGCACTTTCTTGATGCATAGAGCTTATGACTCGATTTCACTGACCACAGTTTCTTAACAGGACTAACACCTATCTCTATAGTTGGCCGATTCACGGTATTTAATTCTTCCTCTATTGGTGCAAAATCTGCATCATCTGCACCATGGGAGGCTTCACCTTGTTCAGATATTATCATTGTTGTTATTCTGTCAAACTTTGAAACAGAGTCTCCAAATGAGGTCACTTATTCCCAACCTGAACAAAGTCCGTTTTTTTATTTGTCTTATATATCACCCTTTTATGGATATGCAAATAGTGAGCACACTTCACTCTCCTGTGGCCCCAGTCAGAAAATATTTCAAACAGTCCTTTTCGCAAAGCACACTGCAATTGTGTCAACTGGCAAATTCCTCATGAAAACACAGAACTCACTCAATGGCCTCAGGTTTCTTAGAAGCCTCTTCAGTAAACAAATTAGCACTGAACAATTACAATACAGAAACCTGCAATGAACTACCATGGCAAAGAAACTGACAAGACACCACAACGAAGTGTAAGAAATATCTGTAACAATGAAAGTGAAAAGAAATAATTGAAACAAACAAAGTGATAAGAAACTGCAACAAAGACAATAGAAATAACCCTTGGAAGTTTAAAAAAAATGATTTTTTAAAATAAAACCTGTCCAACTTAAAATTGGAAGCTCTCCTTTACAGAGAATATAGTACTACATGGTACTAATCGACAGAAAAAATATAACTTTTCTGCATTGGCATTTTTGAAAAAAAAAAAATTTTCTATATATTATAAAAAAGAATTCAAATGGCGACAGTAAAAGAACTTTGGCAGATATGTCCAAATGGAGGATACCACTGTAATGACAAAGCAATTATCTTTCAAATAAAAAAACTCTAACAAAAATCTAGAACTGTTAAGAGATACAGCATTTTAAAAAATTTTCCGAAATTTGCATCTTCGAAATGGTGTTCGCAGTGTCATCTTTGGAGGCCTGTATCTCAGGACAGGAATTTTTTTGGAGAAAACAAAAAAATATGTGTTTCTTACTTACTACGGTGAATTTTAACATATGCTAAATTCAATAAAATCCAGGACTATGAAGGTAACCCCCCCCCCCCCCCCTGCTTGGAGTGATACGGATTGTGCCTATACAGAAATCTGTATGCCGTAGCACCAAACACTTATTAATTCCCATGTTATAGCAGATGGCAACGTTTCAGCAAACAGTAATTCTGAAAGGTCTTCATCTCACTTGTGGCAGAGGGAAATATGTCATGGTCCACAGCAGCTGAGTCAGGTCACTTGCAGTAGAGGTTACATCATCTACAGCAGAAACCAGGTCATCTACAGTAGAAGCCAGGACATCTGCAGATGAAAGCAGGTCACCTCCAGCAGAAGACCTTACACCAGCAGCAGAGGACCCAACACTGGCAACAGAGGATACTACACCAGCAGCCAGAGACATGACATCAGCCGTAATAGAAAAAGACCCTTCACTGGCAACAAAAGATCCATCCTCACCAATAGCAGCTGCAGTGAGCATTACAATGCAGCAAAAAAATGCTTACAAGGTACAGAAAACCTGTTGTACTCAAGAATTTTTGGTTATCAGCCTCAAAACAGGGTCAGATATCACACAGCAAAGTGTAAGCACAACTGTAACTAGTCTCTAATTTAGAAGTTTTCATATTTTAATCTATAATATTCGTAGTTTGAGAAGCATATCTTTTGAACCTGAAGTTGCAGTTAATAATTCCAATATTGACTGTATGTGTATTATGGCACACAGGTGTAAGGATTGTGAATTAGGTACTGTTAATATTAATCATGATAATTTGTCTAGTCAGTTCTGTACAAAGTATGCTAAAAGTGGGGAAGTTTGTATTTTTCTTAAACCTAATGTTGAATATAAACAGAGGTGTAAGGCAGAAGCACTGATTATTGAAAAGAATCTTTAAGCTGCTACTGTTCAGTTTCATGGGCAGCTGGGTAACGTAATAACTGTAGCTGTATATAGATCAGCTAGTGGGGCCATAATCATTTTCATTAACAAATTAGTCTCTCCTGGACATTTTGTTTATTGAAAAAGCAATTACAGTCATCTGTGGTGACTTCAATAAAACCCTAGTAAAGTTTACTCTTATATAAAGAGCCCCACAAGAATAAAAAATAAAATGGTAATGTCTTGTAGACAAAATATTTTAAATTGTTGACACCACACTGATAAAAATTATTAACATCGATCTAGGACTATCTGACCATAATAACCCTCATCCTTACAATTTCAGCTCTATCTGTGAAAGAAATTGATGAACTTCTTTCTTATACAAGTAATTTCTCATTGGAAAACTGTGGTACTAAGTAACGAATCTGGTTAGAAGTACTTTCACACTCAGGTAGTAACAATGCTTTCTGTTCAATATTTCTGACCGATTCTGAGATGCGTTCTCCAGAGAAATTGACCAGAGTCCATTCATGTGGGATCAGTAAATCTAGTACCTTAATCATGTCAGGCATTAAAATTTCCTGTACGACTCTAAAAAAGTTCAGGTCTCAAATGGAAAGACCGACAGTTTATAGAATACATGAAGACCTGTAAGAAAATACACTGACAGGTAATTGCAAATGCAAAACTACTTAAAAATGATAGCATAATAAGATTGTTGGGTAATAAATAAAAACCTGTATGGGAAATTGTACAAAAGAAACAGGGAAGAGAGATGATGAACAGGTAATTACAGTTACAATTACTGATAATATTAATATTGGCAAAAAAAATCCCAACAATTTACATAAATGATTACTTTATAAATGTTTCCCAAACGCAAAGCTTAAATTTCACGAATCATAATAAACTTGTGTATCATGCACCTGCATGCAGCATGACATATAGTTCCTCCTAGTGAACATGAATTAGGAAACATGATTAAAAGGCCTATGATAAGGTAAGCAGGACGAGATTATGGGCTATACCCACTGACCATAGTGTGCCACTAAATTTGTTGAATGCCATTAAAGCATTGTATGCTAACACTGAAATTAGTATAAAAGAAGAGTTATTGACTATAAATCTGGGACTAAAACCAGGGTGTGGGCTCTCACCAATGTTTTTTATATACATAAACAAAATTACAGAAAAATGGAATCCTAAGAACCTCAGGAAGATAGACCTGGGAAAGAACAAATTTTTTAACATTATTTTATTTGCAGACAACCAAGTTCTCCTAGCAGACAGTGAAAGTGTTTTACAAGAAAAGTGTTTAAATGGAATAACATTTTACAAGCTTACCATATGGTTATAACTGTAAATAAAGCAAAATTAATGGAAGTGGAAAGGAAACATATAAGAAGAGTCAAAATAGTGATAAACAATAAAATAACAGAACAGGTAAATTTATTCAAATACCTTGGAGGCAGATACATCAATACACAAATCTACTTCACTTGTTGATTAGATTAGATTAGGCTAGATTAATACTTGTTCCATAGATCGTGAATACGACACTTCGTAATGATGTGGAACGTGTCAGGTTAATAAAAGATGTCTGTACAAGATATTACATTACACAAAATATTGCATGACACTAATGTTTAAGTTGGTTTTTTTCCCTCCCTTAATTTATATCTAAAAATTCTGCCAATGAGTAGAAGGAGTTGTCATCTAGAAATTCTTTTAATTTATTTTTAAATGTTGGTTGGCTATCTGCCAGGCTTTTGGTGCTATTTGGTAGGTGACCAAAGACTTTTGTGGCAGCGTAATTTACCCCTTTCTGTGCCAAAGTCAGATTTAACCCTGTATAGTGAAGATCATCCTTTCTCCTGGTGTTATAGCTATGCACACTGCTATTACTTTTGAACTGGGTTGGATTATTAACAACAAATTTCATACGTGAATATATATATACTGTGAGGTTACTGTGAGGATCCCTAGATCCTTAAATAGATGTCTGCAGGATGACCGTGGGTGGGCTCCAGCAATGATTCCGATTACACGTTGTTGAGCAATGAATACTTTTCTACTCAACGATGAATTACCCCAGAATATGATGCCATACGAAAGCAGTGAATGAAAGTAGGCATAGTAAGCTAATTTACTGAGATTCTTATCACCAAAATTCGCAACAACCCTAATAGCATACGTAGCTGAACTCAAGACGTTTCAGCAGACCATCAATGTGTTGGTTCCAGTTTAACCTCTCATCAATGGACACAGATAAACAGAAATATACTGCTATAAATGGTTGTATATGGAGATTTATTGGTAGAATTATGAGAAAACAGATAACACAAACACTGCACAACATGGTAGCTAAGCCAGCTCTTATATATGGTAGTAAAAACAGAATCCTAAGAATAAGAGGTGAATGAAGAATTGAAGCAACTGAGATGAGGTTTCTGAGGTCACTTCTTGGACTGACATTAAGAGAGAGAGAGACTGCAGAGTGAAGATACAAGACAACGGCAGAAGAGATGAGACACTTACAAAAAAAAAAAAAAAAAATAGTATGACCGCAACAAAAGGATGCCACCTGAGCACCTGCCATGGGAAGCGCTACATTTCAACCAATCTGGAAAAAGGGATACAGTATAGCCAATGAAGAGATGGAAACAATGTAATTTATCATTCACTGAGGGAGTGTTCACCCACGGATTAAAAAATTCAATTTATTCAAGAGTGCTGACAGGCATAAAGCTGAAAATTATCGACCCAAATCACTCCCCTCAGCATGTTCTGAGGTATTTGTGACATTAATGAAACCATAAATCACCAAATTCTTAAATGACTGCAAAGTACTGAATATAATCAATATGGCTTTTACAAAGGTCAAAGCACAGAAACAGCAATCATGGTTATACAAATCAAATAACTAGAAACCTAGATAACAACTTCAGTGTTGTAAGGGTTAATTTATATCTTTCTGAAGCTTTTAATATTGTTAAGTCAAGCAATCTTTTTCAAAAAGCTGGACGCAATGGCGATAAAATAGATAGTAAAAAAGTGTTTTCAAGTATACTTGCAAAATACACACATCAAAAAAAGTTTTGCGTCACCCCAGTTCCCAGAACTTCTGAAGACAGACGACTGTGGATATTGTATCACAGACACAATCCCTTTGACTGTTCAGAGATGTCACTAAACCCACCCAAAGATGAAAACAACCACACATGAGCAGTGCCTAATAAGACGTAGGGGGTCCGGCAGCCGATCAGTTCCAGTCATTCCACCAGGAAGGAGGTACATGGCTCGTGTTGTCTGTAGTTCAACCACACATAGACAGTCAATACCACGGTTCAGTTGTGCCCGCATTGTTACTTTGTACCAGGAAGGGCTCTCAACAAGGGAAGTATCCAGGTGAAAGAGATGTTGTTCGGACATGGAGGAGATACAGAGGGACAGGAACTGTCAATGACATGCTTCACTCAGGCTGCCCAAGGACTACTACTGCAGAGGATTTCCGCTACCTACAGATCATGGCTTGGAGGAACCCTGACAGCAATGCCACCATGTTGAATAATGCTTTTCGTGCAGCCACAGTTTGTCATGTTATGACTCAGATTGTGTGCAATAGGCTGCACGTTGAGCAACTTCACTCCCGATGTCCATGGCAAGTTCCATCTTTGCAACGACACCATGCAGCGCAGTACAGATGGGCCCAACAACATGCCGAATGGACGGCTCAGGCTTGGCATCAGGTTCTCTTCGCCAATGAGTGTCGCATATGCCTTCAACCAGACACTCGTCGTAGACGTGTTTGGAGGCAACCCGGTCAGGCTGAACGCCTTAGACACACTGTTCAGCGAGTGCAGTGAGGTGGAGGTTCTCTGCTGTTTTGGGGTGACATTATGTGGTGCTGACATACACCGCAGGTGGCCGTGGAAGATGCCATAATGGCTGTACAATACGTGAATGCCATCCTCCGACCGATAGTACAACCATATCGGTAGCATATTGGCGAGGCATTCGTCTTCCCAGATGACAATCAGCACCACCATTGTGCACATCTTGTGAATGACTTCCTTCAAGATAATGACAGTGCTCGACTAGAGTGGCCAGCATGTTCTTCAGAAATGAAACCTATCAAACATGCCTGGGATAGATTGAAAAGGGATGTCTATGGACTATGTGACCCACCAACTACTCTGAGGGATCTACGCTGAATCGCCGTTGAGGAATGGCACAATCTGGACCAACAGTGCCTTGATGAACTTGTGGATAGTATGCCATGACGAATATAGGCATGCATCAATGCAAGAGGACATGCTACTGGGTATTAGAGGTACCGGTGTGTACAGCAATTTGGACCACCACCTCTGAAGGGTGAAAATGTTGTTTATGTTGATCTCTATTCCAATTTTTTGTACAGGTTCCAGAACTCTTAGAACTGAGGTGATGCAAAACTTTTTTTTATGTGTGCAGATCATAGGCTGTGAAACTCACATCAGCTTATTCTAATCATAAAATCAGATTAGTATATGACCCAAAGAATGTTGAACTAGGTGTGCCAAGAGGTAGTTTGTCACACCGCCTTCTGTTCTTTACTTATATAATTGATGTGCAAACTTAGAAACTGCAGCTAAGATCGTGTTGTTTCCAAATGACACTTGCGTAATAGTGAATGTTGTTAGACGATCTCTATCTGCAGCTGGTCAAGTCATTGCATACATAATTCAGTACCAAGTGCCTGACCTGTTGCAAAAAAAAATTACATTCAATTTGGGAAAATGAATCAAACCCAAGATCTCCAACTCATACTGGGTGGAAGAGGGTTACAAAGAGTATGATCTACAAATGTTTTAGAAATGTATGTTGATCAAAGCTTAAACTGGAAAGTCCATGTAACAGGAACTCTCCCAGAGACTCAGCTTGGCATGTTTTGCTTCAAGAATCATTTCTAAACTGTGCTCCTCAGAAGGTGCTAGAATGGCTTACCTTGGTTACCTCCTGTCCCTTATAGGTTTATGAAATAGCTTTTTTTGTGATAAAACTGATAGTCAATTAAATAAAATTTTTACGTTACAGAGAAGGGCTGCTCGAATCTTGTCACACAACTCTACAAGGGCTTGCTGCAAGCCCCTATTTAAAAATTGTACATGCTTACAGTAGCCTCCCTATACATATACAAACGTGTTGATGACAAGATCTAATCTTGGAGACTTGCAAACTAATAGCAATTGCTATAGTTATTACACATGTAACTGTTGGACCCTCCATGTGGAGTGAACAAAAATAACTCATACTCAAAGACGTTGGAGAAGAAAACATCTTTTAGAGAAGAGGTAAAAACATTTCTTCTTGAGAAGAGTTTCAACCATGTAAGTGAATATGTCAGTTTACAGAGGTACTTGGCCCCTATATATTGTTGAATACCATGTAATCTGTTAACACATGTATGACCTATCCTGTGTGTGTCTTTGCACAAGAATGTTGCTGCTGTTGGTCATCTGTTTTCTCTGCTTCAGATTCAGTGCACTACACCTCCTCAGAGAAAGGATGTGTTGCAAGAATAGTTGTGATGAATATAGATTTAGCAGGTGTTCATGTGTGGTTGGCAGTATTTTTTTCCAGTAACATTAAATAATAGATTCACACATTTCTTTCAGAAGTGTAATATAACAAAGTTTCCTGTTTGGTTTATCTAACTGATCATACTTCTTGTGCATGTTGTAAGCTCCTTCTAGATTAGGTACAGGTGGTTCTCTTTCCAAATCATACATGGTGCACAGTGACTAAACCAGTGTTAATGCACTGATATGGGAAGAGCCGGGTTCATTTCCCAACTGGGCTTCCTGACTTGGTCTTTCGCATGTTGCTGTAGGTGAATTCTGATATGGTTTCATTGATAAGTCATGACCATCTTCCTGCCCTGTTCTTGTCTAATCTTACCCTGCTTTGTATAGGCTTCATATATGCCTACACTAGCCTACTTCTGTAATGTGACTGACAGGTCCCATACTGTTGTGGCAAATGGATAAATAAATAATAAAAGTAGCTGACTGATGGGCTGTCAGATAACTGGAATGTATGATGAATTTCACAGCACTAACATGTCACGCTTGCTCCAGTGCCCTCATGGTGACAAGATGATGTGAGGGGTTTCTGATTTACCTGTGATGATACAAAAGAAACAAATTGCTCTTTATTTCTGTGTGTGATCTCTAATGGTGTGTCTCTGATTAAGACATATGAAATACGGCATAATGGACTCTAGTTTTCAGTGGGAATAGCGCTCAGAAACTGAACCACCCAAGTACACCATTGGCCCAACTCAGGAGTTATATATAACACACACCCCACTGGGGAATGAAACATTCCTGCTCCAAACAAACCCTAAACAGTAGTTATCCATTGGGGCCTTTTTGTCAAAGATGATAGTCCAGCAATGTATGCAGGGTAGCGTTTGTGGGGTTTGGAAAGTAGGAGTGGGTTAGTGACTGAGTGAATGTTTCCACATGCCTGAAGAGCCTCCTTCTTGATTGGATGCATGGAACATGATGATGAACAAAGGTATCGCAGATGTTTGCTGAGTACATATGTAGGTCTCATAATGGGGTGTCATTGACTTATAGGTATTCACGACTGGCAACTAGAATTTTAACTTTGGACAAAATTCATGAGGAGCTACTGGGCAGCCAGTTCACAGATATGTGGACAGTGAACGGTACAGTTTCAACTATTCAAAATAACAAGAAATCGTGTAACACTCGGGAAAGATTTTTTGTTTCAATAACGAAATACCAGCAAACCGTCTGTCTGTTTAACTGATTGTGGGAGACTAGAAGTGTAAATCACGCAGTGTCAGCTTGTTTTTCATTGGGGATTAGAGGATAGTTTGGATTTGTTTTTACAGTGGCACTGTGATGTCAATTGTAAATAAAATCAAAAAATGTAATTACAATAGCAAAAATTTGCTCTCTAATGTTCAAAAATTAATGTATATGAAACACGATGGTAGTTAATGAAAACCTCGTAACTCTATTTCGTTAAATTTTGCCGGTGAAGCAAAACTGTCTCTTAAAAAAATAATATTTCGTAGTATAGAAAGTTGCAGCCTGTCCGGACTGTATAGTACAAGCCTTTTCATTGACAGATATGAGAAACCCATGCACTTTCAAATCTCTTTCGTTGCGGAGTTACTGGAATTACGAGTTTTCGCGCGGACAAATGGCGTTAAGAGGTTTTCATTGCCTGTCATTGAAAGTGGCTTCATTCAGCAATACCGGGTAGCCGTGAAAATTCACAAAAAAAGTGACGATATTTTTTCCCCCTCAACTAATGATAGAATGGAGTTGTGTAATACCTGTCTCCCTTATGGTATAACAGTACTCTGGCACCGAATCCCACGTCATACCTAATCTCTAGAATAGAAAACAATTACGTAAGTAAAACATGTAACATATGGAAATAATTTCTTCTCTGATGCATACATTGTTTCCCTTTTATCGAGTGAAACATTTAGCGTCAAGTATTGCCAGCTGAAATCAAGTCATTTTTCGTTTTATGTGGACATTACATGTCGTGGTATAACCGAGATGCTTCCAAGTATGTATTGGTGTTACACGAGTTTAACAACTATAGTACATTACTCTTATATAAATAACGCTAGTCGATATAGCGCTACCGATACCATTACTCACTGTACGAACTTAACTTTCGAAGTTTACTTAATACCTTTCCGTTTTCAATAGATCTAACTCGGAACATAGATTAAACAGCAACTCAACACGGCACAAAGTTCCATTCAATTCAACCTCTCCCTTTCCTTTGTTTTCACCAGTGGGGGGCCTCAATATCCTGTTGCAGGCGAATTTACTGCCTTACAAAAAAAGTGACATGGCAAACAAGAAAAACATAATAATAACTTTCTTGTATGCGTCTATCAAGTTGCTAAACACGAGGTTTCTTTATACAGTTTTTAATATTTTTTAGTTTTGTAAAAAAATCATTTTGGCAAAGGGGAGCAGTTGGTACTACCACGACGTGAAATATACAACTATCCAATCAGAGACAAGTCGAATTGTTGCAGCAAAAAAAAAAAAAAAAAAAAAAAGTTCCATTGCCAACAGTACGTGTGCGCTGTAGGAGACAGTACTCTAAATAACGAAGTCGGTTGAGAGGTTTTATTCATCGCCCACTATTTCTTGCATAATTACATGTTTGATTTCTGGGTGGGTACAGCTTACAGTTTCGTACTTCACCCTCCTCCAATAAAATTTGCAATCACTCCCACTTTTAACGTGCTGCAGCGTCTATGTTTTTACAGTGATAATAACAACAACGTCAGCTAATAGTATGTGTAGGTTTACATTATGCATTAATGTGTGTAGGTGCCCGGACAGCTGTGCGCGTTAGCTTGCGACGTCCATCTGGGTAAATACCTACGTCCTTTCTCAGATACACGTACACCAACATTTAGTGATTATTATCATACCGGAACATAAAACTACCCCCGTATAACAATGCCGACCCCGTGGAGAAACGAGAACAGGCAAACAATAAGAAGAAAGAGTTGTGTGTGCAGTGACTGGGAGTGAGAAATGAATGAACATTGTATTATTAAATAAGTTGTTTACAAAGCTGTACGTTAGGGATAAATCGAATGAAGTAGCGCTTGTTTTTGAGACTGGTGGTATGTCCGGGTTCAAAATGGTTCAAATGGCTCTGAGCACTATGGGACTTAACTTCTAAGGTCATCAGTCCCCCAGAACTTAGAACTACTTAAACCTAACTAACCTAAGGACATCACACACATCCATGCCCGAAGCAGGATTCGAACCTGCGACCGTAGCGGTCGCGCGGTTCCAGACTGTAGCGCCTTTAACCGCTTGGCCACCCCGGTCGGCGGTATGTCCGGGAAGCACTGTTTCAAACAGACGCCTTGCATTCGGGTGGGTGAAGGCTACAATCTTCGTCTAGCCATCCCGATTTATTTTTTCCGTGGTCTCTCTAAACTACGACTACTTTGGCCAAATGCCGTAATGATTCCTAATTTAAGGCTACAGCCGCTTCCTTCCTAACCTTGTCACACAAGACCTTTTTAAGTATTCAAATGCCTGTATCTATGAATTACGTTATTTTTGTTGTTCTTAAAATGCAGTACAATTGATCTACAAATGAATAAAATTATTGCTACTAAAAATAAAATGTATTAAAATGTTATAATAAATTTTATAATAATTTGTTTACATTATTGCTTAGTACATCATTTCAGCATCACTTGCAATAAATGACAACTCAGAAAAGTACATCACTTTGTCCGAAAATTTGAGATCACATGTCATGTAGTTTACGACGTAAGATAACAACAAACTCTCGCAACTTTGACGTCCTAATTTACACAATATAAAATCGATGTGTGTACTCGTCTTTGTCAATATTGCCTATAGCCAGTGCTTTTTTTTCTAAAAAAAAGTTTGAGGGTACTCCGACATTGGATATAATGCAGCGAAAATTACTTATACCTGAAGCATGGAATACCACCCGTCTGCTTTTAGCCATGACGTCATCAACTGGCTGCCAGCGATTCGGTTGTCGAGAACGGTTGGCGCAGCTTCGAAATGCTTGAAACAGTCAATGACATCGCTTTTCCCACCAAAAACTGCACTGGTGTCATTCGTATTGCAATTACCAACACGAAAAAGTGAAGTAAAAAATTTATGTCCGTGAAATAAATCCCTGGCACTCTTCCAAATTCTCAACATCGTAAAAAAAATTAATTTGTCAACGAAAAAGTTTAGGCCAGGGGTACGCATCCCCCAGCGTTCCCCCAGAAAAGCAGCACTGCCCGTAGTACTAAGATTTTGAATACAGAAATATACCTGGGATGTAAATAGAAAGGGTAGTCTTTCTATTCTCTTTTTTTAAGGTCCCACATTTGGACATAAAAACGTGTCAGATTTATTGTTAGCAGCAGATATGGCCAGCCTGTGAACGGGCGTCTTTGTGTGTCTTTAACTGCCCGTTATCTTGAGAGAAACATAGCTTCTAGAAGTCCTTGTTATTTTCTTGACTAGTAGTATTTTACTTTGTGAAAGTGAAGTGAGATATCTGGAAGCTGGTATACCTAAAAATGTAACGCTTTTATTTTGGGTTAAAACTAGCAAATAGTTGGTTTAATGAAATCTTTACATTACATAAATGGGCTATTTGTGGCACGTCACCTAGAGGTGCACTGCATTTAAAACTCTGCCTGTACCTGCGCGACCCTCCTATGTATATACAAAAGTGTCTAGTTGATCAGAGCTAGCATAGAACTCTACAAGCTAAAAGCGTGGATCGCAACTACAAAACATGCAACTGTGGGTCTCCCCACACAAAATGAGGAAGAACAACTCATATTCAGAGACATGTGAGCCACATGGTTATCAGATGATACTTCATAAAGCATTGCCAGTATACAAGAGGTTAGAGGAGGAAACGGATTTTAGCGTATAATTAAAAACGTTTCTTGTGAAGAAGTTTCCTACAATTAAAGTGAATATGTGGGCACACAGAAACTTTATCCGGTTACGAAATTGCTAACTATAGTTTTAAGCTGATAACAGGTATATTATCTTTATTCTCCACCCCCTCTACCCGCTTCCCCCCCCCCCCTCCCTCCTATGAGAGTGTGGAAAAACTCAAATTCTTGTGGCACAACTTTTCTCCTCCCAAACACCGATTAGTGTCAAAGGGGTCGCCATATTTGAAGCTAACTTGTTGTATTTGAAGTTTTTCGTATTTGTGCTTGCGTGTTACGAAAATGCGTAGTGTCAGTTATATATCACATTAATGATCTCTGCAAACCCCCTTTGTTCTGTGTACAGTGGTGGGATGTGCAACTTTGGTGTTTAAAGGTTTTGCAATGCGGCTATGAAAACATAAACCTTAAATTACGTGGTAAATATTTATGATGTTTACATTATATGATGCATGGATAAAATTTATGTATGAGTAAGCAAGTATTATTTAATTAGTGAAAGCTAAGATATGATTTCACTGCTGCTCATCTCATCCTAAAAATCGAGAAAAATAATGGAATACTGGCAGTATACTCGAATAATCAGATTCTAGTACTGGAAACTTTAGTGCTCTTTTAAACACTTGCCCAGCGGATTTGAAAAAGAAAGTAACAGGGCCTCTGGTGGCATTACTTCAGGATGACTGTAGCTTTTAAAAAAGAAAATGAACTATATTATAGTGTCTTCTAATGCACTTGCATGAAGCGTAGCTCCAAAATTCAGTATAGGATAAATTTAATATGTCGTTGTTTTTAACTGATGTGGGGTACAAGTATGAGAAAGATTAGCTTGTAAATGAGTCTTCAGGGCATCGTAAATACACTCCTGGAAATTGAAATAAGAACACCGTGAATTCATTGTCCCAGGAAGGGGAAACTTTATTGACACATTCCTGGGGTCAGATACATCACATGATCACACTGACAGAACCACAGGCACATAGACACAGGCAACAGAGCATGCACAATGTCGGCACTAGTACAGTGTATATCCACCTTTCGCAGCAATGCAGGCTGCTATTCTCCCATGGAGACGATCGTAGAGATGCTGGATGTAGTCCTGTGGAACGGCTTGCCATGCCATTTCCACCTGGCGCCTCAGTTGGACCAGCGTTCGTGCTGGACGTGCAGACCGCGTGAGACGTCGCTTCATCCAATCCCAAACATGCTCAATGGGGGACAGATCCGGAGATCTTGCTGGCCAAGGTAGTTGACTTACACCTTCTAGAGCACGTTGGGTGGCACGGGATACATGCGGACGTGCATTGTCCTGTTGGAACAGCAAGTTCCCTTGCCGGTCTAGGAATGGTAGAACGATGGGTTCGATGACGGTTTGGATGTACCGTGCACTATTCAGTGTCCCCTCGACGATCACCAGTGGTGTACGGCCAGTGTAGGAGATCGCTCCCCACACCATGATGCCGGGTGTTGGCCCTGTGTGCCTCGGTCGTATGCAGTCCTGATTGTGGCGCTCACCTGCACGGCGCCAAACACGCATACGACCATCATTGGCACCAAGGCAGAAGCGACTCTCATCGCTGAAGACGACACGTCTCCATTCGTCCCTCCATTCACGCCTGTCGCGACACCACTGGAGGCGGGCTGCACGATGTTGGGGCGTGAGCGGAAGACGGCCTAACGGTGTGCGGGACCGTAGCCCAGCTTCATGGAGACGGTTGCGAATGGTCCTCGCCGATACCCCGGGAGCAACAGTGTCCCTAATTTGCTGGGAAGTGGCGGTGCGGTCCCCTACGGCACTGCGTAGGATCCTACGGTCTTGGCGTGCATCCGTGCGTCGCTGGGGTCCGGTCCCAGGTCGACGGGCACGTGCACCTTCCGCCGACCACTGGCGACAACATCGATGTACTGTGGAGACCTCACGCCCCACGTGTTGAGCAATTCGGCGGTACGTCCACCCAGCCTCCTGCATGCCCACTATACGCCCTCGCTCAAAGTCCGTCAACTGCACATACGGTTCACGCCCACGCTGTCGCGGCATGCTACCAGTGTTAAAGACTGCGATGGAGCTCCGTATGCCACGGCAAACTGGCTGACACTGACGGCGGCGGTGCACAAATGCTGCGCAGCTAGCGCCATTCGACGGCCAACACCGCGGTTCCTGGTGTGTCCGCTGTGCCGTGCGTGTGATCATTGCTTGTACAGCCCTCTCGCGGTGTCCGGAGCTAGTATGGTGGGTCTGATACACCGGTGTCAATGTGTTCTTTTTTCCATTTCCAGGAGTGTAGCATCAAACATAAAACTTGGAAATTGTTCTTTTGAGACCGTGGCACAATCCTAAATATTGGAAAGATGTAACTGCCAGATGCCAAATATCGACGTGTCTCTTATAGTTTTATCTGAGTCAGGACTGCATCTCTAATGTATCACACTTCTGCAAGTATTCAAAATTAGCTTTCATTCTTTGAATGTGTTTCACGTATGAGTCGTCATTTACAAGTGCAACATCCATTACTTTGTTTGATACCACTGTGTTATTTGTGTGTAAATTCCACTTCCAAATACAATATTTGTACTGAGCGCCGGATCTACGATATTTCCGAACCGGGGCAAATGCTTGGTAGTGGCGGCCGCTCCCTCCCAATCGAGCGTTTGCGACAGGACGTGAAAAATTTAAAAAAATCGATCTTCATGCTGTAGGGCACTTCTTCCTGAAGAGGTTGATATATACAACACGTATGATCGAGGAAATGTAAGACATGTTATTTGGTCTTAAATGCCAAAGTGCAATGCCACGCTTCACACAGCATTCGTCTATCGCACGATCCTTTATTACGCTCAGTGGAATTCAAACGTCTACATTTTGTAATGGAAGCAATCAAACCTATATTCAGGAAGTGGAAATTAAAATGTCCTGTGGTACCTGTGGTTTCACATCCTACCACCCTTAAAAAAATCTCTCAACTAATACTGGATGGGGTTATTTGTGACCGGAGAATAAGTACTCTTAAGAAAATTTGCAGTCTTTATTGCCTATTAGCTAATAACTTTCTCTTTTCTGTGACACAAAATTAAATATAGGAAACATGAAACTAGTGAAGACAAGAGACAAGCAAGGCAGTACACATTTCTTCAATCCTTAGGCCCCAGCATTTTTTTTCCCTCTTTAATCTCGTTAAGCTTTACACAGCGTGCCTTCATTTCTGCCAAAAGAATCTATTACCTCATCAAAGTTCATTTAACGTTTTGCTACATGAAAAATCAGAATGTCATTGTCTGGTACTGAAAAAGTTGTTAATGCGAATAGTACCCAAGACTGCTATGGTTTCTCGATTTGATTACGTCTGTTTTGTCACTGTCTGCTAAATAAAACGAAATACGTCCTTCTAATATTGCAGCAGTTGTAACATACGCCAAGTAAGCGAGACTGTTTTGGCACAAATGGACATTTTTATCCACTCGTTTACGTAAATAACACGACAGAATATAATTCACGAAGTACCAGTATCAAATGCCTATTAGGCATACTACAAGTAAAAAGTTTTAAGGTGGGAAATAGTTTCACAGTTCATTCATACACACCAGTTTCTCAAGCATGTGATCGAAAATAAGTAGTAGAACGAAATTTTTATACAAATTTAGAATCATCATATTCCTCCATATAATTTGTGTGATGTCCCCGTTTCTTCTCCTTTCTCCTTCTAACAAACAATCTTGTCCATCGCTAATTCTGTAACTGTTCCTGCCATTGTCAAAACTTTTTCTCCGGTTAACTTCACTAACCCTGCCAGAATCACGCGTTTAGTTGTTGTTGTTGTTGTTGTGGTCTTCAGTCCTGAGACTGGTTTGATGCAGCTCTCCATGCTACTCTATCCTGTGCCAGCTTCTTCATCTCCCAGTACCTACTGCAACCTACATCCTTCTGAATCTGCTTAGTGTATTCATCTCTTGGCCTCCCTCTACAATTTTTACACTCCACGCTGCCCTCCAGTGCTAAATTTGTGATCCCTTGATGCCTCAAAACATGTCCTACCAACCGATCCCTTCTTCTAGTCAAGTTGTGCCACAAACTTCTCTTCTCCCCAATCCTATTCAATACCTCCTCATTAGTTACGTGATCTACCCACCTTATCTTCAGCATTCTTCTGTAGCACCACATTTCGAAAGCTTCTATTCTCTTCTTGTCCAAACTGGTTATCGTCCATGTTTCACTTCCATACATGGCTACACTCCATACAAATACTTTCAGAAACGACTTCCTGACACTTAAATCTATACTCGATGTTAACAAATTTCTCTTCTTCAGAAACGCTTTCCTTGCCATTGCCAGTCTACATTTTATATCCTCTCTACTTCGACCATCATCAGTTATTTTACTCCCTAAATAGCAAAACTCCTTTACTACTTTAAGTGTCTCATTTCCTAATCTAATCCCCTCAGCATCACCCGATTTAATTTAACTACATTCCATTATCCTCGTTTTGCTTTTGTTGATGTTCATCTTATATCCTCCTTTCAAGACACTGTCCATTCCGTTCAACTGCTCTTCCAAGTCCTTTGCTGTCTCTGACAGAATTACAATGTCATCGGCGAACCTCAAAGTTTTTATTTCTTCTCCATGAATTTTAATACCTACTCCGAATTTTTCTTTTGTTTCCTTTACTGCTTGTGCAATATACAGATTGAATAACATCGGGGAGAGGCTACAACCCTGTCTCACTCCCTTCCCAACCATTGCTTCCCTATCATGCTCCTCGACTCTTATAACTGCCATCTGGTTTCTGTACAAATTGTAAATAGCCTTTCGCTCCCTGTATTTTACCCCTGCCACCTTCAGAATTTGAAAGAGAGTATTCCAGTTAACGTTGTCAAAAGCTTTCTCTAAGTCTACAAATGCTAGAAACGTAGGTTTGCCTTTTCTTAATCTATTTTCTAAGATAAGTCGTAAGGTTAGTATTGCCTCACGTGTTCCAACATTTCTACGGAATCCAAACTGATCTTCCCCGAGGTCCGCTTCTACCAGTTTTTCCATTCGTCTGTAAAGAATTCGTTTTAGTATTTTGCAGCTGTGACTTATTAAACTGATAGTTCGGTAATTTTCACATCTGTCAACACCTGCTTTCTTTGGGATTGGAATTATTATATTCTTCTTGAAGTCTGTGGGTATTTCGCCTGTCTCATACATCTTGCTCACCAGATGGTAGAGTTTTGTCATGACTGGTTCTCCCAAGGCCATCAGTAGTTCTAATGGAATGTTGTCTACTCCCGGGGTCTTGTTTCGACTCAGGTCTTTCAGTGCTCTGTCAAACTCTTCACGCAGTATCTTATCTCCCATTTCATCTTCATCTACATTCTCTTCCATTTCCATAATATTGTCCTCAAGTACATCGCCCTTGTATAAACCCTCTATATACTCCTTCCACCTTTCTGCCTTCCCTTCTTTGCTTAGAACTATCCTGCGTTTATTCCCGGTTAGGCGTTATTACGCGTTTTCCGCGCTATTCCAAGGATAGAATTAAAGCTGCTGCTAACCCGGGATCGTGCAACCGGCCGTTAGTAGTGTGGCGATCTGGCAAAAATTTAACATCAAAATTTCATTTTCTTGAATACGCCGAGAAGATAGTACGAAATCTTTATTACCTGTTATTCCTGTTAGTCGTTTATTTCCACTCTGGTAGTTCGAATCTATGGATTTCGCTTATAATTATTATAATGCATATCATTCGCACCCCCTTAGATTCGGGCCTGTTTGTACTTGATCTTCTTCTTACTGTGTTCCCGGCTAAGTTCTGATACAATAACCTGGATTACAACGCCAGTGTCCTACAAATAATCTCAGCTGACGTCATATTGAAAACTGTGCCACAACAATTTTAAGAGAAGCGTATGGAAATAGCAGCTCATGGTGCCACTGTCGTATCGGCTGTCATGTCACTTGCTGCGGCGACACTTCTGTTGCATGTGGGAACATGTCCAAAAGAACAGCCACCACACACAGCACGCCCCCCCCCCCACCGCCCCCTCCCCCTCCACACACATGCACTCATACAAGGTGGTGCGACTACCAAAGATCCATTCTTTCAGTGCAGGTGAACACGAAGCTCGATCCCTTGTGTAATCCGAAATGGGGTTCATGTGTAGGTGCTGCTATGCTATTAGTGTGCAAGAGGGTGGGAATTTGGGTCGGATAACTGAGGTGGTTAAGGCGATCTCTCATGTTAAGTGGGAGGAGACCCGGGTTCGATTTCCAGTCTGGTACAAATTTTCACCTGTTCTCATTGATTCATTTTAATGCCCAAATGCGACTAATGTCGTTGAAAACTTTTGAATAGTTTTTGTTTGGCCGCTGAATCACATTAACCATGAATATATAGAGTGAATTTGGGCAGTCCCTACAGATTTCCCGTAAGTGCACAGCTGCGTAACATGGCACTAAAATGAAGCGTTCCGTCAGGTACTTAACACATATAAATTATAATTCAGTTTTAGATCTTGCCGACTTCAGGGCTACTAATGCTGACTTTCTAATGAAAAGTTCCAGATTTATTTATCCAGGATCCGCAAAACAATATCCGCACCCAGTGCTGATTAGCACATCCACCGACAACCAGAAACCACTGTTACTCACTACAGTACCACTAGTACCAGTTGTTGTTGTGGTCTTCAGTCCAGAGACTGGTTTGATGCAGCTCTCGATGCTACTCTATCTTGTGCCAGCTTCTTCATCTCCCAGTACCTACTGCAACCTACATCCTTCTGAATCTGCTTAGTGTATTCATGTCTTCGTGTCCCTCTACGATTTTTACCCTCCTCACTGCACTCCAGTACTAAATTGGTGATCTCTTGATGCCTCAGAACATGTCCTACCAACGGATCCCTTCTTCTAGTCAAGGTGTGCCACAAATTTCTCTTCTCCCTAATTCTATTCAATACCTACTCATTAGTTATGTGATCTACCCATCTAATCTTCAGCATTCTTCTGTAGCACCACATTTCGAAAGCTTCTATTCTCTTCTTGTTCAAACTATTTATCGTCCACGTTTCACTTCCATACATGGCCACACTCCATACAAATACTTTGAGAAACGACTTCGTGACACTTAAATCTATACTCGATGTTAACAAATTTCTCTTCTTTAGAAACGCTTTTCTTGCCTTTGCTAGTCTACTTTTTATATCCTCTCTACTTCGACCGCCGAGCGGTTCTAGGCGCTTCAGTCTGGAACCGCGCGACCGCTACGGTCGCAGGTTCGAATCCTGCCTCGGGCATGGATGTGTGTGATGTCCTTAGGTTAGTTAGGTGTAAGTAGTTCTAAGCTCTAGGGGACTGATGACCTCAGGTGTTAAGTCCCATAGTGATCAGAGCCATTCGAACCATTCTACTTGGACCATCATCAGTTATTTTGCTCCCCAAATAGCACAACTCATTTACTACTTTAAACGTCTCATTTCCTAATCTAATTTCCGCAACATCAGCCGATTTAATTCGACTACATTCCATTACCTACGTTTTGCTTTTGATGATGTTCATCTTATATCCTCCTTTCAAGACACTCTCCATTCCATTCAGCTGCTCTTCCTGGTCCGTTGCTGTTTCTGACAGAATTACAATGTCATCGGTGAACCTCAAAGTTTGCATTTCTTCTCCATGGATTTTAATTCCTACTTCGAATTTTTCTTTTGTTTCCTTTACTGCTTGCTCAATATACAGATTGAATAACATCGGGGATAGGCTACAACCCTGTCTCACTCCCCTCCCAACCACTGCTTCCCTTTCACGCTGTAGCGGGACTTTGAATTTCGCCGCGCTACACTCGTTCCCTGAGATAAAAAATATCCCGTCGCAGCGGTATGAGCGCTCGACGGCAGAGAAAATACTAAAATTGTAACTCCTTTTTTGTTTTCTATTCGTTTCTTGATTGTCTCTCGAGAGCAGAAGCTTAATGCAGACGTGATCTGATGCTGACGTAAAAAACTTAACAGCTAGTCTTGATCTGATTTTAATGTGTAGTCATATTGAGGAAGTTGTTATGAAATTCGGAGGATGGAGAGAAGCAACTAAAATAAATTGCATTTAATATCAAGACGGTTTTGTATACATTAGAAATTCCTGGACAATGAAACTTATTGCAAGATTTCGGAGCAGACTTTTCACGCAGAAATGAAGGAGATTTTTGAAGACCTGGACGCCGCCCGAAAGAAGACAAGTTAACCTGGTAAAGGATGAACTCTTCTCTACGCCACTTCCCCCTGTCAGTTACATTTTGTTATTCTCTGTTTCTTTTCAATAATTTTTGTAGTGGAAATTGGTTTAACTTTTGCTCAAAAACGCCACAAGGACCATCCCAGCAATAGCTTTTCTGTAATACGAAGTCCGATCTGCATTTCTTTCTTTCTTTCCCGTTTTTCACGGTCATTAACGATTTAAAAAAAAACCATTTTCACTTACGATTTCTTCCCACATTTTCAACCTTTTTCTTTTCTTCTCTCTTATTTTTCTTTTTTTTTTATTAACCACTACAACTGGCGACTGTGACAGGACGTTGTTCAAATTGCGGATGTGTCGTTTTTGAGCAAATTTGAAATTTTAATTTGTATTTTTTGCCAGCAGAGAATAACAAAAAATCCTGAAGTTTAATGGGTAACTAAAACACCAACTTTATTGTACCTAAGCAAATGATTATACCACAATATTGTAAAGAATTTTTGTAACTAATTCAATCTGTTTTTCTTTGCATGGCATATATTGCTGCAAAACTGTTATTTTGAGACCTTTTGGTGACTATCCGATGGAGATGTATTAATAAAATCCATATTTTGACGAATACGATTTACGCAGAAGTGATTGACCAGCCGCTGCAGGACAGAAAATTTAATGGTGAGTCACACAATTATGCTTCATTCAGGCATTCAATAGCCAACTGCAGAATCCATTTTTCCCTTTCCACACATCCTGTAGTTTTCTTCTAGACTTTTCAAAATTATGTATCTCTATTGTAGTTTGTGGTAATTATAGTATTGTTGTAGCTTGTGAAGATCGTGAATTTGACCGCCAAACAGTCATTTGTTACGAAAAATTTTGTCCGCCCTGCTGCATCTTTCTCAACCATTGTTTGCAATAGAGCAATCATTTACATTGACGAGAAAATATTTCAACCTAAACTTGAGTCAAATCTTTATTAATCAGACTTATATGTTTCCCTTTTTGACTTACGATTATACATCCTATTACAATGGAATGCGGTAAGGTAGAGATAGTTTCGGCAGATGAGTTAAGTGAAGTAGATTCATCGTTCAACCAACAAGAAAGTCCGCGTTTCCCTCCATGGACCAGTTCACAGATCAATGCAATGATTTTGCCTCAAACTCGCAACATTTGTGATAATACACAGATGGCGACTTTAAATGACGAAATGTGGAATGGACGCGAGACTAGACCGTCAGCGCCATTGTTAACATCAATGTCAGAACCGAATATGAGACAAATTCAGCAACGTGACACAAATCGGACACAGGAAACTGACTAACTGGACCAACTGACTAACTGGACCGACTATTAGAGTTATTTGCAGACATGAAACGAGACGTTAGTCAGAAAATTGACGCAAAACTGGACGCACTTGGTCAGGACTTTAAACAAAGGCTAGATAAAAGCGACACATCCGCAATTTGAACAACGTCCTGTCACGGTCGCCAGTTGTAGTGTACGATGACCGAAAATTTTGAACGAACGACAAAACAGATGACAGAATTAAATAACACCACTCAACAGCTCAGCCAGCGATTTGAGACATTGTCCGATCGAGTCACTAAACAGGAAGAAACTTTGGTTACATTCACACATGACACAAGAAACAATATCACCCGATGTGAGAATCAGTTAACTCAAATAGTTAATGTGCATCAGGAAGTGAACACTCGTGTGGAAGAGTTAGCTCAGGCCCACACTTCAGCTAGCTCCACCCAAGAAAAGCTGACTGATGAAGTGGGAAATATTACCCAACAGCTCACAACCGTTGTTCTTGAACAAACCCACCTCAAAGAAAAGATAGAAAAATTAGAAGATCGAGCGGACCTCGCGTCTCTAAACGACACCAACATGGCCGAAAGAATTGTACACGAATGTAAATTGTGTGACGACTATCTGGACAAAAAACTTGAAACAATTACACAGGACATACTTTCAAAAACAAAGACACATGTTAAAAACGAGACAAAACACATAGAAGACGAAGTGACAAAATTACGAGACAATGTTGTGCCGTGTTTGGCGATTGGTGCAAACGCATCGTCAGGGGACGACAAAACAGCTAAAACCATGGCTAATGACACAGACAGAACAGCTATTGTGGAATCACCTATTTCAAATCAAAATTACAATGTGCCGCTTTCTTTACCACCAAACGAGCGATATTACGGTACCACACCTAGAGTAGCAAGTGACCTAAATCACATCAATACAGTTATGCCAACCGGCATGGCCGATGACACGTTTGTAAGACATGGGTATTTCCAGACATTTTCCAGTGAGGACAAGCACAAAGTCCATCCTATTGTGTTTATTAGATCATTTGACGGTGTTTTTCCACGTAGTTGGTCAGAAGTCGATAAAATCAGATACGTCACCAATCTCATGAGAGGACGAGTAGCTAAGTGGGGTGCCGCTATGAAACGGCGGTGCCTTACGTTTGAACAGTTCGAACAAGCCTTCTTGGACGAATTCTGGTCCGAGAATGAGCAACAGAGTCTAGGGAGAGAAGTGTGCAACCCCGAGACCTATTTTCTTCTCTTCTCTTCTATTTTTCTTTTGTTTTTTTTTTATTAACCACTACAACGCCCTTCGATTCTTATAACTGCCATCTGGTTTCTGTACCAATTGTAAATAGCCTTTCGCTCCCTGTATTTACCCCTTCCATCTTCAGAATTTGAAGGAGAGTATTCCAGTCAACATTATCAAAAGCTTTCTCTAAATCTACAAATGCTAGAAACGTAGGTTTGCCACTAGTCCCAGTAACTGATACAAAGTCGGAGTCACTCCTGATTCTCAATACCCTACACACCAACTACCCTACCTCCTAATATCGCGACGGACCTTTTACTGAACTCTTCTCTTCCCTGCTCTTCCTTCCCACGCACGCCACCCGTCTAGCCCTCCCTTTTTTTCTCTTAACACGTCGCCGTGAACGTTGTGGGAATTTCAGCGTGGTGACAGCTCCAAAGGCGCAGGAATTGTGTTAGCCTGGCGACGGCAGTGTGCGGAAACTCGTCGACCCTCGCCCACGCGTTAAGCACTGTCGGTCACGTGCATCACGCGGGGCGCGCTGTCCGCTATAAATTCAAACAAAAAAATTGCACAAAAGGTAAGGATAAAAAATAATGAAATTTTACATACTGTGCGCATGCATTTAAGTACGAACAATACATGGTTAATACTAAAGGGAGAATTCTGCGCAACTGCGTGTTACATGTCTGGCTAAATTCAAACACAAGAATATAAATACAATAAGACAGCGATTTTTGTAGCTGACAGCATTTTCTAACGTTGCATGTGGAATGGGAGGGGTCAGGGGCCGAGCTAGAAGACGGTCAAGGGGGGGGGGGGGAAATTGGCAAGGGGGGCGGGTGGAGGGGGTCTGGGGGAATGGAATATCGCTTGACAAAGGGAGAGTTGGGGTACTCCACCAAAAATTGGTATAGTTTGGTGTTGCTTAAAGTAGTTTTTGGTAACTGTTTTGGAGTTCAGGGTAAAAACGAGTCTACAGAACTTGTGTGCCCGGGAAAATAATACGATTTGACCCAGGTGTCCGGCGATTTCGAAGTTTTTGTCTGGGGTCAGCAGTTTAAGTGTTGGTAGGCATACCCGGCATATTTAGTTTTCTTGATTATTGTAAGTGGTACTCGTACATTACTGTACATCCAGTGTATATTAATAAATAACAAGACGCCCATTTTAAGTTAAATGATATTGATTGATTTAGATAGTAAGCTATTTGCCGTTCTTATTCTTTTGTTCAAATGTGTTTGAAATACATTTTAGCCTATATTGCTACATAATTAAGTAAAAAAAGATTGAATCTATTGAAGTAATGTATTCGCTGGTTTCTGAAGTCATTTTGTCCAATGTAATACAATACTCCATTGGAGGGTGGGGGGGGGAGGGGCGATAGCCCCCATAGCGCCCCCTCTTGCCACCGCCCCCTGGGAGGGGTGCTAGGGTATTCCGTACGTTTGTGGTGACCACTGTGTCCGGAGGGCTTAGTGGTCAGTATACTGCCTAATAAGCACGCCATCCAGATTCGAATCCGGGCCCGGCACAAATTTTCAACTTGTCCCACTAATATAAATCAGTGCCCACTGGCAACTAACGTCTTTAATTCCCTTGTGTCTTGGCATTTGGCACTACTGGTTACCAATATGCGTTGTGTTCGAAAACAGGACGAATAATTAGACCAAAGTTATCCTGACTAAATTGAGGGTTAGCACTTTCTTCCAACCACCCCCTCAATTGACCCTTGTTAATGGACAGGAGAACTGCCCATGGCAGAAAACAGTGGAAACCGTGATTTCGAATCACCAGTCGGTTGCTGTCAAATGAATCAAAATGTGTTCTGTTGTACGTCACGTAACAAAGTCTCACTTCAAACCATCAGCCGGATGTACGGCAAAAATATATGAGTATTGGGACGTACTTTCAGAGGCGATTCTAGAAGTCGGTCAAGGGGTGGACAAATGACGGGGGGGGGGGGGGGGGAGTTTGGGGAAATGGAATATCGCTTAACAAAGGAGAGTTCTTGGTAACAGGTTTGGTGTCCAGGGTAAAAACGTGTCTACAGAATGTGTGTGCCCGGGAATATAATACGATTTGACCCAGATGTCTGGCGCTTTTGAAGTTTTTGTCTGGTGTCAGCAAGTGTTGGTAGGCATACCCGCCATATTTAGTTTTCTTGATTATTGTAAGAGGTACTCGTAGATTAATATACATGCAATGTACATTAATAAATAATAAGACGCACATTTTAAGCCGAGCGGGATTAGCCGAGCGGTCTTGGACGCTGCAGTCATGGACTGTGTGGCTGGTCCCGGCAGAGGTTCGAGTCCTCCCTCGGGCATGGGAGTGTGTGTTTGTCCTTAGGATAGTTTAGGTTAAGTAGTGTGTAAGCTTAGGGACTGATGACCTTAGCAGTTAAGTCCCATAAGATTTCACACACATTTAAACACATTTTAAGTTAAATGATATTTATTGGTTTAATAGTAAGCTATTTACCGCTCTTATTCTTTTGTTAAAATGTGTTTGAAATACATTTCAACCCACATTGCTACATAATTATAAAAAAATGGTTGAATCTGTTGCAGTAATATATTCACTTATTTCTGAAGCGTAATCCAGTGTAATATGTTACTGCATTGGAGGGGAGCTATAGCCCCCCCCCCCCCCTGCCACCGCCCCTGCGTACTTCAATATGTTTCATAAGTTGTGTATTAACTGTTGTAGAACGAGAGAAGATGGAGAAAAGGAAGCTGCAGACAACGGCGTGGCAAGAGTTTCCCTTCAAGCAGCCTATCGCGCCGCAGCTGGCCGCTGAACAACATCATGACGGTCATTGTATACAAAGTAAATATTGTTAAAAGTGGTAATAGCGCTGTTCGTTTATTCATTTTAATGGTTCCGAAATGCTGTGAGACGGTTTGAGTAGCAGTAGCGTTTCTATCAGAGCTGAGAAGGGGTATACACCGAGATGACAAAAGTAGGAGGAGGAAATCGAGGTCATTGGAGACGAAGCGTAAGCTCGAATTAGGGAAGAGCGGGGAAGGAAATCGACCGTGCCCTTTCAAAGGAACCGTCTGATATCTGCCACAAGTGATTTACGGAAATCACGGAAAATCTAAATCTGGACAGCCAGACGCGGGTTTGAACTGTCGTCTTCCCGAATGCGAGCCCAGTGTCTCCATACTTCGCTACCTCGCTCGGTAAGGTGACGGAAGTCATGGGATAGCGATATAGAAATATACCGATGCGGACACAAGGTTGATACGGGCAAGCTGTCATTTGTACTCAGGTGATTCACGTGGAAAGGTGTTCGATGTGATAATGGCCGCACGACAGGAAAAAGCAGACTGTGATCGGGGACTAGTAGTTGGAGCAAGATCCTTGGGACATTCCATTTCGAAGATCGTTAGAGAAATCAATATTTCGAGATCCACAGTGTCAACAGTGTACCGAGAATACCAAATTTCAGGTATTACCTTCCGCCACAGCCAACACAGCGGCGAACGGCCTTCACTTAGCGACCTAGAGCAGCGGCGTTTGTGTAGATTTGTCAGTGCTAACAGACAAGCAGCACTGCATGAAATTACCGCAGAAATGTCTGCCCCGATAGCTGAGTGGTCAGCGCGACAGAATGTCAATCCCAAGGGCCCGGGTTCGATTCCCGGCTGGGTCGGAGATTTTCTCCGTTCAGGGACTGGGTGCTGTGTTGTCCTAATCATCATCATCTCATCCTCATCGACGCGCAAGTCGCCGAAGTGGCGTCAAATCGAAAGACTTGCACCCGGCGAACGGTCTACCCGACGGGAGGCCCTAGTCCCACGACATTTACCGCAGAAATCAGTGTGGGACGTACGATGAATGTACTCGTTAGGACAGTGCGGGGAAATTTGGCGTTAATAGGCAATGGCTGCAGAAGACCGACGCGAGTGTCTTTGTTAACAGCACGAAATTGCCTGCGGCGCCCCTTCTGGGCTCGTGACAATATGTGTTGGACCCTAGACGACTGGAAAAACCTTGGCCTGCTAAGATGAGTCCCGACTTCTGTTGGTAAGAGCTGACTGCTCGAGTATGGCGCAGACCCCGCGAAACCATGGTCCCAAGTTGTCAGCAAGGTACTGTGCAAACCGAGTGAGGTGGCGCAATGGTTAGCACACTGGACTCTCATTCGGGAGGACGACGGTTCAATCCCGCGTCCGGCCATCCTGATTTAGGTTTTCCGTGATTTCGCCAGATCGCTTCAGGCAAATGTAGGGATGTTTCCCTTGAAAGGGCACGGCTGACTTCCTTCCCCGTCCTTCCCTAATCCGATGAGACCGATGACTTCGCTGTTTGGTCTCTTCCCCCAAACAACCCAACCCACAAGGTACTGTGCAAGCTGTTGGTGGCTCCATAATGCTGTGGTCTGTGTTTACATGGAATAGACTGGACCATCAGGTCCAATTGTACCGATCACTGATTTTAAATGGTTATATTCGGCTGCTTGGAGACCATCTGCAGCCATTCATGGACTTCGTGCTCCAAGGCAACGATGAAATTTTTGTGGATGATAATATACCATGTCACTGGGCCACAACAATTCGCGATTGATTTGAAGAACATTCTTTCTATCATCAGCATGATATGTCTCATAATATTCGTGTGCCCTGCGTCGAATAGATTATCACAGGTAATCTGTTACCAGTTGTGCGTTCAACTAAATGAATGGGGCTCACGCTCATTATCAGTCATTTGTCTAATGATAATGTTGGTACCCACGTAGAGAACATTTCGCCTTGTAGAGTTCTGGATTCATTTCAGCCAGATCAGCTGGAATACTGGGTAGATCATGCACTAAGCTCGCAAACTGGACTGTAGCGAAGACTGGTTGCCATTAATTCAGTTCACAACTCCTTGACCTCGGAAATGATTACCTTTCTGTGACGCCCCCTGCAGTTCTAATCATTCTACCTTAAAAATAAAAAAATAAAATAAAAATGAAAAAAAATCCGCCAAGTGCAAGTAGGACTCGCGCGCACTGAGGGTTCCGTACAAACTTAATATTGTGTACATTTATAGTCCATCCATCCCGGGAATCGAGAATCTGCGCGATTCTTGCCTCTTATGGGTATCTATACTCGCACGATATCGGTCCTGGGAATTCCAAGACGTTTGAGAATGTTTTAAGTTTAAAATTTTGTGTAATTTTGTATTCGCTGTTGTAATTTTTCATAATTTGTTTAATTTGGAATTTATGTTAACGTGCTATGCTGACACTTGCAGATGCGCTGCCTTCGTCTACTCTCATCCCTGTTGGCGGTTCGTAGAAAGACCTGACGCTAGTCTTCGGAGAAGAAACGGGAACAGCCGACCAGTAAGGCTATTGTTGTCACGTAGATTGATGAATTGTTCTGTGGAACGCTTTTATGGAATACTGGAACCTCATGCCAAACCATGGAAGTGCAATCTTGCAGTATTAATTTCCTCTGAAATATTATAGGTGCTGCACGTGTTGCTTGCATAGACTCTCAGCGTAGTAAGTCAGGTCGCCTTACGCCTATCACTGGTAGATGGCAAAGGCATCGTTTTCACAGCGGAAGTGGAATTCATTTCGTCGTAACTCAGCCAGTTAGCAAGAAATATTTGTAAATGTTGTGCATAAACCTTCCTCGTGAATCGCTCTACCTATTACTGAAAACCGAATCAAAATAACTGCAGCAGTTCCTCAGAATTTTGACAGATTGCGAATACAACGTAAGGTTGTAATGGAAAAAAATTTGTTTATATTTGATGTAATCACAATTCAACAATTTTCGGAATTTTCCCTAAATTCCTTGATTCTAGGTCAACGTATTGGTGTGATGAGTGAACTTGCGAGTATCAAAATATTTGACATACATCGCTCTATCTTTTGTTCTGCACTGACGCATGAGCTGAAACTTTTTACATCGCCAAGGGACTTAGACCTTAGTACGTGATGCACATTTGAACTTGATACGTGTGCCTGATTCGGAGAAAAAGGGGTACTAACAAGTGAACAGAGAGCGTTGGACAACAAATGACCAAAAAAATTTTTTTGTCGTTTGATACAATTACAAATTAACGATTTTCGGATTTTTGTCCTTCAGGTGTACTGTGAAATCTTGATTCTTGCGAACTTTCATGATTGTAGCTCGAAACTATAGGCTTTGATAAATGTGCTTGCGAGTATAGAAATATGTGATGTAAATGGCCGTATGTTTTGATGCATTGACTTAGAAGCTTAAGTGCTTTTCACTGCTAAGGTACCATAGACGTTAGTACGTGCCATAAATTTCAGCTTGATACGTCTAAATGTCCCTGAGAAATAGTGGTTTTAACAGACGAACTCGAATAACGAATGACAAAAAAATTTTTTTTAGTGTGATGCAATTACAAAGTAACAGTTTTCAGATTTTTTCCTTTACCTGTGCTGTGAAATCCTCCTTTTTACTAAATTTTATGGTTTTAGGTGAACGGGGAGTACCAGATATGTTTTGACGAGTGAGTTTGGTTCAAAAATGGTTCAAATGGCTCTGAGCACTATGGGACTTAACTTCTGAGGTCATCAGTCCCCTAGAACTTAGAACTACTTAAACCTAACTAACCTAAGGACATCACACACATCCAAGCCCGAGGCTGGATTCGAACCTGCGACTGCAGCAGTCGCGCGGTTCCAGACTGTAGCGCCTAGAGCCGCTCGGCCACACCGGCCGGCGAGTGAGTTTGGGAGTATCGAAAAAAGTGACACGAAGGTTGCCTTTACTTTTAAGCTCAAGTGTTTTTTCCTGCTAAGGGACCATAGTCGTTAGTAAGTGACAAAAATTTCAACTTGATATGTCAAACCGTTCCTGAGAAAAAGGGGCCTGAACGGTGGGACAGACAGACAGACGACAAAGTGATTCTATGAGGGTTCCGTTTCTCCCGATTGGGTACGAAACTCTAAAAATAGCAGTATTTAATCTACTTCATTGGAAGCGATATGAACGCTGTAAATTACATGATCCTTGTTGCTGTAAAATCGTTAATTATAATTATCCGGGTCTTAAAGATACGAAATTGTATTTAGTCATCGATTGTGGTGGTGCTGTGATTCACACACTTGCCTCACATTCGGAAGGAGAGAGGCGCCTCCATGATAAGGCATCAGACTCATCACTGGAAACAGTGGGCTTTAAATCCTCTCTGACCATCCTGTTTCCCTAAATCGAATAAGGCGAATGTCTGGGTGGGTCCTGTGAAGAGGAAAATTTCCTTCCCCAACATTGCTCTGTACTAGCCTGTGATCCGTGTCTAATGATCTTGCTGTCGCTGGAACTTTAAACCCTCATCTTCAGAGTCTATTTACCTTCCGAATCCTCTCAGGCGCAGGATAAGTAGGCTGTTTAGGTTTTTATGTTGGTAAGGCCACGTAGCGCTCTGTATGAAAATCATTGACTGTGCTGTGTGCAGTCTCTGGCTGGTTGGACTCATTGTTGGAATATTCGCTTGTGTAGTGTTGGGCAGTCGGATGTGAACAGCGCGTAGCGTTGGGCAGTTGGAGGTGAGCCGCCAGCAGTGGTGGATGTGGAGAGAGAGATGCCAGAGTTTTGAGCGGACGATCTGGACGCGTGTCCGTCAGAAAAAGGAAATTTGTTTAGTTATATGTCACAAAATTATGACTTTTGAACGCTATTAAGATAAATACATTGTTTGTTCTCTATCAAAATCTTTCATTTGCTAACTATGCCGATCAGTAGTTAGTGCCTTCAGTAGTTAGAATCTTTTATTTAGCTGGCAGTATTGGCGCTCGCTGTATTGCAGTACTTCGAGTAACGAAGATTTTTGTGAGGTAAGTGATTCATGAAAGTTATAGGTTATTGTTAGTCAGGGCCAGGCGCGGCTCGTGGTTTCTATACTGGGGAAGGCTGCGGCATTTATCAATCGGAGCCAATATAGACATCTGGTTAGGTTACAGACTAGTCTGACATAAACAACTAAGAATTCAGGGGGAGGGGGGTGGGCAGATTACTCTCTACCCATAATTTTACGTACTGTGTCTTCTATAATCAGGTATTAATTTATTAAATATCATTAGAAGCTAACTTCGAGTTAAAATCTTTGGTTAGTGTTTTTATACGTCATCATTACATTTTCTGACGCTTTGCAGCAAATCATATGAAAAGACGCGTTTCGGAGAGATCTTTAATGCGATGAATGTTAACTTTGCGGTTGCTTAATATTTTTGGTGTTTTCAGTTCTAAATTTAAGGCGTTTATTGTAGTTTACCTCCAAAGCTCGAAGTTAAATGTTTTTCGCTGGAATTATGTTTTTTCACCTTTGCGTGAAAATTCTTTAGGTCAGTGATACCAGTTTCAGTCCAGGCACTATAAGTACTATTTGTACGAAGACAGGTGAAACAGAAAAATGCATATTTCACTTCACAACCACTCAGCTGCATCGTACATTGCTCTATTAAAACTGCGTTTGTATCCTTGCCTAGATTTGCACTGTTTCTGTTCTTAATTGATCGTTAGATCGGGTCTGGGTGCACCAAGTTCTTTCACTTGCATCCTATGGCCGTGTTCCAAGTTTTTACCTATTAAATTGCACACTGAATTCATATTGCGCTGGTTTCACACTCGCGGTATGTGTCAGATATTCACAAGCAAGTAAAACTCACTAAAATCTTGCAAAATACACTTCGAAAAAGAAACTTGCTAATATCACACGATATCAACAAAAGCAGTCAGCATCAGCAAGCAAGGAAAGTAAAGTCACGGGACAAATTTCGCGCGCTTTGTCCTCTAATCACTTATGAAACTCTCGCTAGATGGCAGTATTGTTGTTACGGTTAGAGAGCCTGTAGTTACGGTCGTCTAGTGCACTCTGGCGGGATATTTGCAAACTTATTGTAAATGTGGATAAAATAGCCAATGGTAGAAACAAAACAACTATGTAAAACATTATCAAAACAATAATATTAAACGTCGATTAATGACGCATCGAAGCGTAGTAGAGATGTGCAGAGACAGAGATTGGATAGCGAAGTTTCGGCCACTCTGCATTCCTTTATTACATAGATAGTGGAACGTGAAAAACGTGTGGTGGTTGGTATGACACCCTTAGGCTGCAAGCTCTGAGCCTTCGGGTCGCCCATAAAGAGCAGTACTATGTAGAAGCCACGCCCCCATACCGCTACTACATGCAGCTTACGGACGTTCCAAGGCGCAGCCTAAACACTACTAACCGTTCGGAAAACATCTATCGATACAAACAGTTCCAAAAACGTTGACCGTCGTTATTTTAATCGGAATGGGAAATGTCCGAAATTCGCCCTGATAATTTAAATTTTGTAATATGTTCTTGCGAAATTTACTTTAACGTATATTTTGGGGCGGCTCCGCCTCAGAGCCTTTAATTACGAGCCGCGCCTGGTCAGGGCCATTCTTTTGTAGGGATTATTGAAAGTCAGATTGCGTTGCGCTAAAAAAATATTGTGTGTCAGTTTAGTGATGAACAGAATATGTACAGAGAGAACTGTCTGAGTACGTTCAGTTTTATTCAGCTGTCTTTGTATCAAATAACGTAGTTCACCAGCACAGTAATTCATAATTTTTCTAAGGGATGTTTCAGATGGCGAGTGGATCAGCGAACGGCGTGTTTTGTAGAGCCCCAGAGCCACGTGACCTCACGGGGCACGTGGGGCCGGAGTCACCTTCTACATCTACATACATGTCTGCACCTCGCAACCCACCTTACAGCGTGCCACTCCTGACCCCCCCCCCCCCCCCCTCAAAAACAAAAAATCCAATTACATTCGCGAATGGCGCGCGGGAAGAATAATTGTTAGTAAAGCTCTGCATGAGCTCAAATCCCCCTGAGTTTCTAATCGTGATCATTTCGCGAGACGTGCGTGGGAGGAAGAAATATGTCGTCCGAATCTTCGCTGAACGTGCTCTCTGGAAATTTCAACAGTAATCTCCTCCATGAGGCACAACGCCTCTCTTGTAACGCCTGCCACTGGACTTTGTTGAGCATCTCTGTGACACTCTCACCCTTATTTAACCATCCAGTGACGAAACACGCCGCCTTACGTGGGATCGTCTCTGACTGTTCCATTAATCCTATTTGGTAAGGGCCCCAGACTGACGAACAGTACTCAAGAATATGTCGAACGAAAGTTTTGTGAGCCACTTCTTTTGTGGATGAATTACGTTTGCTAAAATTCTCTCTATCAATCTCATTCTGGCAGCCGGCCGGTGTGGCCGTGCGGTTCTAGGCGCGTCAGTCTGGAACCGCGTGACCGCTACGGCCGCAGTTTCGAATCCTGTCTCGGGCATGGATGTGTGTGATGTCCTTAGGTTGGTTAGGTTTAAGTAGTTCTAAGTTCTAGGGGACTGATGACCACAGATGTTGAGTCCCATAGTGCTCAGAGCCATTTGAACCAATCATTCTGGCATCTGCTTTCCGTACAGTTTGTTTTACGAGGGCGGTTCAGAAAGTAACCTCCGATTGGTCACAGTGCGGGTTGTGGGGGGAGTAGCGACGCCATCTGTGCGTTCACGCACTCAACGGGTCAGTCGGCATCAAGCCGTGGTCGAGTGAACGTCGTACCTGCGCTAGTTTAGTTTTTGTGGCAGTTTGAAATGTGTGCTGCAATAGAAAACCCCGCGAAATGTGAAGTGCGTGCTGTCATAAGGTTTTTTGCAGCCAAAGGATATTCTGCAGCAGCTATTCATCGTGAGCTTTGTGCCGTGTACGGACCAAGAGTTATGAGTGAAGGAGTTGTCCGTGAATGGGTACGTTTATTTAAAAGTGGACGAGAAAACGTTCATGATGAAGAGAGGAGTGGTAGACCATCATTGGTGACTGACGAACTCGTTCAGACAGTTGATGCAAAAGTTCGTTAAAATCGACGTTTCTCAATGTCGGAGTTGTCTACTGGTTTTCCACAGATTTCTAAGACTCTCTTGTACGAGATAGTGACAGCAAGATTGGGTTACCGTAAGTTCTGTGCACGATGGGTGCCCAAAATTCTTACCGACCACCACAAAACTCAAAGAATGGCCTCTGCAGTAGACTTTCTGTCACGTTATGAGGACGAAGGAGAACCATTGTTAAACAGAATCGTGACCGGTGACGAAACCTGGATTAAGTACGTGAACCCTGAGACAAAAGAACAATCAAAGATGTGGGCACATTCAAATTCGCCTACCAAACCAAGAAAAGCCGCCCAAGATTTTTCTGCCAGAAAACTGATGGCAACGGTGTTTTGGGATGCCAAATGGGTGTTGTTGGTTGAATTCATGGAACTTGGTACGACCATTAATCAAGACGTGTACTGTGAAACAATAAAAAAGTTACGACGGGCTATACAGAACAAACGCCGTGGTATGCTGACTTCCGGTATCGTTTCTTTGCACGATAACGCCCGTCCTCACTCTGCTCGCAGAACAACGGCCCTTCTTGAGTCCTTCAAGTGGGACGTTATCAACCATCCACCTTACAGCCCAGACCTGGCGCCAAGTGATTATCACCTCTTCATGCATTTGAAGAAATGGCTCGGGTCACAGCGGTTTGATGACGACGAAGAGCTCAAAGATGCGGTCACAGGCTGGCTCCAGGCACAAGCGGGTGATTTTTATGCAGAAGGAATTTCAAAGCTTGTGAAGAGATACGATAAGTGCCTCAATCGCTATGGAGACTATGTAGAAAAATAGTGCAAAGATGTAGTTGTAAGATGTATATACTAAAATATTTTTATTTAACTTGGTGTATTTTTTTAAATCAACCGGAGGTTACTTTCTGAACGGCCCACGTATGTGGTCATTCCACTTTAGTTCGTTCCCGTTGGTTACTCCTAGGTATTTTACGAAAGTAACAGTTTCCCCTGATTTAACGGCAATAGTGTAAACGAACTTCTTCGTCTAATTACAAGAAATATGTTACATTTATTTACGTTGAGGGTCAGTTTCCAATCCCTGCGCTACTCATCGATTCTCCGCAGGTCTTCCTGCATTTCGCTACAGTTTTCTGGCATACCAACCTTCCTATAGCCAACAGCATCGCCCACAAATAGCCTTACGGAACGTCCAGCGTTATCCGCTAAACCATTAATATAAACTGTAAAAAGTAGCGGCCCATTAACACTCCAATGGGTACTCTCAAAATACCTTCAAATTTGTCGATTTTGTATAGTTAAGAACGACGTGTTGGGTTCTGTCTGTGTGGGAGTCTTGTATACAGTTACAAATCTGGTCTAACACTCTGTAAGCTCGTATTTTGTGCACTAAATACCAGTAGGGAACTGTGTAGAACGCTTTCCGGAAATCAGGGTGAACGCTCTGGAGCTCATCGACAAATGGAGCGAGCTGATTTTCACAAGATCGCTGTTTCCGGGATCCATGTCGATTCTTATAGAGGGGATTTTGGTTCTCCTTAAACATCACAATGCGTGAGCGGAAAACATGGTCCATAAGTCTACAACAGACTGACGTCAGCTATACAGGGTGGTCCATTGATCGCGACCGGGCCAAATATCTCACGAAATAAGCGTCAACCGAAAAAACTCCAAAGAACGAAACTTGTCTTGCTTGAAGTGGGAAACCAGATGGCGCTATGGTTGGCACGCTAGATGGCGCTGCCATAGATCAAACTGATATCAACTGCGTTTTTTTTAAAAAAATAGGAACTCCCATTTTTATTACATATTCGTGTAGTAGGTAAAGAAATATGAATGTTTTAGTTGGACCACTTTTTTCGCTTTTTGATAGATGGCGCTGTAATACTCACAAACATATGGCTCACAATTTTAGACGAATAGTTGGTAACATGTAGGTTTTTTAAATTAAAATACAGAACGTAGGTACGTTTGAACATTTTATTTCGGTTGTTCCAATGTGTTACATGTACCTTTGTGAACTTATCATTGCTAAGAACGCATGCTGTTACAGCGTGATTATCTGTAAATACCACATTAATGCAATAAATGCTCAAAATGATGTCCGTCAACCTCAATGCATTTGGCAATACGTGTAACGAACGACATTCCTCTCAACAGCGAGTAGTTCGCCTTCCCTAATGTTCGCACATGCATTGAAAATGCGCTGACGCATGTTGTCTGGCGTTGTCGGTGGATCACGATAGCAAATATCCTTCAACTTTTCCCACAGAAAGATATCCAGGGACGTCAGATCCGGTGAACGTGCGGGCCGTGGTATGGGTGTTTCGACGACCAATGCACCTGTCATGAAATATGCTATTCAATACCGCTTCAACCGCACGCGAGCTATGTGCCGGACATCCATCATGTTGGAAGTACATCGCCATTCTGTCATGCAGTGAAACATCTTGTAGTAACATCGGTAGAACATTACTTAGGAAATCAGCATACACTGCACCATTTAGATTGCTATCAGTGAAATGGGGGCCAATTATCCTTCCTCGCCCGCATCCCGTGGCCGTGCGGTAGCGTTCTCGCTTCCCACGCCCGGGTTCCCGGGTTCGATTCCCGGCGGGGTCAGGGATTTTCTCTGCCTCGTGATGGCTGGGTGTTGTGTGATGTCCTTAGGTTAGTTAGGTTTAAGTAGTTCTAAGTTCTAGGGGACTGATGACCATGGATGTTAAGTCCCATAGTGCTCAGAGCCATTTGAAGCCATATCCTTCCTCCCATAACGCCGCGCCATACATTAACCCGCCAAGGTCGCTGATGTTCCACTTGTCGCAGCCATCATGGATTTTCCGTTGCCCAATAGTGCATATTATGCCGGTTTACGGTACCGCTGTTGGTGAATGACGCTTCGTCGCTAAATAGAACGCGAGCAAAAAATTGTCATCGTCCCGTAATTTCTCTTGTGCCCAGTGGCAGAACTGTACACGACGTTCAAAGTCGTCACCATGCAATTCCTGGTGCATAGAAATATGGTACGTGTGCAATCGATGTTGATGTAGCATTCTCAACATCGACGTTTTTGACATTCCCGATTCTCGCGCAATTTGTCTGCTACTGATGTGCGGATTAGCCGCGACAGCAGCTAAAACACCTACTTGGGCATCATCATTTGTTGCAGGTCGTGGTTGACGTTTCACGTGTGGCTGAACACTTAACTGTTTCCTTAGATAACGTAACTATCCGGCGAACTGTCCGGACACTTGGATGATGTCGTCCAGGATACCGAGCAGCATACATAGCACACGCCCGTTGGGTATTTTGATCACAATAGCCATACAGCAACACGATATCGACCTTTTCCGCAGTTGGTAAACGGTCCATTTTAACACGGGTAATGTACCACGAAGCAAATACCGTCCGCACTGGTGGAATGTTACGTGTTACCACGTACTTATAAGTTTGTTACTATTATAGCGCCATCTATCACAAAGCGAAAAAAGTGGTCCAACTAAAACATTCATATTTCTTTACGTACTACACGAATATGTAATAAAAAATGGGGGTTCCTATTTAAAAACATGCAGTTGATATCCGTTTGAACTATGGCAGCGGGCCAACCATAGCGCCATCTGATTTCCCCCTTCAAGCTAGACGAGTTTCGTTCTTTGTAGTTTTTTCGTTTGATGCGTATTTCGTGAGATATTTGGCCCGGTCACTATCAATGGATCACCCTGTATAGGCATATAATTATGTGCGTCGGTCCGACGACCTATCTTGAAAATGGGAATAACCTGCGATTTTTTTGATTTTCTGTTCTGCGATCGCTTATCTTATCTGCCATTTCCACACTCGTGGGATGTCTGAAAGAGGAATTGTATTATGATATTTCCTATAAATGTAGCGAATTATGGTTTGTTTTTGCTTTATGTCCAAAGTCTGCTCACATGCCCTACTAAGTTAGTCCTTTTGGGACACGATTCAGCTCCTTGACACGATGGTTACCCGTAAGATCTTTTGTAACTATCCACTCTCTGTTTTCCAGTGTAAGGTGTGTTTACAGACAGTACGAGAAATGCGCACTCATCCTCGGCGGTTTCTCGTCAAACGTGGTGAGAAAAGTCACAGTAGCGGGAGAAGTAATGTAGTCATGGGTGTGATGACCAAGAACTCGAGGGAACTACTGTGTTATAGCTGGGCTGAAAACCTAGCTGGGCTCGACCAGCCGTCTGGCGTGGCCAGTTGCGTTCTGCATTACTCTACAGGCTACAGTTGGACGTGGTGCTCACTGTATGGATACCGAAGCTGATTTACATTGATGGAATGGCGTAGTGTGACTTGACTGAGGTAGCACCACCTCCACATTGATTCCCCCCGGGCGCTAGTCGTAAGTGCAAGTTGCGCTCCTCCAATTTGAGGTTCCATCTCCTTTTTATGGGTAATTTTCGCCTACATTATCACCATTTGGGGGCGAGTAGCGATGGTGATGGACTGACTGCACGATTTACTATACAAATATTGAAGCTACCTTCAGTCGAATTGCTAAAACATGCCTATACACAGGGTCGTATAGTAAATTACTCAGCCCTTTAATATCAAGAGTGCTGAATTAAAAAATACCCTACCAAGTGTGTATTTCTGATCTCTATTGAAGCGACTCCGTCATAGTTCGAACATTGACTCGCTTTTATAACTGAACCTCAGAGGGAGTCTCATGTGGTAAGATTCTCATCCTTTCCAACAATTGTATCGCTACTGTCTCAGCATCGTCTGAAATTGAGTGTAACTCCGCGGCAGACCAATGGCTTCGCTCCTATCAGCATACAAAGCAAACGACGTTGAAATTTGGTTTGGACGAGACACAGGGGTTAGACAAAAATGTGGAAACGCAGAGCGAAATGCAGATGTTAGCCAAGCTTGCAAGTTTCGCTGTTTAATTTGACCACGAACAGCATCCATGCAATGTCCTCACTTGTTTCAAGTGTTAGATATGGTCAGAACAGTGTTCTGTGTAGTCGTGAGTGCTTTATGTCGGGCCTAAGAGAATTCTAACGCAAGCAAATTGTTGGTCCTCGTGTGGTGGTTGCTCCGTTAACCAAGGTAGTCGAAGTGTTTGCTGTTTCAAGAGGCACCGTATCGTAGATATATACAGTAAACAGGGTGAGCGGGAAAAAAAATCATGTCGCGCTGGGTTGTCGCGCGTTCTGAGGCGCCTTGCCACGGTTCGCGCGGCTTCCCCCGTCGGAGATTCGAGTCCTCCCTCGGGCAGGGGTGAGTGTGTTGTCCTTAGCGGAAGTTAGATTAAGTATTGTGTAAGCCTAGCGACCGATAACCTCAGCAGTTTCGTCCCATACGAACTTACCACCACCACCAAGAAACATCATCCGGTAAGTCAACAAAGCGGGCGGAAGTCATCGTGACAGACGGTCGTTGGAGAGCGAAAAATCAGAGTACGATAGGTGCATAAGTCACTATAGAACTGAATGTCGCACTCGCGAACCCTGTCATTGTTGTGGTCTTCAGACCAAAGATAGTTTGATGCAACTCTCCATGCTACTCTATCCTGTGCAAGCCTCTTCATCTCCAAATCACTACTGCAAGCCACATCCTTCTGAATCTGCTTAGTGTATTCATACTTTGGCCTCCCTCCCCGAATTTTACCCTCCACGCTGCCCACCAATATTAAATTGGTGATCCCTTGATGCTTCAGAACGTATCCTACCAACCGATCCCTTCTTCTAGTCAAGTTGTGCCACAAATTCCTCTTCTCCCCAATTCTGTCCAGTACCTACTCATTAGTTACGTGATCTACCTATCTAGTCTTCAGCATTCTTCTGTACCACCACACCTGGAAAGCTTCTAATCTCTTCTTGTCTACACTGTTTATCGCAAGCCCTATCAGCATAAAAACAACATCAAGGGAGATCTATACATTGGGAATTGCAGGGCGAGCTGCAATTCCATAGCCAGTCGTCAGTGATGCAAATGACTGTAACCGGAAAACGTGGTGTCGAAGCCATAAAACCTGGACTGTGGAGCACTTGGCTAATGGTTCAAATGGCTCTGAGCACTATGGGACTCAACATCTTAGGTCATAAGTCCCCTAGAACTTAGAACTACTTAAACCTAACTAACCTAAGGACATCACACACACCCATGCCCGAGGCAGGATTCGAACCTGCGACCGTAGCAGTGCCGCGGTTCCGGACTGCAGCGCCAGAACCGCTAGACCACCGCGGCCGGCTGTGGAGCACTTGAACAAAGTCATTTGGCTGGATAGTCTTGTTTCACACAGTTTCCAACTTCTACATCTACATCTACATTTATACTCCGCAAGACACCCAACGGTGTGTGGCGGAGGGCACTTTACGTGCCACTGTCATTATCTCCCTTCCCTGTTCCAGTCGCGTATGGTTCGCGGGAAGAACGACTGCCGGAAAGCCTCCGTGCGCGCTCGAATCTCTCTAATTTTACATTCGTGATCTCCTCGGGAGGTATAGGTAGGGGGAAGCAATATATTCGATGCCTCATATAGAAACGCACCCTCTCGAAACCTGGACAGCAAGCTACACCGCGATGCAGAGCGCCTCTCTAGCAGAGTCTGCCACTTGAGTTTGCTAAACATCTCCGTAACGCTATCACGCTTACCAAATAACCCTGTGACGAAACGCGCCGCTCTTCTTTGGATCTTCTCTGTCTCCTCTGTCAACCCGACCTGGTACTGATCCCACACTGATAAGCAATACTCAAGTATAGGTCGAACGAGTGTTTTGTAAGCCACCTCCTTTGTTGATGGACTACATTTTCTAAGGACTCTCCCAATGATTCTCAACCTGGCACCCGCCTTACCAACAATTAATTTTATATGATCATTCCACTTCAAATCGTTCCGTACGCATACTCACAGATATTTTACAGAAGTAATTGCTACCAGTGTTTGTTCCGCTATCATATAATCATACAGTAAAGGATCCTTCTTTCTATGCATTCGCAATACATTACATTTGTCTATGTTAAGGGTCAGTTGCCACTCCCTGCACCAAGTGCCTATCCGCTGCAGATCTTCCTGCATTTCGCTACAATTTTCTAATGCTGCAACTTCTCTGTATACTACAGCATCATCCGCGAAAAGCCGCATGGAACTTCCGACACTATCTACTAGGTCATTTATATATATTGTGAAAAGCAATGGTCCCATAACACTCCCCTGTGGCACGCCAGAGGTTACTTTAACGTCTGTAGACGTCTCTCCATTGAGAACAATATGGTGTGTTCTGTTTGCTAAAAACTCTTCAATCCAGCCACACAGCTGGTCTGATATTCCGTAGGCTCTTACTTTGTTTATCAGGCGATAGTGCGGAACTGTATCGAACGCCTCCCGGAAGTCAAGGAAAATGGCATCTACCTGGGAGGCTGTATCTAATATTTTCTGGGTCTCATGAACAAATAAAGCGAGTTGGGTCTCACACGATCGCTGTTTCCGGAATCCATGTTGATTCCTACAGAGTAGATTCTGGGTTTCCAGAAATGACATGATACGCGAGCAAAACACATGTTCGAAAATTCTACAACAGATCGATGTCAGAGATATAGGCCTATAGTTTTGCGCATCTGCTCGACGACCCTTCTTGAAAACTGTAACTACCTGTGCTCTTTTCCAATCATTTGGAACCTTCCGTTCCTCTAGAGAGTTGCGGTACACGGCTGTCAGAAGGGGGGCAAGTTCTTTCGCGTACTCTGTGTAGAATCGAATTGGTATCCCGTCAGGTCCAGTGGACTTTCCTCTGTTGAGTGATTCCAGTTGCTTTTCTATTCCTCGGACACTTATTTCGATGTCAGCCATTTTTTCGTTCGTGCGAGGATTTAGAGAAGGAACTGCAGTGCGGTCTTCCTCTGTGAAACAGCTTTGGAAAAAGGTGTTTAGTATTCCAGCTTTACGCGTGTCATCCTCTGTTTCAATGCCATTATCATCCCAGAGTGTCTGGATATGCTGTTTCGATCCACTTACTGATTTAACGTAAGACCAGAACTTCCTAGGATTTTCTGTCAAGTCGGTACATATAATTATACTTTCGAATTCACTGAACGCTTCACGCATAGCCCTCCTTACGCTAACTTTGACATCGTTTAGCTTCTGTTTGTCTGAGAGGTTTTGGCTGCGACTTCCGGTCGAGTTTACTTGCCAAGAGTGAAACATGGCGGCGATTCTGTGATGATTTAGATTTCCTTATCGTGGTATCCCATGGTCACCATTGGTATTCTGCAATGCCGCATTACTGCCAAAGATTATGTGACCATTTCGGCTGATCAGGTCCACCCCATGGCATGATGTTTGCTCACGGGTGGTGATACTGTCTTCCAAAGTGACTGAGCCCCTGTTCATATGCCTCGCATCGCCCAGGACTGGTTTTGTAAGCACGATGATGAATTGTCGTATCTCCCCTGGCCACCACAGTCAACAGAGACAATATTATTAAGTCTTTGTGGTCTACTTTGGAGAGAAGAATGCGTGATCGCGATTCACCTTCATCATCGTTACCTGAATTTGAGACAGTTTTGCAGGAAGAGGGGTGTAAGATTTCCTTAAAAAGCATGCAGGACCTTCATTTACACAATCCGAGACAGCTGGAAGATGTTTTGAATGCTAACGCTTTTCCTACACCGTATTAGGCATGATAGTGTGGTGTGTTTTTAGTGTTTTTATATTTCTTCCATCCACTGCGCCTATATGGCGTGAAAAGTGGCAGTGTACACTGAGCGATAAAACGTGTGAGGTCCTCCACATGACTGTTTTTAAAAAGAACCGCTGAATTTCTGTTACACGGCAAGTAGTACAAATTTAAAAGTTGTCGGTAACAGTGCGTATGATTTGTCTACATTAACGAGGAATATTGTACACACTTGGTACTCTAAGACCTACATCGTCTTAATAGGACGTAACTCTGTTTTTCGAAATTGACTGGAAAACTGGCCTCGACCCTTATATCTGATGAACGCGTCGTGCCTTACTAGTAGTGGGGCCTCAGTGTGGGAGAAATGCTGCTGTTTGCGATCTGTGGCGGTTGGTTTCTTATACGCAAAGGCGAGCCGATAGTCTTCCTTCCGCTTGTTCGAAACATCCACACAATGTGCACGTGTGGACATGGTTTGTCTGCGACGACAATTCAAATCAAGATCTTTGAGCCCTGTCAGAATAGCGCTACAGATGCTGCAGCGACGTATCTCCCTCTTGTCCTTATAGAAGGTCATCAATCTTAGGCACCCACCCTACAAGAAACCTTTCGAAACTCCAAAGACTCCCGTCTCTGATGACCTCGTCGTCGAGGGGACGTTGAACTACACAATTTTAAATACTGTTCTATGACATGTCGTGTCCCGGCTACCATCATAGCTGGGCAACGTTAATCAAAAAGTTAACTTCGCTAATCGTTAATCACAAGTTACTCGTAAATCGTTAACTGGTAATAGTAAACTTCGTGTTGTGAGTGTAGTGAAATGAACAAGGGAATCGAATGTATTACCATTGCTTAAATTAAGATATTTTGGTTGGGGATGTATAGGTAAGACATCGACGATAAAGAAACAGTTGCTCGTTATTCGTTTACTCGTAATAGTAAACTTCATGTTGTGAGTGTAGTGAGATGAACAAGGGAATCGAACATATTACCGTTGCTTAAATTAAAATATTTTGGTTGGGGACGTGTAGGTAAGACATCGACGATAAAGAAACAGTTTAGTTTTATAATTTTACTTATCACGGTAGACTCAAAATCTGGGGGAATCATGTACTATCTGACATAAGGTGCATATTTCCGTTCATGAACATCAACATGTTCAAAGTTCTCATCGAAGGGCGACGTTCATTTAGGAGACAACATGTTTTTGCCCACAGCAAAAAGCCGTTCCACTGCAGCACTGGAGGTTATAGGGGTATTATATTTAATAAACAGTTTTACTAAAACCTTTTCCGCAAGAAACAACGCATCGTTAAGGCTCGAATTGTGAGCCATAATTGTTGATGTTTTAGGCAAGCATAGACTTCAAACGAAAACTATTTGTTTCCTCGATCTGGATATAAAGTTAACGTAATTATTAAATGCGCCCACGGATTTCCATCAGTTGTAGAGCTGCAGTCTGATACCATGATTTAGATTCCACAGTCAGTCCTCTAACAGAAAGTAGTACTTAACGCCAACTCAGAAAAAGACAGCAATTAACAGCTAACACCTAGTTATTCTCGCTCTCAGGCAATTGTTAACATCAATCGTTTGCTCATCGGTGTTGCCACACACTTACACGACCCACACTTGTCAGTAAATGATTTCCATGTGCGCCGGCCGCGGTGGTCTAGCGGTTCTAGGCGCGCAGTCCGGAACCGCGCGACTGCTACGGTCGCAGGTTCGAATCCTGCCTCGGGCATGGATGTGTGTGATGTCCTTAGGTTAGTTAGGTTTAAGCAGTTCTAAGTTCTAGGGGACTGGTGACCACAGATGTTCAGTCCCATAGTTCTCAGAGCCATTTGAATTTGAACCATTTCCGTGTGCGGCGGCGCTGCGTCATTTTTGTCGCAAATATAAGTACCCAATTAACGATCAACGGACGCAAAGGAAGTTGACGGAACTTAAACGAGTCCGTTAACGTTTGTTACAATTAACTTAAAAATTAATCCGTTGCTCGAAAAGTTGACTTCGTTAACTAACGATTAACGGGTTAAGGGTCTTGTGCCTAACTATGGCAACCATCAGGGGCACATGCCGAACGCCTCTCATCGCTGCATCCACGCTGGCGATGGTGTCTGTTGTGAACAGGCGCCGTTTAGTTCTTCTCAACGGTTGATGAGCCACCGCACGCTACACAAACTGAAATACTTACCTCGGTATAAAGGCTGTATATCCTCTTGTATTTTAATGAGTGTTCCTCGCACGCTGCATAGGAAACGAATGAAGCACCTCCTGTCGTTCGACATCCACGTGCTGTGTACAACAGCCATCTTTCCGGATTTGCATTGACGTATTTCAGAGTGAATATTCCAGACGTCTTGGTCTCAGCAAAATCGGTGATGGTCTCCAGTAAGTGAAGCAGAGACCCTAATGCGAGAATCCTGCGGCACTATACACTACGCCAAGATAGCTGGAACAGTGGTAGATCAGGAAACATTTATTCTAAATTGAGAAATCATTATTTCAACGAAAACTGTAACCACTGTTTATTTTTGTTACATGTATTTGGATGCGGCAAAATTTAATATACAGTGTTCATATTTAATAATAACAACAATAACAATAACAACAGCAGTCTTATCTTTATTGTTGCACGGAACGTACCGTGGAATACCTGGTCCAATGGAGTTACGTTCCCTATGTACATATTTGCATTGTCTACGTCCAGCTAAGTAATTAATTTCTTAAAGTAAGGCTGGACAATTGATAGATTATAATTACTTGCCCGTCAGTCATTTTGCTATCAAAAGGACGCTAAAATAACAAATGAAGAAAGTTACAAAAGACGCTCTCTGTGTTGATATTATATTAGATGTTGGCAATACTACGTAGACGTTTGAAAGTGTTTATAACAATAGGGTTGCTTCCGTTATTTTCAGAAAGTGATAATTAAAGTCTGGTTTTCAATATTTCAGCGATACTCAGAAGGCCGTTCGAAAATACATACACTGAAAGCAAATGGGGAAATTATGCAGAACAGACGCGAATATGTGAAAATTATGTGGTTGTATTCCTGTAAAGTAAAAATAATTTCCAATACCTATTATACTGCGTCAGTTCTTTTCTGAATGCAATGTGATCGTAAGAGTCTTCCTCACTCGCTTGATTTTTTAAAATGTTGGTAATGCGAAGGACCGCATAGTTTTTCTTTCAAGTTATGCACTGTTTCCACGCGCTGATTCTTCTGCTATTTCTGCATATCTGTGTGACATTATTGTCATATAATGCTATGCGACATCAGTTCAGTTTTCGCCCACTATTTTGCCGTCGCATCTGTGGGCACTGGAATTGAGTACACGGAGAGGAAGCTTCGCACCCTCCTAGCGGTGCAAGCGGGCCCCGGACGGCAGTCTGTGATTCTCATTAGGTCAAGCATGTTTCCCTGGGGTATTCAGAAACTTAGGCAGAAGCCAGTCTGTGGCCCGCCTTTATGAGAACACGGACAGCATCGCACTGCGTGCTGGACAGTGAACCAAGTTGCCACCTGCTGGAAATAGAAGCAAGACATTTTATTTTTGAATTTCTGCGTTACATCAAAGGCTCAGACATCTTGGTGCTTAGCATAGGAGTGTCGGTTGTATTTAAGTCCAAAAATCTGATTCATCCAAAGAGATTGTGTCGCCTGACCTAGCACATGGGCCAACCAATTAAAATATCACAGTTTCAGCCCAGTGACAATCTCATGATGGTAAAATGTACGTGTTGTACACAAAAAAGTGGGAAGTTTGCTGCTCTTTCTCCCATATTCGGAAAATTTTGCCACATTTCTCGTTCTTTACACTGGCAATAGCTCGGAGTCACCCCATTAGTCGTTGAATTTTTACAAAGTTGGAACTTGAGAAGGAGAAAGTAAGTTCTTGGGCATTCGGGGACAAACAGCGGAGGAGTCAAGAGACTTGCAGATACGGACAGCTGGAGGAGATTTGAGCTGACTACCAGCTGGGGCTGCTGAGCATACTCTGCTGATCCCGAGGAGATGTAAGTTCTCATACACCTCCGTAATGCAACCTACAATCTGAGCACCTCGCTTCTCTTATGTTTCTGGTAGGTAACTTGCGTTGCTGATTTAATTTAAACTTGTATTATGTTTCTGTGAGCTGCACAGATAAGGATATCTAGGTCTTCATTCTCCATGCAGTCACCCTTTCGGTTTGTTGCCTCCCACAGTGTTAGCATCACTTCGTGATTCAATTAATATTCAATCAATATTGTTTCTTTGACCACTTTTGATTAACCTTTGTGGATCTTAAAGAGTAAATAAAATTCTGTTAAAGACAAACTTGACTTCCATTTCAAGATCCTAAAATTGTCCTACAACTTTCCTGGTTAAGTGACCCATTAAAAAATTAATGTAATCAGGTACACTACCAAGTTGTGATTTGCTGTGTAGCTGCTATCCTTGCTTACAGTGGCCAAGTACAAGGATAATTTATTTATTACTTTGAGAAAGCAAGGAGCATTGCATACATTCGGCTTACGTAGCACGACACTGCTCAACAGCACTTAAAAGACTTGGAAAGTATCAGTTGTACTGTGGTTACTTCCACGTAATGACATTCCGTACTCTGCGCTAGCTACATTTTAGGATCACCTTCCAAACAATCTGAACGAATGGGCTCCCGAAGGCATGATGTGCTAGTCAATATGGGTACGATTTTTAGTTCCACAAAGTCTAATATACAATGCAAATTTTTCGGATATTCGAACTTTATTGAAAAACTATTTTCAGTAGCGCAACGAAGTTAATATGGAGACAACCTCTGGTCAATTACATTGTATACCTAAGTCTCAATGTTGCTACTGTTAATGGATTTCTTCGATTAATTCTGTAACTTTACTTCTAGCGATTTCCTCCAGTCTAGAGGTCACAGTGCCGTAGTGTTGATCAATTGAGTGAACTCATTCGTGGTTTTGTCCCTCACTTGGGCACAGGTCGTTTAATGTTGTTTCATTTATCACTTTGTCAGTATAAGAGGTGTGTGAGTAAAGTAATGAGACCAAAGTTTTTATATTTTTCAAATAACAACATTGTGCCCTTCAAAGCAGCTCCCTTCGACAGCTTCACACCGGCGGAGTCATTGTTCCCAGTGTTGGTAGCAGCGCTGAAAGGCTTCAACTGGTAGGGCTTTTAACATGTCGGTCACGTTCTTTTGAATATTCTCCAGAGTCCCAAAATGACGTCGTTTTAAGACATATTTTAATTTCGGCGAAAGAAGAAAGTCACAAGGACTCAGATCATGTGAATAGGGAGGCTATGGAACAACAAGAGTACCGTTTGAGAAAAAAAAATTCCGTAATGGAAGTGATTGGGGCTGTGGTACAACAAGAATATCTTTTGAGGAAAAAAAAAAACCGTAATGGAAGTGATCGGGGCTGTGGAACAACAAGAATACCTTTTGAGAAAAAAACATTCCGTATTGAAGTGATCGGGGCTGTAGAACAACAAGAATACCTTTTGAGAAAAAAAATTCCGTAATGGAAGTGGTCGTGTGACGTGGAGCGTTGTCATAATGTCTGCGATGCCCGATCTTAATCGATTCACCCTTGTCTCGAGTCTTTCACGGATATCTTTGCAAAATACTTGTTGGCAGTTTGTATTGGAGGACCAAATTCTGTATGCACGATACCTTTTTGCAATATTTACTTTTGTGATAAACTTGCACTGACCAGAGTTCAGTACATTTTTGAAACGTTTCATTCGAATAATACAGACCCAAGCAACCACCGGAGGAGCCACAAAATGTGGCCGTGTAATGTGATACGAGAGAGAGAGTAGTAGTAGTTGACGTGTGTGGTCAGACGGCGGCGACCTCGAGGCGCGCCTTCCTGGCGGCGAGCAGCGCGTGCGGCGACGGCGGGCCGCAGCCGGGCTCGGGCGAGACACCGCGCTCGAACGTCAGCAGCACGGCCGGCCACTGGCGGCGGTCGCGCGCGTCCGCCGCGGCCACGACGCGCCTGCGCGCCAACTGCTGCTGCTGCTGCTGCGCGAGGCGGCGCGCGCGCCGGAAGCTGAGCAGGCTGCGCAGCTCGCCGCTGAGACCGGGGGACGCGTCGCGCTTCGGCGTCGGCGTCGGCGCCGGAGAGGCCGGCGGCGCCGCCGACACCCACCACAGCTCGCGGCGGCCGCGCGGGTCCACGCGCGTCACCAGGCGCCCGCCTGCCCCCAGCTCTCGGCCGACCTGCGGGAAGAGAGAGGGCCACTCAAAGATACGGAATCCTATGAGCTGGCGTTAGACGATTCGGAAGACCACTCGTGATACGCTACTGGCCGTTAAAATTGCTACACCAAGAAGAAATGCAGATGATAAATGGGTATTCATTGGACAAATATATTATACTAGAACTCACATGTGATTACATTTTCACGCAATTTGGGTGCATAGATCCTGAGAAATCAGTACCCAGAACAACCACCTCTGGCCGTAATGACGGCCTTGATACGCCTGGGCATCGAGTCAAACAGAGCTTGGATAGCGTGTACAGGTACAGCTGCCCATGCAGCTTCAACACGATACCACAGTTCGTCAAGAGTAGTGACTGGCATATTGTGACGAGCCAGTTGCTCGGCCACCATTGACGAGACATTTTCACTTGGTGAGAGATCTGGAGAATGTGCTGGCCAGGGCAGCAGTCGAACATTTTCTGTATCCAGAAAGGCCCGTACAGGACCTGCAACATGCGGTGGTGCATTATGCTGCTGAAATGTGGGATTTTGCAGGGATCGAATGAAGGGTAGAGCCACGGGTCGTAACACATCTGAAATGTAACGTCCACTGTTCAAAGTGCCGTCAATGTGAACAAGAGGTGACCGAGACGTGTAGCCAATGGCACCCCATACCATCATCCCGGGTGATACGCCAGTATCGCGACGACGAATAACGCTTCCAATGTGCGTTCACCGCGATGTCGCCAAACACGGATGCGACCATCGTGATGCTGTAAACAGGACCTGGATTCATACAAAAAAATGACGTTTTACCATTCGTGCACCCAGGTTGGTGTTGAGTACACCATCGCAGGCGCTCCTGTCTGTGATGCAGCGTCAAGGGTATTCGCAGCCATGGTTTCCGAGCTGATAGTCCATGCTGCTGCAAACGTCGAGGAACTGTTCGTGCAGATAGTTGTTGTCTTGCAAACGTCCCCATCTGTTGACTCAGGGATCGAGACGTGGCTGCACGATCCGTTACAGCCATGCGGATAAGATGCCTTTCATCTCGACTGCTAGTGATACGAGGCCGTTGCGATCCAGCACGGCGTTTCGTATTACCCTCCTGAACCCACCGGTTCCATATTCTGCTAACATTCGTTGGATCTCGACCAACGCGAGCAGCAATGTCGCAATACGATAACCCGCAATCGCGATAGGCTACAATCCGCTCTTTATCAAAGTCGGAAACGTGATGGTACGCATTTCTCCTCCTTAGACGAGGCATCACAACAACGTTTCACCAGGCAATGCCGGTCAACTGCTGTTTGTGTACGAGAAATCGGTTGGAAACTTTCCTCATGTCAGCACGTTGTAGGTGTCGCCACCGGCGCCAACCTTGTGTGAATCCTCTGAAAAGCTAATCATTTGCATATCAAAGCAGCTTTTTCCTGTCGGTTAAATTTCGCGTCTGTAGCGCGTCAGCCGGCCGGAGTGGCCGTGCGGTTCTAGGCGCTTCAGTCTGGAACCGAGCGACCACTACGGTCGCAGGTTCGAATCCTGCGTCGGGCATGGATGTGTGTGATGTCCTTAGGTTCGTTAGGTTTAATTAGTTCTAAGTTCTAGGGGACTGATGACCTCAGAAGTTAAGTGGCATAGTGCTCAGCGCCATTTGAACCATTTTGTGTGGATAGGATAGTGGTATCAAGAGAAAAGGGATGAGGATGCTTAGAGAAGAAAAAGGAGAGACAAGCCCTCAAGTGGAGTGGGGTAGATGTGAAGAAAAGGCATAGCAGCATACCAGGGCTGGCGATAATAGGAGAGACATTGGTCTATTTTTGGTATCTAGTTTGTAGATAGCATAGAAGATGTGGAGGTGTCCCATGTGGGTGGAGAGGGTTGGGAATTTGGCAAGATATAGAGGATCCATATGGATGTGGAAAGCGAGACGAAATTGATGGCGTATGAGAGATTGAAGGGACATATAGAATTTTGGTAAGGTGAAGATCCATGCAACATTTGAATATGAGAGAATGGGTCAGATCAGAGGTAGATTTAGAGAGATTGTTGGGATTTCTGGAGTGTAGGGAAGAGAGCGAGGAAAGCGGTGTCATCGGCATACCGAAGGATGTGGAGTGACGGAGGTGATTTGGGTACATCAGCATTGTAGATGAGGTGAAGGTGAGGAGAGTGGATGAAGCCTTGGGGCACTTGTCCAATGTGATAGAAGGTACGGGAATTGGTATTGTTAACAGTGACAAAGGATGGCGATTAGACAGAAAGGATGCATTAAGATGGACAAAGTTAATTGGAAGTACATATGTCTGGAGTTTAAAGAGAAGACCAGAATGCCAGCCACAGTCGTACAATTCCTCGAGGTCGAGGCAGACGAAGACAGCAGATTGGCGGGAGCTGAGCTGTTAAGGTAGCAGATGGGTGAGGTGCAGCAGCTGGATATCAGAGGAAAAACTGGGATGGAAGCCACACTTGTTAATGGGAAAGGGGTAGTACTGGTTGAGGTGTTGATGGATGCGCTGGGAGAGGATAGATTTGAATATTCTGCTAAAGCTGAGGTGAGGCAGATGGGGCAGTAGGAGGACATATCAGTAATGGGGTTTATGCAGTTTGAGGGAAAGTAGGATTTTAGAAGTTTTCCTTATTTAAGGATAGTGGAGGGGTTACAAGCGTGACTAGAAACGAGACGGGGCATTCTTAGAGGTGTCGACAGGTAACACAGCAGTAAGTAGGAAAAGTGTTGCACTTCTTGTGGAGTACTTGTTTTATGCCATGTGCTATGATTGGTGTATTTAATTCTGTTTGTGGTAAGTTTTCCAAGAATTGGAAGCTGGGAGCCATTGACAGCACAGTGAAGTTTGTGTGAGACGACACAGCAACACCCAGTCATCTCGAGGCAAGGAAAATCCCTGACGGCGGGTGAGGGAATCGAACCCGGGACCCCGTGCGCGGGAAGCGAGAACGCTACCGCAAGACCACGAGCTTAGGAGAGACACCCGACAAAATTACAACAGCACAACTCCAGCAATTCGTCGAACTATTGAGCATAAAGTGGTAACTACAACTCTGATGAAGATCCGAAGCATACCGGTAAGGAGTATGAATTGTTGAATGAGATTTTCACTCTGCAGCTGAGTGTGTGCTGGTTTGAAACTTCCTGGCAGATTAAAACTGTGTGGCGGACCAAGCCTCGACTCGGAACCTTTGGCTTTTGCGGACAAGGGCTCTACCATCTGAGCTACTCAAGCATGACTAACGACCCGGCCTCATAGTTTCAGTTTTGCCAGTACCTCGTCCAGCAGAACTTCTGTGAAGTTTGGAAGGTAGGAGACGAGGTACTGGCGCAGTCTGCCAGGAAGTTTCAGAATGAATTGTTGATTTCGGAATAATGACAAGTTCAAACCTGTCTCCTGGGGCAAGAAGTTGGCGGCGAAAATTGTTAATCTAGTTTTATGAAATGTAGTACTGTCAATAATTACACTTCTGGCCATTAAAATTGCTACACCACGAAGACGTGCTACAGACCCGAAATTTAACGAACAAGAAGAAGATGCTGTGATACGCAAATGATTAGCTTTTCAGAGCATTCACACCAGGATGGCGCTGGTGGCGACACCTACAACGTGCTGACACGAGAAAAGTTTCCAAACGATTTCTCATACACAAACAGCAGTTGATCGGCGTTGCCTGGTGAAACGTTGTTGTGATGTCTCTGTTTATCGTATCGCGACATTGCTGCTCGCGAGATCCAATGACTGTTAGCAGAATATGGAACCGGTGGGTACAGGAGCGTAATACGGAACGCCGTGCTAGATCCCAATGGCCTCGTATCACTAGCAGTCGAGATGACAGGCATCTTGTCCGCATGGCTGTAACGGATCGTGCAGCCACGTCTCGAACCCTGAGTCAACAGATGGGGACGTTTGCAAGACAACAACCATCTGCACGAACAGTTCCACGACGTTTGCAGCAGCATGGACTATCAGCTCGGAGACCATGGCTGCGGTTACCCTTGACGCTGCATCACAGACAGGAGCACCTGCGATGGTGTACTCAACGACGAACCTGGGTGCACGAATGGCAAAACGTTATTTTTTCGGATGAATCCAGGTTCTGTTTACAGCATCATGATGGTCGCATCCGTGTTTGGCGACATCGCGGTGAACGCACATTGGAAGCGTGTATTCGTCATCGCCATACTAGCGTATCACCCGGCGTGATGGTATGGGGTGCCATTGGTTACACGTCTCGGTCACCTCTTGTTCACATTGACGGTACTTTGAACAGTGGACGTTACATTTCAGATGTGTTACGACCCGTGGCTCTACCCTTCATTCGATCCCTGCGAAAGCCTACATTTTAGCAGTATAATGCACGACCGCATGTTGCAGGTCCTGTACGGGCCTTTCTGGATACAGAAAATGTTCGACTGCTGCCCTGGTCAGCAAATTCTCTATATCCCTCAGCAAATTGAAAACGTCTGGTCAATGGTGGCCTAGCAAATGGCTCGTCACAATACGCCAGTCAGTACTCTTGATGAACTGTGGTATCGTATTGAAGCTGCATATGGAGCTGTACCTGTACACGCCATCCAAGCTCTGTTTGACTCAATGCCCAAGCGTATCAGCGCTGTTATTACGGCCAGAGTTGGTTGTTCTGGGTACTGATTTCTCAGGATCTACGCACCCAAATTGCGTGAAAATGTAATCTCATGTCAGTTCTAGTATAATATATTTGTCCAATGACTACCCGTTTATCATCTGCATTTCTTCTTGGAGTAGCAATTTTAATGGCCAGTAGTGTAGTTCTGGTTCGCCGGTTAACGTTTCCCTAGTTAACCTTCAGAGCACCGTGTCGCGTAATTTATCGCTAAGAGCCGGGGCCGTGAATGATTCTTTTCGGGATGCCACTGCAGCGCCAAGGATGAGACAGAAGGAGCGCTCCAGGCTGTGGCCGCTGTCGACTGAGGTCGTCGGCCGGTGGCGAGCGAGCGGCGACCGCTGTCTGTCGGCTCCGGATGTCACCCTCTCGCTCAGCTTTCGTCGAGACACAGAACGTGTCGTTATACTCCACACGCACGCGTCAAGGTCAGACACGAGAAGGCTGCGTAACATGACATACGCAAGCCGTTGTAATCGCCTCAAATACACTGACGCGCCAAAGAAACAGGTATAGGCATGCGTATTCAAATACAGAGATATATAAACAGGCAGAATACGACGCTGCGGTATGAAACGCCTATATAAAACAAGTGTCTGGTGCAGTTTTTAGATCGGGTACTGCTGCTACAATTGCAGGTTATCAAGGTTTAAGTGAGTCTGAACGTGGTGTTACAGTCGGCGCACTAGTGATGGGACACAGCATCTCCGATGTAGCGATGAAGTGGGGATTTTCCCGTAAGTCTTTTTCATAAGTGTACCGTGAATATCAGGAATCCGGTAAAACATCAAATCTCCAATATCGCTTCAGCTGGAAAATGATCCTGCAAGAACGGGACCAACGACGAGAACCGTTGAACGTGACAGAAGCGCAAGCCTTCCGCAAATTGCTGCAGATTTCAATGCTGGGCCATCAGTAAGTGTCAGCGCGCGAACCATTCAACGAAACATCATCGATATGGGCTTTCGGAACTGAGAACCCCACTCGCGTACTCTTGATGACTGCGCGACACAAAGCTTTACGCTTCGCCTGGGTCCGTCAACACCGACATTGGACTGTTGACTGAAAACATGTTGCCTAGTCGGACGAGTCTCATTTCAAATTGTATCGAGCGGATGGACATGTATGGGTATGGAACATCGTCAATATAAACTAAAGCCTACGCCTTGTCGATTTAGCCACGTCCCTCTCTCCATTGTCATCCTCTTCAATTCTTCATACGGTTTTATCCCCATATCTTCTTTGATGTTATTAAAATACGTTGCTCTTTGCCTGCCTCTTGGTTTTTTCCCTAAAACTTTTCCTTCAAGTACATTCTTTAGGAACCGGTTGGCCGGCCGCGGTGGTCTAGCGGTTCTAGGCGCTCAGTTCGGAACCGCGCGACTGCTACGGTCGCAGGTTCGAATCCTGCCTCGGGCATGGATGTGTGTGATGTCCTTAGGTTAGTTAGGTTTAAGTAGTTCTAAGTTCTAGGGGACTGATGACCACAGATGTTAAGTCCCATAGTGCTCAGAGCCATTTGAACCATTTTTTTTGGAACCGGTTGTGTCTCGTTATGTGCCCTATCATTTTTCATTTTCTTTTATGGAGACAACCTTATCAATCCATGGACCCCGCATGTCAGCAGAGGACTGTTCAAGCTGTTAGAGGCTCTGTAATGGTGTGGGCCGTGTGCAGTTAAAGTGATATGGGACCCCTGATACGTCTATATACGACTCTGATTGGTGACACGTACGTAAGCATCCTGTCTGATCACCTGCATCCATTCATGACCGACTTGGGCAATTCCAGCAGAACAATGCGACACCCCACACGTCCAGAATTGCTACAGAATGATTCCAGGAACACTCTTCTGAGTTTAAACACTTCCGCTGGCCACCAAACGCCGGAGACATGAACATTATTGAGCATATCTGGGACGCCTTGCAACGTGCTGTTCAGAAGAGATTTCCATCCCCTTGTACTCTTACGGATTTATGGACAGCCCTGCAGTATTCATAGTGTCAATTCCAAGCGGAACTATATCAGACAATAGTGGAGTCCATGCCACGTCGTGTTGCGGCACTTCTGCGTGCTCGCGTGGGCCCTACACGATATTAGGCAGGTGTACCAAAACTCATTGAGCCACACAAAATACAGTAAAATTGTGTGTAAAACTGGAGCTCGAAGCCAGACATTTGCCTATAGCGGGCAGGGTTCTACCTAAGCACCCCTCAGGGACGTCTGCGGGGACTTCCGTCTAAAAGCACAATCCGCGAAGGACAAACGTCCACCGTCGAATCTCGGTCTGTCGCAAGTCTGTGGGAAAGTTTCGGTGTTGAGGTTGCGTTCGCACTGCAACAAATGTCTTTGTACACACCTATTTCCGATGTCAAAAAAATGGTTCAAATGGCTCTGAGCACTATGGAACTTAACTTCTGAGGTCATCAGTCCCCTAGAACTTAGAAATACTTAAGCCTAACTAACCTAAGGACATCACACACATCCATGCCCGAGGCAGGATTCGAACCTGCGACGTCAGAGGTCGCGCGGTTCCTGACTATAGCGCCTAGAACCGCTCAGCCACTCCGGCCGGCCTTTCCGATGTCAGTTGCGGAGTATTCTACGCACTCAATTCTTCCCTGTCATTGCACATTTCATGTTTACAGTCTTTTTCCCTCACTTTCTCTGTTTGCTTTCTTATTTAACTGCCTAACTTGGCTGCCTGTATTGTGCCATACATCCTGCTAGTGTTGATACCGTACGGTTTCCGACATAAGCCTGTGACGAGGACACCGATGATCGATCGCCGAGCAGCGGTAAAGCTGCGCTACTTGCCATTGGTTACCTGCAGTGCCTACCTAGGTGCACAGGCTGTCAGACAGGCGAGCTTACACAAGGCGCCTGGGGCTTCCTCCGCCTCTCTATCCTGTTAGTGCAAACACGTAACTGAGTGCATGTTGCTGAAATAAGGTCGTTTCACACTTGACGTAACGGACCGTCGAAACATTCCACAATGCATTTGAAAAGGCGGCATTCCACACACCGTCAACGAAACGGAGCACGACATCAGAGCCAAGATTTCCACGGAGAATGTTTTGATGTTAACGATGCTGGGGGCAACTGTGTCGTCGCCTGCCAACATCGGAAGATAACCTATTTTCGCCTGTTGTAACACTGCATTTCGTGGCTTTGTTTTTTCTCAGTCTTTGTTTTATTAATTTGCCTTGTTTTCAAGACACAATGCAAATGCTCTGTCACGACTTGGATCTATCTTCCATTGAGCTTTCTCCCACAAAAGAGGCCGGCTATCTGCAAGCTGACGGTTATTTAGGTTTTACAATATGCTGAACGGAGAACGAGCCTACACGTCTCAAAAATGAGATCGACCGGAAGTGCAAAATGGCTAAGCAGGGATGGCTAGAGGACAAATGTAAGGATTTAGAGGCTTATCTCACTAGGGGTCAGATAGATACTGCCTACAGGAAAATTAAAGAGACCTTTGGAGAAAAGAGAACCACTTGTATGAATATCAAGAGTTCAGATGGAAACCCAGTTCTAAGCAAAGGGAAAGCAGAAAGGTGGAAGGAGTATATAGAGGGTCTATACAAGGGCGATGTATTTGAGGACAATATTGTGGAAATGGAAGAGGATGTAGATGAAGATGAAATGGGAGATACGATACTGCGTGAAGAGTTTGACGGAGCACTGAAAGACCTGAGTCGAAACAAGGCCCCGGGTGTAGACAACATTCCATTGGAACTACTGACGGCCTTGGGAGAGCTAGTCCTGACAAAACTCTACCATCTGGTGAGCAAGATGTATGAGACAGGGGAAATAGCCTCAGACTTCAAGAAGAATATAATTATTCCAATCCCAAAGAAAGCAGGTGTTGACAGATGTGAAAATTTCCGAACTATCAGTTTAATAAGTCACAGCCGCAAAATACTAACACGAATTCTTTACAGACGAATGGAAAAACTGGTAGAAGCCACCTCGGCGAAGATCAGTTTGGATTCCGCAGAAATGTTGGAACACGTGAGGCAATACTGACCCTACGACTTATCTTAGAAAATAGATTAAGGAAAGGCAAACGTACATTTCTAGCATTTGTAGACTTAGAGAAAGCTTTTGACAATGTTGACTGGAATACTCTCTTTCAAATTCTAAAGGTGGCAGGGGTAAAATAAAGGGAGCGAAAGACTATTTACAATTTGTACAGAAACCAGATGACAGTTATGTATATTGAGCAAGCAGTAAAGGAAACAAAAGAAAAATTCGGAGTAGGTATTAAAGTCCATGGAGAAGAAATAAAGACGCTGAGGTTCGCCGATGACATTGTAATTCTGTCAGAGACAGCAAAGGACTTGGAAGAGCAGTTGAACAGAATGGACAGTGTCTTGAAAGGAGGATATAAGATGAACATCAAGAAAAGCAAAACGAGGATAATGGAATGTAGCCGAATTAAGTCGGGTGATGCTGAGGGAATTAGATTAGGAAATGAAACACTTAAAGTAGTAAAGGAGTTTTGCTATTTGGAGAGCAAAATAACTGATGATGGTCGAAGTAGAGAGGATATAAAATGTAGACTGGCAATGGCAAGGAAAGCGTTTCTGAAGAAGAGAAATTTGTTAACATCGAGTATAGATTTAAGTGTTAGGAAGTCCTTCCTGAAAGTATTTGTATGGAGTGTAGCCATGTATGGAAGTGAAACATCGACGATAAGTAGTGTAGACAAGAAGAGAATAGAAGTTTTCGAAATGTGGTGCTACAGACGAAAGCTGAAGATTAGATGGGTAGATCACATAACTAATGAGGAGGTATTGAATAGAATTGGGGAGAAGAGGAGTTTGTGGCACAACTTGACAAGAAGAAGGGATCGGTTGGTAGGACATGTTCTGAGACATCAAGGGATCACAAATTTAGCATTGGAGGGCAGCTTGGAGGGTAAAAATCGTAGAGGGAGACCAAGAGATGAATACACTAAACAGATTCAGAAGGATGTAGGTTGCAGTAAGTACTGGGAGATGAAGAAGCTTGCACAGGATAGGGTAGCATGGAGAGCTGCATCAAACCAGTCTCAGGACTGAAGACAACAACAACAACAACAACAACCACCTTTTCTTTAAGTAAGACACCTCTTTTGCAGGGGAGAAATACAGTTATCTTTGACGTTATTTGATACTTAGAAAGAAACGAAACTCAGTACGTAAACAAAACAGACTCTTTGTATTACCTTATTGTTTGATGTGTTTGTATGTATACGGGGTGTATCAAAATTTACGGCACAAATTGCAGGACACATACCTCACAAGTAGAGGAAGAGATTATGTTATACGAAAATGGGTCTGGAAACACTTTCCGTTTTACAGCTCACTTTCTCCAACTCAAATCATGGGAAGCACACACGAACAGAACGCACCATCCTGCTACATGCAAGTTTTTCTCACAGGAGATGTTCAATGTGCTTTCCGTGGGCACTGATACATTCATTAGCCCGCCGTCGTAGCGAATCTCGGTTGCGCTGATGTATCCCTGGGGTACTGCGTATGATTTCGCAGCCTTCCTTAACACGGACCCAAAGACTCTTGTACTGGGGTTCCATACACAAGAGCTTTCAAATTCTTTCACAAATAAAAGTCCAGAGGATTTAGGTCTGGGGAGCGTAGACGCCAGACAATTGGTCCATCTCTACCTATCCGTCACCGGATCTGTTATTTAGAAGCCGACGGACATTAACTCAACATTGAGAAGGTGCTCCATCGTGCATGAAGTACATCTTTCGTCCCACAGCTAAAGGCACATTGCTCAGACATCAGATAGAACATTCTTTACGAAATGATGCTAAGTTTGTCCGTTGGGCCTGGGTGAAAGAAAGTGCGACCCTCCTAAAGTTACCAACAATGCCGCCCAAACATTGACAGAAAATCTTTGTTGATGACTGGCGTCACCAAGAGCGCATGTTCCCCGTGATTCTTGCGTTCTGTTCTTGCGTGTTTGCCATGGTTTATGAGTTGGAGAAAATGAGTTGTAACATGAAAACAAAGTGTTTCCAGACACATGTTGACATAATATAATTTCTTCATCTGCGTGTGATAAATGTGTCCTGCAATTTGTGCCGTACATATTTTTTACACCCTGTACGGTTCTTTAATAGATAAATGTCCGCGTTTTTGAAATGTTTGAACGACACTTTTCCTTTTATTCCATTTTTCAGCAGTTTATGATACAAAATTTACGAAGAAAAGCAGTTGCGAAGTTAACTTTTCGCATTAACAAGGTTTATCGTTGCCAATCCCTTAATTCTAACTCTATATTTCGACTTTGTATCACGGATTGTGTCTCGTAAAGACACTTCCGCCGTTTGAGACTGGACTAAGCGAAATTACGTTTGCCATTACGTGTAGCGTGAATAAACCATCATTCGACGGCGACGTTGTCTGCCGTTCCGTTCCGAGCGTTCAGGATAATGCAGCAGGTAAACATACAACAGAACAATGTCGACATTAACGTTTATTTGGGTAAAACGCTACTGCGGCTTTCGGGCTTACGAACTGGCGGACAGGCTAGCAGAGGAAGCGATTAGTAAATGCAGTCACGAGCATGATAAGGTCCAGATTTTAGACTTTATTGAGAAACTGTAAACAAAGTTACCTGCTATCGTGTATTGTGACAACAATGGAGTACGAAGGAGGTGGTATTACGGTATGTTTTTTTTTTTTTTTTTTTTTTTTTTGTCATGAGGTAGTGGCCCTCTTATTGCGCCTAATAAAACTCTATATCCAGAAGGATAAGAACACATTTTACAACATTATGTACTGCGTATTAATGTCCACAAAATAGCTGTCCGGATACTTTTGACTAGATAGTATATGTCGATTGACGCTTTCCGCTGTCTTCTCAATGCAATTGTGCAGGAAATTTAAAAGCATGCCACTAATTACCGACGGGCAGTATAAAATGAAATAAGGCCTGCAATTGCCTTCTGGTTTTACGCAAATGTATACTGTTACGTTAGTTATTGAATCACATTTCATTAACTGCTATGTATTAGATTGTTCCTGATGTCTGCATATCATATGTGAAGCATTAAAGGAACTTTTGTTTATCAAAGCACACATAAGGAAAATAAGATCGATAAAGTACGATTAATAGAGTGTAAAATACACATATTACCTATCACACAGGCTACTTGATAAAATTTTATGTATAGCTTGTTGGAGGGGAGATAGTTTAATCGATGGAATCAACGGTTTTCATTTATTGGATTACTGCATCAAAGGCTCATAAAATAACAGTGATACATCAGCGATGTAATTACAGCTACCTTCAACGTAAGCCACGAAGAATTATCATGTCCTTCGAAAATACTCAATTCTGCCTTATTCAGCACAATAGATATATAGTTTTTGTTTACTTTCATTGATGTTTATTGTGCTGTTCCTTTTTAATGAAAATAAATGCAAGAATTTGTACCTCTGCACTCTGTTTCCTCGTGACAGAAACCAGTAACGAGTTTATCGTAATGCGGGAGCTTCGAGTGCTTCAGCAGTTTTTGACCAAGAATGGCTGTCATTTTGCACTGTGGATCTCTTGGACCCCACAAACACGTATGATACCTATATCCTTCTGTTTGCAACTTTACGTTCTCTTTTGAGAACTCCATCGCTCATGCCGTTCATGTTCAATAACAAAAGTAATCAACTAAACTGTAAAAACCGTCAAACTTGCGCTTAAGTTTGTCTTTATTAAACCGTCAAACTTGCACTTAAGTTTGTCTTTATGAACTGATGACTAGTTTAGGGCCTTTTCAGTCCACTTTCAAATTATCCACATGTGTCATACATCAACATCCATTACGTGTGAATGCTGGCCACATAGCATGTGTGTGTGGCTGGTTGAAACATATTTACAAAACGATCGTGATGTGGTGCATGCAGTACATTTCGACTGCTATAAACCCCATTTTACTTTTCATAAATAAATCGAATGGCACATTAAAAGGAATATGATTCGTCTGAAATATCAACTTTTCTGTCTTATGTCATCAGTCTTCAAACTGGTTTGATGTGATCCCCTATGACCTCACCTGTGTGCAAATATCTTCATCTAAGAGTAGCTTTTACACCCAATGTCCTCAAATCTTTGTTGGACACATTGCAATCTCTGTCTTGCCCTACTGTTTTTAGGCTTCCGTGCCTCAGTCGGTAAAAAGGCAGCTCTTACAGGATCACTTCGTTGTCCAGCCGCCCGTCTGTCTATCTGTCCTACTGTTGAGATGCCTTTATCTGAGGAACGGGCAGACGTGTCAAGTTGATATTTATGTTATACACTAAGTTCAATGTTCTCCTGGCGGTGTAAAACAGTTACACTTCTAAGTCAATTTAATCAAAAGACACGGTCGTTTATGTCACATATTTTGAGACTCGCAAACTCACTCATCAAAACCTATAGCTTACTTCCCGTTGAGCTAAAAATCATGAACTTTGGCGAGAATCAAGGTTTCACAGTACAAGTTTGTTGTTCGACTTCAAACTTAAAACTAAACCTTTCTCGAAAGGCATGGAATTCCCGTGACCGACACCTCGTCTATATCAATGTCGATAACAGACAAAAATCGTCGAGATTCTCGGTTCCCCGAATGGATGGATTGTCTATATGCATAATTAAGTTTGTATGGAACCCTCAGAGCGTTCTAGTACCATGGAAGTTAATCCCAGATGACTGAGTGCATATCCTATCATCTCATCCCTTCTGTCTTTCCTCGCCGAGTCTGCAGAGAAACTCCTCTCCTTATCGGCATCCTCAGGTAGCACCCCATCTCAAACGCTTGGAGCCTCTTACGATTTTCCTACAGCCTGTACTTCACTTCCATACTCTGCTGTGCTCTGGGCGTCAACTCTCACAAATATCTTCCTCAAATTTAAGCCTGCACATTATAGAAATTAACATATTTGAACGATTAATGGCAGTAAAGGTAACAAAAGAAAAATTCGGAGTAGGAATTAAAATCCATGGAGAAGAAATAAAAACTTTGAGGTTCGCCGATGACATTGTAATTCTGTCAGAGACAGCAAAGGACCTGGAAGAGCAGCTGAACGGAATGGACAGTGTCTTGGAAGGAGGATATAAGATGAACATCAACAAAAGTAAAACGAGGATAATGGAATGTAGTCGAATTAAATCGGGTGATGCTGCGGGAATTAGATTAGGAAATGAGATGCTTAAAGTAGTAAATGAGTTTTGCTATTTGGGGAGCAAAATAACTGATGATGGTCGAAGTAGAGAGGATATAAAATGTAGACTAGCAATGGCAAGGAAAGCGTTTCTGAAGAAGAGAAATTTGTTAACATCGATTATAGATTTAAGTGTCAGGAAGTCGTTTCTCAAAGTATTTGTATGGAGTGTAGCCATGTATGGAAGTGAAACGTGGACGATAAATGGTTTAGACAAGAAGAGAATAGAAGCTTTCGAAATGTGGTGCAGCAGAAGAATGTTGAAGATTAGATGGGTAGATCACATAACTAATGAGGAGGTATTGAATAGAATTGGGGAGAAGAGAAATTTGTGGCACAACTTGACTAGAAGAATGGATGGGTTGGTAGGACATATTCTGAGGCACCAAGGGATCACCAATTTAGTATTGGAGGGCAGCGTGGAGGGTAAAAATCGTAGAGGGAGAGCAAGAGATGAATACACTAAACAGATTCAGAAGGATGTAGGTTGCAGTAGGTACTGGGAGATGAAGAAGCTTGCACAGGATAGAGTAGCATGGAAAGCTGCATCAAACCAGTCTCTGGACTGAAGACCACAATAACAACAACAACAACGATTAATACATTCTTTGCCTGTGATAGTCTCATATCTATATCCCCATCATGCGTTATTTTGCTTTCAAGGTAACACAGTTCCTTCATTTCGTCTACTTCGTGGTCTCCAATTTTGATGCCAAATATGTCAATAAACTCATTTGTACTACTTATCACTGACATCCTTTAACCCCCCCCCCCCCCCAATTTTAATCCCACTCCTGAACCTTTCTTTTACTTTCGTCATTGCTTCCATTCTCATACCCACCTAGCTGCCTCTATCTTTGAAATGTTGCAGTCTGGAGACACTGCTTTATAATATATATATATATATATATATATATATATATATATATATATATATATATATATATATATATATAACTTCTTAGTCGAAAAGAAAGTAACTGTACGAGAGATATTTTTGGAATATGAATCAATGCTTGTAATACTGAGATCCGACTGTATTCCATTTTGCTGTAATTATACACTATTTAATAAGCTACAGTAATTACGTCTCTTACATTATGGGTCGTTATAACGTAATTTTGTCTCACATATACTGTGTATGTAAAGGCTAAATAGTGTTAACCGAAAGCAATATAAAATAAAGGAAGGGATATTGTCCCACAACATCTGCACAGCAGAAATGTGTGTGAAAAAATTACGAAGCGCAAAGATTACCTCATTAAGGCAGATCTAATCCACGCTATTACATGATGGGTTTGAGTAGGAGAAAAGCTGATGACAATAACCACTTAATCTGTACAAAGTTCAGTAACTGAGATTGTTGGTAAGTACTGAAGAACTGCGGATCTAATAATTGAATGACATAAATGTCTGGCGCTGGGTCTTGTGACGCATTTGATCATAACCGTTAGTAACTTGGCAACGCTGTCGCAATACTTGTTTAAAACACAGCTAAATTGCAGCCAAATATATGAAGGAAAAACGTAAAATATTTCTAGCAATTCTAAGGTGAAATGACAACGTAATGACAGTATCACCAGTGATAGCAAAGGAAACAGAGAGCGAACCACGTTCTGAGAAATGAAGAAGCCACGTGAAAGCTGGCATTACGTCTATTTGTGACCCAGAAATGCTCTACGGTTTACTGGAAACAAGTACATTCGCATCAAGCAGGACTCATTGCAGACTCTTATATCTCTCTCCACTCTGCCTTCGCATCGCAGCCGACGAGATAGTCGACCTAGCTTTCGATCCACCTACGTCACTGGAATTTACAGTGGCTCCTGACGTCATCTGGCCAGTCACATGAGCGACTGAAACGTAGTGGCAGCCTAAATGGCCGCGCCGTGTTGTCTCCGTATGTTGCCAGGGTTTCATCGACTGAGGATAAAGAGTGCTTTTGCGTGATAGTGTGCACTGCGGGTGCGCCTGGAATACAGGGAAACGTAAAAAGGCCGAGAACAGCGTCGAGTCTCTGCTAGTAATAGCAGCAACGTACAAAACGATCTTAAGCTCTGCGAAACACGGCGCGGTTATACTAGGCGTCTAACAGGCGAGATACAAACTGTTCCTAAATGGTCATACTTCCAAACTGAGGCATTACTCAACGCCAGACATAAATATTGCGCAGTAAAAATGGTCACGCGGTTATGCACCGGAAGTCCAGCTGGTCACATACAATGAGAGAGGTGTGCTAGAGGACACGCAAGTTACTAAATATCAACGTGCAAAGTGGTGCAATGGAAGGTATTGATTTCAAAAACGCATCCGGTTATTCCAGTTTAGGTTTTTCACGAGTTTACAGAATCAAATCAGACGAATGTCCTTACCACGACCTTCACCCATTACCTCTCCCAACTTTGCTCAGATAAATTGGTGACCCAGCGCTAATGATACACAGCGTCGGACAAAAATATGAAAAAAACACAACATATTATCATGAAACTTCCTGGCAGATTAAAACTGTGTGCCAGACCGAGACTCGAACTCGGGACCTTTGCCTTTCGCGGGCAAGTGCTCTACCAACTGAGCTACCCAAGCACGACTCACGACCCGTACTCATAGCTTAAATCCGCCAGTACCTCGTCTCCCACCTTCCAAACTTCACATAAGCTCTCCTGCACACCTTGCAGAACTAGCACTCCTGGAAGAAAGGATATTGCGGAGACATGGCTTAGCGACAGCCTGGGGGATGTTTCCAGAATGAGATTTTCACTCTGCAGCGGAGTGTGCGCTGATATAAAAGCTGTGAGGACGGGTGGTGAGTCGTGCTTGGGTAGCTCAGTTGGTAGAGCACTTGCTCGCGAAAGGCAAAGGTCCCGAGTTCGAGTCTCAGTCCGGCACAGAGTTTTAATCTGCCAGGAAGTTTCTTAGTTCAATACAATCGCTGGTGTCTTGCTGCAACTCAGACGCATCTGCTGAAGTAATATTACTAAAATACTCGTATAAATCATAATATTAATCCCCATATTTTCGGAAATATTACAGACCCACAAACTCTAAAACTAGTTTTAGAATCATCAACAAAATTCCTTTAAGACGAAATGTTTAACATACAAATATGCAATAATTTTAAATTTATTAAAAATTTCAGTTATTTATTTTTCCGAAGATGGCAAACAGGTTTGTACAAATAATAGTGTACTCAAGTATGGTTGCTACCACATTGATATACATTCAAATAAATTTAATATCCTACAGTTAACCTCTTTAACTTAATACTAACATAAATTAAAAGAGTGATAGTCTTCAGGCAACTTATTTCTATTTAAAAAAATACATGTTTATACTTCATTTTGTGACCTCACATCCCTGAAACTGGTGGGAAGGGGGATGTTTTTAGGTAGATTTTAGACAGACAGTTATCATCACTGCGGAGTGAATTTGTGTTGAGGTGGTTTCTCCAAATTCTTTGATTTCTGAGACTGACATCGAAATATAGGTTGGCAGCAGTGTTTACACTTGAAAATGTCAATTTCTACTGTGGTCTTCTTTTGTCAGTTGCTTACGAAATAAATATTGGCTATGAAGACATTTGTCAATATTTGTGACACGTACTTAGAAAAACCTAATGGTACACGTGATCTTTGGCACGAGAAACCTGGAATTGACTGCAGCTATTAAAAATCATCATATGACATAGACGAAATCCACAAGCTGGATTTGTGGAATGATTGAGCAGGGACTCAGACTTTATTTTTATCGAACTTAAGATAGGCAACGTCAGATGATGGAGATCTTCGCGCAAGAAGGAGCAGTTTTTACGTCAGACTTCACTGTTTTCCGTTCCACGTTTACATAGCACACATTTCACTGCACAAATACGATCTCACAGCATTTAGCGCTCCATCATTCATTACGACTGAAACAGGTATCAGCACACCTACAACAGAGGGGAACAGAAGTCTGTTACTTCACATAAGCTTTCCTGCACACCTTGCAGAACTAGCACTCCTGGAAGAAAGGATATTGCGGAGACATGGCTTAGCCACAGCCTGGGGGATGTTTCCAGAATGAGATTTTCATTCTGCAGCGGAGTGTGCGCTGATATGAAATCTGTAAGGACGGGTGGTGAGTCGTGCTTGGCTAACTCAGTTGGTAGAGCACTTGCCCGCGAAAGGCAAAGGTCCCGACTTCGAGTCTCGGTCGGGCACAGAGTTTTAATCTGCCAGGAAGTTTCATATCAGCGCACACTCCACTGTAGAGTGAAAATCTCATTCTGGAACACATTATCATGTCTAATACGGTGTAGGAAACCTGTTGGCATTCAAAACAGCTTCCAGTCATCTCGTAACGGATACATTCAGGGCATGTACGGTGTTCAAGGGAATCTTATACCATTCTTCCTACGAAATAGTAGTGAATTCAGATAACGACGATGGAGGTCGATAGCAGTCACGCACCCGTCTTTCCAAAGTAGACCACAAAGGCTTAATAATACTGAGACCTAGTGAGTGGTGGCGAGGAGAGATGCGACGATACGTCTTCGTGGTCACAAAAGCAGTCCTGCACGATGCGAGCTGTGTGAACAGACAGGGGCCCTGTCGTCTTAGAGAACACCATGACAAGTGAGGAAGAAACACTGTACCACGGGATGGACCTGATCAGCCAAAATGTTCACTTAATCTTTTGCGGTAACGTGATCTTGCAGAGTAGCCATGGGCCCATGGGTTACTTCGATGTGGCTGCCCATACCATCATCGAATCGCTGCCATATTTCACTCTTGGGACGTAGACTCGACCACATGTTGGAAAGAGTGCGAAACAAGACTCGCTCTGCCAAATGACGTTCTTCCATTGCTCCATAGTTGAGGTTTTATGGCTTTGGCACCGCGCTTTCATGTTACGGGCGTTTGCATCAGTGAGGAGTGGTTTTCAAATTCCAGCTCGCCCAGCAATTCGAAGCTTGTAGAACTCCTTTAGTGTTGTTTTGGTACTAATGAGGCTCGCGAGTGCGATGTCCAATTCTGCAGTGACTTTTTCAGCTGTCATCCTCTCATTTTTCGTCACAATGGTCTTCAGTAACCGTCCATCACGATCACTCAACACACCCTTCCGTCCGTGTTCCCCACATTTCCCTGCACACGGTATAAATCTTCGACGCGGTACCTCTTGAAACACCAAACACTTTAGCTCCCTTGGTTACGGAAGCCCTCACTATACGACCACCAACAATATTGGCCTGCGTTCGAATTCACTAAGCTCCGACAGAACGCTCTCACGATTGCACAGAACACTGTTCTGAACACGACTGGCACTTGCAACGTATTGAGGACGCTGCACAGGTACCGTTCATATTCAAATATAGGTATGACTAGAATTTGCATCTATGTTCAACCATGCATTTTTTGCAGTGTTTCCATAGTTTTCTCGAGCTCCTGCAGGTGCCTGCGTGGCGTTAAGATTTAGACCTCCAGTTTCCGAAATACCTGTTGGAACTTTGATTACTCGAATATGCAACCATCGCTTAAGAAAGACCAATACAACAACCCATACCTTCAATTTACCCGCTTCTATAAAAGTCCAGGATGAGCACGATTGGGGATTTGCGCTAACTTGTTCCTGATCAGCAGTTGAGGACGGCCTAACGCGACGTGTTGATCCACTGTTAAAGACCTCCCGTCGACGAACCGGCCCTTGGAGATGGAATGCAGGTTCGGATAGGTCCAGGATAGAGAATGAAGCCGCCCGTGACTTTTCAGAGGAACTTTTCCGGCACTGGCCCTACGGGATGAATGAATCCGGATGCCTGAAGTAGGATTCCGCTCGGCGGAGGTAATCTAATCAAAATATCTCGTTCCATTTTGCTAACGATGTTATTACACTCAGTTTTGTTTATAACTGTGGAACATCAAAAACACAAATTCTTACACTAGAAAAAAAAACAATTCATATACAAAAATGCGAATTATGCTATGAATTGCAGTTATCACTGGTACCAAGTATTAAAACAATTAAAGCATCTAATAAAAATTTCCGTAATGGAGCTTTTGAGATGCGTTTCTATTTTGTAAGAAAATAACGGCGCGGCAACATTGAAAACTGATGCAATTTATCACCTATTTTTAAAAATTTTATATACTAAACTGTCTAAAAATTCCGGAATGAATTTTCAGTCTGCAACGGATTGTGCGCTGATTTGAAACTGCCTGGCAGATTAAAACCGTTATATCAGCGCATAGCTCTAACGAGGGACCGTTTGCCTTTTGCGGCCAAGTGCTCTACCGTCTGAGCTATCCAAGCGTGACCCGCCGTCACAGCTTTACTTCCAACATAACCTCGACTCCTAGCTTCCAAACTCTAGGGAAGTTCTCCTGCGTGACTTGCGGGGATAGCACTCTCTGGAATAAAGGATATTGCGGATACAGGTTAAACATAGCATAGGAGATAGTTTCCAGAATGAATTCTCGCACTGTAACGGAGTGTATGCCGATTTGAAAATTTCTGGCAGACTAAAAGTGTATGAGAGACGGGGCCTGGAACCTAGGACCTTTTACCTATCGCGGGCAAGCGTTTCGCCGACTGAGCTATCCAAGCGCGATCCGCAACCTGGCATCACAGTACACTCCGCCACAGAGCGAAAATTCATTCTGGAAACAGTCACGTAGGCTATGGCTAACCCGTGGCTCCGTAATACCGTTTCTTCCAGAAGCGTAGACCCGCAAGGTATACAGGCGATTTTGTGAAGTTTGGAAGGTAGGAGATGAGGTACTGCTGGAAGTAAAGCTATAAGGGCGGATCGTATGCAGTGCTTGAATAGCTGGGTCAGTAGAGCACCTGTCTGCAAAAGGGAAAGGGTCCCAGGTTCGAACTCTGGTGCGGCACTCAGTTTCAATGTGTCAGGTACTTTCATGTTTAAAAATGTTTCGCACCAACCTTATGACTTGCACAGTTTGTGGAATTTTCTTTCATTGCAAACTCCTTTCTCATTTTGAATACAGAAAATTGCTAATGGTTCAAATGGTTCAAATGGCTCTGAGCACTATGGGACTCAACTGCTGTGGTCATTAGTCCCCTAGAACTTAGAACTACTTAAACCTAACTAACCTAAGGACATCACACACATCCATGCCCGAGGCAGGATTCGAACCTGCGACCGTAGCGGTCGTGCGATTCCAGACTGTAGCGCCTTTAACCGCTCGGCCACTCCGGCCGGCAATTACTAATGTGTGATGCATTCTCAGTGCAGTTGAGCAGAGTGCATTTTGTCTCCAAACGTGAACTGGGTAGCTCGGCCTGTGTTCAGTGGCCATTCCGTCAACGTTACTCAAACGCCGTTCCAGTCAAAGACCGCGTGTAGTTTGTGAGCGCGGGTTATCGCTCTCCCAATTGGCGTGAACGGTAGCGACTTCATTACAACACTCGACTTCTGGGCCATGGTGTGACAAAAAACATTGAAGACCTGCCTCGTATTGGCTGCACGAGATCGAGACAGCACCTCATAACATGTACGTATCCCGAAAAGCATTTAACAGAATCGCGCGCTGCCAATTTGGAGGCGACTGCAAGGGCCGTGTCGACACAGACAATACGCAACTGAGTTCGCACGATTACTTTGCCCTCTACTCGTCCATAGGGAACAAAATAGTACAACCCTCCTATTATCGTGACGCGCGAAGAAGGTGGACAAGGAAACACCAGGCATAGAACCCGAATCGGTGACACTGAGTTGTCTTCGCCGACGAATACAGGACGTGTCTGTTGCCTGAAGATCGTCATATAATACTGTGGAGGTGGCCAGATGCCAGTGCCCGTCCCATGCTTTCAGCCCCACAGGTTCAGCAGGGAGATGGATCCCTCATATTTTGGGCCGGCGTACTGCGTGGTGTCCGCCTCCGTAGCTCAGGTTATGGCCAGAACCCGGCTGATTGGAGGTTTGGGCCTCCCTGATATTTGGGCATCCCTGATGTTCGGACCGAGGCTTCCGCTTTTAAGGTGTCTTCGCGTCCCCCAGTAACTTACAGCTTCATTTTTGCCTGTCTCCGACCTACGAGCTCAACTCCTCCATTAGATGTTGGTAGGATAAATATCAAATTAAGGCACAGCCGAAAATTTTTGATTGATGTTACTTATTTAGGGGTTGATATTCTTTCCCAGTCGCATCTCTCTGTAATAATGCTGTTATGTTGCTGGACGTTTCCAAATCGAAATCATGTTCCCACCAATGTTCGACTTTTTCGCATTAGCCTTAGCGAAACAGACCGATGCAGTCGTTGCCGTGAAATGGATATGTTACATCGTAGGTTGGTCGCCTGCGGACACAGACATTGCAGTTGGCTCTACCGTTAATTGGCTTTTCTTGCCACGACGACAGAAGCGGTAGTCTCCGATGAGATACTCCTGCATCCCGATTCAGCCTTCTTTCCTAGTACGAAGAACAATACAGTTATGGGGCTTGTAGGGCATTATGTTCATTACGTGATGGAGAGCGGGTATGACCCAGACCATTGTGCCTTTTGCCAGTATGTGGTTAGAACTCATTGGGTGTGGCAAAGGAATATGCTGTTTCTGCTATTTAATCCTCAGGGAGTTGGATGATGTGCAGAATTCATTTCTGTTCGGATTTTTCATTCCTGTTATCTAGCTTCTGTTCAACTGGCGCGTTAGATCGTCAAAATCCGGAGATTGTTGGAAGGTCCTGCCCATAATGCTCCAAACGTTCTCAATTGGTGAGAGATCCAGTGAGCTTGCTGATCAAGGGATATTTTGGCAACCACGAAGACCATCAGCAGAAAGTCTCGCCATGTGCAGGCGGGCATTTATTGCTGAAATGCAATGCCAGGATGGCTCGCCATGAAGGACAACAAAACGAGACGTAGAATGTCGTCGCCGTGCCTCTGTACTGTAAGGGGGTCGTAGATGACAACCAAAGAGGTCCTGCTATGAAATGAAACGACACCCCAGACCCTGGCTGTCGAGCTGTGTAATGACGACGATCTGCTTGGTAACCCACTGCTGTTCAAATGGTTCAAATGGCTCTGAGCACTATGGGACTCAACTGCTGTGGTCATCAGTCGCCTAGAACTTAGAACTACTTAAACCTAACTAACCTATGGACAGCACACACATCCATGCCCGAGGCAGGATTCGAACCTGCGACCGTAGCAGTCGCACGGTTCCGGACTGCGCGCCTAGAACCGCGAGACCACCGCGGCCGGCACCACTGCTGTCCGGGCCGTTTCGAGACACGTCTTCGCTAGTCATCCGGGCTCAGTTCGAAGCAGGACTCGTCAATGAAGACAGTTCTACTCCAGTCAATGAGATTCCAGGCCGAAGACGTGTCTGGAGACGCCCCATATAGCGGCGGGATACCATCCTTAGTTTCACCCGCCATACGGCCCGACAACCAGGAGTGGTAATCTAGGGTGCCATTTCATTTCAAAGCAGGACCTCTTTGGTTGTCATCCGCAACACCCTTACGGCACAGTGCTACTGTTGTTGTCACGAAAACTTGCCATACAGGACCATGTATTGGGTTCTATTGCTTAAGAAGTCTTTGAGCAATTCATGTATCTAAGTACATGCTTCGTTTGCTCGTACCTTCGTTAACAGTCTGCAGTGGAGCACCGTATCAAACGATTTCCCGAAATCTCGCAATATCGAATCTACTTGTTGCCGTTGATCCATTGTTATCGCCCGCATCTCGTGGTCGTGCGGTAGCGTTCTCGCTTCCCACGCCCGGGTTCCCGGGTTCGATTCCCGCCGGGGTCAGGGATTTTCTCTGCCTCGTGATGGCTGGGTGTTGTGTGATGTCTTTAGGTTAGTTAGGTTTCAGTAGTTCTAAGTTCTAGGGGACTGATGACCATAGATGTTAAGTCCCATAGTGCTCAGAGCCATTTGTATTTTGCCACCATTGTTATCAGGATATTGTGTGGGAAATGGATAAGGTGAGTTTCGCACGAGCGATGCTTTCTAACTACATCTACATCTACATCTACTTGGATACTCTGCAAATCACATTTAAGTGCCTGGAACGGGGTTCATTGAACCACGTTCACAATTCTCTGTTATTCCAATCTCGCATAGCGCGCGGGAAGAACGAACATCTGATCTGTCGACACGAGTTTATCTGTCCAAAGGAAATTTATAATGTTCGACGTCAGAATATGCTCAACAACTCTGCAGCAAACCAACGTTAGCGATATTGGTCAGTAATTTTGCGGGTCCTTTCTTTCTCCCTTCTTCTATACGCCTGTCACCTGCGCTGTTTTCTAGTTGCTGAAGTACACTGCTGGCCATTAAAATTGCTACACCAAGGAGAAATGCAGATGATAAACGGGTATTCATTGGACAAATATATTATACTAGAACTGACATGTGATTACATTTTCACGCAATTTGGGTGCATAGATCCTGAGAAATCGTACCCAGAACAACCACCTCTGGCCGTAATAACGGCCTTGATACGCCTAGGCATTGAGTCAAACAGAGCTTGGATGGCGTGTACGGGTACAGCTGCCCATGCAGCTTCAACGCGATACCACAGTTCATCAAGAGTAGTGACTGGAGTATTGTGACGAGCCAGTTGCTCGGCCACCATTGACCAGACGTTTTCAATTGGTAAGAGATCTGGAGAATGTTCTGGCCAGGGCAGCAGTCGAACATTTTCTGTATCCAGAAGGGCCCGTACACGACCTGCAAAATGCGGTCGTGCATTATCCTGCTGAAATGAAGGGTTTCACAGGGATCGAATGAAGGGTAGAGCCACGGGTCGTAACACATCTGAAACGTAACGTCCACTGTTCAAAGTACAGTCAATGAACAAGAGGTGACCGACACGTGTAACCAATTGCACCCCATACCATCACGCCGAGTGATACGCCAGTATGGCGATGACGAATACACGCTTCTAATGTGCGTTCACCGCGATGTCGGTAAACACGGATGCGACAATCATGATGCTGTAAACAGAACCTGGATTCATCCGAAAAAATGACGTTTTGCCATTCGTGCACCCAGGTTCGTCGTCGAGAACACCATCGCAGGCGCTCCTGTCTGTGTTGCAGCGTCAAAGGTAACCACAGCCACGGTCTCCGAGGTGATAGTCCATGCTGCTGCAAACGTCGTCGAACTGTTCGTGCAGATGTTTGTTGTCTTGCAAACGTCCCCATCTGTTGACTCAGGGATCGAGACGTGGCTGCACGATCCGTTACAGCCATGCGGATAAGATGCCTGTCATCTCGACTGCTAGTGATACGAGGCCGTTGGGATCCAGCACGGCGTTCCGTATTACCCTCCCGAACCCACCGATTCCCTATTCTGCTAACAGTCATTGGATCTCGACGAACGCGAGCAGCAATGTCGCGATACGATAAACCGCAATCGCGATAGGCTATAATCCGACCTTTATCAAAGCCGGAAACGTGATGGTACGCATTTCTCCTCCTTACACGACGCATCACAACAACGTTTCACCAGGCAACGCCGGTCAACTGCTGTTTGTGTATGTCAGCACGTTGTAGGTGTCGCCACCGGCGCCAACCTTGTGTGAATGCTCTGAAAAGCTAATCATTTACATATCACAGCACCTTCTTCTTGTCGGTTAAATTTCGCGTCTGTAGCACGTCACTTTCGTGGTGTAGCAATTTTAATGGTCAGTAGTGTATGTTCAATAACGAAGCTTATGTTTACTGTTGGTGTCTCAGGATGCAGCTGGGTCAAATTACGACTTGGTCGCGGTCCATTGGAGAAGCAGGTACGTTAAGGAGTAGCTACTCGCGACGCCTCGGTCGTGGCGCAGAGACGTGACCCGGCGGCGCCGTGGACTCCGGAGGCGCCGCCCCCGCGCTGCTGATCCCTCCGTCCCCGAGGAGTGGTCGCGGCGGGGACGTGCTGGCCGCGGCCCGCCACGGGCTTATCTCGGGCCCTCTCGCCTTACCGGCCGCCGCCCACCGCTCGCCGAACCCGCAGGCCGCCACAAACAGCTTCCGGTGACGGCCTGAGCCGTGCGGCCCGTGGTCTACACGGCGCACTAATGGCCTGTTTTCGCTAGAGTTACACTCGGGCTTGTAAAAGTAACGCCGACATTTTAAACCGTATTTCGACACAACTGTTCGTACGTAAAGACTAGATCGTTGCACAGTTGAAACCAATATACAAGAATGTAAACAGAAACAGTGAAAATGTTTCATATGGCTCTGATCACTATGGGACTTAACATCTGAGGTCATGTCCCCTAGAACTTAGAACTACTTAAACCTAAGTAACCTAAGGACATCACACACATCCATGCTCGAGGCAGTATTCGAACCTGCGACCGTAGCGGTCGCGTGGTTCCAGATTGAAGTGCCTAGAACCGCTCGGCCACACCGGCCGGCTAGAAACAGTGAACTGAATCTAGGATTCGATTTGTACAGGGTGTCCCACATAAAACCGGTATGCCTCACATACTGGTTAATCATCTCTAGTCAAATTGCTTGTGAAGTGGCAACACTGTCTCGAAAGGTGGCTACACTGCATTTTATCGCAATTTTGAGTGCAGCCGTGTGTTCGTGCGTCAGATGTTGTGAGAAGCTCGTATTGTTGTTACAGTAAAGGGGCAGTTTGTATTAGAACAGCAAATTGCTATTGCGTAGTGTTAAATAAAGACAGGCTCCATCAAGGAATGAAAGGAAATATTTCAAGCGACGTATCCTGGTAGGAAACTCCCTACAGCCAGCACTATTCAAGATCTGTACAAGAAATGGAGGGCTGTAGGATCTGTTCAGAATGTGCAGAGGAATAGGCGACCGACAAAGAGCACCTCTTAAACTAAGAATTCGCATGGACATTACGAGAGGTCCCCACATGTCGGTTAGAAGGCTACTGCAGCATGTTGGTATACCTCGTATACAAAAATATATTAAACTAAAAGCCTATCGTGTGAGTGTGGTGTGAGAGTTGAAATTTGAGGATCAGGAAAAAGATTTCACTATTGTAACCTACTGTTAACATCAATTGCTAATGGTTGCTTGGACCTCTTTCTGTACTTCATGTCAGATGACGTCTTGTTTCCTTTGTCAGGTTATGTAAACTCCCAGAATTGCAGATACTGGTCGCAGGACAACTCTTATATTCTGCATGAAGAACCCCTCCACTGAGAGAAGATAGGCGTTTGGTGTCCATCGTCCGGCATCCCTATTATTGGTCCTATATTTTTCAATTACATCTTAAATAATGACACATCTAGAGATCTTTGACTCTTTCTACGCACAATTAACGGATGGAGAGATGCTTTGTGTAGTATTCAAACAAAATGGAGCAACCGCTCATGCGTCTAACCAAAGGATGGCCCACATCACCAACGTGTTCCCTGAAGACAGACTTAACCAGTAGAGGCCCCTGGTACCCGAGGTCCCCAGACTTAACATTGGGTGCTTTTTATGTATGGGGCACACTAAAAGGCAAAGTGTATGCTGACAATCCTCGCACACTAGACGATGTTACGCGGAACGTTACTGGAGAAATTAACAACATCACGCCTGCAGAATTACAGCGTGTTGCTGGTAACGCCATCACGTGAAGTCAGCGGTGCCCGGATGCCCATGGCCACCACGTCCAGCATCTATTATAATTAGGTAACTACATGTTTTTAACATTACTATTACCTGTTATTTTTTAGTTAGTTCATTGATACTTGAATCTCAGGCGTCAGACGTGCCAGTTTTATGTGGGACACCCTGCAGTAGGATTTTGGAACATATACTGTTTTCGAACACTACCTCGAAGAAAACGATCTGTTGACACATAACCTACACGAAATTAGAAAATTTCTTCCATGTGAAACAAAACTTGCTCTTTATCCAGCGCAAAGCAATGAGAGCTAGCGACAGCGGGATCTTTAGTTGATTACATATTTCTGTACCTCCAGAAGGCGTTTGACACAATTTCTCACAAGCAGCTTCTAATTAATTCGTGTGCTTATGCAGTATCGTCCCAGTTGTGCGACTGGATTCGTCAGGGTCACAGTTTGTAGTAAGTGACCTGAAATCATCGAGTGAAATCGAAGTATTATCTGGGGTACCCAAAGGATAGGCTCTCTGCTGTTCTTAATTTACAGTATACACTGAGATAAGAGAAGTGATGGGACAGCAATATGGACATACACAGATGGCGATGGTATCGCGTATACACTGTGTGAAAGGACAGTGCATTGGCGGAGCTGTCATTTGGACTCAGGTGATTCATGTCAAAAGGTTTCCGAAGTAATTATTGCCGCACGACGGGAATTAAAAGACTCTGAACGCGGAATGGTAGTTGGAGCTAGGCACATGGAGCAAGTAGGCTGTTTAGGTCTTTATGTTGGTAACGCCACGTAGTGCTCTGTATGAAAATCACTGACTTTGCTGTGTGCAGTCTGTGGCTGGTTGGACTCATTGTTGGAATATTCGCTTGTGTAGTGTTGGGCAGTGGGATATGAACAGCGCGTAGCGTGGGGCGGTTGGATGTGAGACGCCAGCAAATGAGAGAGATGGGGAGAGAGATGTCAGAGTTTTGAGAGGTTACGATAAGTGGACGATCTGGACGTGTGTCCGCCAGAAGAATATGATGACTTTTGAACATTATTAAGGTAAATACATTGTTTGTTCTCTATCAAAATATTTCATTTGCTAACTATGCCTATCAGTAGTTAGTGCCTTCAGTAGCTAGAATCTTTTATTTAGCTGGCAGTATTGGCGCTCGCTGTATTTCAGTAGTTCGAGTAACGAAGATTTTTGTGTGGTAAGTGATTTATGAAAGGTATACGTTATTGTTAGTCAGGGCCATTCTTTTGTAGGGACTATTGAAAGTCAGGTTGCGTTGCGCTAAAAATATTGTGTGTCAGTTTAGTGATGATCAGAATAAGTAAAGAGAGAAATGTCTGAGTACGTTCAGTTTTACTCAGCTGTCTCTATCAAATAACGTAGGTTTACCAGGACAGTAATTCATAATTTTCGAAAGGGGACGTTTCAGTGGGAGATTCTGTATCGGAAACCGTTAGGGAATTCAATATTCCGAGATCTACAGTGTCAAGAGTCTGCCGAGAATACCAAATTTCTGCATTACCTCTCACCACAGACAACGCAGTGGCCATCGGCATCACTTAACGACCGAGAGCAGCGGCGTTTGCGTACAGTTGTCACTGACAACAGACAAATAACACTGCCTGAAATAACCGCAGAAATCAATGCGGGACGTACGACGAACATATCCGTTAGGACAGTGCGGCGAAATTTGGAATTAATGGGCTATGGCAGCAGACGAACTATGCGAGTGCCTTTGCTAACAGCACGACGTCGCCTGCAGCTGCCCTCCTGGGCTCGTGACCATGTCGGATGGATCCTGGACGACTGGAAAACCATGTCCTGATCATATGAATCCCGAATGAAATTGGTAAGAGCTGATGGTAGGGTTCGAGTGTGGCGCAAACCTCACGAAGCCATGGACCCAAAGAGTGGAGCTGGTGGTGGCTCCATAATTGCGTGGGCTGTGTTTACACGGAATGGACTGGGTTCCTTGGTCTAACTGAACCGATCATCGACTGTAAATTGTTGTGTTCGCCTACTTGGAGACCAGTTGCAGCCAACCATGGACTTCTTTTTCCCAAACAGTGATGTCATGCCACCTAGCCACAGCTGCACGCGATTGGTTTGAATAACATTCTGCACAATTCGAGTGAATGATTTGAGCACACAGATCGCCCGAAATAATTACCATCGAACGTTATTAGGACACAATCGAGACGTCAGTTCGTACACAACATTCTGCACCGGCAACACTATCGCAATTATTGACGGCTATAGGAGCAGCGTGGCTCAATATTTCTTCAGCGGACTGCCAATTACGTGTTGACTCCACGACACTTTGGGTTGCTGCGCTACGCCGGGCAAAAGAATGTCCTACATGATATTAGGAGGTAACGCATGGCCTTTGGCATTTCAGTGTATATACGATTAAGGAGACATCAGATTGTCTGCATGCGACCCTGTCGTGTGTAGTCTAGTAATGTCATTAGACAATCAAAATGGCTTAGAGAAGTTATCTGCATGGTGCGATTAGTAACCACTGATGCTAAACAATCCGTTAATTCCGGTTACGCAAGAAATAACACGATTCAGCTAAATACCTTCGGATTGAAAATGCAAACAATTTAAATTGGAATCATCACAAAGAAAATGTGCGAAAGGCGAACCAGAGACTGTGTTTTATTCGAAGACAACTTAGAAGATGCTACAAACCTACAAATTGACTACACTACACTTGTATGCTGGAGTATTGCTGCGCGGTTTCAGCACATAGGATTGACAGAGGACATCGAAAAAATTCACACAGGAGCAGTTCGTTTTGCATTATCATGAAATAAGGGAGAAAATGGTTCAAATGACTCTGAGCACTATGGTATTTAACATCTGAGGTCGTCAGTCCCCTAGAACTTAGAACTACTTAAAACTAACTAACCTAAGGACATCACACACATCCATGCCCGAGTCAGGATTCGAACCTGCGACCGTAGCGGTCGCACGATTCCTGACTGAAGCGCCTAGAACCGCTCGGCCACACCGGCCGGCTAAGGGAGGAAGTATCATGGATGTGATAAGCGAATTTGACTGATGCTTCTACAGACCGAAGCTACACTCCTGGAAATTGAAATAAGAACACCGTGAATTCATTGTCCCAGGAAGGGGAAACTTTATTGACACATTCCTGGGGTCAGATACATCACATGATCACACTGACAGAACCACAGGCACATAGACACAGGCAACAGAGCATGCACAATGTCGGCACTAGTACAGTGTATATCCACTTTTCGCAGCAATGCAGGCTGCTATTCTCCCATGGAGACGATCGTAGAGATGCTGGATGTAGTCCTGTGGAACGGCTTGCCATGCCATTTCCACCTGGCGCCTCAGTTGGATCAGCGTTCGTCCTGGACGTGCAGACCGCGTGAGACGACGCTTCATCCAGTCCCAAACATGCTCAATGGGGGACAGATCCGGAGATCTTGCTGGCCAGGGTAGTTGACTTACACCTTCTAGAGCACGTAGGGTGGCACGGGATACATGCGGACGCGCATTGTCCTGTTGGAACAGCAAGTTCCCTTGCCGGTCTAGGAATGGTAGAACGATGGGTTCGATGACGGTTTGGATGTACCGTGCACTATTCAGTGTCCCCTCGACGATCACCAGTGGTGTACGGCCAGTGTAGGAGATCGCTCCCCACACCATGATGCCGGGTGTTGGCCCTGTGTGCCTCGGTCGTATGCAGTCCTGATTGTGGCGCTCACCTGCACGGCGCCAAACACGCATACGACCATCATTGGCACCAAGGCAGAAGCGACTCTCATCGCTGAAGACGACACGTCTCCATTCGTCCCTCCATTCACGCCTGTCGCGACACCACTGGAGGCGGGCTGCACGATGTTGGGGCGTGAGCGGAAGACGGCCTAACGGTGTGCGGGACCGTAGCCCAGCTTCATGGAGACGGTTGCGAATGGTCCTCGCCGATACCCCAGGAGCAACAGTGTCCCTAATTTGCTGGGAAGTGGCGGTGCGGTCCCCTACGGCACTGCGTAGGATCCTACGGTCTTGGCGTGCATCCGTGCGTCGCTGCGGTCCGGTCCCAGGTCGACGGGCACGTGCACCTTCCGCCGACCACTGGCGACAACATCGATGTACTGTGGAGAACTCACGCCCCACGTGTTGAGCAATTCGGCGGTACGTCCACCCGGCCTCCCGCATGCCCACTATACGCCCTCGCTCAAAGTCCGTCAACTGCACATACGGTTCACGTCCACACTGTCGCGGCATGCTACCAGTGTTAAAGACTGCGATGGAGCTCCGTATGCCACGGCAAACCGGCTGACACTGACGGCGGCGGTGCACAAATGCTGCGCAGCTAGCGCCATTCGACGGCCAACACCGCGGTCCCTGGTGTGTCCGCTGTGCCGTGCGTGTGATCATTGCTTGTACAGCCCTCTCGCAGTGTCCGGAGCAAGTATGGTGGGTCTGACACACCGGTGTCAATGTGTTCTTTTTTCCATTTCCAGGAGTGTATATTGTGTCGTCGTAAATGAGTCTACATGACTAGCAATAACGCACTGATGAAAGCTGCGATGTTAGCTGAAATACAGATAATATTACGCCGGACGCTGACATGCTCTCTGTTTAGTACTTAATGTGTTTTATTAGAATATCATCGGCTGTAGTTGGCATGTCCTTGTAGACGTCTTTCAGTTTTCCCCACAGAAAAAAAGTCTACAGGCGTCAAATCCGGGGAACAGGCCGGCTAAGATACAGGTTCTCCGCGTCCAGTCCAACGATTTGTAAACAATTCATGAAGACATGCTGTAGTACTTCGTGCACTGTGGGCTGGACAGCCTTCATGATGGTCCCACAGTTTCTTCCTAGTCTGTAGAGGAACGTCTTGTAGCATCCGTGGAAGACGGTCTGTCAGGGGGCTGCGATACCTCCGCGCGTTCAGCGTTCCGTCTGTGAAAAACGGGCCTATGAGCTGATGATTCACGATCGCACACCACGCTTTACACTTCGTGGACTCTGATGTTCTTCCTGATGAAGACAACGGGGACTGCCTACAGACCAATAGCGCATGTTTCATTGGTTTACTTGGCCATTATTAGTACATGTGGCTTCATCACTATAGTTCAATTCTTTTATCTTGGCGGCTCGCGCATGCCCACCTAGACGCGGGAGATTGCTGCGTTGCCAGTTGCACACGACGCACGCGCCAAGAGAAGCAGTGCCATAGCATAGCATAGTTCGCAAGCTTACGTTTAGGGGGGAGCGCGCAGTTCATGAAGTAAAGCCACCACGGCCGCATTAACCCTTTCGCTGCTACAAAGACGTGCTCCCTGCATTCCGCGCTGTGGGCGATTTTGTCACTGCACTGCTCGCCTGTGCAGACACATTGTGTTCCGACTGCTTTGACACTCTTTATCATTCGATTCCACAAAAACTATTTGGCTCAAAAATTAGATTTTTACCTATCTTCTTGACTGATACCTTCCACCCATAAATGACTTAATTTTGTTTCGATGTTCAACGCAATTATTATGCAGCATTAAATATAGTAAACCATTGCACGAAATTTTGAAGAGTTTGCAGAGGTAAAGTCCATAGAGTATACTTTCCGGATGGTCGATTTTAGTTGCCACAATGTTGAGAATGAAATGTGGACAAGATACCTATATATTTCATTTAATTTAAGTACCACATAATTGTCGTATGTAATATTCAGAAATATTCCACCTTTCGCGATGTAACAAAAGTTTTACTTACACCGGGCACGTTTGGCTTCATTTTAAAGCACTCCAATCAATCAAAAGGAAGTAGACAAAATACATTAAACAAAACTGTGGACTTACAAAAACATTAGGACTTGAATATACCGTCTGTCAGTGACGTGCTCAGAGCTATGTCAAATATAATTTTGTGTGTGGCACACACAAACAGCATTTATTTGCTAAAACACTGATGAGCCAACACAAACGTTGAATATTGTGCTACCGCAGCACAAAACTACGAAAGGTGACTTGGCAATGGAGGACACAAAATACAGTCCTCTTATGATGCTTCAAAAGAGAGAAACGCATCTGGTCTAAATAAGTCGCTTATTACAGTTGCAGAAGAGGGATATATTTCAATACCATTGGTAAAACTGCGACTGTGGAACAAAAACAAGAAATAGAACATGAATACCATTGTGTATGTGCCATACCTTTTCACCTTTCACTTTAAAATAAAGCCAAACGCGCCCTGTGTAAATAAAACTTTTATTACAGAAGCGAATGACGGAATATTTCTCAATATTACATACGACACCTATGTGGTACTTAAATTAAATGAGATATTGGTTCAAATGGTTCAAATGGCTCTGAGCACTATGGGACTCAACATCTTAGGTCATAAGTCCCCTAGAACTTAGAACTACTTAAACCTAACTACCCTAAGGACATCACACACACCCATGCCCGAGGCAGGATTCGAACCTGCGACCGTAGCAGTCCCGCGGTTCCGGACTGCAGTGCCATAACCGCTAGACCACCGCGGCCGGCAAATGAGATATTGTTATACATTAAATATTATATGAAATTTAGGTATCTTGTCCACATTTCATTCTCAACATTGTGGCAACTAAAATCGACCATACGGAAAGTATACGCTATGGACTTTTACCTCTGCAAACTCTTCAAAATTTCGTGCAATGGTTTACTACATTTAATGCTACACATCTAAACAAAATTAAGTCATTTATGGGGGGAAGGTATCAGTCAAGGAGACGTGTAAAAATCAAATTTTTTGGCCAAATAGTTTTTATGAAATCGAATGATAAGTGTGTCAAAGCAGTGGGAACACGATGTGTCTTCACAGGCGAGAAATGCAGTGATGACAAAATCGCGCACAGCGCGGAATGCGGGGAGCACGTGTCTGCTGCAGCGGAAAAGTTAATGAAGAGGCAAAGCACTAGAAATTTCATTCAAACGAATAAAAATTGTGAAGTAAGGCACTCCAATATTGTTTAAACGAGATACGGGATACAGCCTGTCGCAATGCCCGTGTAGAAGTTAACACGATTCTCATAATCGTTTCCATGCAGCTCTTGATGGAGAGAGATGTGATATGGATGGATCCTTTGTCAGTGGAGAATGTGTAGGACCCTTGCCTGACTCATATAACGATTGTGCGGGAGCAAACGTGCAGATCAACTGCAACAGCAGCAAGTACATTACTTTCTCCCTCTTCTGTCGTCCCTTGTTTTCTTCTGCTACATTGCCTAGGTATTACTCTACCACTTTCACGTAACTGGTTGAAAGATGTAAGAGGCCCGAGCAGATGTAATTTCGATGTATTGCTCATGCGCTGCCTGCGATATGCAAGGTCTCTGACCAGAGAGCAGTGTTGACTGCAGTAGGAACTGTGTAGGTGTAGCAGTAAGTTGTTGCTAGTCTGGAGTCTGCTCTGGTCTGGTCTGGTGTATCGTGTTGGCTGGCCCGGTCGTGGTGCAGCGATGCCGGACCCTGAGTATTATTGTATAAGGTAAAAAGCAGCCTCGCGCATATCTAGTAATGTTATCTCAAGTCCCACGTAAATGTTTTAAAAATCTCGTAATAATAATCTTCCTCATAAAAAGTAACTTTTAACAACCATTCATTTCAATTTAAAGAATTTAATAATTTCTCCCATCCATCATCATCCCGATTGTTGCAAAAGAAAAAAAAATCAGTTGCTTCCTTTCATAAATGACAGATCTATCGGCCAGCATTGCACAGGGCTGTGCCAGAAAAATTTATTGTAAGAGCAGATATATATGCGTTATCCGGCGACTTCATTGAGGTAAGAATTTTTCTTTTTTTTATTCAGAATGATCTTTAAGGGCCATGACGCAGCACTGCTGTCGTCCAAAATTTACCAGGTTAAATTCACAGTGAATTATTGAAAAGTCATAAGTGAGCGACAATTTAATTGAGAGGTTAGTTACATTGTATTATTATCAAGTTACTGAATTTATTTTTTTTATTGGGACGTTACAGTGAATGTGAACGACATAATTATAATTTTTACTGATGAGAGGTTTAGGAATTTTTCTGTTTGGAGGTTACATTAATTGAGAAAGAATTTTGTGGGGAGGTTAAATGAGAATGAATTTTGTGGGGAGGTTACAAGGAGTTGATAAATAATTACCAAGATGGTTGAGGCCTATTGGGATATCTTGCCGCGTACACCGTATAAGAAAGAACTGCATTCTTCCTACACTCTCCAGTCACCATGAGGTTCAAATCGTTCAAATGCCTCTAAGCACTATGGGACTTAACATCTGAGATCATCAATAACCTAGACTTCTAACTAACCTAAGGACATCACACACATCCGTGCCCGAGGCAGGATTCGAACCTGCTTCCGGACTGAAGCGCCTAGAACCGCTCGGCCACAGCGGCCGGCACACCAAGAGGATGCCGGCTTTTCTTCATTGGTAAATCCCATCGTCTGCTCACGACCTACTGCTTGGACAGTCACACACTAACTGACCAGCAAGTCGCAGTGCACTCAAGGAACACACAAGCACACTGTAACAAACATAACAACATCGTACCTAGTAACTACGCAGCTTGAATGACACAACATGAGTAGGTATGGAGACTTTTCAAAATACGATACTCGTAAACGACTCGCACTAAAATCCTGCAGCAACACCACTGACATTCTAATTTACCCTACTTTTAGTTTGTTAATGCGACAGGCATTGCTTCGTTTAAAAAACTGTATGTTAGCAAAAAAATACACTTTCTACGTATAACTACTATCTGTTGATTGGCTTACGTTACGAGCCCCTGACTACCAATCCATTCTGTGAAAGCCGCACATCACTAGCACCTTCAATTTCCGCAATATTTGTAAGTTTTAGGTGACTCGCCCTGTATACTCAGAATTACTTTATTTGCATAAAAAATTACAAAAGTATTGGCATGAGTAGGTATCGATACTTTTGGAGTACTCATATGAGTAGTACTGCAGGACGACTACTATTCATCTGAGTAAGTATTGATACTTTGATGGTATCGGAACTCCTTACGAATGATGGCGAAGCAACGTGAAATGACTTCCCCATATCTCGTTTGGGCCTAGTTCGACTCGGTGGCCTGCCGGGTTGGAGCCACTGGTGCTGCATAGATAGCAGCTCCCAGTAACGAATTTCGCACTATGTATACCCCCAACTCGGCTACAAATTTAATTGTGTATTCTTACTGCGGTGCTTGTGATGCCCCACTCTCTGAGGCTATTACGGCACATCAGAATTAGGATAACTGGTGATTAACAGCCTTTTCAGGCTAGCAATGGTAGTCCTACATGAGATAGTTAATTCTGAGTTTAATTTGATTCTAGATTTTATGAATGTTGCGAGGACGGTTATTAGATGCCAAACAGACAGTATTGGTACCACAATAAAGAGGCACTGGACATAATTTTTACTGGTCGTAACTGAAACTAATTAAAAAGTTAGTAATTTTCGTCAAGATAGCGTTTTTCGTTTGTAAGGGGGCCGTTAGTGCTACGTTTGAATGCTACTTCGCACTTGGATACACCAGAGATGCGCCAGTTGAAGCGCTTCTGGCAATTAGAAGAAGTGAACGTCTGCCACCCTAGAACTAAGTACCCCGTCCAAAACAGTGCAAATGAGCACAATTAACTTGGCAGTGAAAAGCAGAGCCTTCTGTGAATTCGGATAATCCCCACAGCAAGATCTCTGCCTCACTGGGAACAAGTTCTTCAGCCACTAAGATGCCTTACCGTAGTTGGTAAAGTCTCCAACCACGCGGTCCTACCATTTAGGCGCCATGCTGAGACAGTTTAACTGAGTGCTATAAGTACCAGAAGGTCGCTAGAAGATCGCCAGTTAGAGAAACAACTAATGATCTTCGATAATAATAGAAGCTGAAGAAATGAATTAAAGCGTGCTACAGCCAGAACTTAAACGCGGGTCTCTTGCTTACTAGCTGATGTGCTAACCATTACACTACTGTCGGAGTATTGCTAACACAGCGGAACGGATTGGCCTTCATAACACAAACTTCAGTTCATACTTTCAGCCCATTTTCCACTTCTTAAGTCGTTTGTATTGGTGAGGCTCTCCGGTACTGGAATAGTAACAATAGTACTGACGATTTAAGAAGGGGAAAATTGGCTCAAGGCGTAAAGTGAAGTTTGTGTTAGGGAGGTCATTGGACTAGGGTAGTCTCTGTAGCGGTGTCAGCCATACTGTGACAGTGGTGTAATGGTTAGCACATAAGCCTAGTAAGCGAGAGACCCATGTTCAAGTCTGGGCTGTAGCACATTCTAATTCATTTCTTCAGTTTCTATCATTATCGACGATAAAGCTGTCATATGTCTCAAGGACAATGTAATTCCATCAGATCAATGGAAATGGAAAAGAGCGTTTGGCGTCATTGGCCGGGAGGCCCCTTGCGGGGCAGGTCCGGTCATGCAGGTCTCATTACATACGACGCCGCATTGGGCGACCTGCGTGCCGGATGCGGATGAAATGATCATGAAGACAGCTCAGCACCCAGTCCCTGAGCGGAGAAATTCCCCGACCCAGCCGGGAATCGAACCCGGGCCCAGAGGACGGCAATCCGTCACGCTGACCACTCAGCTATCGGGACGGACCTCAAATCAATTAATGCTCTTGTTGCGACAACCACATGATCCAGAATTACGGGGGCAACTCATACTTACGACCGCATACCGACCAGCGACGCCTACAAGCTGCCGGTTTTACTTCTTCATTTTATGTCCTCTGATTACTTAGGTGTGTACTTTTTCTCGATTGACCAAGTATTGTCTCTCAGTTTAGCAATAATCTTACATCCTGACACTTTTTCACCCGATATTTACCTTGTTCAATCGCGTGAGCTTTATTATTAGTATATTTTTGCGTCTTTATCAGACTGTAAATATTTTATTGGGTCCATTTTCTACTCTTATTTGACCAGTGTTCGGCTACCCTCTTTCGTCTTTAACATCACGATTGATGAACACCACTGTGATTGTGCCGTAGGAGATCAATTCGACGTTTTAGTCACTGGCAGGGAAGGAGTAAGGTGGTGGGTGCCCAACTCCAATGCCTGCAGATGGGAACGTAGAGTCACCTTCACACGTACTGTAAACATAAGAAGGTCACTCCAAAAGAAATGCACAACATTGTTTCAACATCAAACTTTTTCCGCGAATCTCCATGGCCCTGGAAATATAAATTTTTAAACCGTTTTTCCAGCCACGGCCAGGCAGTAGAGGCCACCTCAGCCAATGTGCTAATCAAGTAAGCCACTGGGCAGTATCGTGCAGGCAGGGTTTAAGACACTGGCCGTGGCCAAGTCGCACAAAACCGCTAATGCCATGACACAGTGTGATCGGGAGTGGACTTGCATTTTCTAGCTCAGAGCTATTGCGTGCTACTGAGAAACTCACACGCTGTAAATTCTATCAGGTCTAGCAGCCCTTGCTCGGGGCAAAGCGAGTTAGGGAAAGCTGAAGGACAAATATACGGCAACCTACTCGTCTACTCGTCTCCTCCCCCCTCCTCCCGCAGTAGGACTACGTCAGAATTATGGCTATGAAGGTATAAATAACCGAGCTTAGGAGCTCAAGGCATTCAATTGAGCCAGCAGTTTCTCTGAGCCTTGAACTGGAGAGAATGATGCGCTTTTTGTTTCAGAGAGACCACAGCTAACCCTTGGTGATTAAATCTGCTGGCTGCCTGCCGCTGATTAACTCGTCGACTTGCCAGCCATAGCTCTCTGAGGTCTATGCCCGATGGACTGCAAGCTGTGATCTGGCTGGAGGAGTCCCGCCCTCACGGCCTCCTAGGCTAGACGTCATCGCGCATCATTCTAGTCCACCGCTTGGGGGGGGAGGGGGGGGGGGAGGGCATTGCTGCTCGCCATCGAACATGGCTACCACATCCAAGCGCACGACACGGGACAACGAGTACACGTGGGGGTGTATAGCCGGCGAAACTCTGGAGGGCTAGGGTGGACTGGACTTGCTCTCAGCCCACTGGCAACTCATACGGGGAGGAGTCAGTGGCCGCTCGCGTCCCATGAAGTGGACATCACCAGCGTCATGGGGGCGTCAGCGCACATGGTTCCATTTCTTTGCTATTTATGGGTGTCATAGGTAGATTCTTCCCACTTACGTAGGTTGGAACTTAAATAGTGGCAACACTGCTGTGTAGACACTATGCAATGGAATCTACTATTGTCGCTGATAGCACATTGTTGACACACCTACCTTACCTACGAGCCAATGGGGCTCGTCCTACGTCACCGGCGTGCGCACAATCGAGGGAAATAAAGTCACTTAGGAGCGAGCGATCTAAAGTAATGGTATTACTATGTTTCCGAAACAGGAACAACGGAGTTGGATCAAGACTGAATGTGCCAGAGGTCGTACAGCACGACAGTGTCATCGTCAAGGTCTTCAAGAGGCGTGCGGGGAATCGGCATTGCCGTACAGAACAGTGGCGCGTTGGGTAAAAGCCTTCAACGAAGGTCGGCAAACTGTGGCAGACATGCATCGAGCAGGTCGTCCTAGCGTCTCTGAAGAAGAAGTGCATGCTGTTGCCGCGTCAGTGGACAGTGATCGACGCCATACGATTCGTGAGCTCGCCCACGAAATCGGATTAGCGCATACGACTGTGAATTGTATCCTGAAAGAACGCCTGGGTGTGCGAAAAACTGCATCACTATGGGTTCCGCATAACTTGACGCAAATTCAGAAATGGATGCGTTACGACGCTATTCAGACGCACTTGGAGCGCTATGAGCACGAAGGAGAGGCTTTCTTACGTCGTATTGTAACACTGGATGAGACATGGGCCACATCGTACGAGCCAAAACTGAAACGCCAATTCAACAAATGGCGTCATTATGGGTTGCCGCTAAAGTCGAAAGTGCGTCAGAGCCCCAGTATGGTGAAAGTTATGACAGTGTTATCCTAACGTATTACAGTCCTCCACGGCAGACAGTCAGTGCACAGTATTATTGTTCGTTTTTGGAGCATCACCTGCGACCAGCTTTGCGAAAGAAGCTGCGACACTTTCTGCGCAACCCACCCATCATTTGCAGGACAATGCGTGGTCGCATACAGCGCAAGCTGTGGCTGTTCTGTTCGGTCGATGGGACTGGGAAGTACGGTACCATCCCCCATACTCCCCGGACTTAAGTCCTTGTGACTTTGATTTGATTCCGAAGATGAAGGAACCACTTCGTGGCATTCGCTTCAGAACTGTTCCAGATATTCGACAGGCAGTAGACCGCTCCATTCGCACCATCAACAGAACAGGCTTTGCTAACGGTATACTACGCCTTCCACATCGCTGGCAACGGTTTCTACACAACACTGGTGACTACTTTGAAGGACAATAACATGTGCAAACGTGTAACTCTTTTTGTATCGGTTGTGAATAAATAGTTGCCACTATTTAAGTTCCGACCCTTGTACACTCCTGGAAATGGAAAAAAGAACACATTGACACCGGTGTGTCAGACCCACCATACTTGCTCCAGACACTGCGAGAGGGCTGTACAAGCAATGATCACACGCACGGCACAGCGGACACACCAGGAACCGCGGTGTTGGCCGTCGAATGGCGCTAGCTGCGCAGCATTTGAGCACCGCCGCCGTCAGTGTCAGCCAGTTTGCCGTGGCATACGGAGCTCCATCGCAGTCTTTAACACTGGTAGCATGCCGCGACAGCGTGGACGTGAACCGTATGTGCAGTTGACGGACTTTGAGCGAGGGCTTATAGTGGGCATGCGGGAGGCCGGGTGGACGTACCGCTGGATTGCTCAACACGTGGGGCGTGAGGTCTCCACAGTACATCGATGTTGTCGCCAGTGGTCGGCGGAAGGTGCACGTGCCCGTCGACCTGGGACCGGACCGCAGCGACGCACGGATGCACGCCAAGACCGTAGGATCCTACGCAGTGCCGTAGGGGACCGCACCGCCACTTCCCAGCAAATTAGGGACACTGTTGCTCCTGGGGTATCGGCGAGGACCATTCGCAACCGTCTCCATGAAGCTGGGCTACGGTCCCGCACACCGTTAGGCCGTCTTCCGCTCACGCCCCAACATCGTGCAGCCCGCCTCCAGTGGTGTCGCGGCAGGCGTGAATGGAGGGACGAATGGAGACGTGTCGTCTTCAGCGATGAGAGTCGCTTCTGCCTTGGTGCCAATGATGGTCGTATGCGTGTTTGGCGCCGTGCAGGTGAGCGCCACAATCAGGACTGCATACGACCGAGGCACACAGGGCCAACACCCGGCATCATGGTGTGGGGAGCGATCTCCTACACTGGCCGTACACCACTGGTGATCGTCGAGGGGACACTGAATAGTGCACGGTACATCCAAACCGTCATCGAACCCATCGTTCTACCATTCCTAGACCGGCAAGGGAACTTGCTGTTCCAACAGGACAATGCACGTCCGCATGTATCCCGTGCCACCCAACGTGCTCTAGAAGGTGTAAGTCAACTACCCTGGCCAGCAAGATCTCCGGATCTGTCCCCCATTGAGCATGTTTGGGACTGGATGAAGCGTCGTCTCACGCGGTCTGCACGTCCAGCACGAACGCTGGTCCAACTGAGGCGCCAGGTGGAAATGGCATGGCAAGCCGTTCCACAGGACTACATCCAGCATCTCTACGATCGTCTCCATGGGAGAATAGCAGCCTGCATTGCTGCGAAAGGTGGATATACACTGTACTAGTGCCGACATTGTGCATGCTCTGTTGCCTGTGTCTATGTGCCTGTGGTTCTGTCAGTGTGATCATGTGATGTATCTGACCCCAGGAATGTGTCAATAAAGTTTCCCCTTCCTGGGACAATGAATTCACGGTGTTCTTATTTCAATTTCCAGGAGTGTATATTCAAACTTAATTCAAATTGTTTCTGCAAGATGTGCTCTTGTAGCACTCCAAGTTGGCTGCTGCACTTCATGTTCGTCTGAAGCAACGCGCTGCTGCATTGGGAGAACGAGACAGTGAGGAAGGTTTACAAGACATTGAAAAAAGTGTATCGTGAAGACGCTGTGGATCGCAGTACAGTTACTTATTCGGCAAGTAGATTATCTGGTGACAATGAGCACAGAAACACTCCACTAACTGCTGAAAAGTACAGCATATTCATAGTCTGATTTTGGCTGACAAACACTTAACAGTGAATCAACTGTTAATCCAAGTGGGAGTAAGAGAAGCAAGTGCGTGTGGAATATTGACGAGCCGGCCGAAGTGGCCGTGCGGTTAAAGGCGCTGCAGTCTGGAACCGCGAGACCGCTACGGTCGCAGGTTCGAATCCTGCCTCGGGCATGGATGTTTGTGATGTCCTTAGGTTAGTTAGGTTTAACTAGTTCTAAGTTCTAGGGGACTAATGACCACAGCAGTTGAGTCCCATAGTGCTCAGAGCCATTTGAACCAGCCAATATTGACGAAGTCAAAGTTGGAAAAGGTTTGCACTAGGTGGGTTCTTAGAATGTTGAAGAGATCAAAAATTTTGAGTGGAAAACACTGAAACACTCACCCTACAGTTCTGACCTGGCACCGTGTGTTTATGGCCACTTCAGTAAACGGAAGGAATCTCTTCAGCGAACGCCGGCCGGAGTGGCCGAGCGGTTCTAGGCGCTACAGTCTGGAACCGCGCGACCGCTACGGTAGCAGGTTCGAATCCTGCCTCGGACATGGATGTGTGTGTTGTCCTTAGGTTAGTTAGGTTTAAGTAGTTCTAAGTTCTAGGGGAATGATGACCTCAGAAGTTAAGTCCCATAGTGCTCAGAGCCATTTGAACCATCTTCAGCGAACAAGATTTGGATATGATTACGAGATTGTAAAAGCTGCTAAATAATAGCTCAAACGTATTGGTCCTGACTTTTATGATGTAGGCACGAGGGTGAGTCAAATGAAAACCTTAAATATTTTTTAAAATATTATTTACTGTGCAGAAGTGGTACAGAACTTTTCAACATAATCTCCCCCACGCTCAATGAAAGTCCTCCAGCGCTTACAAAGTGCATAAATTCCTTCAGAAAAAATTCTTTTGCTGGTCCGCGCAACCACTCATAGACTGCGTGGCGTACCTCTTCATCAGAACGGAACTTCTTTCCTCCCATTGCGTCTTTGAGTGATCCAGACATATGGAAATCACTTGGGGAAGGTCTGGTGAGTACGGTGGACGAGGAAGACACTGAAAATGCAGGTCTGTGATTGTCGTAACTGTTGTACTGGCAGTGTGGGGCCTTGCATTGTCATGTTGCAAAAGGACACCTGCTGACAGCAGAACACGTCGCTTTGATTTGATTGCAGGCCGCAGATGATTTTGTTAGGAGATCTGTGTAAGATGCACTGGTGACAGTGGTCCCTCTAGGCATGCAATGCTCCGAAATGACGCCTTTTTCGTCCCAAAAGAGAGTCAGCATAACCGTCCCTGCTGATGGTTCTGTTCGACACTTCTTTGGTTTTGGTGATGAAGAATGACGACATTCCTTGCTCGCTCTCTTCGTTTCCAGTTGGTGGAAGTGATGCCAGGTTTTTTCCTCAGTAACGATTCTTGCAAGAAAGCCATCACCTTCTCGTTGAAAGCGCCGAAGAAGTTCTTCACAAGCATCAACACGTCGTCCTCTCCTTTCAGGATTCAGCTGCCGTGGCACCCATCTCGCAGACACTTTGTGAAACTGGAGCACATCATGCACAATGTGGTGTGCTGATCCATGACTAATCTGTAAACATGCTGCAATGTCATTCAGTGTCACTCAGCGGTTTTCCTTCACTAGGGCTTCAACTGATGCAATATTCTGTGGAGTTACAACTCGTTGTGCCTGACATGGACGAGGAGCATCTTCCACTGAAGTCACACCAATTGCGAACTTCTTACTCCATTCGTAGACTTGCTGCTGTGACAAACATGCATCACCCTACTGAACCTTCATTCGCCGATGAATTTCAATAGGTTTCACACCTTCACTACGCAAGAACCGAATAACAGAACACTGTTCTTCCTTGGTGCAAATCGCAAGTGGGGCGGCCATCTTTATACTGATACTGCGACGGTATGTATGCATCTGCACTATGCTGCCACCTACAGGCCATTCTGCACGTTGTTTGTAGCACGCGTACCAACTTACAGGATAACGGCGCGAAAGTCCGATTCGTTATTAAAAATTTAAGGTTTTCATTTGTGCGTACTGTAAGACCTTTGGTACACACACCATCAGATTATTTGACTTGTCGCTCTAACGAAGTAGGCGAGTGTCAGCAATATGTCTCGTGGTCTTATCGTGACGTGTTTATCTTCTGCCGTTAGGTCAGACGATAGAAATGCCACTTGCACGCTTAGAGTAGCAGATTGACGGTGTCCAACTTTAAACAGAACTTGATTAATTTTCACACACATTTATTAAAATAATAAAAAGCATAAACATTACTTAACTGGATCCTGGATGCTATTTACAATTGACAATCTGAAGTTCCTTTGGTCTTGGTACGTTAATCTTATTCTCACATATCTCTGATACTTGACAAAGTGTCTATACATTTCTCTTCATGGATATGTACAGGAATATGATAATCTTATTAGGCGCAGACTGAAACTTGACTATAGACTGGTACAGACTAATGCAGACTGGTGTAGACAAATGCAGACTGACTAATCGGAGGGCTGCACACTCGTTTTAATACCTCACACGTTCGTGTATCACTGCGCGAGTGTGATCCGCGAGGAGAAAAGGTTCTACGTTAGCAGCAATCTCATTGGCTGCGTTACATATTAATACGCGGATCGGCGGAAGCAGAATTTGGTCCGTCTCTAAGGCAGCGCCATCTCGTAGTGCGGAGACGGACGAGCGCTGCGCCTGCGCTGTTGTGCTTAGTGGGGCGCGCTCTAGTGGGAAAGTGGTGTACGCGCTGACTACGCGGAACTATGTACACAACAAATTGACTCACCCTCGTATACAGGTCTTAGTTCCACGATGGCGTAAGGCAGTTCGAAGGTATGGAGGTTGTGTGGAAAAATGACATTTTGTCTTTCAATATCGAATCAACATACCGTACAAATGTCAAAGTACGCAAAATAAATCGGGTGTTACAGAAACTTTGATCTCTTGGAACGACCTGCTTGCAATAGGTACAATTTTGTTATTTGTATCCTTCCTGGTGTCTGGCCAGTAGCGTAGCTGTGCAGCTGCAGGCGTTGCGAAAAGCTCACCGCGGGGTCGCCGGCCGTCGCCTTGTCTGCAGGGGGCGGCGGCCTGAGAACGGAGGCGGGCGGCGCCGTCTTGCGGAGCCCGCAGCCGCGCACCATGGCCGGCTCCTCCGCCTCCGCCTCCGCCTCCGCCTCCACCGACACGCTCAGGATGTCCTCGCGCTGGCTGCCGCCGGAGTAGAGCGACACCTCGATCCTGCCGCCGTGCCTCCTGCCGGCGGCCGCAGGCTCCTCCTCCTCGGGCTCGCTAGCGGAGCTCTCCATGGACGGTGCGACGCCGCACCACTCTTCCGCGTCCTCCACCTGCAGATTTCGCTTCATTTCATTTACTGCGTATATAAAGACCTGCTGCCCAGTATTTTAAAAGTAGTTCGTACATTTTACACTACTGTCCATTAAAATTGCTACACCAAGAAGAAATGCAGATGATAAATGGGTATTCATTGGACAAATATATTATACTAGAACTGACATGTGATTACATTTCCACGCAATTTGGGTGCATAGATCCTGAGAAATCAGTACCCAGAACAACCACCTCTGGCCGTAATAACGGCCTTGATACTCCTGGGCATTGAGTCAAACAGAGTTTGGATGGCGTGTACAGGTACAGCTGCCCATGCAGCTTCAACACGATACCACAGTTCATCAAGAGTAGTAACTGGCGTATTGTGACGAACCAGTTGCTCTGCCACCATTGACCAGACGTTTTCAATTGGTGAGAGATCTGGAGAATGTTCTGGCCAGGGCAGCGGTCGAACATTTTCTGTATCTAGAAAGGCCCGTACAGGACCTGCGACATGCGGTCGTGCATTATCCTGCTGAAATGTAGGGTTTCGCAGGGATCGAATGAAGGGTAGAGCCACGGGTCGTAACACATCTGAAATGTAACGTCCACTGTTCAAAGTACCGTCAATGCGAACAAGAGGTGACCGAGACGTGTAACCAATGGCAACCCATACCATCACGCCGGGTGATACGCCAGTGTGGCGATGACGAATACACCCTTCCATTGTGCGTTCACTGCGATGTCGCCAAACACGGATGCGACCATCATGATGCTGTAAACAGGACCTGTATTCGTCCGAACCGGGTGATACGCCAGTGTGGCGATGACGAATACACCCTTCCAATGTGCGTTCACCGCGATGTCGCCAAACACGGATGCGACCATCATGATGCTGTAAACAGGACCTGTATTCGTCCGAAAAAATGACGTTTTGCTATTCGTGCACCCAGGTTCGTCGTCGAGTACACCATCGCAGGCGCTGCTGTCTTTGATGCGGCGTCGAGGGTAACCGCAGCCACGGTCTCCGAGTTGATAGTCCATCCTGCTGGAAATGTTGTCGAACTGTTCGTGCAGATGGTTCTTGTCTTGCAAACGTCCCCATCTGTTGCACCTGTTGACTCAGGGATCGAGACGTAGCTGCACGATCCGTTACAGCCATGCGGATAAGTTGCCTGTCATCTCGACTGCTAGTGATACGAGGCCGTTGGTATCCAGCACGGCGTTCCGTATTACCCTCCTGAACCCACCGATTCCATATTCTGCTAACAGTCATTGGATCTCGACGAACGCGAGCAGCAATGTCGCGATACGATAAACCGCAATCGCGATAGGTTACAATCCGACCTTTATCAAAGTCGGAAACGTGATGATACGCATTTCTCCTCCTTACACGAGGCATCACAACAACGTTTCACCAGGCAACGCCGGTCAACTGCTGTTTGTGTATGAGAAATCGGTTGGAAACTTTCCTCATGTCATCACGTTGTAGGTCTCGCCACCGGCGCCAACCTTGTGTGAATGCTCTGAAAAGCTGCATTTGCATATCACAGCATCTTCTTCCTGTCGGTTAAATTTCGCGTCTGTAGTACGTCATCTTCGTGGTGTAGCAATTTTAATGGCCAATAGTGTATAACTGTACATTTGATGATACGTTGTTCCACATTATTAGCAAAAACGTTTTGAGCTATACAATCAAGACTAATTACAATGAATTACAAAAAGAATTAAATCAATGAAGGAGACATAGGGGTATAATAATAAATATTTGTAATTTAGAGTAAAATTGTGAAAAGGCAGGAAAGTGACGATCTACAGGTTTTCATTCAATGTTAAAACGAAATTTATCATTCAGATTATGGTTCATGTTGTAGCTATTCCTGGTGGGAGGGCCTTGGCAGAGACATTAAGCCTGTTTTGTCATATTACTAAATGAAATACATCTTGATTAATGCTCTATGTATTTGTTGCTACTGTCTAAGGACTAGTAGTACTTATTACTGTTTTTACGTGCTTATGTAGGGCGTACCCACTGCTCTATTTGTGTGTCTATATTTAGATGTAGTTCTACATTTTGTACATGTGCTGTTCTGCTGTTTGTTTGTGTATGTGATGCTGCTTTCCTTAACGCCGTAGGCGGGAGGGGTGCTTCAGAGCTTGAAGTTCGAAACTCGCCTCCCCATATGGCATATTCTTTAGATGTAATCATCGTCTCATTGTTTATGTTAGTCATTATCCTTTATATTATCTAGTGATCACATTTAAAGTGCAGGTCCGCGTGGTAAATGGGGTGATTGCTACGCACAGGAGTCCAGGTTCGATTCCCGGCGGGGCTGATGATTTTCTCTACTTGAGGACTGGATGTTGTGTTATTCTCACTTTCTTTACGTCAAAATTGAGATTACTATCGAGATGGCTGCATCTACATGGCCCAAAAGCCAACAAATTTAAAAAAAAAAACTAAGTGCAGTTTAGATGTGTGAACCAGTCAACTGACATATCTGCTTTTCTTCTAATCATCTATTTTAGGTGTTACACTCCTTATCTTATGGATCTATCTGTGTCTGATGTTGTAGATCTGTATCGTTTTCTGCCGGCCGGTGTGGCCGAGCGGTTCTAGGCGCTTCATTCTGGAACCGCGGGACCGGTACGGTCGCAGGTTCGAATCCTGCTTCGGGCATGGATGTGTGTGATATCCTTAGGTTAGTTAGGTTTAAGTAGTAGTAAGTTCTAGGAGACTGATGACCTCAGATGTTAAGTCCCATAGTTCAAAAGTTCAAATGTGTGTGAAATCTTATGGGACTTTACTGCTAAGGTCATCAGTCCCTAAGCTTACACACTGCTTAACCTAAATTATGCTAAGGACAAATACACACACCCATGTCCGAGGGAGGACTCGAACCTCCGCCGGGATAGTCCCATAGTGCTCAGAGCCATTTGAACCATTTTTTGTTTCGTTTTCTGTATCTGCTTCTACATTGGTGTTTGTGTCTGTGCCTGAGTTTTGTCCTCCCAACGCACTCCGTCTTCAGGCCATGAGTGGCCTACCGGGACCATCCGACCGCCGTGTCATCCTTAGTGGAGGATGCGGATAGGAGGGGCGTGGGGTTAGCACACCGCTCTCCCGGTCGTTATGATGGTATTCTTGACCGAAGCCGCTACTATTCGCTCGAGTAGCTCCTCAACTGGCATCACGAGGCTGAGTGCACCCCGAAAAATGGCAACAGCGCATGGCGGCCTGGATGGTCACTCATCCAAGTGCCGACCACGCCCGACAGCGCTTAACTTCGGTGATCTCACGGGAACCGGTGTATCCACTGCGGCAAGGTCGTTGCATTGTCCTCCCAACGACCTTGTTGTGTTTGTCGTGTGCCTGTTCGAGATCTCCTGTATGGATTTTCTTTTCTGTAGATGTCGTGCGGTCGTGTTGAGGCCTTGTCAGCGATATTACCAAGAACACACCATTTGCCTGGGTCTCATAACATTTATTTGATGTCATCATATTCTGTTACAGGTCTTACGTATGTGACGGTGTTGCAGTGTAATGTTGTGTCTTCAGGGGACCCACATGGCTCACATGTGTATGTAGCATTCTGGCTGTGGCTCACATGATTCAGATGACCTGTGTACAGGCCGTGGCTGGTCACGCAATGAAGTGCGCCACATTTCTGATCTGCGTGCTTCAGCTTCAGTCGTTCCTGTACATTGAGGAAGAAGGGGAAAATGTGACGGCCTCTGCCAGTCGCCTCCCATTAACACTGCCACGTGTCAAGGCATCAGCAGTTTAGTTGATACATGTCTACAACGTTATTCCCATTAATTTCACAAATATTGTTATCTCTGCCCCTCTTTAGCCAGTCTGGCACTCCTGTGTGGCGGATAGTGATATCAATGCAGCAAGTCCCTGAAACCACACAAAAGACTTCTACTGATGATATCAATACAGTAAGTCCCCAGAACCACAGACTTCTACTGATGTGGTGCCAAAAGCATCCAACATTCTGAGTAGTATGCTCACTTCATATTGTGACGGTACAAACCCCATTACTAGATGAATAGGTCTAGTTTGCCAGGATTGCTTTGTGGAGACCGAGCGCGCTACATGGTGCGCGATTCGCGGAAGCGAGTGGCGCGCCCGCGCGAGATTTGCAATGGTCTCCAGCGGCCACGTGGCTCGCAGCTTGGGGCATTGTTTGGTTTTTCGCGCATTACGCGAAAACTATGTAACTTACGACGAAGAGCGATGCGGCAGTGGATTATGGTCAGCAATATGCACCTTATAAAAGATCGCTCTTTATTTCAAGTCACAAGACGCAAAAGTTACAGTAGCCTCAAAATCAATTAATATCACGGTCTCGGCGGAGGTTCGAGTCCTCCCTCGGGCATGGGTGTGTGTGTTTGTCCTTAGGATAATTTGGGTTAAGTAGTGTGTAAGCTTAGGGGCTGATGACCTTAGCAGTTAAGTCCCATAAGATTTCACACCCCTTCGATTAATATCACGAATACTGACAGATTCGCGCGACCGCTACGGTCGCAGGTTCGAATCCTGCCTCGGGCATGGATGTGTGTGTTGTCCTTAGGTTAGTTAGGTTTAAGTAGTTCTAAGTTCTAGGGGACTTATGACCTCAGCAGTTGAGTCCCATAGTGCTCAGAGCCATTTTGAACTGACAGATTAATAAAAATAGTAAATACCAACTTACAGGGATGAGCGAGCACTCATTAAAAACTTTTCGTCATAGTGGATCGAGTGCCATAGTCATATGTTAAGATTCATAAATAATTAAGCCCGTAAAGAGCAATAAACAAAGTTTGAGGGAAAATTGTTTATAAAATTCAATAGAAAATTCAGGTCGTAAAGAACGGCACTATATGATATTTTGGGTGGCATCACACGTATTTCAAACTAGTCAAGTTACATTATACACTTAGCTTGCAATAGTTTTCATTGTTTGCAAATTGTTATTAACATTTATCACCCATAATTAACTAATTATTATAGATATGAAGATTTTGAGCAGCGCAATGTGTATATCGCTATAGATTACGTCTAAAAACGGTGCTATATGCAGTTTTATGTTAAAATTTTGCAGCACAGATGTCAACAAACAAATTTGCGCTAAGTGGCGAAATTTTGCAAAATCTAAAAATTGATTTACGAGCGATAGAATAATCCTAGAAATTAATGTAACATAGTAGATAAGGGGTGCTTTTTAGCGCGGTTCCGATGGTGTACTTATTTCTGTCGACGGGTGTATGTATCTAAATTTGTAACCTTAACTGGTGAGATTCGTACTTGCATAACCAGGGAGGTTGACATCCGGGCCTATATAAGCGAGCGGGCCATCTTGGCCAGGGTGAGTCGTTGGTCAGTCGTTTTGGAGGGTGGCTGGCGAGCGAGCCCCACTTGAGGGTGGCCCATGTGGCCGTTTGAGAATTCTTTTCGCACCGATTTATTTCGACAAAGAGTATTGTTTAATAGTGTTTAATAGTGCAAGTGTGCAAGCATATATTTGGTGAACTGGAAGTGCTACATTATTTGTGTGAGTACGATTTACGAGGTATACATCGTCGTAAGTGAACATGTGGCGATCTGTGATTTCGCGCCAAAACTGCTAGAACAAAGAGGACAGTGGGACTTGTGGTTCTGTTCGAAACTTGTGGTTCTGTTCGAAATGAGTAATTTTCGTTTATAGCATCCTACATTACTGCTATTGGGGGCTCGGAGTCAAATTATTATTAAAGTAAAACTGTAAAGCGTCTCACCAGTGCTAATTTCATTATGTGAAAGAAAATGACAACGCCAATAAATAGTGGTTGAACTGTGTCGCGAAAAACTAATTTTGCTATAATAATCGCCTGATTTTTGTTCCCTAGCATAAACTGTACTCGTGTCTGAGTGAATAATTAATTCAAAAACTATAAGAAATGCACGGGTGTGGAAATGTACTAATGCACAAGTGTGGAAATCATCGCCTGAGAGTTACGCGAGAGCCAAAAATTTGCAATAACATTTTTTAACCAACATTTGTATATGCACATTCGTGAGAACACTGCAACAGCATTTCTTTATTATTTCCCGCCCCGTCGGAACATGGTGAGCCCATGCACTTGCTGGAAAGCATACTATAGCTTCAAAGAGAGCTGTGTGATACACTTGTAGCGTCCTCAGAGATAGTCTGTGTCGTGTGGTGTGTAGACTCGCAAGCTTGTGCGTTAATTCGTTCACCTGTAGAATGGGAGGGGCCGGCCCGACGCCGCAGCTGTGGCCGCCCTCGCCGGGCGCGCTCTCCTCCAGGCTGGCGCTGCGCGCGGGCGCCGCCGCGGTCCGCCCGCCCGCGGGGGGCTCCCCTGCCGGCTGCGGGGGCGGCTCGCGAGGCAGGCCGGAGGGCGGCAGCAGCGGCTCCGTGTGGTGGCGCGGCCTGCGCGGGCAGGCGGGCCGCGGCCGCGCGATGCTCAGGCACGGCGCTCGCGGGCCCCCGCCCCCGCCCCCGCCGCCGCCCCCGCCACCGCCCGCAGCCGCCTCCTGGCCCGCGGCAGGCCGCTGGATGAGCAGCACGCGGTTCGGCGGCCTGCCGCACGCCTCCCTGGTCTCGACTCGCTGCTCCGCCAACAGCACCACGCCGGCCGCAGCGCCCGACGAATTCCCTGCGAGGACAAAAAGCATCGCAGCTACTCTACCTGGCGGTGCATTTTAGGCTACAACTTCCCTTACCGTGTAATTTTTTTGGAAATATACGGTAAAATACGATATTGCAGTGCCTGTTGCATTCCGAATTACAATCCACTGTTCCTTTGGACATGCATGAATGTCCGATGTAACATTACATCGTAATTCGGAATAACACAGGCACTACAATATCGTATTTATATTACGTGATCAAAAGTATCCAGACACCCCCAAAACATACGTTTTTCATACTAGGTGCATTGTGCTGCCACCTACTGCCAGGTGGTGATAGTGAAGTGGAAACGTGAAGGGCACGTACAGCACAACAGCGTACAGGCTGACATCGTCTGTTGACTGACAGAGACTATCGACAGTTGAAGAGGGTCGTAAGGTGTCATAGGCAGACATTTATCGAGACCATCACACAGGAATTCTATACGGCATCAGGATACACTGCAGGTACAATGACAGTTAGGTGGGAAAACTTGGATTTCATCGTCGAGCGGCTCCTCGTAAGTCACACATCACGCCGGTAAATGTGAAACGACGCCTCGCTTGGTGTAAGGAGTGTAAACATTGGACGATTGAACAGTGGAAAACGTTGTTTGGGACAAATCACGGTACACAATGTGGCGATCCGATGGCAGGGTTTGGGTATGGCGAATGCCCAGTGAACGTCATGTGCCAACATGTGTAGTGCCAACAGTAAAATTCGGAGGCCGTGGTGTTATGGAGTGGTCGTGTTTTTCGTGGAGGGTGCTTGAACCCCTTGTTGTTTAGCATGGCACTATCACAGCACAGGCCTACATTGATGTTTTAAGCACCTTCTTGCTTCCCACTGTTGAAGAGCACTTCGGGAATGGCGATTGCATCTTTCAACATGATCGAGCAACTGTTCATAACGCACAGCCTGTGGCGGAGTGGTTGCACGACAATAACATCCCTGTACTGGACAGGCCTGAATGGAGTCCTGACCTGACTCTTATAGGACACCTTTGGGATCTTTCGGAACGCCGAACTCGTACCAGGCGTCACCGACCGACATCGATACCTCTCCTCAGTCAGCACTCCGTGACGAATGGGCTGCTATTCCCCAAGAAACATTCAAGCACCTGATTGAACGTATGCCTGCGGGAGTGAAAGCTGTCTTCGAGGCTAAGGATGGGCCAACACCATATTGAATTCCAGCATTACCGATGGAGGGTACCACGAACTTGTAGGTCATTTTCAACCAGGCCTCCGGACACTTTTGATCAGATAGTGTGTCTGCCGACACCAGGTAAGCGACTTTCACTTAAAATGTCTGCCCTGTACAGGAATATCCATAACTGATATACAAGCACATGTTGCTGACACATGGGTGACGACATATGGAAGTCTGGGTCTGGCCGGGAGTCATGCTCGGATAGCCTAATGGTAAGGCGACCGCTCGCGAAAAGTGGGAAATCCGAGTTCGTGTCCGAGTTTGGCACAAATTCTCATCGTCGACATGCGATTATACAGCTGATGGTTGTCCCTCTTCGAAATTGCGAATACATTTCATAGACACAGTAAAATATTTTCTGAAATAATTTGTCTAAAAGTAAGAAATAAAGTAGGTTGGAGTGTCAGAAATCATGTACGGACAATGAAGCGTGTCAGAAGTTTCTGTAATCTATTTTATTGCTTTTTTTATACAAATCATTTCACTAAATATTTCATTGTTTTTTCAGTTTTTTCTAATTTTGAAGTTTTGTTCAGAAAGCATGAATTGTGATATATTTAAATATCGATCGGTATTCTATTATTATTAAGAGTATACAGATAAAGAGAAAGCAGAAAAGTCTTATTTTATGCTGTTAATTGATAGTTACTTAATTTTTCCAACATGAAAGAATTTCGCAATTTCTACACCAATGTAACTGTTTATTCGCAAAATAGTCAGGCCCGGAGAGAACTTTTTCACATTCCATATACATAGCTAGCAGCTATATTAAATAACTAGCTGGTGTACCCCTCATTGCTCAGGAAGTTGATATGAGATTGTGTGGTAGTTGGAATAAAGGCATGCACTTTAAAACATAAGAGGTAAAAAAATTATTGAAAGTATATTAAACTATTTACAATACTTGTTAAAGTACAAGAAATAAAAAATTTTATTCAAGGCATATTCTAACTATTTACAATACTTGTTTATAAAGAACATTTTTCATTTTGTTATACGTGGTGTATATGCACAAATTTTTCGAATTTCGTACTCGAGAGCAAGCTACGTATAGTTGGCCGCGAGAGAAGCAGAAGTCTTTGAGGTTGATGCCGCAATATATTTTAAAGCTTGTCCTTGCGCTTTTTTAATTGCAAAACTGTAGGCTAATTTGACTGGAAATTGCAGTCTTTTAAATTTGAATGCAGTTAGCACCTTCAGTAGTCTGAGCCTTTTATTCAGCTGGCAGTATTTGCGCACGCTGTATTGCAGTAGTTTCTGTAACGAAGATTTTTGTGAGGTAAGTGATTCATGAAAGGTATAGGTTATTGTTAGTCAGGGCCATTCTTTTATACCGATTATTGAAAGTCAGATTGCGCCGCGGTAAAAAAACAAATATTGTGTGTCAGTTTAGTGATGATCAGAATAAGTAAAGAGAGAAGTGTCTGAGTACGTTCAGTTTTGCTCAGCTGTTTGAAAATCAAATAACGTAAGAGGTTTATCAGCACAGTAATTCATTAATTTTTCAAAGGGGGTGTTTCATAAGGTCTGGTTGTTTATTGCTAAACATTTATCTTCTAGGTGAATGAGTTTTTCGTTGAAGATGTCGTAGTTCATTTCGATTGTCAGTTCAGGATGAACTTGTCGGATTTAGTGCAGTATGTCATGACTCATGCTCTCTTTGAAGGAGTCCCATAGCTGTTTTGGATTCGATGGGTTACATGTTGTTAGAATTAAGGCGAGTAAGTCTCTCTTTTGTTCAGCTGGGGCTGCGAGTGAGGCTTCGTGTAGGGTTAATTTGCAGTGGTTTTCGTTTTTCAGTAGTCCTAGGCGGTGGCACGCTTCCCTGTACATGTACCAACATCCGGAGACAGAAACTTTCGCCATTGTTCGGATGTACGGTGTATATTCGGCGTAGTGCGCCAGTTTTCATGATGAAAGATTTTTCTTGTTGTGCTCCACTTATAATAGGTAGGTACGTCGACATAAAGTAATGTTTTTACGAATGTTTGGCACAGTTGCTAAAAAGCTGTTTATGCTGTGATCTGAGGTGGTTCGCTTGCAGTTTTTCTGGCGGTGTCTTTTGTGAAGTAAACTCCCTATCCATCCTCCAAATGTACTGCTAGATATTGTGGAGTTAGCTCGCGTTCGTGTATGGGAAAGCCGAAAATCCGCCACGCTGCTCCGTTAATATAGCTTCCCAGTTGGTACATGAGGATCTCGTTGTTTCTGTTTTGTTATACGCTGTCTACTGTTATTCGAAATACTGCCGTGTCATTGGCTTTATTCACATACTTACCGACAAATTTGATGGATTTCACTGAATTTCAGTATTCTACGTTTATATGTTTCAAAATGGCTCTGAGCACTATGGGACTCAACTGCTGTGGTCATTAGTCCCCTAGAACTTAGAACTACTTAAACCTAACTAACCTAAGGACATCACACACAGCCATGCCCGAGGCAGGATTCGAACCTGCGACCGTAGCAGTCGCACGGTTCCGGACTGCGCGCCTAGAACCGCGAGACCACCGCGGCCGGCACGTTTATATGTGCTTGGAACATTTTGGAAAGTAGTGTGTTATGTTTGTTGTTGTTGTGGTCTTCAGTCCTGAGACTGGTTTGATGCAACTCTCCAAGCTACTCTATCCTGTGCAAGCTTCTTCATCTCCCAGTACCTACTGCAGCCTACATCCTTCTGAATCTGCTTAGTGTATTCATCTCTTGGTCTTCCTCTACAATTTTTACCCTCCACGCTGGCCTCCAATACTAAATTGGTGATCCCTCGATGTCTCAGAACATGTCCTACCAACCGATCCCTTCTTCTAGTCAAGTTGTGCCACAAGCTCCTCTACTCCCAGATTCTATTGAATACCTCCTCATTAGTTATGTGATCTACCCATCTAATCTTCAGCATTCTTCTGTAGCACCACATTTCGAAAGCTTCTATTCTCTTCTTGTCCAAACTATTTATTGTCCATGTTTCACTTCCATACATGGCTACACTCCATACAAATACTTTCAGTGACGACTTCCTGAGATTTAAATCTATACTCGATGTTAACAAAATTTTTCTTCTTCAGAAACGCTTTCCTTGCCATTGCCAGTCTACATTTTATATCCTCTCTACTTCGACCATCATCAGTTATTTTGCTCCCCAAATAGCAAAACTCATTTACTACTTTATGTGCCTCATTTCCTAATCTAATTCCCTCAGCATCTCCTGATTTAATTCGACTACATTCCATTATCCGCGTTTTGCTTTTGTTGATGTTCATCTTATACTCTCCTTTCAAGACACTGTCCATTCCGTTCAACTGCTCTTCCAAGTCCTTTGCTGTCTCTGACAGAATTACAATATCATCGGCGAACCTCAAAGTTTTTATTTCTTCTCCGTGAATTTTAATACCTACTCCGAACTTTTCTTAATTTGATTATTAATTTGGGTTATGAAAGTGACCACAAACATAGGCAACAAAAGTGCCATGAGTAAAGCCAATAATTTCATATATAAAAGTTAAAGTTGTAGCTCAAAATTTGAAGATCATTGAGAAGATAATACTCTTCTTTATTTTAAGATAATAACGTTTAGCATCACTTGGACATATATTTATGACTAAAGCAAGTGACGACTTACAACACTGTACACTTGCTTTTATGATATACATTATCTTTAATTACAGTTTTCTTAATTACCCCAAGAGTTTCAACGAATTACATCTTGTTCTGTAACGGTAGACCTAAAGCTGGGCAATTTGATACCGCATTTATCCATTTACAGCTCTTCACTTGGCTACGAAAATTCGGACAGTAATCCATTCTGTAATGTCTAGGATCTCTTGCTTTCCCTCCACTCAAACATTTGACAAAGATACGAGATCCTCATTAAGCCGTGGCTGGCTCATGCTATGCGCTTCGTTGCGATTCTGTGTTTAGTCTCCCGAGGTTATCACCATAATGCTGTTATCCTCTCCTTCCACTGATGGCAGCAGCGATGTGTATCGATATTCTCACCGTGGACTATATTTGACCTGGCGCTTATAGTTTCCGGCTGGGCGGTGTGCGACCAGTCGGTCGGTTGGCGTGGAGCAGTGAGGAATTCTCCGCGGGATGTAGTTTGGCCGGGGCCGCTGGCAGTCTCTACGCAGTGTCGGAGTATGTGGCGCTGTTCCCATTGCTACGAGGTCCGTGGTTCACTGACACTGGACACGAAAGTTGAGTTTTGATTTAACCTACCAGCAAGTCAAGACTGTTCACATTGTGTCGTTTGGCGTTCGTTGTCGGCTGTTGGAATATTCCCGCGACCAACAACATGGTTTTCAAGTTGGAAAATTCTAGCCACCCTCCAGTGGAGTTTCACTGTATTTGGTTATTTGAATTGAAGTGCACCAGCGGAATCTTCTGCCTTGTGGCCGTTAACGTTCCAGCTACCTGCCCTGGCCGTTGACGTACATTTCAAGCAGTGTTGTTTCCTCATCGTCTTGTTTCTGTCCAGCGCGGTGTGTAGTTTGACAGCTCCATGTATGACTGGTTGTGGACGCCAATATCTTCTAGCGTTGTTCCGTTGAACTCCCTGTTGTGCCTTGGTCGGGTGAAGTGGAAGTTATCTTGTCAGTGGGTCCGTTGACTGTCAGTCGGTTAGGTTGTCATCGGATCGTGAATGGTTGGCCCAACTGCCTGTCTCACCTAAGCGAGCGTTAGTGTTTGAATTCCAGGCTGACCCTCGAACATTTGAGCACCCTTGGGTGCACTGCCTTTTTTTATTTGTTCTTTTTGTTTGTACTTGTACGACTTCTAGGCGATTTTTTAAAAATTAAGGTTGTTTTACCCTTAAGGCGTAAGACTCTTTGGGCCTTCAGCCTAATTTAAAGAACTGTTTCGCGTAAGAGCTTTGGCATTTTAAAGGTTTTAATGTTGTTGAATTTTAAGTGTTGGCTCTTCAGCCGATTTTGAGTTTGAGTTGTTTTGCTCTTGAGTCAAATTAAAGAACTGTTTCACTTAAGGCCTTTGGTATTTAAAAAAATTAATGTTATGGAGTTTTTAAGTGTTAGGCTTTCAGCCGATTTGAATTTAACTTGTTTGCTCTATAAGTGTCTGATTCTTTGGGCCTTCAGCCTAACTAAGGAACTGTTTTAAGATAAGTCTTTGACTTTTAAATTTCTGTTTTGGTTGAGTTTTGTCTAATTAAGAACTGTTTTAGGTAAGGCCTTTGTTTTTTTAATTAATGTTATTTAGCCTTAAGTGTTGGGCTTTCAGCCGATTTTGAATGCAAATTGTTTGTTCTGAAAATCTCAGATACTTTGGGCCTTCAGCCTAAATAAAGAACTCTAGTAAGATAAGGCTTGCCTTTTAAGTTCCTGAGTATGCTTGCGTTTTAAGTTATTGGCCTTCAGCCGTTTTTAAATTAAGTGGCTTTCAGCCGCTAACTAAGTCCCAAAGATTAAAGCTATGTGTAAAAAAAATTGTTTTAAGGCTCTTGTAATGTTTGATCAGATAATAAAGTTGTATATTATAGTGTAACTGACAGCCCCTTATTTTGGCCCCTTTCCACAATTTAAACTACCAGTCCTGTTCTGCAGGTTAAGCTGGGGCATGTCACTCATCCCGTCGGTTTCGTGGAAGAGGCGGATCAAACGCGAAAGACATTCTACTGAAGGTTGTGACTGATAGGGCCCGTATGTTATAGTGAACTGCGAATGTTCCACGTACACAGAAGTAACATCGAGTATGTGATGTTTAAATCTTTCCCGGCGTACTGATTGTTCCATAAAAACACGGGAGAAGTGCCGGATATCAGTAACGTCCTGCCACGACATTTCGGCGCAGAGTCTTCTGGCCATCTTCAGGTGAGTACCACTGTAGTAGTACTGGCGAGTACGCGCTGAGCTCTGCTATTTCAAGCCATACTGTGGTGACATTCCGCATGCGCTGCTCAGCGTGCGCGTTCATAACAACTCCGTGCGCTGCGCCTCGCGCCCTCCACGGTGAAAGCTTGGCGTAACGATATCAGGTCGATTTTCATCTTTATCCAGATAACTACGTCGACTACGAAGTTTCTCTATAACAGGATTGCAAGCAGGATTCTCGATTGATGAGAGTCTCGTTGTCAGACAATCTTATTTCCACAGATTAATTGATAATCGAGCTCCAGAAGTTTGATGTATGGGCCAAAATTTTTGTGGTTTTGTAATTCATGGAATGGTCTGTGGAAATAACAATGTTCGGCGATTGCGATTGGAACAACATCGAGTATGTCCCAAGAAAGCGCAATAGAATTCCTAATGTTTTCAATATCCAGGGCGATAGGAAACTCTGAAAAGCTTATAAGGGTGTTGGAGAGTAGACTGTGCTGACAAATAATTGTTTAAAAAAATTGTATACGTTGCGCCGCTACCGACTTAAGGGGCTCCAGAAAGGCTCAAAATCATGAAAAGTTCAATTTTTACTTTTTTGCGTTTTCTGAATCTGCAGACTATTACCTTTTAATAGATATATAATTTATTCAATTCCGAAGACTACAACTATTTTTAAATTTTTTTTGAAATGTGTTCTACATGGGCGTGACCCACTGTGGCGCTGTTAAACTACTGTCAAATGGTGTTATTATTGACGTCCGTGTTCATCAGGTACATTTTAGTGATGTGAGATAAAGTATGTGTTGTGGCTAACCTGTGATGGTTCAATATATATCGCTGGTGTGATTGTCGATTGTTTCATGTTTATTTACTCTGTCGTTATCTCGAAAATATTCGTAATTAATTCTGTTTCTTGAGTCTCTGTTTTGTTGAAGTATAATAATGAGTAAAAGTAAAGTTATTAGAAATCCTCTGAAGGCTTTTAAGAAAAGGAGAAATGTTGGAAAGCCAAAGGTATTTAGAAATATGGGAATGAAGATAGGTTCTAACATGGTACGAGCGATGCTTGCTTTAGACAAGGAACGCCTTCGGGCTGCAGACAGGGCTGTAAAGAGTCTAGAAATACAAGCAAGAGTAAACAGGAGGAGGAACAAAAGGAAGCTGGAGGAGGAGTTTGCAGAGGATGAAGATAATCCATCCTATGGACCTGGAATGCACTAAAAAGTTAATCCAATCTTTGTCGCTCGATTCCCAAAACTTTTATTTTCTCATACTAATTACATGTTTTCTAAGGATCTTCCAAACATATTTGTTTCTAACTTTCAGTAAATGTTACACAGTACCTTCTGCATAATTTAACACAGCCTTTTTCCAAAAAACTGTATATTTTTGAATATATAAATAAAAAATTTGCAAAAAAATGTGAATTTTCATTACAATTGAAAAAAAATCATCTTTAATAACTGAACTAAAATTTTGTAAAATCCTTGTGTTAAGTTGTAGCCCATATTCCAATAAATAATCTGTAAAAAGTTCAACTTCCTACCTCAAATACTTTGTGAGGAAAGATGTAATTTATAAGCGTTATTTTAACATTGCAAGTATAGGGCGTTCCGGAGCCCCTTAAGTAGCAGTAAAGTCAGGCAATCGAGCAGTTGCGCGCGGGTTGAAGCGGGTTGGCAGAGACAATATCGTCAAATGTTTACTTCGTTGGGTTTCCTAAAACGGAACAACGGAGGGATACGAAAGTTGGGCGTGGGACGTTGCTACGGAGCGAACGTGAGCCAAAGGCTGAGCAGTCTCGTGCGCTGTTATCTGCGCTATGGGCACAACTGACACTGTATCTGTTGTATCTGGCGGGCCGCTCGAATTTGAGTGCGCAACGGCCTGATTGCCTAATTTCAATGCTAATCAACTTTTAACATAGGATTAAACCTCTGTAAGTAGGCTGTTTAGGTTTTTTTTTTTATTGGTAACGCCACGTAGCGCTCTGTATGAAAATCACTGGCTGTGCTGTGTGCAGTCTGTGGCTGGTTTGCATTGTTGTTTGCTATTGTAGTGTTGGGCAGCTGGATGTTAACAGCGCGTAGCGTTGCGCAGTTGGAGGTGAGCCGCCAGCAGTGGTGGATGTGGGGAGTGAGATGGCGGAGTTTTGAGAGCGGATGATCTGGACGGAGACAGTAAATTTGTAAGACTGGATGTCATGAACTGATGTATATATTATGACTTTTCTAAACTATTAAGGTAAATACATTGTTTTTCTTTATCAAAATCTTTCGTTTGCTAACTATGCCTATCAGTAGTTAGTGACTTCTGTAGTTAGAATCTTTTATTTAGCTGGCAGTAGTGGAGCTCGCTGTATTGCAGTAGTTTGAGTAACGAAGATTTTGTGAGGTAAGTGATTCATGAAAGGTATAGGTTATTGTTAGTAAGGGCCATTCTTTTGTAGGGATTTTTGAGTCGGACTGCGTTGCGCTAAAAATATTGTGTCAGTTCAGTGTTGATCAGAATAAGTAAAGAGAGTAATGTCTGAGTACGTTCAGTTTTGCTCAGCTGTTTGAAAAGCAAATAATGTAAGAAGTTTACCAACACAGTAATTCAATAATTTTTCTAAGGGGATGTTACACCTCTTAATGAGTAGATTGTGATTGCATTAGAATTTTTTATAATTCGGCCAATAATTACGCGAAATACTGAAAATCGAGGTTTTTTGCTCCTCTGCCGGAACTGGTACCGGATTCCGGGTATCGGCTCCCGGGACAGGGTTCCAATAATATACATAGCATGCTTTTTTCGCCTCGAAGCTGACGTTTTCGAGCCGCACATTTAACGGTGTCCGCAGCACGGCCGGTGCGGCGCGCCGACTGACCTGTGACGTGGGCCACGGTGTGCTTGGGACGGGCGGTCTTTGCGTCCGCGATGGCGGCCTGCTCGTCCGCCGTGAGGAACATCTTGATGCCGACGGGCCGCGACCTCCTGGGCGGGCGCGCGCCCTGCAGGCAGCGGGAGGCGGCGGCGGCTGTTGCCTCTGTGGCCGCCCCCGCGCCCGCCCCCACGCCCACGGAGACGGCGGCGTCCTCGTCGCTGTCGGCGCCCTGCGCCATGGTCTGGCGGCCGCGCGAGATGCGGCACGAGCGCAGCTTGCGGTAGCCGGAGCAGGCCGCCGCCCACCGCTGCAGCCGCGCCGCCAGCCGCTCCGCCTCGCTGGGCCAACCCTCGGACAGACCCATACCTGGGGCCGGCGCCGCCCGCCCCCGCCTATATACGCCGCGCGCTCTTAATCCGTTCGTCGTCCCGCCTTGGTGCCCCCGCCGCGCCGCGAGGTGTCCGAGCCGGCGATGTCGGGCTTCCCGCGTTGCGTCAGCCCGGGCCGGCCGCGCTTGTATAACGCCCCGAGAAGCCACACAACCAGCCGCCCCCCACACTCCGCCGCCGCCTCACCTCGTTACCGCCACCTATATCGCGCTCTGGAGCTACTCCCCCCCACTTGCACCTTTATTTTCGAGTCGTCGGGCTTCACACTGGTTTGACGCGACCCGACACGAATTCTCCTCCTGCGTCAACCTCTTCATCTCACAAGGGGACCCTCCATTCTCTAAATCACGGATTCTGATGCGCTTCAAATACACTCCTGGAAATGGAAAAAAGAACACATTGACACCGGTGTGTCAGACCCACCATACTTGCTCCGGACACTGCGAGAGGGCTGTACAAGCAATGATCACACGCACGGCACAGCGGACACACCAGGACCCGCGGTGTTGGCCGTCGAATGGCGCTAGCTGCGCAGCATTTGTGCACCGCCGCCGTCAGTGTCAGCCAGTTTGCCGTGGCATACGGAGCTCCATCGCAGTCTTTAACACTGGTAGCATGCCGCGACAGCGTGGACGTGAACCGTATGTGCAGTTGACGGACTTTGAGCGAGGGCGTATAGTGGGCATGCGGGAGGCCGGGTGGACGTACCGCCGAATTGCTCAACACGTGGGGCGTGAGGTCTCCACAGTACATCGATGTTGTCGCCAGTGGTCGGCGGAAGGTGCACGTGCCCGTCGACCTGGGACCGGACCGCAGCGACGCACGGATGCACGCCAAGACCGTAGGATCCTACGCAGTGCCGTAGGGGACCGCACCGCCACTTCCCAGCAAATTAGGGACACTGTTGCTCCTGGGGTATCGGCGAGGACCATTCGCAACCGTCTCCATGAAGCTGGGCTACGGTCCCGCACACCGTTAGGCCGTCTTCCGCTCACGCCCCAACATCGTGCAGCCCGCCTCCAGTGGTGTCGCGACAGGCGTGAATGGAGGGACGAATGGAGACGTGTCGTCTTCAGCGATGAGAGTCGCTTCTGCCTTGGTGCCAATGATGGTCGTATGCGTGTTTGGCGCCGTGCAGGTGAGCGCCACAATCAGGACGGCATACGACCGAGGCACACAGGGCCAACACCCGGCATCATGGTGTAGGGAGCGATCTCCTACACTGGCCGTACACCACTGGTGATCGTCGAGGGGACACTGAATAGTGCACGGTACATCCAAACCGTCATCGAACCCATCGCTCTACCATTCCTAGACCGGCAAGGGAACTTGCTGTTCCAACAGGACAATGCACGTCCGCATGTATCCCGTGCCACCCAACGTGCTCTAGAAGGTGTAAGTCAACTACCCTGGCCAGAAAGATCTCCGGATCTGTCCCCCATTGAACATGTTTGGGACTGGATGAAGCGTCGTCTCACGCAGTCTGCACGTCCAGCACGAACGCTGGTCCAACTGAGGCGCCAGGTGGAAATGGCATGGCAAGCCGTTCCACAGGACTACATCCAGCATCTCTACGATCGTCTCCATGGGAGAATAGCAGCCTGCATTGCTGCGAAAGATGGATATACACTGTACTAGTGCCGACATTGTGCATGCTCTGTTGTCTGTGTCTATGTGCCTGTGGTTCTGTCAGTGTGATCATGTGATGTATCTGACCCCAGGAATGTGTCAATAAAGTTTCCCCTTCCTGGGACAATGAATTCACGGTGTTCTTATTTCAATTTCCAGGAGTGTATGTTGTAGAGGCACTTACCTTGAGTACCTGGCTATGCGGTTTTTTAGCGACGGGCCCTGGTTTTTGAGAAAATCAATTTTGAACTTCATTGCGCCCTATGTATACCCGTAACACACATACATCCCGGGTTTCGATGGTATCCACCCTGAGTTCCTCATACATGTCGGAGCCTACACAAAACAATGGCTGGCTATGTTCTTTACGGACATTCTCCAAGTGGGTAACATTCCTCCCTCACTTAAAAGAGCAAAGATCATCGCAGTCCTGAAACCTGGTAAACCAGGCGACAGACCAGAGAGTTACCGCCCCATTGCCCTTCTCAGTATGGTCTATAAATTACTAGAAAGACTGCTCCTCAACAGAATAGGCCAAACTATACTCAAAAAAATCCCTATCGAACAAGCAGGATTCCGTCCCTATCGCTGCTGTACGGTTCAAGTCCTATCACTGACAACATATATAGAGGCGGGGTTGCAGCATTCATAGGCCTAACAGCAGCCTATGATACAGTTTAGAAACAGGGGCTCATGTACAAACTAATCTATGCCGTCCCCTGCAAGAAGATAACCAACCTCATTGACGAAATGTTGTCAAATAGAACCTTCCAAGTAATAATGGGGAATGAGACAAGTAAACCGATGAAACTAAATATTGGACTCCCACAAGGTTCTGCCCTTGCGCCCCCTCTTTTCAGCCTTTACATCGCTGACATGTCTGCAACCAGATCGCGCAAATTTGGTTATGCTGACGACTGGGCTCTAGCAACAGCCCACAGAAATACAGAAACTGCCGAAGATATCCTTACGAGTGACCTAGGGATTCTCAGCGAGTACTTTAGAAAATGGAGGCTACAACCTAGTGCTACAAAGACGGAAGTATCTGCCTTCCATTTCAACAACAAAATGGCCAACAGAGAACTACATGTATATCTAGACGGGAAATTACTAAATTACAACAAACACCCAAAGTACCTTGGGGTTACCATAGATAGGACACTAACATTCAAAGAACACCTGACGAAAACTGCAGCGAAACTTAAAACACGCAACAACATATTGCAGAAGCTATGTGGCACCACTTGGGGCTCCACAGCATCTACCTTAAGAACATCCGCACTTGGCTTGGTGTATCCAGTGGCAGAATACTGTGCCCCAGTGTGGCTCAACAGCAAACAAACACACATGGAAGATAGCAAACTTAATGCAACAATGCGTATTATATCAGGCACAATCAGGCAAGTCCTACAGTGTGGCTGCCCGTTCTCAGTAACATAGCCCCTCCTAACCTGCGCCGAGAACACGTTCTGGTTAGAGAATTTCAAAAAATCATGACCAACCCTCAATTACAAATCCATGAAGATACGACATCCAAGGCAACTGACTCCGGTCTAGGCATCCTCCACTAAAGACCGCACAGGCTCTGCACCAAACCAACTTTAAAATAAATGACCGATGAAAAGAGGAATGGGAGAGCAGAACAGCAGGAAACTGCCACAGTATGCCATGCATCTTTAGTAAACCAAAAGGATTTGATTGCCTTCGCAAAGATGGTCAACTCGTAATCGCATCAAAACCAACTGTGGGAGATGCGCCGACTCCTTACACAGATGGGGTAAACTTCCTTCGGCCGCTTGCGACTGTAGCGCTGAGAGACAGACGGTCAAACACATCGTGCCGGAATGTCCACTAAGGGCATATGAGGGTGACCCACAGGATTCCCTAATGGCGACCCAAGAGGCAATCGACTATATATTATCTAAGCTGGAGATCTTCTTGTGATTGCTCTTCTGTCAGTGTAAACTTACAATTGGTGGTGTCCTTATATACAAACTGTTATTTATTGTTCTGTTTATACATATGTGATTTTTTTTTAAATCGTGTTGCTTCTGTAATTTTTACTGTGATGTTATGAGGCATACGCTAAATAAATAAATAACATACATCCCGTGCTAGTCAGCGTAGCGCAGCGGTCAAGGTTCACGGTTACTGTGTTGGAGGTACTGTGTTCGAATTCTGTTCCCATATGTTTTTTTATGTATGCAAGAACCGTCCGGAAAATTTGGCCCTAACTTTCGAAAACGAGTTAACAAATTAACTCGGAAATACAGAAATGTAGTCATGTCCTGCACGAAATCCGCGAAGTTCACGAAACTGGTATACGAACAATTTTTGCGTTCTATAATTCTTCCGTACGTGGAACAGACAAAATTTTTGTACATTATCGATTCGTGGGGAGGGCAAACCGATTAAACTTTATACAATCATCTATTCACTGATGAAAGGAAAGCGAGCACCTACACCCTAAAAGTGGTCCGACCAAAGTGCACTCCTTATTGCCAGCCCTGCGATGCTTATTTTTACCGACAGGTGAAAATCTTCAAGAAAATTATTCAGAATGCTCCCGACTTGATGAAAGACAATAGAGAGATCGCTTCTAGGGAAGATTCGATAAAATTACATTCGCTAATCCTACATCAATTGAGCGCACCTAATTTTGAAAGCGTGATTAGATACGCATTGTTCGCATCGAAATTAGCGGATGAAAGAGAAATATTTTTGAATGCAAAAGAATTGTGTTTCCCGGTATCACTCATGAAGAAACCGTGCGCCTGCAAGACGGTTGCTTTCAGCAAATGCGTTTGGTGCTGCGAAAATTTGTGCTTCGGTTGTTTCTATGTAAGTATCACCCACAATATTGTTCTGGCACATCAAGCAATGTGGACTATGAAAAAAAAGATTTCGTAATATTGTATGGCAGAAAAAATTAATAACTGAATACATCTTTATAATTTCGCACACCTTAAACTGTTGGTTGATATAATTTGAAATAAAATTGAAAAATTAAGTCGATTTTGAAATAAAAAAAAGCACACGAGCAGGATTCGAACACGGTACCTCCAACGCGGTAGCCGTGAACTTTTTACCGCTACGCTACGCTGACTTGGTCGGAATAGGTGTAATGTTACGGATGCACGCAATGAACTTCAAAAGCGATTTTCTCAGAAACCAAGGCCCGTCGCTAAAAACCCGGATAGCCAGGTACTCAGGGTAAGTGCCTCCACAACATATTTGAAGCGCATCAAAATCCGTGATTTACAGTGTGGATGGTCCCCTTGTCAGTGTAACACCTACACCCGACATTCACAGTTACTCGTTTGATACACGATGATTCCGTTATGATGTTACAAACTTCCAGGGAAGGTAGAGAAGGGTAAATATACCATCATGAGGTAATGGATTCTGGTCCGGAAACGACCGAATCGGAAGTTATCAGCAAAAATCGTTGTGATACCTCTGACAGTGGAATACACGTACCACTACTGTTGCTGCTGGGACTGCAGGTTAGACAACTTTCAGTGGTGACAGCATGGACCGAAACAAGAGAAAAATGTCCAGAATAATGGACTCTTAAATGCATACCTTCACAGCTATTTTATTTATTTATTTACACGTCGAGCTCCGTAGGACCAAATTTTACGAGCAAATCCCCAAGATCATGGAAAATGTCAGTACATGACATTACAACATAAATGAAATACCAGATAAAGTAAAATGTTAATGAACCCAAAGAAAGACAAACCATAAGTTAATGTAAACGCAATCAATAATATAACACAGCAATCAGCTTAATTTTTCAAGGAACTCCTCGACAGAATAGAAGGAGTGACACATGAGGAAACTCTTCAGTTTCGATTTGAAAGTGCGTGGATTATTGCTAAGATTTTTGAATTCTTGTGGTAGCTTACTGAAAATGGATGCATCAGTATACTGCACATCTTTCTGCACAAGAGTCAAGGAAGTGCGATCAAGATGCATACTGGATTTCTGTCCAGTATTAACTGAGTGAAAGCTGCTAATTCTTGGGAATAAGCTGATTTTGTTAACAAGAAATGGCAGTAAAGAATATACATACTGATAGGCCAATGTCAGAATATCCAGACTAATGAACAGGGGTCGACAAACGTCCCCAGTTCAGTAGATGACACTAATCTTAGTCCGCATGTGTTCGCTGTAGATAAAAAAAAGGTCATATCCCTTCCTATTTAATTAGGACTCCAGCGTCATGCTGCTGTAATGAACAGAGTCAGAACGGTACAGTCAATGTGTGTTCTCGTTCCAGTCGAAGTTGGTAAAATGCGCTTTAACACTTTGCAGGCGCATTTTGGATACACATCAACACACACACACACACACACACACACACACACAGGCACACACATCGATCATTACCCATGTAATTCACTGTCTTTTGATGAGCACTCCTTAACCATCGGATTCATCTGATCTGCATGCCATATACGCACTTAAGCTGATCTGGTTGGGAGGTAATTTTCGCTGAACGCTAGTTACGGCATTGTTTCGTTCAGCTTCCATATTGTGGTGTAGTTGTTAGTCGTGTGCATATTTCACTACCTATAAGCTTAGAAGTGATGACCAAAGGCAGAGTACTACGAGGTGCATTCAAGTTCTAAGGCCTCCGATTTTTTTTCTAATTAACTATTCACCCGAAATCGATGAAACTGGCGTTACTTCTCGACGTAATCTCCCTGCAGACGTACACATTTTTCACAACGCTGACGCCATGATTCCATGGCAGCGGCGAAGGCTTCTTTAGGAGTCTGTTTTGACCACTGGAAAATCGCTGAAGCAATAGCAGCACGGCTGGTGAATGTGCGGCCACGGAGAGTGTCTTTCATTGTTGGAAAATGCCAAAAGTCACTAGGAGCCTGCCGGCCGAAGTGGCCTTGCGGTTAAAGGCGCTGCAGTCTGGAACCGCAAGACCGCTACGGTCGCAGGTTCGAATCCTGCCTCGGGCATGGATGTTTGTGATGTCCTTAGGTTAGTTAGGTTTAACTAGTTCTAAGTTCTAGGGGACTAATGACCTCAGCAGTTGAGTCCCATAGTGCTCAGAGCCATTTGAACCACTAGGAGCCAGGTCAGGTGAGTTGGGAGCATGAGGAATCACTTCAAAGTTGTTATCCCGAAGAAACTGTTGCGTAACGTTAGCTCGATGTGCGGGTGCATTGTCTTGGTGAAACAGCACACGCGCAGCCCTTCCCGGACGTTTTTGTTGCAGTGCAGAAAGGAATTTGTTCTTCAAAACATTTTCGTAGGATGCACCTGTTACTGTAGTGCCCTTTGGAACGCAGTGGGTAAGGATTACGCCCTCGCTGTCCCAGAACATGGACACCACATTTTTTCAGCACTGGCAGTTACCCGAAATTTTTTTGGTGGCGGTGAATCTGTGTGCTTCCATTGAGCTGACTGGCGCTTTGTTTCTGGATTGAAAAATGGCATCCACGTCTCATCCATTGTCGCAACCGACGAAAAGAAAGTCCCATTCATGCTGTCGTTGCGCGTCAACATTGCTTGGCAACATGCCACACGGGCAGCCATGTGGTCGTCCGTCAGCATTGGTGGCACCCACCTGGATGACACTTTTCGCATTTTCAGGTCATCATGCAGGATTGTGTGCACAGAACCCACAGAAATGCCAACTCTGGAGGCGATCTGTTCAACAGTCATTCGGCGATCCCCCAAAACAATTCTCTCCACTTTCTCGATCATGTCGTCAGACCGGCTTGTGCGAGCCCGAGGTTGTTTCAGTTTGTTGTCACACGATGTTCTGCCTTCATTAAACTGCCGCACCCACCAACGCACTTTCGACACATCCATAACTCCATCACCACATGTCTCCATTTCAATTGGTTTCACACCACGCAAATTCAGAAAACGAATGATTGCACACTGTTCACGTAAGGAAAACGTCGCCATTTTAAGTATTTAAAACAGTTCTCAATCTTGCCGCAGGCGGTAAAATTCCATCTGCCGTACGGTGCTGCCATCTCTGGGACGTATTGACAATGAACGCAGCCTCATTTTAAAACAATGCGCATGTTTCTATCTCTTTCCAGTCCGGAGAAAAAAAATCGGAGGCCTTAGAACTTGAATGCACCTCGTACAGTCATGCATGTTCCGCATTGTGCTCGCAGGGCTGACAGTAAATTATTCTGGCAAATCATTCCGTCCCTACACCAACACAATTGACAACCGATTGTGTACTTTATACTGCCTGTTATTGACGAGATTTAAGTCGCGCCAAATATCCTATCATAACAAGAATTTCTCTACATGCAGTTACGCTTTGTAAGCCCTGCAAGATGCACTGTGTCATACTAGTGTTAACAGTGTCCAAAGATTTTGAGGTCATGTCCTACGATACCACAGCACCAAAAAAAAAAAAAAAAAAAAGAAATGACCATTTTTCTGGGAGCATATCTCGCCGACACCATCACTACTATGCTCTCACCTCAGAAGACCATGTGGTCCCAGTCCGTAGATCCTCTGCTCTCGACCTTCTCACAGACAGTTTAGGTGTCTGCAGAACACTAAGTACAGATTATCATATCCCCCCACCATGCAATTGTCCTGTGACACTGTGTCCCGTTAAACACGGTTACAGTTTCACGTGAGGCTCTTGCACACTGTAGAGGTCGTCTTCTTCGGACGATAGTACCTGTAGTTTGTAAACGCTCCATAATGCTGTGGGCAGTAGCAAACTCCTCGACCTTCTTCCAGTTTTCCGTATGACACAAAGTCTTCCAAATTAAACAATAAGAAAATTCACCGTAACTGCTCACGCTGCCTTCTTCTACTCCATCGTGTTGTGGGTGGCAACATCATTTAACGGTGGTTTTAAAATGTTGTTCACGATTCGTGGATCTATGACAATATGCTCTCATTGCCACAGAGTGGTTAATAAACTGTCCAATCGCATTAACTCAGGTCTCTCTGTTCCTCCACGACATGCAGAAGGTGGTGGATGTAGTGCACCACACCTTCTGGTCAGTGTGTAAATTAAATTGGAACGATCACATAGACAATGTTGCGGGGAAGGCATATCAAAGACTGAGGAACAGGTACAAGGCGCAGAGAGACTGAAGAGATTCGTAGCAGATAGGCTCGAAAAATTCAAAGAAGGGCAGCTCGTTTCGAAATAGGGATGAGCGCGTCATGGACATGACTTGCCATTTGGGGTGATAATCACTAAAAAGACATCTCCAACGTATGGTAGAACGCAAATATATGACTCTAAGTCGAAGACAACATTTATTTTGCTAGAAAGACATGGTATTAGTCACGAGATTTTATGCATTTCTTACGATCGCAATCTAATGTCCAAGCTAGTGCTGCATTTTGAGCGATTCCTCACATAGCACGGCATCTGTTGTACAAGTTCATTCTCCATCGAGCATCATTCTCTATCAACCAGTGGACATGCCATCACTTTATAAATTCCGTAAGATGGATGACTTTCTCACGACTTTACTCCATGTGGCGTTCACTTTCAGGTGGCGTGATCCTACACTTCCCACCAAGTAGTTAATACGTGATTAATGTGATCACAATCAATATTTAGTGCGGCATTTGCAGCTGGTAGTGGAAGACCATAGTTTCTTAATGAATCATACCACAATTTATAAAAACACGTATAGTTTTAAAGTGAAAATCGACACAGAGATTCTTGCATCTGTTTTTTGTTTCGTCTTCTTGTAGAACCATGGCTGGTGTCCACACCCAGCATAACATAGAAGTTGCTGTCTCTTTTTTTTTACTTTAAATAGTTGATCACTTATAAGAGGATTACGTCCATCCTCCTAAGACGCCCTGGTGCCACTCACAAGAAAAACACGTCTGTCCATCCTTGAATGTTCGCTGAATGTTGGTTGTTGTGTAATTGTTTGGTCCTATCAGCATTACGTTATTGGCGAAGCCTTCTACTTTACCATATTGTATGGATCTTGCTAGCTGAATGTATGTTTGAGAATTGTTGGATGATGTTAAGTGTTTATTTGTAGCATGTCCAACGCAAGATTAGATGTTCTCGGTCCAGTATTCATTGTAGCAAGCAGAAGCTCATACCACGAGAGTCAGTCACGCTTATTTGGCTGGAGATTTGATTTAGTAATATATCCGGTATTTGCGGTGTCTTTGTCACAGTATTCATTTTAAAAGTGTAATACTACTCCTTTACGCGATGTGAAGTGCGTTATGTCGGTATAATATTCGTCGTAGCAAACATAAGAGACACACCTAAAGAGTGAATTTACACTTATTTAGCTGGAGATTTCATTGATTTTGGTACTTTATCAACTATTTGCACTGTCACAGTATTCGTTTTAAAAACTGTGGTGTCACCGCCAGACACCACACTTGCTAGGTGGTAGCTTTAAATCGGCCGCGGTCCATTAGTACATGTCGGACCCGCGTGTCGCCACTGTGTGATCGCAGACCGAGCGCCACCACATGGCAGGTCTAGACAGACTGACTAGCACTCGTCCCAGTTGTACGACGACGTTGCTAGCGACTACACTGACGAAGCCTTTCTCTCATTTGCCGAGAGACAGAATAGCCTTCAGCTAAGTTAATGGCTACGACCTAGCAAGGCGCCATTTGTACCATTGCATGTATGTCAAGATAGTCTCACTTGTATCATCCAGAATGCTGTATACCAAAGGACAATATAAAAGTTAAGTGTTCTAGTAGCTACGTTCTTTTCTTTATCACATTCATCACGTATCCTGTTCCAGACTTAACGCCAGACGGCGTGAGTTGACGCGTGTCCTTTCGGCTACTTCACTGTGGACTGGCTGCCTTGTCAGTCCACTACAAAAACATAAGACTACATCCCATACACGATGTTAGGTTAGGCCTGTCGGTTCAGTATTCGTTGCAGCAGGCGTAAGAATCACACCTGGAGAATACCCAAAGGTGATACTTCATGCAGAAAATGAGTGCCCGTATTTATTCAGTCACTTTTTTTAAAAATAAATAAACTGATATTACAACAGTTGCATTGTTAAGAACGGCAACACATAAGGCAGACATGCAATGTGTTACTTCATGAGGAGCAAGTGAGCTGTGTAACATTCCTCCACAGTCTGTTCATCCACCGTCTTACAGCAGGAGTGCCACTCTTGCAACAGCAACGTCCCTCAATAGCTGTATGTGCGTATTCTTTCCAGAGCAGGTTTCAACCATCCACAGTTGTACCTAGAGTGTCGTCAATAAGCATTTTACTTAGGTGGATGTTCCTAAAGACAACATTCTGCGAGACAAGTGAAATTTCTCATCCTTCCATAGTATATGAGAGCACCCATTGTTAGTCTTTGTCCTACGGGCAGGAACCTGCTGACATTCCTCTTCAGTTTGACAAGCAGAGACCCACTAACTTCTACTGGCAAACCCTTTGTGAGCATACCTCTTTTTTTCTTCTTTGAGATAAATTGTTGTGTTTCAGCCAAAACTGAGAGTTTTCATACATACAGAGGGTAACTGCATACTTTTAGACTCTTATTAGAATGAGTCTGACAAAGAGATAAATTGAAGGATTCCATGTACGCCTTTGACGGCATTCTGCACCCCTCCCAGACGAGACTGTTGCCATTGACATCAAAGCCACAAGCTGTTTCAACCCATGAGTTCTAGGAAGGTCTTTGTTGGCATTATGCACCACTCCCAGGAGAATCTCTTGTCATCTACATCAAATTATCTGGCTTTACAATTTTCCTCAGATTCGTGGACGTCTCTGAAAATTGGGGCACTTCCTGATAGCATTGTTCTTTGTCGTTGAGAGCAGATGTTCACCAGTATTTTTCTAGGAAGACCTTTGAAACTGCTGCCGTCGGGTGAGGCACTTCTTGCTTACATCCCCCTACAAGTCACCCCGGCTGCAAGGGAGGCTTTGAAGTAGCCACTGAATTATGAGGTAGTTCTAGTGGTTAGCAATCTTTGTCTGTGTTCGTTGATGTTTATAGGAGGACCTTTGAAGCTCCCGTCTCTTCAGAGTGGGGTGATTCCAAAGGCCTGAACCATAAAGGCTTTCAGTATTCACTCAGAACCATTTACCTTCCTCAGCAAGAAAGCCATCTCGTTATCCCACAAAGCACCCACCACTGGCAGAACGGTGGAGCCTCCCAGCTGAGTGAATACAGCCAGTGAATAAACACGTCCCATGCTGGTACTCTGCATCACCACGCCAGGGGCTTGTGGCATCTCTCGCCTGTAACAGCGTGTAGTTACCTGACTTGTTGTGTGACTGCACCTCCGCCGCCCTGGCACCGCACCTGGCAGCCAGCCACGAGTCATTCCACAGTCAGCTTCCGCAATGTGTAGAGTGGGATGGGCTATGCACCCCAGCATCCCATAGACACAACGCATGATTGTGATGGTGGTGCCAAGTCAGAGCACTAGCGTGCTGCAGTAACTTAGTTTTTTCTAGTGCCGCACATCTGCTCAGAGTTGGTATGGGAGAATGTGTGTATTAATTGATTTGAATTATGTGTTACATGCTCTTTGCTCTTTGTTTTTAACAACAGTCAGCAATGATTTTGAATCATATAATGATATGTGATTAAGATATGTACTTGCCAATACATGCACCTCCCACACTGACAGCTGAGCTTTTCCCTTAAAATAAATAAAGTACAGACTAGACCTTCCTCTGCAGCGACTCGGTGCTGACTGAGTGTATTTCCCACCATAAATAAGAGATGGGGCCCCTCCACACCCGCACCAACGTGGTGACCAAACCAAAAGTTCTACCGTCACCTCCGTAAACATGTTAGTTATCTAGTAAGTGGATCACAGGATGCTGGGCTGTGATGTTGTCCGTGCGTCTGGGTAAGGCTACGCATTAACACGGTCCATCAGGTGATAGATAGTGGACGAAACGCGAGTGAGGGTAGCGATTTGAAGAGCAGAGGGAAAAAAGTGCCATGGCTCATGCCGTGGGAAAAAAACCTCTGCGACAGTGGGATGGGTAGTAAGAGCAGTAGTGGCTTACTAGCTGCGATAGCTCATGCAAGGTTGGATTTGTTAGAATAGGTATCATGCATCATTACCATGACAAACGATGGCGATGTGTCCCAGTTGCTGCAGCTGCTACATTCCTGGAACAATCAAGATCGTTATACAGTAGTGGGAGATCGGCCATAGATCATCTCACTGTGTGGGGGATGTGTGAAGCTTGTTTGCATGCAGTGTACGGTACGGCTTCCCTGTGTGGTGCCAGTTATTCGGCAGTGTATTTCAGCTGGAAATCCAGTAAATGCGTCTGATTAACAGGGGCTTAATCCATTTCACAGGTTGGGAAATGGGGGAAGGGAGAGGGAAAGGGGGAGAGAAGGGGAGTCCTACAACACCCTCTAGTGATGGTATTGTGAACTACAGAACCAAAATTTGAAATTCCCGCCATTTTTAATTTCCCACTATTTTTTGTAGTTACCACCATTTTTGTAATTTCCGCCGTTTTTTTAATTTTTCACCATTTTGAATATCATTAGTTTGCCTAACTCAATTAATTTGCATATAAATTTAATAAATTTGAATGTCAATTCAATTGCGATGTTGTCACGTCTACCACCACTGGGACGGGCAGGGAAGTGGATAAATTTGGCAACAATGCAGAGTGCACCAGAATGCCAGTTGTTCCCCTACTTGGGTGAGCCTTGCTGCATAGTCTGGCTGTGGCTGGTGAGCAACGGGGCTGCCGGCCTAGTTGTGCCAGGCCAGTGCCTGCAAGGACCATGGGCTAATATCGCAAGACCCCTAGGCTGAAGTGGGCTCGTGGCCAGCGAGCAACCAGTCAGCCTGAGGATGACCGGTAGGCTGCCCCGAGGTAGCAGGCCACAGAGCGTCGCTTTGGCTGCTACCTCAACTCTGTGTCGTCCAAGATTCGACACCAAACCGCGCTCGCAGGGTGTAGGCACCAATTAGCCTCTGGCAATGCTACGAATGTAATGTCCTGTTGTTAATAAAATAGTTCGATACGGCCGCCGGTGTCTTGCTGCAACTCAGATGCATCAGCTGAAGTGATGCTACTAAAATATAAATCATAATATTAATCCCCATAACATAACAGACTCATAAACACTAAGACCAGTTTTGGAATCATCAAGAAAATTCCTTTAAGATGAGATACTTAACTTACAATCTCTCAATCATTTTAAATTTCTTAAAAATTTCAATTATTTAATTTTGCCAAGATGGCAAACAGGTTTGCATAAATAATAATGTACTCAAGTATGGTTGCTACCACATTCATATACACACAAACAAATTTAATATCTAACAGAAAAACTCTTTTAACTTAATACTTAGATAAATTAAAAGAGTGCTAATCTTCAGCCAACTTCATTGTATTTAAAAAAATACATGTTTATACTTCATTTTGTGACCTCACATCCCTTACACTGGCGGGGAGGAGTATGTTTTTAAGTAGATTTTAGACAGTGTTATCGTCACTGCAGAGTGAATTCGTGTTGAGGTGGTTTCTGCAAGATCTTTGATTTCTGAGACTGACATCGAAATGCAGGTTGGCAGCAGTGTTACACATGTCACATGTCAGTTTCTACTGCGGCCTTCTTTTGTCAGTTGCTTACGAAATAAATATTGGCTTTGAAGACATATTTTGATTTATCAATATTTACGTGACACATACACTCCTGGAAATTGAAATAAGAAAACCGTGAATTCATTGTCCCAGGAAGGGGAAACTTTATTGACACATTCCTGGGGTCAGATACATCACATGATCACACTGACAGAACCACAGGCACATAGACACAGGCAACAGAGCATGCACAATGTCGGCACTAGTACAGTGTATATCCACCTTTCGCAGCAATGCAGGCTGCTATTCTCCCATGGAGACGATCGTAGAGATGCTGGATGTAGTCCTGTGGAACGGCTTGCCATGCCATTTCCACCTGGTGTCTCAGTTGGACCAGCGTTCGTGCTGGACGTGCAGACCGCGTGAGACGACGCTTCATCCAGTCCCAAACATGCTCAATGGGGGACAGATCCGGAGATCTTGCTGGCCAGGGTAGTTGACTTACACCTTCTAGAGCACGTTGGGTGGCACGGGATACATGCGGACGTGCATTGTCCTGTTGGAACAGCAAGTTCCCTTGCAGGTCTAGGAATGGTAGAACGATGGGTTCGATGACGGTTTGGATGTACCGTGCACTATTCAGTGTCCCCTCGACGATCACCAGTGGTGTACGGCCAGTGTAGGAGGTCGCTCCCCACACCATGATGCCGGGTGTTGGCCCTGTGTGCCTCGGTCGTATGCAGTCCTGATTGTGGCGCTCACCTGCACGGCGCCAAACACGCATACGACCATCATTGGCACCAAGGCAGAAGCGACTCTCATCGCTGAAGACGACACGTCTCCATTCGTCCCTCCATTCACGCCTGTCGCGACACCACTGGAGGGGGGCTGCACGATGTTGGGGCGTGAGCGGAAGACGGCCTAACGGTGTGCGGGACCGTAGCCCAGCTTCATGGAGACGGTTGCGAATGGTCCTCGCCGATACCCCAGGAGCAACAGTGTCCCTAATTTGCTGGGAAGTGGCGGTGCGGTCCCCTACGGCACTGCATAGGATCCTACGGTCTTGGCGTGCATCCGTGCGTCGCTGCGGTCCGGTCCCAGGTCGACGGGCACGTGCACCTTCCACCGACCACTGGCGACAACATCGATGTACTGTGGAGACCTCACGCCCCACGTGTTGAGCAATTCGGCGGTACGTCCACCCGGCCTCCCGCATGCCCACTATACGCCTTCGCTCAAAGTCCGTCAACTGCACATACGGTTCACGTCCACGCTGTCGCGGCATGCTACCAGTGTTAAAGACTGCGATGGAGCTCCGTATGCCACGGCAAACTGGCTGACACTGACGGCGGCGGTGCACAAATGCTGCGCAGCTAGCGCCATTCGACGGCCAAAACCGCGGTTCCTGGTGTGTCCGCTGTGCCGTGCGTGTGATCATTGCTTGTACAGCCCTCTCGCAGTGTCCGGAGCAAGTATGGTGGGTCTGACACACCGGTGTCAATGTGTTCTTTTTTCCATTTCCAGGAGTGTACTTAGAAAAGCCTGATAGTACAAGTGCACTTTGGGACGAGATACCTGGAATTGACTGCAGCCATTAAAATTCATCATATGACATTGATGAAATCCACAAGCTGGATTTGTGGAATGATTGAGTAGGGACTTCGACTTTATTTTTATCGAACCTAAGATAGGCAACGTCAGATACTGGAGATATTTGCACGATAAGAAGCAGTTCTTATGTCGGACTGCGCAGTTTTCCGTTCCGTGCTTACATCGCACACATTTCACAGCACAGACACGATCTCACAGCGTTTAGCGCTCCATCATCCGTTACGACTGAAACAGATACCAGCCCACCTGCAACTGAGGGGAACAAAAGTCTGTTTCTGCATTTTCAAAGTCACCATGCAGATCTGTTTCAGACGCACAACACTACACTGTTACGAAAGGCAAGAATGTGAATGAACGTACGATCATTATTGCTACTGCATCTAGCATATGGCGAACCACTTGTCTGGGGTATTCATGAACCGACTGTGATGTGGATGATAAACGAAGTTGGCAACACTAAAAAAGACAAATTCCATAGTTTAATTTACAGGAGAGGTATCTGTATCTTGCATTTTACGAACAGGTGCTAGACAAGGACAAGGTCTATCCCCTATTTTGTAAAGTTGTGTCATTGAAAAGGTGTCCGCAGCTCGTGGTCTTGCAGTAGCGTTCTCGCTTCCCGCGCACGGGGTCCTGGGTTCGATTCCCGGTGGGGTCAGGGATTTTCTCTGCCTCGAGATGACTGGGTGTTGTGTGCCTTTCATCATAATTCACTCGCAAGTCGCCGAAGTGGCGTCAGCGAAAAAGGACTTGCAATTCCGGCGGCCGAACACCCTGCATGAGGCCTGCCGGCCGACAATGCCGTACGATCATTTCATTTCATTGAAAAGGTGGTCAGGAATGCGAAGAAGATGTGAGATAGAGTGGAGTAAATGACCAGGTGTAACTGGACCGTGAACTCAATGTTGAGATTTTGCCGATGACCTCGCAGTACTGTTTGGAGACAAAGCAATGATAACTAGAAAAAAAAACAACGTTTTATAAAGAATTACGGAAAAAAACAACTTCAAATATCTTACGCAAAACAGAATTTGCGGCCAATGCTCCACGTTTCATAAAGACAGATTACGAAAAAATTAAGAGCCAATAAATTTAAATATCTTGGCGAGGAAACGTAGACGAGCAATCGTGATCGGGAGTCTAATGAACTCGGAGTAAGGACAGTGGAAATGACCTTTTAGTTGACTAAAGATGAGTGCAATAAGGGAATTATGTGCTCTCAAGCAAAGTTATAGCGCTATGTGACAATAATAAAATCAGATTGTTCATACACAGCCAAATGCCTGAATTTGGCTGAGACAGGAGAAACAGAAAACATAGGAAAGAAAGAGAAAATTATCCTAAGAAAAATGTTGGATCCAATAAAACACAACAATGAACACAGGAACAGCAGTAATGAAGAAGACCTGTACAAGAAAACTGAACAACTAAATGTAACGATGAGGAAACGTAGAAAAACGTTTTACGGCCATCTGGTTCGGATGAATGAAAACAGAATACACAAGAGGAGTGTTGAACATATAAAAAAATCCCCCTGGTGTGGCTCCCAGAAATCAAAGGTAATCTGAAAGAGATCAAGATTGATGACCATGAAATTCTGGAGAGTGATACGTTTCGAAAGAACGTTTTAGATTCCCATCTGAGAAGAACCCCCGCCTCCCCCCTCCCCCCCCTTGCCCTCCTCCACCACTCACTCCAAACAAACTGGAGCAATGCACCCTAATCAAATTTGCCGCGGTCCATGGAACTTTTCTATCGCTGACGTTTCGTCCAAAGCTACGTTGGACATCTTCGTAGGTGCTCCTGGTTGTGCTGGTTGTGCTGCAGTCGGCAAGACTCAGCACAAGCAGGAGCACCTCTGAAGATGTCCAACGTAGCTTTGGACGAAACGTCAGCGATAGAAAAGTTCCATGGACCACGGCCATACAACCCGGAAGAATTCTCAACGGCTGAAACATCCGGTCGTGAAAGCAAGCCTTCATTGTAAAATTAAAAAATTATTGGAAAAACCGGAAGTTAAATCAGAATTAGTTATTTATGTGGGTCATAGGAGGCTCATGTCGAGCGAAGAAGAAGAAGCGAATTAACTGAGCGTATTTTTTTTTCAAAATAGAATTATTTGCTATTATATTATGACTGCAAAAATATTATTTAAACCTGATTTGCTCTCATACATTCATATTCAGTCCTCCAGTTTGCGAGTCATCAAAAAAGAGCCACATCTGGATCGAACCCTTCCGCTGGATTTAACGAGTGAAGTTTAAAAGTAACGCAACGTTCGACAAGATAAATATCGCAGTGACAGTCTGAGAAGCAGAACTCACTAAAAGATAAAACAGAAAACACGCAGAACAAAGTTCACACACTTCACAGACAAATGGCGCCCACGACATTCCTCCTCTACGATAACTAACGATTTATAGCGACGGAAAAAGTGATCTGGTCACAGAAGCAAAATAAATGCCAAATCATGGTTAGCCAGTTGTTCATCATTAACAGGATCCTGTTACAGGGAAGAGAAAGAGCTGCCAGTCCTTACTAGAGGCATTCGCTGTAATGATTCAGGGAAATTACGGAAGATCTGCATCAAGATGGCCGGGATCTGTATGCTTTCCTGCATCCGTGAGTGAGAATCCGCAGTAGCACACCTTTCGGATGTCACACTCACAATCAAAGAAACGATATCCGCTAACTGAACGCCACTAATATGGCCATTTTGATGGATTAAATTAGCGTAACTTTATCATTTAATATCCCTTAAAACTTTAGATCAGATTGTAATCATTTTTATGGATAAAGAAAAAGAATAGAAGAACAGGAATATGCCCTAATACAATGCTAATTAATTATGGAAATGCATAAATCAGCAACCTTCCCATTATGTGGCTTTCGAATTATTGGCGCGTAGTTCGGCGGTTTAAAGAGAAACCTATGCCTGAAGAGTTCTGTGATAATTAGAACGAACGTTTTGGTTTAGATTACAGATTTATGGTTGTAAAGACGTAGATAAGCAAAAGATCCGCTAGTGTCTGTAAAACGATGGCTATGGACCGGGATTTGAGCAGATGAGTGAGCAAAATGTGCCCGACAGAGAAGAGCGCGAAGACGAGGAACCCTTATTACGCACACTAAAAAGCGTTGATTTGTTATTAGAGTATGTGGGGGGGGGGGGGGGAATTCTTTTGACTATACCAATATTTTGACTCTCCGGAAAATGAGAACAGACCTTAAGAAAAAAAAGAATGAAAAACAGAAAAAAATGAACGTTTATTTCCGGAAAGTGAACTAAAAGCAAGTGACAGAAAATATAGTATGTTTCCAGTGTAATTTTGTAAATACGTTTTCAGTTTACGGCGTGGTCTTGGTTTCACTGAGTACCCCGATTCTATCGTAAGCAGTTCATCCATTCGATGCAATGGTCATCTAAGTCCTGCCTGCTTTCAAATATAGAGAAACAAACACGTGCTCTTGCTTCACTACTTCTCGGTCACTACTCTGCAGTTCACACTTAAGTGCCTGGCAGTGGGCTCTTCGAACCACCTTCAGAATATTTCTGTAGCATTCCACTGTCTGACAGCGCATGGGAAAAATGAACGCTTAAATCTTTCTGTATGAGCTCTGATTTCTCCGATATTATTATGATGATCACTTCTTCCTACCTAGTTTCACATTCAGAGGAGAAAGTTGGTGACTGAAATTTTGTGAAAATTACACGTGACGACCATCTTATTTCTGATGCTAGTGGCCCCACGTGACTTCCTTTCTTTACTAAAGCTTCCACCTCTGAAGCCGATATCACTAACACGAGCAAGTTCTCTGTTGCTGGATCCGCATTTTGTCGGTTCTAATCCACATGGAGGGCGAAAATGTCATCGTCATTATTTGGGGGAAAAGAGAAGGAAGGGGGAAAATTTCCTCGTCGTATTATGGAAATGGAAGAGAATGTAGATGAACATGAATTAGGAGATGTGATACTACGTGAAGAGTTTGACAGAGCACTGAAGGACCTAAGTCGAAACAAGGCCCCGGGAGTAGACAACATTTCATTAGAACTACTGACAGCCTTGGGAGAGCCAGGCCTAACAAAACTCTACCATCTAGTAAGCAAGACTTATGAGACAGGTAAAATACCCTCAAACTTCAAGAAGAATATAATAATTCCAATCCCAAAGAAAACAGGTGTTGAAAGCTGTGAAAATTACCGAACTATCAGTTTAATAAGCCACGGCTGCAAAATACTAACGCGAATTCTTTACAGACGAATGGAAAAACGTAGAAGCCAACCTCAGGGAAGATCAGTTTGGATTCCGTAGAAATGTTGGAACACGTGAGGCAATACTGACCCTACGACTTATCTTAGAAAATAGATTAAGGAAAGGCAAACCTACGTTTCTAGCATTTGTAGAGTTAGAGAAAGCTTTTGACAATGTTGACTGGAATACTCTCTTTCAAATTCTGAAGGTGGCAGAGGTAAGACACAGGGAACGAAAGGCTGTTTACAATTTTTACAGAAACCAGAAGGCAGTTAAAAGAGTCGATGGGCATGAGAGGGAAGCAGTGGTTGGGAAGGGAGTGAGACAGGGTTGTAGCCTCTCACCGATGTTATTCAATCTGTATATTGAGCAAGCAGTAAAGGAAACAAAAGAAGAATCTGGAGTAGGAATTAAAATCCACGGAGAAGAAATAAAAACTTTGAGGTTCGCCGATGACATTGTAATTCTGCCAGACAGCAAAGGACCTGGAAGAACAGTTGAACGCAATGGACAGTGTCTTGAAAGGCAGATGTAAGATGAACATCAACAAAAGCAAACAGGGAATAATGGAATGTAGTCGAATTAAATCGGATGATGCTGCGGGAATTAGATTAGGAAATGAGACGCTTAAAGTAGTAAATGAGTATTGCTATTTGGGGAGCGAAGTAACTGATGATGGTCAAAGTAGAGAGGATATCAAATGTAGACTGGCAATGGCAAGGAAAGAATTTCTGAAGAAGAGAAATTTGTTAACGTCGAGTATAGATTTAAGTGTCAGGAAGTCGTTTCTGAAAGTATTTGTATGGAGTGTAGCCATGTATGAAAGTGAAACGTGGAAGATAAATAGTTTAGACAAGAAGAGAATAGAAGCTTTCAAAGTGTGGTGCTACAGAAGAATGATGAAGATTAGATGGGTAGATCACACAACTAATGACGAGATATTGAATAGAATTGGAGAGAAGAGAAATTTTTGGCACAACTTGACTAGAAGAAGGGATATTCTGAGGCATCAAGGGATCACCAATTTAGTATTGGTGGGCAGCGTGGAGGGTAAAAATCGTAGAGGGAGACCAAGAGATGAATACACTAAGCAGATTCAGAAGGATGTAGGTTGCAGTAGGTACTGGGGGATGAAGAGCTTGCACAGGATAGAGTAGCATGGAGAGCTGCATCAAACCAGTCTCTGGACTGAAGACCACAACAACAACAACAACAGGACTATAAATCAATGTCTTGGGGTTAAAGCATAAAATTCCCTGTAATGTCTGATCATACGACTGTAGATCAGCTCCCTGGCTTAAATGCAAAACTCTCGGCAGTGTCTGATTGAAAGATGGTACGTAACACTTTTGATGATGACGTATCCATCAAACAGGGAAGGCAAGCTCGTCGGCGCCTGGCTGCTGTTCAGGAGCAGCAGCCACAGAGTTTTACCGTCTTCTTTCTCTCCCAACGCCACCAACAACAACACAAACACAAACCACGCTTAACACGCGTCCTTCTCTACAGTTACCAGTGTGACATATCGAATGCAAGGCTCCCCAAATGGTATCCCTTTAAGAGCGATGCAACAACCACTAATCCGCGCAAAAAGTAAGTTTATTAACCCCATCTTCTCATGTTCGTTTTTTTTCTGTGATTCATTCCTATTCGCCTTTAAATTCATTAAGATTCTTCCGTTTACAATTTCGATGATTTTCTTTGGATCCTATGACGTCGTGAATATATTCTCCTACTTCTTAGTTCTGTTTCATTATCAAATACGAAGTCAGAATTGCTTCTCTGGCGCCTTTACGTAATATGACTGTCAGTTTCGTTAATTTGCATTATTATTCTGTTTACAAGTAAATTAAACAACTTTTAAGCGTGATCTACTAAACTATCAGCGTTATTTCTCATATTTATCTGCTCGTGCCTCCTGTGGTCTCCCCGGTTGCAATGTGCAAATTGTGCCTTCACCAGGAATCGAATCGGCGACCTCCGGATCGAGCGCCACCGCATCACTGCGATTAGCCATCCGAGCCTCAGGGACAGCTATGGGTGCTGTACTACTTCACACAAGAACATTCTCGGACTTTGTCTTGGCTTATTCAGCTTACTGCTGTCATACATTAGCAGCGAAGAATATCAGAGAGCTGCCTACATGAGTAAATAGACTACAGATACTAAACGTTATCAGCTCATACCAGGAAATCTTATCTCTCCGATAACGCTGACGACAATCTAAATCGATAAAGTGACCGTTTCATATCTCGCGAGTAAATTCCATTTACGTCGCAGAGTTTTCTTTTTTTTCTTGCTGTTCTGGAAGATGAGTTACTGTTTCCGTGTTTTTTCGTACGTTCCGCTAAGTGCATCACACTCCCGAATCCACTGTCGTAGACGCTTAGCGAATCAATTTGTATAGCCAGAGAGCACATAACTAGCAGAAACAGTAGAAAAAAATGGATCAAATGGCTCTGAGCACTATGGGACTCAACATCTGAGGTCATCAGTCCCCTAGAACTAAGAACTACTTAAACCTAATTAACCTAAGGACATCACAGACATCCATGCCCGAGGCAGGATTCGAACCTTCGACCGTAGCGGTCGCGCGGTTCCAGACTGAAGCGCCTAGAAAAAGTAGAAAGAGTTGTAGGTTTGTAGCAGTAACCGTAAGCTAGCAGTCAAATTGACCGTGATAAGGAAATGGAAGCTTTCCCTTACTTGCAAACTGAAACTGTCCGGCTTTTAGAGGATTGTGAAACGAACTAGGGGAGATGGAAGTGGTAGATAAAACCGCTTTTATATTTGATATTACCAAACTTTTTGCCGACTAATTTATGGGGCAACCTAGTAAATCGCAGCATTGAGAATCGAAGTAATGAGAAAAATTAGTGTTTAATGTCCGATTGACGAAGAGGTCTGTAGAGACGGAAAGAACATGGGCGGGAAGGCAACCGGACGAGTCCTCTTCAAAGGAAGCAACCTGGCACTCACCTTAGGCGATTTAATGGGAGCACATGAAATAAAATTTGGCTAGTCGGGCAGGAATTTGGATTCTTATCCGTCGGAATGTGAGTCCTGTACTTTAACCGTTACTTCACCTCGGTGAGTGGAGATCGATCGCTGCTTGGTGTTATCTTATTTTCTAGTACTTAACTCGAATGGAATACAACTTATAAGGGGAAAGTGTCAAGCAACACCACAGCTTCGATTCTACATCGTATATCACTTGGCTTTGATAGCTGGATGCCGGTTTGGAGGAAGGTGAAGACGAAACGCTTCCAGTAGGACCAAGACCAGCTGATGGTTGCTTCACGTATTGGAATCTATGCCTGCATCCACATCTACACCCTGAAAACCACTGTGAAGTGCGTGGCAGTGGCTACTTCCCGTTATACCAGTTATTATGGTTTCTTCTTGTACCTGGAGCGTGGGAAGACTGATTGCTTAAACGCCCTTGTCCGTGCTATAATTAGTCTAATCCTTTCTTCACGATACCTGCACAACGGATCCGTAAGCAGCTGTAGCATATTTCTAGATTCACCACCCAAAGTTGGTTGTCGAAACATTCTATGTAGGCTTTCGCGGAATAATATTCGTATACCTTCAAACGTTTGCCAGTTCCGTTCTTTCAGTATCTCAGTGACACTCTCTCACGGGTCACACGAATCTGCGACCACCAATGCAGCCCTTCTCTGTATACGGTAAGTATCCCCTATTAGTCGTGCTTCGTATGGGTCCCATGCACTTGACCGATATTCTAGCATTGGTCGCACGAGTGTTTTGTAAGCAGCCTCCTTTGCAGACTGGCTGGATTTCTCTAGCATTCTGCTGATGAACCGAGGATTTCCACTTGCTCTATTTATGACTAAGCTTATGTGACCGTTCCATTTCATATCCGTACAGACTTTTACACGCAGATATTTGTACGAGTTGACTGTTTCCAATTGTGATCTGTTGATATTGTAGTCCGCTTTGAGAAGTGAACAGCTTTTCATCTCTGAATATTTAAAGCAAGCTGCCAATCTTCGCACCATTTTGAAATCTTATCAAGATGTGACTGAATACTTGTGCGGCATTTTTCAGGCAGTAATTCATTATAGATAACTGCGTCATCTGCGAAAACTCTAACATTATTATTAATAAGTCGTTCATGTACAACATGAACAACAAAGTTTCCATAGTCATTCCTGGTGCACGCCAGAAGTTACATCTACATCTGCTCATGAGTCTCTATCCAAGACAAGACGTCGCGTCCTCCCTACCAGGAAGTCCAACTACAAATTTCGCTTAATACCTCACAGGATCGTATTTTCAAGTTGGAAGTCCAATATGAAGAGCAACTTGTATCTGAACTGACTGAAGACTTGCTGATGACACTGCAATAAAAAGCTGACTTCCAGAGGGAAAGAGACTGTAATTCACTTTGCAATCGACTATGAAGTCGTTTGAGGCGGACCACAAGTGCATACTGAACAAGGATGGTAAATGAATCGGACGTGTCTTTTTCAAAGGATCTATGCTGGCATTCGAAATTGGACCTGAAGAATGACTTGACTGGCTACTTAGGTACTATACGAGATGGCAATGATTTCTAACAGAACGTTTCAGATACTTTTAGAGTAACGACCTGTTTTTATGGCGAATTAAGAATAGTTATAATCCATTTTGCAGAATAATTTTGTAGGTCTTTCATTGCTGGCGCTAACGAAATACAACAAAATGAGTACCAGAAATTAACAAATCAGTTTTTTTTTCTTTAGTGTGATCGAGTTAAGGAAACAATCAACAAGGCGAGTGTTAGCCTAAACATCACACAGCTTCGTTAAGCGTGGTTCAACTGAAACTGATTCGTCTTACGTCAGCCGAATATTTTTCCTTTGTTCATTAGGGAACCGTACCTCAATCGGTAAAAACAAAACCCTTACAGGATCGCTTTACTGTCTGTCTGTCCTTCCGTTAAGACTCCTTTTTCTCTGGTACGGGTAGACGCATGATGCTGAAATTCACGGTGGTAAAAAAATAAAAATAAAATAAAAAAAAAGCTTGTAAGTAAATACAACCAAAAGAAACGGCCATTTATGTCACATATTTTGACACTCGCAAAATCACTCATCAAAGCTTTTGTGGCACTTCCCGATGAACTAGAATCATCAAATTTGGCAAGAAACGAGGTTTCACATTACAAGTAAGAGAAAAAATCCGAAAATTGTCAGTTTGTAGTTGTATCACTTGAAAAAATTTTTTTGATGTTTGTTGTCCGGCTGCCAGTATGCCCGTCTGTTAAGACCCCTTCTTTTCACGAATTACAACAGCAAGTGCGAAATTACAAAAAAATTTAAACTTAACACTTAAAGATCCTCGAAAGGCTTGGAATTCCCTTGACCGATATCTTGCGTCTCGATACCCATAACAGACAAAAAGCGCCGAGATTCTTGATTCCTGGGACGGATGAAGTACCGGTATGTATACACATAATTAAGTTGGTACGATTGGCAGTTTATTTATTTATTTTTTTCTAGTGTCACTTGGGTGTCATCTGAGCCAAATCTTAAACGTCATGGGACCAGACGCTGCATCCAAAATAGCCTACATAGATAACGATGCAAAAATCACTAACGTTTTTGCTACTGCTAGAAACTCGCTGAAAAACAAACCTGTAGAATAGTGTACATCTTCTGTACAAAGGTTATAAGAGTGTGGTCCAAACACAAGTAGTTTTTATCTACAGTTAATTCAGTGAGTGTTCCAGTCTACTAGTACGAGCCCCTGTTATTACCCATAACACAACACAACTGCCCCACCCTCTTACTCTGGGACCTGAATTTAACTTGGAATTCTAATGACAGACCAAAACGGCTTTTTAATGCGCTTAAGTTACTACCAAACCCCACTGCCGCTTTAAGAGGACTGTAATGTGTCAACAGTGTCTTAATCTTCCTTTTAGTGTCGCAACAGCATCAGTTTTCAGGAGGATAACTTCTTTTAACTCAGGAGTTTCGTAGCGAGAACTGAGTGCATTCCACACAGAGTCGTATGCCACGTATATTGAGACGGACTCCTCGATTTGGTGCCTTGACTTCTCCACATTGAATTAGAACAATGTACATGAAGATGTAAAACCACTTACTTTGGTCCAGAAAGGTATCCAGTATTCAAGAATGTACATTTTCAGTGACTTACTGATCACCTGAAACGTTTAGCTACTAATAAAGTAAGATTTAAGAGGAACGTTAAACATTTATTAGTGATTAATTTAATTTACTCTACTGATGAATTTCTCAACAGAACAAATTAATGAAGACATTACTTAAAGCATCTCACACTGTGATTTATACGTAATATCTGCTTCTGCAACTCTGTAGTTCAGTCATGACATATATTCAGGGTGTAGAAAAATTGTGTCACGAAATTTGAACCCTGGATAGCAGATGCCAATAGTAACCAGAATTACAAATGTTGAGTAGGTCGACAACGCACAATTTTTAAACTACGGAAACTTGGCGCCATGCGCTCCGATTGGCCGCGGGAACGCCCTGTTGCCGGTTGCTCTGGACAACGCATAACCGCAAATGCTTTGCCTGCCGGAGATCGCGATGTATCCAAGGTGGCCCGCACGCTCGGTGGTAGCGCGCCAGCTTTCGACTCTGGGGCGAATCCCCCGGGATCCCGACACATCCATTGTAGTTTCACGATAAGGCGTACCGGGAACAAACCCGTCAACAGCTGTCAGTTCGGGTACAGAAAGTAGCTAGGACATTGTTTACTTAAAGTAGGTGCTCGAACTGGTGACACTCTGGAGCGACACAGGCTTGGTAACGTCGAACGGTGTTTTGCCGAACTCTTTCAAAGATTCCTGGGAGTGCCCTGGCAGCATGTTGAAGGCGATCCATTGATTCCTCTTCGTTTCTAGGTGGTTTACGTCCTTGCATAATACGCACAGGAAAAAGTCCGGTGGCATGACGTCTGGTGATAGCGGGCGCTATGTCCTACAAGCACCTTTGCCAATTACCCGGCCGTCGAAGAGTTCATTTAAATATCCGCGCAGAGCACGACTGTTATGTGCGAGCACCCTATCATGCTGCAACCACATGGGTGGCCATATGACCAGGGGAACATCTTCCAGCAGACTGGGTAGAGTTTCTTGCAAAAACTGAAGGTAATTTGCCCCGACACGTCGAGAAGGTAGACGGACCGGCCCAATGAGATTGACACCCACAATGCCTGCCCAAATGTTGAGCGAAAATCGTTCCTGGTGTCCTTGGACGTACGTGACGTGAGGATTTCCCCTTGCCTAGTAATGAACGTTTCGAGTGTCGTAAAGGCCTTTCTGATGGAAGATGCACTCGTCGGTAAACAACACAATGGCGGGGAAGTCGGGATCTCGTGAAACACGTCGCAGAAACCACCGGCAAAACCCTAGCTTGTGTTCACAGTCCGCCACAGGATTTAGGTCTTGGACAGGGTGGAAACTAAATGGATGCTGGCCGTCATCCCTCAAAACCTCCCAGACTAACCGATGAGTGACTCCCATGTCGTGTCCAACCAATCGAGTACTTGCCGTAGGTGCTTCCTCGAAGCGCTCGAGAACAGTCTCTTTAAATGCAGCATCCCGTCGTGTTCGAGGTGTTCCAGCATCACCATGATATCCCGCTAAAAAGCTTGTTTCGTCAAGTCGCTGGTGATTTGCTGTAAACGTTTGCGGGTTTGGGTGGCGTCTTGCTGGGTGCCGTTCCTTAAACAACTGTCGAGCTTCATGCGCTTTACCATAGGCTATGCCATAAACAAAAACCATATCTCACTGTTCTTCAAACGAATACTGTGCCGTCATGCATATTATATGACTAAATCTCTGGTGACGTGTGTGTGCTCCGAAGCAAAGCTTACGTGTGAATGCCTCTGACGTGAGGTAGAGACAAACAGCAAGACCTATTCGACACGTGTGCGTGTCACGTCACGGCAGTCATGGGGTGAGGGACATTTGCATGTGTGAACCGACAACCATAGCGCTGCCCGTCAACCGACGAACAGCAATGGGTCAATCCCTCGGCCGACCGGAGCACATGGCGCCAAGTTTCCATAGTTTAAAAATGGTGCGTGCCGACCCACACAACATTAATAATTTTGGTTCCTACTGGCATCAGCTATCCAGGGTTAAAATTTCGTGACACAATTTTTCTCCACCCTGTATAAACAAGTATTGCATCTTTTTTTACTGTGCTACTTAAAAAGTGTAGGAATTATCTTATGCATACATATGTACTCATCTGTGATTTTTTATATTAATTCGCAAATTAAAATATGTTTAAAAAAGTAAACATGCATACAGCGCCTCCAAACCAACCGAACATACGATGACTCGTCCCAAATGGTGTTTATTTTGATCTGTACCGACGCTGCTGCACACGTTAAGTTTTTACCCATTTGCCACTAGTTATAAACATGCCACTACTTCAGTAGCTGCAGCCACTATTACCAAACTTCTTTGACATTCAATGTGGTTGCTGTTCTAAGAGTCATACTAATCCTATCGTTTGTTGCGTGACTTGTGGTTGCCAAATGCAAGATACTTGTGATTCTCTTACACATTACTCTGTAATGAAGTGGAACAGTTTTGTGCCTCAGTTCTACACTAAATTCATTAAATAACTGATTTTCTTCTTCCTTTTCGTTCTCCTACTGTCTTGTACTGCTAGTACCCGAGGCAAATAATCGGATTGTACGTGGTAATTTTATCGTTGTTACTAAGACAGTTCTCATTGCTTATTTAATGAATGTAAGCCGTTTCTAAAGTGTAGAAATTCCAAAAGCAAATGTGAAATGTGAAAGGGAGTTTCTTATGAAAGTCATGGCCAGTAACATTTTCCGTCAATTGCTGTCGCTATTGTGTTACCCACGTCGGAAATTAGAGACAAACCGACGGTGGCAACGAAACTGGTCGCGTGTTACGAGAAAACCTCCAAGTGCCGAAAGCTACATAGAGCCTGTGTAGCAATCATTTCCTGCGGCTTAAATGTGTTCACAGCACATTATGCAACACACGTCCACAAGTCTGTTTCATGTTCGTGATAAACAACAGGCAATGACACAGATTATGTGGTCTCCGCAAATATAGCGGTGTCTTGTCACGCCTGTACCGAAGTCGTCTGGAAAGAACCTAAAATGAGTGTGCACGAGATTGCACGCAGTGGGAGGTAAAAGAGGAAAACTAGAAAACGATAATACGAACGTTTGTGGGAAGATAGTTACTGGCACTGGATAACTGTAAAACTTCCATTTAAATTTTGTTATCGTATAACTCCAATTAGTGATACAAATATCGAAGTGATGTTACTTGATTAACGAAATTGAGCAACACTGTAAGACTGTCTGTTCATCATTTTTATGCGGTATAAGCAGGTGCGAGAGTAACTGTTTTCTCCACTAATTGTTAATTCTGTGTAAATAGTTCAACAGCTTTTTCAGAAACACTCGATGTAGTTATAGGGTCGCGATCACTCATTAAAAAGCAACAAAAAATAAAACAAAAATAAAGTCAATTTGCTGCGCCCTTACAAAAATATCGCTTAATAAATTAAAAACTCTCCATCGTTATTAACTTTCTTCCTCTGTCACAGGTCACGCAGTAGCAGCTCGACGTTCAGAAATCGATACCATGATCTCAATAAATTTTCACCATTTGAAAACACACAGTGTCTATTGTACGTCGTTTAGAACGACATTTTAATAAAATGAATGTACATTACTGCCACCGTGGAAGACATTATCTCGCCAAACCTTCCTACAACTGACCTGCTCCCTTGATTTCTCACTTCCTTCGATTTTACATTAATATATACGTATCTCGGGACACGATATTTAATAATAAGTATTTCATATAGAACTTTACATATATAGAAATATTATAAATTTTTGTATCACACGTGTCTACTTTAACAAAGGAAATAAAGATGCGACTTACGCTAACGAAAAATTCGCCACAGAATCCATTTTATGCGCATTTTTATGCTTTTTTATTGTATTAGTGAGAAGTAAATGGAGGAAGACCACGGAATTTGCCTTGACGAGTGAGAAAAATCACCTCGCTGGCATGTCAGACCAAGGGTCGACAGTCGAGGCCGGGGTCATTTCCTTAACTCGCTAGCCCGCGCGATAAGCGACACGGATAAGATAGCATTCAAGCTCATTTACAACCGAATAAGTGAATTTCAGTTCACCGAACATCAGACAAGGATAGAACACCCTCTGAACACGCGCTTCAGATTTCTGAAAAATTCCACGTTATAGCTGTGGGAGAGCGACAGACGCAAGATGGCGACATTGCAGTCGACACCGCGACGAAGGATATTCAGCGTGGTGTCCCTTTGGGAAGCTGTGTGCACGACGGTTGTGCTCTTCGTTCACTTACGACCGGAAACGCTCGAGGACAGATGCGTTGGAGGACACGTTTGTCATTGCTAAGTCGTACGTGAAACAAGTATCCACCACTGTTTCTGACTGACCATCAAACAGTCCAAGCAGTTACTGACACCCAAAACAAGGACTTAATGAAATTACATCGGAACGAGAGATGGTGGTGGTGGTGGTTAGTGTTTTTAACGTCCCGTCGACAACGAGGTCATTAGAGACGGAGCGCAAGCTCGGGTTAGGGAAGGATTGGCAAGGAAATCGGCCGTGCCCTTTCAAAGGAACCATCCCGGCATTTGCCTGAAACGATTTAGGGAAATCACGGAAAACCTGAATCAGGATGGCCGGAGACGTGATTGAACCGTCGTCCTCCCGAAGGCGAGTCCAGTGTGCTAACCACTGCGCCACCTCGCTCGGTGGAACGAGAGAAGAACTACCAAGAAGGCAATAGTGATTGTTCAGCAGTTCGCTAGAGATTATATTTATATGTTTCTGTTGATTTTTTCAAGTTTAAAAACAGACAATTTTATGAAACCGTTGGGGTTTTCTTGGGCGGCGCGTTCTAGGCTCCGGGTTTTTAAGAGAGGCCGCAGCACTGATCAGAAGCACAGGAAATGTCAGGGCCGGGGTGTTTGTAGAGCTAGGTTAGTTCCCCCCCCCCCCCCCCCCCCCTGAACCATGGACCTTGCCGTTGGTGGGGAGGCTTGTGTGCCTCGGTGATACAGATAGCCGTACCTTAGGTGCAACCACAAGGGACGGGTATCTGTTGAGAGGTCAGACAAACGTGTGGTTCCTGAAGAGGGGCAGCAGCCTTTTCAGTAGTCGCAGGGGCAACAGTCTGGATGATTGACTGATCTGGCCCTGTAACACTAACCAAAACGGTCTTGCTGTGATGGTACTGCGAACGGCTGAAAGCAAGGGGAAACTACGGCCGTAATTTTTCTCGAGGGCATGCAGCTTTACTCTATGGTTAAATGATGATGGCATCCTCTTGGGTAAAATATTCCTGAGATAAAGTAGTCCCCCATTCGGATCTCCGGGCGGGGACTACTCAAGAGGACGTCATTATCAGGAAAAAGAAAACTGGCGTTCTACGGATCGGAGCGTGGAATGTCAGATCCCTTAATCGGGCAGGTAGGTTAGAAATTTTAAAAAGGGAAATGGATAGGTTAAAGTTAGATATAGTGGGAATTAGCGAAGTTCGGTGGCAGGAGGAACAAGACTTTTGGTCAGGTGAATACGGGGTTATAAATACAAAATCAAATAGGGGTAATGCAGGAGTAGGTTTAATAATGAATAGGAAAATAGGAATGCGGGTAAGCTACTACAAACAGCATAGTGAACGCATTATTGTGGCCAAGACAGACACGAAGCCCACGCTTACTACAGTAGTACAAGTTTATATGCCAACTAGCTCTGCAGATGATGAAGAAATTGATGAAATGTATGATGAGATAAAAGAAATTATTCAGATAATGAAGGGAGACGAAAATTTAATAGTCATGGGTGACTGGAATTCGAGAGTAGGGAAAGGTAGAGAAGGAAACACAGTAGGTGAATATGGATTGGGGTTAAGAAATGAAAGAGGAAGCCGTCTGGTAGAGTTTTGCACAGAGCATAACTTACTCATAGCTAACACTTGGTTCAAGAATCATGAAAGAAGGTTGTATACATCGAAGAATCCTGGAGATAATAGTTGGTATCAGATAGATTATATAATGGTAAGACAGAGATTTAGGAACCAGGTTTTAAATTGTAAGACATTTCCAGGAGCAGATGTGGACTCTGACCACAATCTATTGGTTATGCACTGCAGACTAAAACTGAAGAAACTGCAAAAAGGTGGGAATTTAAGGAGATGGGACCTGGATAAACTGAAAGAACCAGAGGTTGTACAGAGTTTCAGGGAGAGCATAAGGGAACAATGGACAGGAATGGGGGAAAGAAGTACAGTAGAAGAAGAATGGGTAGCTCTGAGGGATGAAGTAGTGAATGCAGCAGAGGATCAAGTAGGTAAAAAGACGAGGACTAGTAGAAATCCTTGGGTAACAGAAGAAATATTGAATTTAATTGATGAAAGGAGAAAATATAAAAATGAAGTAAATGAAGCAGGCAAAACGGAATACAAACGTCTCAAAAATGAGATCGACAGAAAGTGCAAAATGGCTAAGCAGGGATGGCTAGAGGACAAATATAAGGATGTAGAGGTTTATCTCACTAGGGGTAACATAGATACTGCCTAGAGGAAAATTAAAGAGACCTTCAGGGAAAAGAGAACCATTTGTATGAATATCAAGAGCTCAGATGGAAACCCAGTTCTAAGCAAACAAGGGAAGGCAGAAAGGTGGAAGGAGTATATAGAGGGTCTATACAAGGGCGATGTACTTGAGGACAATATTATGGAAATGGAAGAGGATGTAGATGAAGATGAAATGGGAGATACGATACTGCGTGAAGAGTCTGACAGAGCACTTAAAGACCTGAGTCGAAACAAGGCCCCGGGAGTAGACAACATTCCATTAGAACTACTGACGGCCTTGGGAGAGCCAGTCCTGACAAACCTCTACCATCTGGTGAGCAAGATGTATGAGAGAGCCGAAATACCCTCAGACTTCAAGAAGAATATCATAATTCCAATCCCAAAGAAAGCAGGTGTTGACAGATGTGAAAATTACCGAACTATCAGTTTAATAAGTCACAGCTGCAAAATACTAACACGAATTCTTTACAGACGAATGGAAAAACTGGTAGAAGTCGACCTCGGGGAAGATCAGTTTGGATTCCGTAGAAATATTGGAACACGTCAGGCAATACTGACCTTACGACTTATCTTAGAAGAAAGATTAAGGAAGGACAAACCTACGTTTCTAGCATTTGTAGACTTAGAGAAAGCTTTTGACAATGTTGACTGAAATACTGTCTTTCAAATTATGAATGGGGCAGGGGTAAAATACAGGAGCGAAAGGCTATTTACAATTTGTACAGAAAGCAGATGGCAGTTATAAGAGTCGAGGGGCATGAAAGGGAAGCAGTGGTTGGGAAGGGAGTGAGACAGGGTTGTAGCCTGTCCCCGATGTTATTCAATTTGTATATTGAGCAAGCAGTAAAAGAAACAAAACAAAAATTCGGAGTAGTTATTAAAATCCATGGAGAAGAAATAAAAACTTTGAGGTTCGCTGATGACATTGTAATTCTGTCAGAGACAGCAAAGGACTTGGAAAGGCAGTTGAATGGAATGGACAGTGTTTTGAAAAGAGGATATAAGATGAACATCAACAAAAGCAAAACGAGGGTAATGGAATGTAGTCGAATTAAGTCGGGTGATGCTGAGGGAATTAGATTAGGAAATGAGACACTTAAAGTAGTAAATGAGTTTTGATATTTGGGGAGCAAAATAACTGATGATGGTCGAAGTAGAGGGGATATAAAATGTAGACTGGCAATGGCAAGGAAAGCGTTTCTGAAGAAGAGAAATATGTTAACATCGAGTATTGATTTAAGTGTCAGGAAGTAGTTTCTGAAAGTATTTGTATGGAGTGTAGCCATGTATGGAAGTGAAACATGGATGATAAATAGTTTGGACAAGAAGAGAATAGAAGCTATCGAAATGTGGTGCTACAGAAGAATGCTGAAGATTAGATGGGTAGATCACATAACTAATGATGAAGTTTTGAATAGAATTTGGGAGAAGAGGAGTTTGTGGCACAACTTGACAAAAAGAAGGGACCGGTTAGTAGGACATGTTCTGAGGCATCAAGGGATCACAAATTTAGCATTGGAGGGCAGCGTGGAGGGTAAAAATCGTAGAGGGAGACCAAGAGATGAATACGCTAATCAGATTCAGAAGGATGTAGGTTGCAGTAAGTACTGGGAGATGAAGAAGCTTACACAGGATAGGGTAGCGTGGAGAGCTGCATCAAACCAGTCTCAGGACTGAAGACCACAAAAACAACAACAGGTTAGTTGCAGCCAGTCCCTAGCGAGTAGCAGAAGAGTTGAAGTGTTCCCAGTTGGGACTGTTTGGGAGGAGGTTTCCAATTCAGGCTCTCGCCGGATAAGGAAGGAACCCTTCCGAGCCTTGTTGGGAACTGCTCGAATGGAAACTATATTTAAGTGGTGGTAAAAACTCCTGATCCTTTTATGTAATAAAATGAAACACCTACAGTCGTCCTTATGATGTCATTTATTGTATGGCAACCAGTTTCGGTGATTCAGTGCACCCTCTGGAGGCCTTAGCAGATGTTGTTGAGAGAGGGGGAAGGGGACGCCATCCATATACGTGATGCATCAATGGCCAACATCTATAACTGGTTTTCGCAGACTACCTGTAACCGCGACGTTGTTTCTTCAATCATCAACGTCGCGGTTACAAGTAGTCTGCGAAAACCAGTTATAGATGTTGGCCATTGATGTATCGTGTATGCGGATGGTGTTAACCCTCTAAGCATCTGTTAAGGCCTGAAGATGGTCCACTGAAGCAGCGAAACTGGTTGCCATACAATAAATGACATCATAAGGACGGCTGTAGGTGTTTCATTTTATTGCACAAGTGAACGGCCGAAGTCCCCCAGTCCTCCAATCACAAGGACGGAAATACAAAAACCTGATCCGTTTTTGCCGTGTCACATTCCTTTTCAAAATTCTTCAGTGTTCGACGTTTCGATCCCCCTGATGGGATCTTCTTCACGGTTCCACTGGTGTCCCTGGACGGCTGAACGTCGTCGAAAGACAGTGTGGCGTTGACTCATAAAAGGCTATTTTCCCGCACTTTTCTGGCGAGGAGGAGTTACTGTGTAAAAATCTTCAGGCTGCCATTACTGAGCCGTCGTCATGAGCACATCCTGAAAGCAGACGTTGAAAGGGGGAGAGGGGAGAATCCAAAATATCATTGTTGTTAAGCGGTCTCGGATGTTTCCTGGTAGCTGTTTATGTCCCACGCTCGCCGTGTCTGCGTGTTTACTTCCTTGATAATGGATAGGCACGAAGACGGAAGCCTATAGCCGTAATCTCTATTTCAATAGGACTCATTCTTCGATATTTCGTATATTTCAACCGTTTCACCCACTATCAAAGAATGAGTGCTATTTCAATAGATATGACGGTTATAGGTTTCCGTCTTCGTGGTTCAAATGGCTCTGAGCACTATGGGACTTAACATCTGAGGTCATCAGTCCCCTAGAACTTAGAACTACTAAAACCTAACTAACCTTAGGACATCACACACATCCATGCCCGAGGCAGGATTCGAACCTGCGACCGTAGCGGTCGCGCGGTTCCAGACTGAAGCGCCTAGAACCGCTCGGCCACACTGGCCGGTCCGTCTTTGTGGCTACCCTCTATCAAGGAAGTTAACACCCAGACACGGTGGGCGAGGAACGTAATCGCCTACACTATGTGATCAAAGGTATCCGGACACCAGGCTGAAAATGACTTACAAGTTCGTGGTGCTCTCCATTGGAAATGCTGGAATTCGATATGGTGTTGGCTCACCCTTAGCTTTGATGACAGCTTCCACTCCCACAGGCATACGTTCAATCGGGTGCTGAAAGGTTTCTTGGGGAATGGCAGCCCATTCTTCATGTAGTGCTGCACTGAGGAGAGGTATTGATGTCGGTCGGTGAGACCTGGCACGAAGTCTGCATTCCAAAACATCCCAAAGGTGTTCTATAGGATTCAGGTCAGCACTCTGTGCAGGCCAGTCCATTACAGGGATGTTATTCTTTTTTTGTAAACACTCCGCCAAAGGCCATGCGTTATGAACAGGTGCTCGATCGTGTTGAAAGATGCAATCGCCATCCCCGAATTGCTCTTCAACAGGGGGAAGCAAGAAGGTGCTTAAAACATCAATGTAGGCCTGTGCTATGATAGTGCCACACAAAACAACAAGGTGTGCAAGCTCCCTCCATGAATAACACGACCACACCATAACACCACCGCCTCCGAATATTACTGTTGGCACTACACACGCTGGCAGACGACGTTCACCGGGCATTCGCCATACCCACACCCTGCCATCGGATCCGCACATTGTGTATCGTGATTCGTTACACCACACAACGTTTTTCCGCTGTTCAATCGTCCAATGTTTACGCTCCATTCACCAAATGGGGCGTCGTTTGGCATTTACCGGTGTGATGTGGGGCCATCAAACCCAAGTTCATCAAACCCAAGGTCATCAAACCATAAAACCCCAGATTTCTCACCTCCTGCCTAACTGTCATAGTACTTGCAGTGGATCCTGATGCAGTATGGAATTCCTGTGTGATGGTCTGGATAGACGTCTGCCTATGACACATTACCACCCTCTTCAACTGTCGGAGGTCTCTGTCAGTCAACAGACGAGGTCGGCCTGTACGCTTTTGTGCTGTACGTGTCGCTTCACGTTTCCACGTCACTATCACATCGGAAACAGTGGACCTAGAGATGTTTAGGAGTGTGGAAATCTCGCGTACATACGTATGACACAAGTGACACCCAATCACCTGATCACGTTCGAAGTCCGTGAGTTCCGTGGAGCGCCCCATTCTGCTCTCACACGATGTCTAATGACTACTGAGGTCGGTGATACGGAGTACCTGGCAGAAGGTGGCAGCAAAGTTCACCTAATATGAAAAACGTATGGTTTTGGAGGTGTCCGGATACTTTTGATCACAGAGTGTACATATTAGGAGACATCCGCGGCAGCACAACAATAATATTTTGGATTTAGCCCTCTTTCAATATTTGCTTTCAGTATCTATCCAAAGATTACGGTCCGCCACTACAGCCTGAAGGTTTTTACTCGGTAATTCCTCTTCTCTACAAAAGCGCAGAAAAATTGGTTTTGATAAGTGAACGCGTCACTGTCTTTCGACAGTTTTCAAGCATCCAGGGACGCCTTTGGAATCCTGAAGAATATCCCAGTTGAGGGACTGAAACAATGAGCATTTTATGATTTTTTACGTATGTCATTCATTACTGACCACAGACAATGGCTGTAACAGTAATTTGTAGTTACTTCCGAAAGGAGGGTTTTCTCATTCGGTCGACAATGTCCCCAGGAGCACACAAAGTCGAACACTGCTGTGGAAGAATCATAATCAAAATAATACATATTTTGCTAGAGTTAATACTTATAATTAGGAATTTAAAATTAGTTTTTATTATTACAAGTTATTGTTAAGTAATCATATTCGGTAGGTAAAGAACGTCAAATGTAACATCATTATGCATGAAGCTTTGCAAAGATTTTGTCTTGGAAAGCTTACGGTATATCTGGGACACATTTTGGCAACTTTATTTTACAAAGCACGCGTCTACTTCTGACTTGACCAATGAAAATAATACGTTGCCCATGTCGGGTGGCAGTAGGTTCGTTATCAACCCTCTGGGCGTATATGGATTAAACTATCTATATTACAAACAGACTCAGCCGGTTCATGGACCAGCCGCTGTGGTCGAACGGTTCTAGGCGCTTCAGTCTGGAACTACGCGGCTGCTACGGTCGCAGGTTCGAATCCTGCCTCGGGCATGGATGTGTGTGATGCCCTTAGGTTAGCTAGGTTTAAGTAGTTCTAAGTCTAGGGGACTGATGACCTCAGATGTTAAGTCCCATAGTGCTTAGAGCCATTTGAACCATTTTTGAACCGGTTAATGGTTTATGGTTCACATTTACAGTTGAGCGTTGGCTATGTAACGGCCTCCACGGCAACAAAATTCTATTTTCAATATTCCATATAACTACTGACCTAATTAAAAAAAATTAAGTGCTATCGTAATCTACTCATTAAGAGGTATAACGTATTCAACACCCCTCACACGGTTCTAGGCGCTCAGTCCGGAACCGCGCGACTGCTACAGTCGCAGGTTCGAATCCTGCCTCGGGCTTGGAAGTGTGTGATGTCCTTAGGTTAGTTAGGTTTAAGTAGTTCTAAGTTCTAGGGGACTGATGACCACAGATGTTAAGTCCCATAGTGCTCAGAGCCATTTGAACCATTTTTTGAACACCCCTCACAAAATGATGAAAGGAAAAAAAGTTAATACCTTACTACAAAATGGTTCAAATGGCTCTGAGCACTGTGGGACTTAACTTCTGAGGTCATCAGTCCCCTAGAACTTAGAACTACTTAAACCTAACTAACCTAAGGACATCACACACATCCATGCCCGAGGCAGGATTCGAACCTGCGACCGTAGCAGTCGCGCGGTTCCGGACTGCGCGCCTAGAACCGCTAGACCACCGCGGCCGGCACCTTACTACATTTTCGCTGTCCAAGCGATAACATTTCAGCATCAGACTTGACGTTTTATTACTTCTTTACTACAGGCTCTATTCGCAACACAGTTTGCAGATAGTATCCTCGTAAGTCACTTAATGTATCTGCATAATTATATCATTGTGCGACTCACAGTTCAGGAGATATGACGCCAAAAATATTTACATGTGCGAAATGTTAATTTCTGCCTAAAAAGGCGCACAGTAAACTTCATCATCAGGCATGACGTTTCAGTTTAATAGTTGTTTACTACTCTTTCTATACACAACACATTTTACAGGCAATATGTGCACGTATCCCAGAATGTACCGACAAAATTACATCACTGCATGACACATAGTTCAGGAAATATGACATCATAAACATTGAGATGCATGAATAACTAGCTTTTGCTTAAAAATGGAGCGCAAATTACCCAGACTATATGCATCCAGTCGTTCGTAATGCTACTTTAAGCATAATTTCCAATCTTGTCTAAACTTTTTCTCGCTTCCACCTTAGACTTAAGAACACGTAACTCATTTGCAAAGTAATCAGGCTTTTGAAGTTGTTTTACTCATGGGAGTTCAATTCTTCAAAGGATCGGAGGTTTGAAGGTATAAAAATAATCGCAGGAAAAGTAGAAAAAAATGTTCAAATGTGTGTGAAATCTTGTGGGACTTAACTGCTAAGGTCATCAGTCCCTAAGCTTACACACTACTTAACCTAAATTATCCCAAGGACAAACACACACACCCACGTCCGAGGGAGGGCTCGAACCTCCGCTGGGACCAGCCGCTCAGTCTATGACTGCAGCGCCTCAGACCGCTCGGCTAATCCCGCGCGGCGGAAAAGTAGACGCCTGCCAGATTCAGTGAAACAATGTTCAGGAAGTGTAGTCCACCCACTACATAGTTTGCGGCGCTACCACCCGTGTCGGTAATAATGAATTATACTGTCGCCTGTAATATGGCTGATCCGGAGTGCAACCGAACAATTATCTATGGCTATACGTTGTCGAGATTACAACCAACACTTTCAGTTCAGCTAACAAATCAACTACCGCGCAACTGCTACGGTCGCAGGTTCGAATCCTGCCTCGGGCATGGATGTGTGTGATGTCCTTAGGTTAGTTAGGTTTAAGTAGTTCTAAGTTCTAGGGGACTGATGACCACAGATGTTAAGTCCCATAGTGCTCAGAGCCATTTGAACCATTTTTTTTAACAAATCAACTATACTCAATCTTCTGCAGGCAAATAAATAACAGTGAAGTGGCAACCTTGTAACATGACAAGTCATATCGTCGTATTATATGTGTTGGTCGAGCGCCGCGTTTGGGTCGCGCGTACACGGCTAGCGTGGGAAGGCAGCTGTGCGGGGATTGCGTTGCCGGCCGCTCAGCTCTTTGCTTCCGGTCAAGATTAGATTAGATTAGATGTACTGTCCGTTCCAGTTCATACATAGTGAGAAGATCCTCTGGGATGTGAAACATTTCAGAAAAGAAGAATACACCATAAATATTTACAGAACAAGAACGGATAACGCTAATGGACCTTCCACAGATCCCAAATGAAACTGCCCTTGTGGGTGTGGAATCGGTCAAAAAAATCGTAAGCCTATTTACATTTAAAAGGATATAAAACTTGTCACCAAGTACTTAGGTGCATATGATAATTCTTAGGCTATTGTAGCCACTAATGATCAATTAAAAAAAATAAAATAATAAACATTTTACAGCACTTATTTGCAGTGTCGCATTACTGCACAAAATTTGTACAGAAATCAGATTGTACACAACATTCACATTATTTGATATTATTAATATCATACGCACATCGATCGGTTTTGCTAAGAAATTCATCGAAGAAGTAGAAGGAGTTGGCTGCCAACAAATCCTTTACACTCTTCTCAAAATGAATTTTATTATTAGTTTAAATTTTTATGGGCTGCTGGTATGTTATTAAAAATGTGCATTGCTGAATAGTCGACACCTTTCTCAACGAAAGTAAGTGACTTTAAACCATTGTCAAAGTTATTCTTGTTTCCTGTGTTGATTGCATGAACTGAGGTGTTGGTTTCAAAACACATGTATTTTTAATGACAAACTTCATTAAGGAATAAATATGTTGGGAAGCAGTAGTCAGTATCCCCAGATCCTTAAAACAGTCCTCTGCACGACGATCTTGAGTTCGCACTGCAAACAATTTGTACTGCACGTTTCTGAGCTAAGAAAACTTTAGCTTGGCTTGATGAGTTACCCTAGAAAATAATCCCATATGACATTATGGAATGAAAGTAAGCATAGTACGCTAGCTTTTTTATTTCTGTATCACCTACGTCTGACAACCTTCGCATAGCAAATAGAGATTTGTTTAGGTGCTTCAGCAGTTCTGTGGTATACTTCTCCCATTTAAATTTATTATAAAGCTGTAATTCCAAGAATTTAACAATGCCAACTTCTTGTCTTTGGTAGTCTTCATATTTTATGAAGATATGGCACAAAAACTTTCGCAATTTTTTAATTGCATATACTATGTTCTTTCGAGGTTTACTGACAGAGAATTAACTTCCATGGAAACTTCGTTGACCCGACTTTCTAAGAATATACTTGATTTACTACACTGAAGCGCCAAAGAAACTAGTATAGGCATGCGTATTCAAATACAGAGATTTGTAAACAGGCAGAACACGCCGCTGCGATCGGCAACGCCTGTATAAGACAACAAGTGTCTTTCGCAGTTGATAGATCGGTTACTGCTGCTACAATGGCAGGTTATCAAGATTTAAGTGAGTCTGAACGTGGTGTTATAGTCGGCGCACTAGTGATGGGACACAGCATCTCCGAGGTAGCGATGAAGTGGGGATTTTCCCGTAAGACCTTTTCATGAGTGTACCGTGAATATCAGGAATCCGGTAAAACATCAAATCTCCGATATCGCTGCTGCTGAAAAATAATACTGCAAGAACGGGACCAACGACGACTGAAGAGAATATTTTAAAGAGACATAAGTGCAACACTACTGCAGACTGCTGCAGATTTCAAAGCTGAGGTATCAACAAGTGTCAGCGTGAGAACCATTCAACGAAACATCATCAATATAGGCTTTCGGGGCCGAAGGCGCATCGTGTACCCTTGATGACTGCACGACACAAAGCTTTACGCCTCGCCTTGGCCCGTCAACACCGACATTGGACTGTTGAGGACTGGAAACATGTTGCCTGATCGAACGAGTCTCGTTTAAAATTGTTTCGAGCGGTTGGACGTGTACTGGCATGGAGAAAACATCATGAATCCTTGGGCCCTGCATGTCAGCAGGGGATTGTTGAAGCTGGTGGAGGCTCTGTAATGGTGTGGGGCACGTACATCAGGAGTGATATGAGACCCCTGATACGTCTAAATACGACTCTGAAAGGTGACACGTACATAACCATCCTGTCTGATCACCTGCATCCATTCATGTCATTTGTGCATTTTGACGGACTTGGGCAATTCCAACAGGACAATGCGACACCCCACACGTCCAGTATTGCCACAGAGTGGCTCTAGGAACACTCTTCTGAGTTTAAACACTTCCGCTGGCCACCAAACTCCCAAGACATGAGCACTATTTAGCATATCTGGGATGCCTTGCATCGTGGTGGTCAGGAGAGATCTCCACCCCTTTTACTCTTACTGATTTATGGACAGCCCTGCAGGATTCACGGTGCCAGTTCCCTCCAGCACTACTTCAGACAGTCGAGTCCATGCCTCGTCGCGTTGCGGCACTTCTGCGAGCTCGCGGAGGCCCTACTCGATTTTAGGCAGGTGTACCAGTTTCTTTGGCTCTTCATTGTATTTATTGCAATGTTTGTATCATCTGCAAACAAAACAAACTTGGCATCTGGTAATGCTACCGATGAATGGCCATTGACATACACAAGAAAAAGTAAGGGTTGTAAGGTGGAAACTTGGAGGACGCCACATGTTATTGATTCCCAGTCGGATGATGCCTGATAGCCTAATACACGTCTCTTTCCTATTGACAATCTTTGTCTTCTGCCATAGATATAGAGGAGGACGCCACATGTTATTGATTCCCAGTCGGATGATGCCTGATAGCCTAATACACGTCTCTTTCCTATTGACAATCTTTGTCTTCTGCCATAGATATAGAATTTGAATTAATTTGTAGCTTTTATTGTTACACCGTAATATCCTAATTTACTTAAAAGGATATTGTGATTTATTCAGTCAATTGCTTTTGACAGATCACAAAATATACCAGTAGCCTGTAATTTATTGTCCAATGAGTTAAGTACATTCTCACTGAATGTGTAGCTAGCCTTCTGAATGTCCGTAGCTCGTGGTCTAGTGGCTAGCGTTGCTGTCTCTGTATCACGGGGTCCCACGTTCGATTCCCGGCCTGGTTGGGGATTTTCTCTGCCCGGGGACTGGGTGTTTGTGTTGTCTTCATCATTTCATCATCATCATTCCTGACAGTGGCTAGATTGGACTGTGTAAGAAATTAGATTGTTTAGAATCTATGCCTCCCTGGTGTGTGAATATCTTTTGTGTTGCTATGGTCAACTACAGACGCTATGATTTATTTTATACCGTGTATTGAGCTTTATGTGTGTAATTCATGTAGCTTGTTTAATGTATTAATAAATTGCTCCAGTCAGAAACTGCCCGCAAATTACTATGCTAACAGGTTATGGGCCCAGAATTATAAATCGGCGTAATATTGTAAAAAAATTACGAGGTCACCGGCTCGGGAAAATTAGCAACAGCGCGCCGTAATTTGGAACGACGTAATCGCTAAAATCATGGTGCCAGTAAATACCAATTCGTTGCCTACGATCGAAAAACTGATGGGAAGAGAAAACTACAGTGCCGGCAGTTCGCTATGCGAACATATTTAAATACGAACAATTGTGGGGGTGCGTCAGTGGCGAAGTACAAGATGCAACTAAAGTTTGTACAGCAAGAGCCAAAATTATACCCTACGTCCACCAGTTGGTATATGTTCACTTGCAAGATACATCTACAGCAAAAGAAGCGTGGTATAAGCTAAAGCAAGTCTACGAAGATTCTGGTCTCTTCAGAAGGATAGGGTTATTAAAAGCGTTACTGTCAACTAGACTGGAGAATTGTTCGTCAGTAGAAGTTAAAGAAGAATGGATTGGGTGTATTCTGTTTGCAGGATTACCAGGCGAATGTAAGCCTATGGTTATGAGCTTAGAAAATTCAAACGTGCCGATCACAGGAGACTCCATAAAAATAAATTACTGCAAGAAATAAACGATGAAGCTTGTAATAAACAAGCGATTAGCGATGCTGCTCTGCGAGTCAACTAGAAAAAGAGCGATGTAATATTCAAAAAGGGTCCCAGGTGCTATAACTGCAACAAGTACGGGCATCTGGCTAAAAACTGTCGCTGCAAGAAGAAAAACGACGAAAAAACTTCGGGCAAGACAGCCAACTACCATACGTTTCTCACAGCAGCAGCTGCAGGTAAAGATACATGGACAAAATGGTACGTAGACTCATGCTCAAATAACGTTCCTTTGATTTACAGATGGGTAATAGTTCACATTTTTATAGCTGCTCATTGCCTTTCGTGTTTGGTGTGCTCTTTTTGCAACGTTATACCACTTGTGTGCAAATCGATTGTTATTAACTATCTTGCTCCAATTTCTTTTAAAGGTGTCACAATCAAATTCCTTGGGGAGGAGGTTATTGATGAACAAAGCGTTGGATATCGAAGAGTTAATTAGCATTAATTTTGCTGAGGTGGTCTCATGCGTCTCATGAAAGGCGGAATTGAAAGTAAAATTAAGCCAACTGATAGATTTATCTCAGTTATTCTTGACTGGCTATGATAAATAATAAGCGCTGATTTAAGGTCAGTTTAACATGTCCAGAAAATGACGTTGCGGATAGTATGGAATGGTGGTGATACGCGATGTGACACTATCAAAACATAATTTCCTAAATTCTCGAAAACTGAAGGCAGACGCATCATCACTGACTAATATCTTGGAGGAGGGGGGGGGGGCGGACAAAGTAAGACAATATTTTATCAAGACGCTGAACTATCAAGCCTGTAGTCATACCTCTACTTTGGACAAGCCACACCACTGGGTAAGAGTATCCATTACAACAAAAATATACTCACTGCCAATCTTAGTACATGGAAGCACCCCTAAGTAATCCCAAAACAACCGGCTTCTCTTCCCGATTACAGTGCAACGAACCATGGCGAGAAGTGGAATTGGACTTAGCAGACTGACATCCCTGGGCTAACTGTGTGATGTCTGAATTAAAGGATGGCTAAGTAATGTGCTCTTTAATCTTCATTGCGGTCTTGAAAGCACCCCCCCCCCCCCACAATGAGTAGTTAAAGAACATAAATACAGCTAGGAATAACTCTTTGGGGAAAAAATCTTTAATTCCCCATTGTAGCTGGTACAATGACGTAGGAGACCTTTGGTAAGATGGTACACAGCTACCTGCTTTCCAGTAAGGAACTGATCGCTAATACACCTGAGCACTTGATCCTTATGCTGGTATTTCCTCAAATTCCCCAAAAATAATGGAATCTCGGTTAATATGGCTGCACTACATTGAAGATTATCACCTGACTGCATTACCTCAGCGGACCCCTGATCCCCACTAAACATACAACTCAACACATCAGCGCCGCGCGGGGTAGCCCCCCCACCCGTCAGATGTTCGAGTCCTCCCTCGGGATGGTTGTGTGTGTTGTTCCTAGCGTAAGTTAGTTTAAGTTAGATTACGTAGTGTGTAAGTCTAGGGACCGATTACCTCAGCAGGTTGGTTCCATAGGAACTTACCACAGAATTACATCAGCTAGCTGGTTGTCAGAACCCTTCAAGTGTTTTATGGCAAATCAGAAAGCTGAAATTCAAAATCCGCTACATGCTATCCTGCCAGTCTTGCGGGGCCTAGCCAGTACCCAACTTGGCACATGATAGTGTGTTTCTAATAAGAAATGTCTATACTCCAAATAGAACTGCCGCCGACAGAGACCTTGAGCATACACGATCAGCTAACGATCTCCATCAGATTCTTGTAACAGGATGGCAGAGACTTCAGAAATGGAGGCATCGGTCTGGAGAACAAATTGACGCTGAAAATCTGGAATGCCTAGCATTGGGGCATTACTGAGAGCCTGCTTCAATGCACCAATATCTGATTGGTTTAAGAGGACGACTAGAATGAACATCCCGAAAAAGTTGTGGAAATTTATAAATGGCTTTGGTGCACTCGTTATCGATTTTAACGCTGTTGGCTGAAGCTAAATGACCCAGAAAAGACATCTTGTCAGGGCTAAATTAACCTTAGTAGGCTTCATTGTTATTCCTGGTGCCCAAAAATGGGACACCTGCCTAAGATCTCAAAGATGTGCACCAAAGGTCTTGCTGTAAAGAATCACATCATCAATGTTGTTGTCTTCAGTCCTGAGACTGGTTTGATGCAGCTCTCCATGCTACTCTATCCTGTGCAAGCTTCTTCATCTCCCAGTACTTACTGCAACCTACATCCTTCTGAATCTGCTTTGTGTATTCATCTCTTGGTCTCCCTCTGCGATTTTTACCCTCCACGCTGCCCTCCAACGCTAAATTTGTGATCCCTTGATGCCTCAGAACATGTCCTACCAACCGGTCCCTTCTTTTTGTCAAGTTGTGCCACAAACTCCTCTTCTCCCCAATTCTATTCAATACCTCCTCATTAGTTATGTGATCTACCCATCTAATCTTCAGCATTCTTCTGTAGCACCACATTTTGAAAGCTTCTATTCTCTTCTTGTCCAAACTATTTATCGTCCATGTTTCACTTCCATACATGGCTACACTCCATACAAATACTTTCAGTAACGACTTCCTGACACTTAAATCTATACTCGATGTTAGCAAATTTCTCTTCTTCATCTAAGTAATTATGTATACAATGAAGCTTCAGTTTTCCATTGATGGAATCTAGCAGACATGATAGGGCTGCTGCACATGTTGTCAATCTGAAGGGAACTCTGTTCAATTCAAACATGTTCCAATATGCGCAGAAAACAGCCAGATGTTTAGGTTCTTCAGCAAGAGGTCTCTGGTGGTAGGCTTGATTCAGGTCCAAAACCGCTAAATACCGTGCTCAAACAAACCAAAAAAAGCATGTGTGAAGGTCAGGCAGGGGCGCCATTGCCTTTGGGAACCATAAACAATGACGAGTAATACGGAGAGGTAAGTACGCCTAACGACAACCTCCGGGATCAATTTATCAATAAATTGCCTTACCTAATGCATTTTTGGGGGTAAATCCTTAAAGACAGTGACGCACGAGAACGTGGTGCATGAGTTGGACCTGACACTACTTTGTTGGTTACAGCCAAGTGTTTGGTCAAAACATCCAGAAATTCAGTTAAGAAACTTGCTAACTGTTGAGCATTATCTTCCCCCAAATATCGGACAACAAACTGGACATCATTCGAGTGAATACTAGCAACTGAGAGAAGTTGACCTTGACTAGATAACTGATAGTCATTATCTGCATGAAATTTGAAAGCAAATTTAATTTCGAACTTTTCTAAGACACAATCCACTTTGCCTATGAAATTGCACCATAACAGTAGTAAGTCAGCAGACAAAAATTTGCCGACAAACATTTTAATAGGCCGTGAGAATTGCTGAATTTTAAATTAACTCGTGTCCCCCTCAACAAAGGAAACGACTGGCCGTTAGCAATCCGAACCCGTTTATCCAGTGGTGTTAAAGTGATAAATTTACAAATATTACCGTCCTTGAGATATGCATAATTTAGTAAGGAAATAGTGCTGGCAGCATCCAACGGTCTACATGCCAGTTTCTGGTTAAGGGAAGCACAGATAAAAGGCAGGGAGAACTGAATGATTCCACTTAACTGCACTCCTTGGGTGGCCATCCTGTTCGCCTTCGTCAATATGCTTCCGGAAACTTCATCTGCGATTACCTGTTTCGCACCTAATCTGACAATCCCAAGCGCAGTGTCCCGATTTATTCCACATAAAATAGTTTCCATGATCTAGACCATGTTGGCTACTCTCGTGATATTGAGGGGAAGAGATTCCAAGGTAGTTACTCTTTTGGTCAGTGATCTTCCTTTTCTGATCAGCAAAACTAATGCTTTCTACTTTCCGTGCAACTTGATCGAAGTCAAGGAAATTGCCGCGTTTTTTAGCAAAAACCACTGCATCCTTTCAAGCATATTACCAATGACCTGGTTTTCTCTGACGAAGATGACGATGATGATGTTTAGTTTGTGGGGCGCTCAGCTGCGCGGTCATCAGCGCCTGTACAAAGTCCCAACTTTTTCGTAATCCAATTTTTTGTTTCACAGTCCAATCTAGCCACTGCCACGAACGATGAGGATGAAATGATGAAGACAACACAAACACCCAGTTCCCAGGCAGCAGCAGACGTTTTTTTTTTCTGACCTCAACACATAAAGCTAATTGAGCCCATCAAATATTCTCAATATAATTCACAAATTTTTTGTTAATATTGTACCCAAAAATAATGTTTGTTAATTAATTCATTTTTCAGCCTATCTGATGAACCTTGATGAACAATCCTACCATGCGACAACCCGACGTATCTCTTCTCGAATAACTCGGTAAATAATTCTACCGACCATTAGTTAAAGGATGTGTGATCTGAAAAATTACAAGATCGGGAATTCGCGGAGCGTTAGCCTTCTGTTGTAATCTAATTGACAAATACAAAATTTCAACAATTTGATCACAAGTCTCCGTTGATAATTTAGTAATCCTTTGTATAATGGCCATAACAGGGATAGGTAAACGATCAAAATGCTCCCATATTTCCATCCTACCATCATTCTGCTAAATACACTTAGAGTCGCGATCATCCTCTACCCTTATCTGATCGTCAGGTATTCCTTTCAACTGCAATAGATTAGTGCGATGTTGGAGTTTCCTAAACTCCTGCTGCAACCTTCAATTTCAATGCCGTGCTTTGCATCAGTATTCAGTTCATGTAAATCCTGTACCTGATAACTAAGTGATCGAGATAGCCTCGCACTCAAAATAACTGGGATCCTAAGGCGGATCGATTCTGTGTTGCTCACTGGCCAGAGACTCGAGACAAACAACGATGGCTTGACATACCTCACCGAGGATAGCGGGGCTCAGCTGCAGCGGGCAGTCCAACGTGCCACGGAGATGCAGCGCCAACTCACGAACTCTGCCATCAAACACATCGTTCCGCATTTGCAATTCATATCCTAACTTGTCTTCCTTCAGACGCCCAATCCCAACCAAACGTCTTATGATCATGATAGAGAACAGGATTAATTGGGAAAAAAGACAACTGAACAGTACGCAGCATGCAAAAAAAAAGGATTTTATGGTATGACGACTCACCACCACAATACACTCTGCTGCCACTGAAAATGATAACAAGAGGGGAGCTGGGAGTAGTGAGGTGCCAGATCCAAAAAACATAACATCTCACCGAGAAAAGATATACATTAGAACTACAACTATCCGATCTCTAACTATCCGGATCACTAGTTATCCGGATCGCGTTGAGGAAAAACTAAATTTGTAATGCGTGACCGAAATGACTGGTTTTGTTCGATAGTTGTTACAATATACAGTACACTGTACGTTTCTTTATCATTCTAAACTCAATCCACAGCGAATGTATTAAAAAGCAAAATCTTCCAGTGAACGATGAATACATCGCAAATCGTTGTACACGCCATACACGCATTGTTGTGTTTATGGTGCCCGTCATTCAGTGCAGCCTACATCTGTCTGTCTTGTGATCTTAACCTGTTCACTGATCTGACTTCTGTGCCTTTTGTTTTGTTTTGTGCGTGTGTTTTAATTTATTGTGCCGCCTATGTCTTCTAGAAGGAAAAGTGTTATCTCATCGTTGGCAGACAAAAGTTCTTGAACCGTTATTAGACAAAGGCGTGAGTGGTAAGCAGTTAGTCGAGATGTTTAGCGTGGGAACATCAAGAATTTCAGACTTAAAAAAAAAACAAGACCACATTTTTAAACTTCGAATCTGTCCTTGAGAATGTAGATGGGAGTTCGTAGAGAAAAGCAATGAAAACAGCAAAAAAACAAAGACATTCAAGAGGCTGTATTTAAGTGGTTTTTGCAGCAGCAAGCAAAAGGAAACCCTCTTTCAGGGCGGATGGTTTGCGAAGAAGCAAAACTTTCAGTCGGGAAAATCGACAAACGAGCTACAGTATGGCTGGCTACGGAATTTTAAGGCAAGGCGTAGCAGTTGTGAGTTGGATTTGAGTGGTGAAAAACTATCAGCAGATTCAAAAGCAGCAGAAAATTTTATTGAAACAGTCAAAAGTGAATCAGATCTTAATAACATTGAATTTTTATACAACGTAGATGAGAAAAACCATATTTGCAAAGTCTGGCCTGAAACAGCTTTAGCTTGTCAAATGGAAATTAATGCACCTGCTTGTAAAGTTAGTAAAGACATTGTTAACCATGCTGAAAGGTGTTAACTCTATGGGAAACCACAAAATACCCCATCGTTTGTAAGAATCAACCAAAGGCCTAGATGACCGCTACTTTGTTTTGCGAATGCTGCGATTGTTTTCATATCTGAAGTAAAAAACACCAAAAGGCGATAGGGAAAACAATGACGTTAATTTTGGACAATACAGCAACCCACCCTGCAGAAAGTTTTCCTGTCAGATAAGATGTACATTTCAAAACACTCTTCCTGCCGCCAAACGTAACGAGTTAACTGCAGCCAGTGGACCATTCAGTTAACGAAACCATGAAGCCGCATTACAGAAGACAACTGTTGAGGAACCTTTTGATAGAAGATGGAAATGGAGAAGGCGTTGTGGGTCTTCACCAAATATTGAATTAGAAAGACTACTCTTATCTGGTGGTGGAATCATGGAATGCCGTGAAGACAACTGCAATAAAAACACTTTGGAATAAATTGAAAACCATTTCACCGAAGATAAGGTACAGAAGGACGAAGATCGAAAGAAGAAGCTTAAATAGAAGAGGTAGAAAGAGAACCGGCACTGGACGAAATACCACTTAGGAAATAAAAAAGATTGTTTTGAACATTCCTGGACGTTCCGATCGCAGCGCAGAGAATATAGGCTAGTGGCTTGCCTGTGGATCTTCGGGTCCTGGATTCCAAATTCTCAATGACGATGAAATCGTTCGAAGTGTGAGAGAAGAAACTCCTGATGGCCAGGAGGATAGTGTTGTCACTGAACCAGACGCGGAACTGCCAGCCGGTGAGCCGTTGGCGTGTCTCGACACGGTGCTAACATTGATGGAGTGGCAGCCAAGGGTGACATATGATGAAAGGGTACAGTACCGCCCAACATTGAGAATAGGTACGAAATTCTTGTCAGAACAACACATTTTTGTGTAAAAGTAACTCAATAATTTCAATTAATACAGCGAAGCCGGATACCAGTGTGGGAAAGAATGACAAGTTATTTATTTAATTGATCACATGTGCACTTCCTCAAAATAAATCCCTACATCCAGTTTGGTGAGATCTGTGTGGTGTAAATGAATGAATGTATGGTCGTCTGCTAACCACAGATAGTGAATCGGAATGAGCATCTTTGAGTCGATCCTTTGGTGAGACCAAAGAGATGGAAGTTACCAGAGCTTTTGAGCGTCTGAAATGCGGCCGACCAATAAGGTAGCAAGGTGCTTCTCCCACTTCGAGAGAGGTGCGAGAGAACGAAAAGACGGCCATGTTTCAGACTCGGCACTCTGGCGCTGAACCTTCTGCTGTGAAGACCTGTTTTTTGTTGTGCTCCGTAATGAAAGCGTGGAGGCATGGTATGGATGTGGAATACTTAAGAGTAGTTAGAACTAATCATTTCTCTTTCCTAGGATCTTTTGTGGGGAAAATTACAAAGTGAGGCAGGTAATTTTAAAGGGATTATAGTAAACCAACGGTCACAAAGGGACCACGTGTAGTTATAAGTTGAGATACTAGCGTGGGTACAATAAGCTGAAATATTTAAGAATTAATATCGTGTGTACCATAAGCTGAAATATTTGAGAATTAATAGCGTGTGTACAATAAGCTGATATATTTAAGAATTGCGTGTGTATCATAAATTGAAGTATTTAAGAAATATCATTCCGTGTGACGCTAAATTTAAACTCTGAGAGAAAATCAAGGTGAGTCGGCCGTTTTTCCAGCAACGCCACTTGGCTTGCATTGCACAGGAAGACGAGCGTTTATCTCCAGAGTTCACAGTAGGAAACTGAAATCAACAAATTGGGGCAGTGTCGTGTGAAACTGGGTTAAATACTGATTGAAATGGGTAAGCGGAGAATGATGAAGTTGTAACAGTTTTTGTGTATTATTTCAGATTGTTGCATTGTGTATGTCTTGTAATTTGAATATGTGTGTTTTGCATGGGAGTAGCAAGGTAGTTTCGGAAGATTTTGTGGGTATGCCTGTTCCTTCTGCATCGCTCGATCTGGAGGAATGTTTCTGGAGAATGATTGTGAGAGGCGAAGTGTGAGGTATAATAAAAGATCCACCATCCGATCCAGGGAGTGCACAGTTGTGGTAGATAGATTACGAGACCGTAGTATGGAAATTCTCTTATGATATTGTCGTGGGTTGTAGAATTTGTGTGCTAAGGAATAAATCAAATAGTGAAAAGAAAGAGATTAGTGGCCTATTTCATTAAATTGTATGTTATCATAATGTCCCGAATTTGTATAAAAGCCGTTAAATCAAAGACAAAAAGTAAGTGTGGTATTGCCAGTGCGTTAGTGTGCAGACAGAGTTCTATAGTCAGATGCGTGTTTCCGTTGCGTATTATTCATGCAGGAGGATAATTTGTAACAAAATCGTAAGATACGAGAATTCATGTTGCTAATCCACTCGCTTGGCAAACCACCCATCTTGCAGGCCTGACTGCTTGATGCCACAGTATGAGAAAGGCAAGTGGGTGCCTCTCATAATTTCGACCCTGCCAGGATTATTTATTGGTTAGGATATTTTGTTGCCAAGATTCCGTTTTTGTCACGATAATTTTGTTGCCAGGATCATTTTTGTTAGGATATTTTGTTGTTAGGGTTTGCTGTTAAATTTTTTTATTTTTTTTGATGGAATATATTGTGATAGCGCTAAGAAGTAAAGTTTTTTCCGTTTGCAATTTCTTTCTGGATTGGTGAGGATCTTTTATTTTATTTTATGTAATTAATTGCAGTATAGCACAAGGCTAGAAGATCGTTTTATAATTTTTTTGTGTAATGTCCGTAGTAACTAGGTCGCAGGCTAAAAGTATAGTCACCATGGAGAATAACGATTCTGGCGTGAATGTAGCAGTGCAGCGGGAAGTAGGTGTTGACCGTGAGTTAATGAGAGGGGACGGCAGGCACTCCGAAGAGGCTGTATTGTTCAGTGGACCGCTGCAAGGGGAGCCTTTGTGCAGGGGGCTTTGTTCACTATCGGGGGCCTTTCCGAACGACGCGGGCGAGCAGGGACTCGGTCAGGTAGAGAGTGAAAGTGTAGCTACCCTTAGCGAAGCTACGGTTGCTCAGGCGAACGAGGTGAGCGCGTCGAAAGTAGGAAATAACGATGGGATACTGCAGTTTTTACAAGCGATGAATAGAGATATTAACGAAAGATTAGATAGAGATAATACGAAAAAAGATAGGGAGGATAAGGAGAGAGATAGGGAGAATAAGGAACGATTTGAAGCGATGAGTAGGGAGACTAAAGCGATAAATGAAAAATTGGAAGCAAATAACGAAAGATTAGAAGCAATCAATAGAGATAATAAGGAGAGAGATAGGGAAAATAAGGAAAGATTGGAGGTAATGGATAAGGGAAATAAAGAGGCAATGAGGAAGCTCCACACAGTTATCGATGAGCGTCTATCCGCAGTTAATAATCGGTTAGATGAGGGGGAGAAGGATCTGGGTGCGTTGAAGGAAGTATGTGACGCAGTGAAAGAAAAAGATAATAATTTGGAGGTACAAATATTTGCAATTGAGAGTGATGCTAGTGAACGTAGGGACGTTTTGCCGGATGAGCGAATCGAAGAGGTAGTGGTCAGAATGAATACGATTAGTGCAGATGCAGAAAAGATCAGTACAAGAGGCGAGACAGGTTCTGACAGTCCGCAGCGAGAGGTTTGTGCCGATCAGGAGGAGATACAGCCACCATTACAGTTTAAAGAGGCACAATTAGAAATAAGTAGGAAACATAGTGGAGAACTAGCACAGTTGCAATTAGCGTGCAGTAGCGAAGGTGACACACCACCAGGTAGATTGCAGAGGGAGAGTGAGATAAACTCAGAAAGCGAAAATAGGCAGAAAGAGAAAGACGAATTCACAGAGTCAGAAGAACGGTTGTGTCAGATAAAACAGTTGGCAGACCCAACTGGGTATAGTCCAAGGCTGTCTCAATTTCAGGACGCATTACTTTCATCGAGGGGATTGCTCCGCAAAACGAAGTTTGTGTATAACTATTTGAGAGACGAGGCTAGAGCGAAAATGCAGGAAGACCTTAAAGACGGTAGTAGCCATTTAAATGAATTCTGGTCGCAAAGTAAGCAGGACCAGGTTACGCAAAGCATATTGATAATGCCAAATCGTAACGAATGTGGTATAAGGGATTCAGTGTCGTGTTGTCAGGAAATGCTGAGACGAAACAGGTATTTGGATGTGACATACGAACCAGCGGAGTTCATTAGAATCCATATAACGAAGTTGCCAGTGAAATTGCGCAGAGGTATAGCGATAGCAGGCAGAGGCGTAGACGATTCCGCGTCATTTCAACACTTAGGTAATGAGAGCGATATCGTGAACGGAGACAGGTCAGATAGTGTCGAGGGCGGAAAGTATCAGAATGACAGGAGAGCATGGAATCCAGGCATTTCATTCTTGTCGTAATGGATTGAAGAATAGGAGAAACTAATCCAACATATCAGCCCTTAATATCTTGCTCTTAAAACACATGCAGCTGGCACTGAAAATTGTCTATGTAGCAGACAAACTCAACTAATATGTAGGGAATGCAAATACCATACTTCTGATCAGAGAATAAAACGGCAGTAATGGAATCTGTTAGGCTGGTATCTCAGTAAAATTTGCAAATTTTTTATTTCAAACGGTAAAGTAAAAGAGCGGTTTCTTCAAAGAATCCAGTTGCTAAAATGTTATGTAATAATGCCAATGAGTCCAGTTTAATTAGGGTGATTTGATTATTGTAGATACTAAACACGTAATGTAAGAGGTAAACATTGTGATCGAAGTTTTTAGATGCCATCTGATCTATATTATGTCATTGTCGTGGTGACAGTTATAATGAAGTGCTGTGTATGGTTGTTCGGAATCTGGTGTTAGTGAGAGAGGCCACTTGCACCTAAGTTTCCAACACTTGGGTTGCCCAATTCTCCCAGCTTGTATATTCTCCGCACACATTTAATTTTCGTGTAAGCACATATTCCTAACTAGGAAATTTTTTACTGTGTATAGTGGACCATTCAGAGTGAGGCGGATTGTACATGAAAATGCTGTACTGATTGAGACGATCAAAGGAAAACAATCTCGAGGGCTTCATCACATTTCTAACATCAAATTATGGAAAAGTTAAGGATAGATCTAAGGTAGTCAATTTATGGTAGATAGTCAGTATATTTATTTGTGGTGTGTAACGTTGTGCAGGGTCAAATCGAACGTAAGAATTTTCAGGCGGGATGTCAGGAAGTATGACGGAATAGACTGGTCAAATGAGTCATGAACAGGAGTCGACAGAGTGGTGTATGTACGTGTTTTTTTGTCGTATGAATAAGGATCAAGCAGAAACGACGTGATGATTAATGAGTGAATAAAGATGGTAGATAGAGAAGCGACGTGATAAATAGTGGTGGATAAAGGTGAATTTTTGAGGAGAGAATCGACGTGAAGCAGTGGGAATGATAAAGGGAGATTCGACGTGATGAAACAGCGGTAAAATAAAGGTGAGTAGAATTGAATAATGTGGAGATGTCTTAGATGTATGTTACAGAGAGGCCTGTGTATGCTGCAATAGAGATTGATGCCAATGGCGAAGGAAGACCAGGAAATGATGGAGTAATGGACGGACGGAGAGCCGAAATACGAATGAAGAGATGAGGACAACTGCACAATGTGAAAGGACGTAAAGGGAGTATGAGACCCAGATGGTGAACGTTGTGGAATACTGACGTAAGATGTAATGTAGGTGTAGATCTAATTCTTAGCATAACAATTGCGATTTGAGAAAAATAATATTTTTTGTTGTTGTTGAAGCCTCGTACCAGTATAACTAATCAAAACGGTTCCAATAATGTGTACAGTTGTTTTGCAGGATGAATAATTTGTGTATTTTTTGTTCTTAGATGAAATGTCGCGATTCTAAGTTGATATTTAGCATAAAGTGAATGCAGAGGTAAGCCGATGGAGAGAGGTGCCAGAATTAAAGGACGAATTCGGAGACTGGAATGCTATCTCCGAAACAGCTTCATGTGTTATGTGGTTGAGTATAAGGGAGCAAAGGTATGGTATGTTGTAGTGAGTGTGGTGGTGTTAAGGTTAGCTCACTTCTAAACCTATTCTGTTAGTGTGTTAATGGATTGAATGAGAGGAAAAATGTGATGTCTGGTGAGTGAGAGTCGTAGAGTAGTGTGATCAATGCGCACACTCCTGTAAAGGGGATGCTACCGATCCATAACTAAAACATTATTGTGTTTTATTGTTTGTTGGGATGAACCTGGATGTCAGGTCAGGATCTGTCATACGTGTCCTAGAAACATTGCTATATATAATGAAATGTAAAATATGTGAAGAGATACTGATTTCAGTCTGTCACAAGCACAAGGGTGCATTATATGTTGTAGAGTTAGAGTCATCAGTTCCTAAAATGTTTATTGTGTTAGGATGTTAAAGTAGTTAATATTTAATAACCAGTGGTAGGTAATTGTGAGCTATGTAGATTATTCTTATTTTTTTGTTAGAACACTTTCAAGGGGTAATAATTTCAGTGTGTCACAAGCACAAAAGTTCATTGTATATTGTAGTTTTAGGATAAAATTTCTAATATTTTCACTGTGTTAGGATGTTAGAGTAGCCTACTCTTTGATATTGTAATTATGAGCGGTATAGATTGCTTATTATTCCTTTTGTTTTATTTTACACTTTCATGTTTTGTATGAGGGACGACAGGTACAAAGAATAGCACGAGTGTGGGCTATCTATAGAAAAAGGATAGATAAATGTATGTTGTCTGTGTAGAAAACTAGGGTGTATAATTTTATGTTCTTTTTAGAACAAAGATTCTTTTGTTACCAATGTAGCTAATAGATAATACATGTAATCAATGAGTATTTAAATGCTGTATATCCTTTTGTCTGTAATGTTGCGAGATGCACGGAAGATCTGGCTAATTGGGTGTCGTAACGCCCATACCGCTAACGGGCCGAGCTGACGTCACCATGGCGACAGGCGACACAGCCGCGGCACTCCCCACTCCATTGTCGGACGAGGTGCGCTCCACGCGCCCGCTACAGCAGGTCAACGGCCTGGGGCGACACGCACGCATCACTGGCCATTCATGAGTTCCGCCACCCTTACGACTGGGGAAGGTATCCCGCGGAGGCAACAGCGGGTGGTTTCTTCTGCTCAACGGCGCGCGCAGCGGCGCTACTGCTGAATGGACGGAGCGCAGCAGAGCCCGGCGAGCATTTGGTTACCAGCAACTAGTAACTAGTACTGGACTGTGGAGCCGTGAAACAAGATGACTGCGACTTTCCATAATGTGGAAAGTGAAGGACTGGTGTTTCCACATTGTGAGTGGTGGAAAAGACTTTTTGTCCTTAGCAGACAGGACGATTGTTTTGTTTTGTCTTGACCACTGAATGGTGGGATCCATAAACTTTTGACAATGACTTGTTAAGTGTGCTTTGTGAATTGCATGTGGGACACTTGGTATACTTAGAGGACAGTTGTCGTTTGGTGAACAATTATTGTATAAAGGCAAGAAACTAGAGTGGGACATTGACAGTTGCGTCTGTAGTAGGAGACATTTCTTGAATTGGCGCGGGAATAAGTGCTGTTTGTTGAAACTCACGACTTTTAATTACACCATGAACTGAAAGGACAGAACCGTGGGTAATAGTAGTTGTAGGGCCATTTTTTTGGACGAACAGTTTCGTGTGGATGGTACTCTGAGAGGGACTATGACATTTGTGTTTAATGAGAGATACAGTTTACTGTTCAGTGCGTGTTCAAAATGCCGAATTGAGTGACTCAAAGACTTTCGTCCGGGTAACCATGGGAGAGCTTTGACACCGAGACAGTGGTTCTAGGAAAACTATCAGCAACTTTTTGACCCCAAGAAAATCACAGAATGAAATGTTTCCGTGTGACTCGCAAGATAGGGAATAATGTATTTGTAATTGTGTAAATGTTTTTTTTATATGTTTCATTCCTGAAGGGACAGCAAGCGTAATTGTATTTTATTAATAATTGTGTTTAGAATAGTTAGTGTTTGTTTTTTGGTTTGTTCTGGGTTATCAAGTTCACGTAGCATGTGTATTAGAATATTTGGTACAATGATGCTTTAACTATTAGCCAGTGGCGTAATACTAACGTAGCGGCCCTTGTAGCATTTATCAGTAAGGTTGTCACAGGGGAGAAGAATTTGCATTGCACAACAAATATCGGAATTAACTGATGTATTTTGATGTCGTGCATAGTAATAATCTTGTGGTGTTTTGACTGAAGCCACTTATTTCTATTATCACAGTGGTGATATTTCACATTAAAGTGTAACGAAGGCTAGTCGAAATGCAAGTTCTTGTCGTCTATATGTGTGACAACAGAGAAATGAACAGTAGAGTAAGATAAGAGAGCTACTGGTGGATTCAAGCACTTATTGTTAAACTATTTACTGCGTGTATTGATCAAAGTTGATGGACTGACTGGCTCAGCAGCAGGTATTTGTACTGATGGACAAGGATAAACTCACTGTCGAGTAGCTGTGGCAATTGTTTAGGTGATGATAGTTAATGAGGTGTGACATGATGTCTTAGACGAACTATATTACGTAACCAGTATGTAACTTGTGGAATATTTTATTGTTTTTCTTCTCAGTTTTTTATTTCTCTGTAGGTTTGAGGTAAATTTTAGAGTAATGGTATGGAGCCTGACATTCTACGTGTAACTAGTGTACGAAATTTTTTTCTTTTGTTGATTTTGTTTTGTATTTAGACTTTGCTGTGTAAGGGTTTTTACAGCGCAATTTATGAATGTCAGATTACTTGCTCTGTGTTTGGACAGTGAGCTATTCAAAATTTCATGAGTACAATTAGTATTTTTTTTATTTGTTTTAGAATTATTGAAATTTGGATTACTCATAAAAGTAACGAAGATCCCAGTAACTAAAGCAAAATTTTATCTCAATATTATTTTTTTATTTCTATGATGTGATGTTTTATTTGTCATGTGGATTGTTATATATTTGTATGTGTACGTTACTCCGGATTGTGGAGAGTACAATATAATTTGATCGTCTATTTGAGGTCACCAGGGGCTAAGGTCTCCTCCTGGTTATTTTGATGAATTGCTACGTTTGTTTTAATACAGTTTTCTTAAAAAAATGTTCGGAACTACCCTCGCATTGCAAGGATAGTACCGTGCCATTTTTTTCTGCATGGGTAGCCGGTGATGAAAGGGTACAGTACCGCCCAACATTGAGAATAGGTACGAAATTCTTGTCAGAACAACACATTTTTGTGTAAAAGTAACTCAATAATTTCAATTAATACAGCGAAGCCGGATACCAGTGTGGGAAAGAATGACAAGTTATTTATTTAATTGATCACATGTGCACTTCCTCAAAATAAATCCCTACATCCAGTTTGGTGAGATCTGTGTGGTGTAAATGAATGAATGTATGGTCGTCTGCTAACCACAGATAGTGAATCGGAATGAGCATCTTTGAGTCGATCCTTTGGTGAGACCAAAGAGATGGAAGTTACCAGAGCTTTTGAGCGTCTGAAATGCGGCCGACCAATAAGGTAGCAAGGTGCTTCTCCCACTTCGAGAGAGGTGCGAGAGAACGAAAAGACGGCCATGTTTCAGACTCGGCACTCTGGCGCTGAACCTTCTGCTGTGAAGACCTGTTTTTTGTTGTGCTCCGTAATGAAAGCGTGGAGGCATGGTATGGATGTGGAATACTTAAGAGTAGTTAGAACTAATCATTTCTCTTTCCTAGGATCTTTTGTGGGGAAAATTACAAAGTGAGGCAGGTAATTTTAAAGGGATTATAGTAAACCAACGGTCACAAAGGGACCACGTGTAGTTATAAGTTGAGATACTAGCGTGGGTACAATAAGCTGAAATATTTAAGAATTAATATCGTGTGTACCATAAGCTGAAATATTTGAGAATTAATAGCGTGTGTACAATAAGCTGATATATTTAAGAATTGCGTGTGTATCATAAATTGAAGTATTTAAGAAATATCATTCCGTGTGACGCTAAATTTAAACTCTGAGAGAAAATCAAGGTGAGTCGGCCGTTTTTCCAGCAACGCCACTTGGCTTGCATTGCACAGGAAGACGAGCGTTTATCTCCAGAGTTCACAGTAGGAAACTGAAATCAACAAATTGGGGCAGTGTCGTGTGAAACTGGGTTAAATACTGATTGAAATGGGTAAGCGGAGAATGATGAAGTTGTAACAGTTTTTGTGTATTATTTCAGATTGTTGCATTGTGTATGTCTTGTAATTTGAATATGTGTGTTTTGCATGGGAGTAGCAAGGTAGTTTCGGAAGATTTTGTGGGTATGCCTGTTCCTTCTGCATCGCTCGATCTGGAGGAATGTTTCTGGAGAATGATTGTGAGAGGCGAAGTGTGAGGTATAATAAAAGATCCACCATCCGATCCAGGGAGTGCACAGTTGTGGTAGATAGATTACGAGACCGTAGTATGGAAATTCTCTTATGATATTGTCGTGGGTTGTAGAATTTGTGTGCTAAGGAATAAATCAAATAGTGAAAAGAAAGAGATTAGTGGCCTATTTCATTAAATTGTATGTTATCATAATGTCCCGAATTTGTATAAAAGCCGTTAAATCAAAGACAAAAAGTAAGTGTGGTATTGCCAGTGCGTTAGTGTGCAGACAGAGTTCTATAGTCAGATGCGTGTTTCCGTTGCGTATTATTCATGCAGGAGGATAATTTGTAACAAAATCGTAAGATACGAGAATTCATGTTGCTAATCCACTCGCTTGGCAAACCACCCATCTTGCAGGCCTGACTGCTTGATGCCACAGTATGAGAAAGGCAAGTGGGTGCCTCTCAAAGAAACTCCTGATGGCCAGGAGGATAGTGTTGTCACTGAACCAGACGCGGAACTGCCAGCCGGTGAGCCGTTGGCGTGTCTCGACACGGTGCTAACATTGATGGAGTGGCAGCCAAGGGTGACATATGCAACTGCTCACCGTCAAGCGGACGCGAGACTTGGCTGTACGAAAACGATTCAAGACAGCAAAAAACTGACTCTGGCCGCCGATATGTTCAAGACCTGACATTGTATATAACTGCAATACCGTTCAAAATGTGAACTACGTTGTTTTGTAATCGTTAAGTTAATATCGCAGTAATTTGTGTGCACAAATTTAGGTTTTTTAAAAGAATTATGTGGATAATTGATTTTCTAGACTGGGTCTGGTCCCGAGTCATGTCGATAACTGGAGTTCTACTGTATTAATTTTATGTAACAAGTTTGTTATTCATGTTTTTAAAATGCAAAATTTGAGAAACTCAGATGAATGTAGTTATTTATAACAATGTAGGAACATCGCCAATAAAAATTTAGTATTTCAAATTTGATTAATATTAACTTGAAACTACAAACTTTGAAACTGTGTAAGCTTCGCCACACTCAAAATAAATTCAGTAGAGCACACTATGAATTCAGTTGTTATTAGAACGGACAGAAAAAATTTCAGTTAACAAATGTTCCCAAATAATACATTGGATATCAATAAACAATTAGTTAACACACCAGTTAAAACCTGTAAGAACACAAGATCACAGCAGATAATGAGCAACTATGAACTGTGTGAAATGTAACCTTTACATGAGTAACAGGAACATTATTTGACATTAAATGAAACAACAAGTTCACTGTTACCAGTCACCGTTTTATTTATTTCCACGACGCGTTTCGAAGGTATAAACCTCCATCATCAGGTGGATTTACATTAGTAAGTATTACATTTGTGTGTGTGTTGTATTACGATTTTTGGATGAACTTGTGGCACTGCCTAGTGGAGAAACAAGACACTATTTCAGAATATGGTTTAGGATTACTTTTGACAAAAAATTAATTAAACTGATATCTAACAGTAAACATTAAATAAGTAAACTAGAGTACCTTCAGTGGTCACAGGTTCCTTTTGGTGTCAAAAGTAATCCTAAACCATATTCTGAAACAGTGTCTTGTTTCTCCACTAGGCAGTGCCACAAGTTCATCCAAAAATCGTAACACATCACACACATAAATATAATACTTACTAATGTAAATCCACCTGATGATGGAGGTTTAAACCTTCGAAACGCGTCGTGGAAATAAATAAAACGGTGACTGGTAACAGTGAACTTGTTGTTTCATTGAATGTCAGTAACAGTCACGGTACAGCCTAACCTAAAAATGTTCGCATTTAAAGTTAAAACATTATTTGAACTCTCATAAATACATAGTGGTTATCTCATTAAAGAGCCCGAGATTAGGAACAAATAGCCAAACATAAAATCAGGTAGAAAGCAAATCTCCGCCAAGAGAGAATGTTTCAATGCATGTGTGGTTCGATTTTAAGTTGCGATAACTTAGGCTAATTTTATAAAAGATTATATAAACAAAATTTAAGCGACAGTACCCACATTGCTCAAACTAAAATAATAGATAGTAAACTAAAATAACAGGTAGTAATGATAATGTGTGTGTGAAAGCTTATGGGACTTAACTGCTAAGGTCATCAATCCCTAAGCTTACACACTACTTAACCTAAATTATCCTAAGGACGAACACACACACCCATGCCCGAGGGAGGAATCGAACCTCCGCCGGGATCAGCCTCATAGTCCATGACTGCCGCACCTGAGACCGCTCGGCTAATCCCGCGCGGCAACACGTAGTAAAACTGAACGTATTTTAATTCAGGGTATAGTATGAATTACACATAACCAGCCCATATAATAATTATAAATTACCAACAGGCCTCAATCCTGACAGGCAAGAAATAGACAACTTGTATTGAATACCTGTGGCTTAAACAATTTTAGCAAAGTTACTCAATTTTAAACGCTTTAAATAAAGTCGGCTTAACACAAACCTAGAACAATGTAACATTGTGACATAGTAACATGGATGGAAAATTAAAAAGTGTATGTGAAGTTGAGAAAGTAGACACTTAGAAATTTTGTAAGAATTGGAAATTTATATTACGAAACAGAAGGAACCAAACAGCCACCTCAAAGAGCAGAATGAGTTTGCAACAGATGCACGTTTTAATATTCACGACGATCTATTCAGCTGAGGTAGTAGCTGTGTCCTACATAGCACGTGCGCCAACTGTTGATGGGGTCTGCCTACAGCCTAGTGCTGCACTGCGCCACACGGGCTGTATCCTGTTTTCCTAGCACTTGGCCAGCAAATGTAAATACCTCGCAGCCGAAAGCAGAGTGACAGCGAGGTGCAGCAGAAAAGCCGTCCTTGTCCGTGTCGTCGCTTATGGGCGGTAATGTAAACATCTAGCAGCGAGAAGTACAGAGCCATCAGCTTTTGGAAATTCGCACCATAAGGACTGCTCCTTTGTTACTTTTGTTATTAAGACCGTATTCTGTTTTAAATATGGGTTTACTGATTTAATGACCTTCTAACGTTACGTGCATATAGGCCAATTAATCGGCCCCCGAGAATTTGTATGATGTGAACTGGTTTGAATGGCTGAACTTTAACTTTTGAGGGCACTTTTACTTTAGACTTCGAAGAAGGACACTGAAACGTGTACGTCGCGTATGTATTCAGTACAGCGATGGCGAGGCATGACAGAATCTCTGACCAGAGAGTTATTTATCGTTGCTAGTCTGCGCTTGACCGCGCGAGTGTTTAGTTGCGTGTAGCGAGTTGCGAGTTGGACTGTGTCAGTAGTTGTTGTGTGTGAGGAGTCGGGAGTAGTTATAGCGAGTGGACGGTTGTACTGAGCGGGCGTCGACATGGGTCGGCGGCGTGCTCTCCTTCCATCTCTGGTCACGATTCAGGACGAGGTATATTGTTATATAAGGTAATGAAGCAGCATTGCGCTCAGCTAATAACATATGTTAATTGTAATTAATTTGTTCAAGAATTGCCCCAATAATAATTTTCTTTTAAAGTAACTGTTTTAAACAAAAAGATTCATTTCAAGTTAAATAATATTTCCTATGCATTCCCTCCAAGAATCAAAATTAAACATGATATTCATACAAGTGGTTCTCTTCTCTCCAAAGGTCTCTTTAATTTTCCTGTAGGCAGTATCTATCTTACCCCCAGTGAGACAAGCCTCTACATCCTTACATTTGTCCTCTAGCCATCCCTGCTTAGCCATTTTGCACTTCCTGTCGATCTCATTTTTGAGACGTTTGTATTCCTTTTTGCCTGCTTCATTTACTGCATTTTTATATTTTCTCCTTTTATCAATTAAATTCAATATTTCTTCTGTTACCCAAGGATTTCTATTAGCCCTCGTCTTTATACCTATTTGATCCTCTGCTGCCTTCACTACTTCATCCCTCAGAGCTACCCATTCTTCTTCTACTGTATTTCTTTCCCCAATTCCTGCCAATTGTTCCCTTATGCTCTCCCTGAAACTCTCTACAACCTCTGGTACTTTCTGTTTATCCAGGTCCCATCTCCTTAAATTACCACCTTTTTGCAGTTTCTTCAGTTTCAATCTGCAGTTCATAACCAATAGATTGTGGTCAGAATCCACATCTGCCCCTGGAAATGTCTTACAATTTAAAACCTGGTTCCTAAATCTCTGTCTTACCATTATATAATCTATCTGATACCTTTTAGTATCTCCAGGCTTCTTCCATGTATACAACCTTCTTTTATGATTCTTGAACCAAGTGTTAGCTATGATTAAGTTATGGTCTGTGCAAACCAACTAGTTAGCAGAAGAAAACCGTTAGCTAACGTCGCAGCCGGTAATCTATTTTTATACGTATCTTATGTGTAACTGGTTGAAATATTGTTTTAATAATTGTCATACTTTACGGTTTTCAAAAGTAAAAATTGTCTTATAGATGATGTGCTCATTTAGTGCGAAGGGTAAGGAAAGAAAGGTACACTTTGTTGTATCTAAGTAATTCCCTGACTTTTCGTAACATGTTTAGCTTGACACCGCATGAACATTATTTTACTGAGCCACATGCATTTTAATAGCACTTAAATTAGTTCACAAGTATACCTAGTTCAAGTCTTTTTACCTGCTTAAAGGCCGCAATTATTATTTGTGTAGCATCTGAATATGGCAAAAGTGGCTGGAATATAACAGCAGTTTAAAGAACACAGCGGCACAGTAGATGGCACCGAATAACTGTTCGTACAGTCTACACACTACGGTGCTGACCAAACAAGTCCAACAACTACCGTGAGTACGGTGTACTAATCCCGCTCTTGCCCGTGCATTGTTTAGACACAAACAGCAAAGTTCCAGGACTGTCTTCCGCCGAATCCTAACGATGTGCTTCTCGGGCATGTAAGTTGCTAGGATAGAGAGCCAAGCATCTGCTCAAACTTCGGCAAATGCTCATAACATCCACGTCCCTCGTGACTAACAGTACTTGTCCTTGAAGGCCATCCTGCAGTTAACGGTAGTAAACGACTGGGAGCGGGCTTACGTGCAGCAACATTAAATCGCCACAGTGGAGAGCCCGTGTGCCTCCTGGCGGGAAACAAAGGAGGCGGTTGCTTAGGCCGGTATTACACTATCAAATTTCTTTGTCAAAGATTTGATCAAAGATGCGATCAAATATTCCGTCAAATATATTTGACAAAGATCTTTGACGTAGTGCTAGAAGGAGTATTACACTGTCATCATATTTTTCGTCAAAGTTCAAGATGGCTGACAACAACAACTTGTTATTAACCGCAGCAATTGCATGTACCACAATTGCACTGTGTGCACATGCGGAAGAGCAGTGGGGGAAAAAAAGGAAACGTACCTGGGTGAAGCCGTGGGTTTTACGACGACACGATAAAAGCATTCAACAAAACTTGTTACATGAGCTTATAGTGGAGGACGTCGAGTCGTACATCAATTACTTAAGAATGGATGAGCATACATTTCTGTATGTGCTCAGTGAAGTGTATCCTCATATCACAAAGCACAATATTCACTTAAGAACTGCTACATCTGCAGAAGACAGGCTCACTGTAACACAACGATTGATTCCTTGCTACAGGAGAGGGTTAGGTTAGGTTAGGTCAGGTCTCCAATCTTCTTAATCTATCTTTGTATTCAGCGTGCCTCACGTTGTAAAGCGCCTCATCAGATTCATACATCTCTATTAATTTTGTAGTTGTCGGCACACACAAATTGTATTTACCAGCAATGTTTATTAAAACACTACAGACGACAGTATGCTGCAGCGATGCTAGCGCTCCAGGTGGTAACATGTCACATTGCAGTGAACAGAAGACAAGCGACTTCTTTGATCAAATCTACAGCGAGGCCCTAGATTTGATCTAATATTGGACGACATTTGACAAAGTTCCCTATTACACCATCAAATATCTTTGACAAAGATATTGGACAAAGATATTTGACAAAGAAATTTGATAGTGTAATACCTGCGTTAGCTACATGGGCAAAGACATTACATATTGTTTAGCTACACAGGCAAAGATATTATACCAGGTTTCCGAGTTCACATCAAAGAACTGCATAGGTCACTATGGACCGTGAGTGTATGGTATCTTTTTATTGTGGTACAAGTTCAACTTGGTCAATATCTGAGTGGCTCTGGCAAGTGCTTTGAACATTTCTTGCCGGGTAACAAGATGCATTACCTTGCTGTAAGTCCCATCCTACATTGAGCAGACAATCATCACATTCGGCTGAACGATATCTCCATAAAAAGAGCAGTTAAGAGCACCTTCTACAGCGATTTTGGGTCCTAGAGATAGCCACGAATATATTTTGTGGACAGTAACGCTCTCCTTGGACTGTTTTGTTCTTCCACTAACAACTGAAGAATGCTTCCTCTTCAAATGCTTCACCGGACAAGATGATGTCCACTCTTATTGTAGCGTGGCGAGAAGCAAGGCTGGTCACAGATACCTTTCCTCGATGAGCATCAGCCCAGTGTTAATACTGACGAACAGACTGGATGAACTCTTTTCTGCAGACACCGCATCGTTAGCATGGCCGAGACCACCCAACCGCTTTGCAGGCTCACGCGGAGCCAGCCACACTACCACTTGTTGTTTCACATCCAAAGCGGTGATCAATTAAATATAATTGTCTGTTGAAAACTCATGGAGACTTAATTAAACTGAAGAGTGATGTTGTATTAAGTGAATAAGTTAATATTTAACTAGTGCCAAATTTTCGTAAAGAGAAAGAGTAAACATTAATTTTGGGGTGTATGTCACGTAATAAACTACCGTAGTGTGTTACTGAGTGAAGCGGATTTGAGTTTGTTGGAGGCGAAGGCAGAATTTCTACAGTCAAGACTGCAGCAATAGAATCTTCTCCAATGATAGGTTTTCATAGTACAGGCAGCGCCATGGAGATTTCATTTTCCTAATCTCTTTCTCTAAGGAAAATTAACTTTTTGTCTGCTGCAACTTTACTGGCTTCATGAAATATTTGAGTATGAGTCATTATGTCTGATGTGTCGCTAATTGAGGTGGACAAGAAAATCAGTCAGACATCTACAAAAAAGTAACAAATTAAGTTTTTTTACAATATATACACTTTATAAATGAGATATACATAACTCTGAATTGCTTTAGGTTCTTCTGCCATGGGCCGGCTGGAGTGGCCGAGCGGTTCTAGGCGATCCAGTCTGGAACCGCGCGACCGCTACGGTCGCAGGTTCGAATCCTGCCTCGGGCATGGGTGTCTGTGATGTCCTTAGGTTAGTTAGGTTTAAATAGTTCTAAGTTCTAGGGGACTGATGACCTCAGCTTTTAAGTCCCATAGTGCTCAGAGCCATTTGAATCATTTTTTTCTTCTGCCATGCTGACTTGTTGACAAGGGACTAATTATCTTCACAGAAAGAAACAGTCCTGAAAGATAGTACAATCAGATAAGTCACTGACAAGTACAAATGTTTCGTAGCGTCATGCTGCGTCGATGCATTTTCTCACTGCAGTCTTGCGTACTAAGGCTGATACATGTCTGAAGATCCACTGAATCTGGGGCAAAGCTCTGGATGCAGCTGCTCAAAACGTGCACCAGCCCATGGGAGTTACAGGCAGTGACATCATGTGAATTCGGCGGCCTCTGGTAGCGCGTATGTGTGCCAGGTCTCCCCGCCCTCAGCCCCTCCCACATCGGACAGAGCGAGTGACGGAAGAGCGAACCTGGGTGGGCTGGTGGGAGATTTAGTTGTGTCATCTCCAGTGCAGCAGTGTGCTGTCGACAAAGATACCATCTATACTGCATTCTCCCCCCCCCCTCCCACAAAAAAATATGTTCACTGTCGTGGCATAGTGTGGGTGCAGGCAATGACGAGAAGGAGGTCTGTCCCGTGGTGCTGCTGATGGGGTTAACTGTGGACCAATGGCAGATGGTGCCAACCAATCCGCATCCCGACATTTGTCTTACGAACCACAGAAAAACTGGAGGTAGGACGTCCATCCAATGGCACAGATGGGTGCAGCCCTGGCGCTACAGATGTTGCAGAACGCTGTACAACTGATGCAGATGAGATGTCCGTGACTGCCTTCACTGCAAGCGGAAATTTCCACGGTAGAGTCATCGGAAGATCCAGAATATGGCAAGGGTTACTCAGTGGCTACAGACTGGGTTGCAGGCAGGGTGTCCGAAAAATTAAAATCTAGAGCAGGATCATTATAATTACGGGCACGAAATTTGTTTTGGTGCCGTCACTGGGTGCCCAATACGCCATGAATGGTAGAAGGAGCACGACCATATGTCGGAGTGGTGACGACAAATTGCCATTTGTGATATTTGTTATAGACACGGTAAAAAACTTTGTCCTTCGTGCTGAACTTCGCTCCGAAATTAGTGCCGGAAACAGAGCAGCGAGGGTGAACTCTACGCAGCAGAATGTGGCGGCGACAACTGCGTAAGACTGAAGTGTCGTGAGCAGGCGTAATGTGAGAGATAATCAGAAACAACAACAGAGCACCTTCTCTCCAGTTTTAAGCATGAAGTTTGGACATCTGAGCCCTGAAACTGTAAGCGAAATATTTCGCTTTATCGTTCGATTGAGGAGAAAATAGTGCCATTCAGATACGTTGCAAACATGTGGGAATCTATACTCGTATTTGTTTATTAGGTTCAAATGGTTTAAATGGCTCTGAGCACTATGCGACTTAACTTCTGAGGTCATCAGTCGCCTAGAACTTAGAACTAATTAAACCTAACTAACTTAAGGACATCACATACATCCATGCCCGAGGCAGGATTCGAACCTGCGACCGGAGCGGTCGCTCGGCTCCAGACTGTAGCGCCTAGAACCGCACGGCCACTCCGGCCGGCTGTTTATTAGGAGAATGCAATAAAATTACACTGTTCTGAAGAGAAAGGCTGTCTGCTTCTGAGATCGGTTTCGGATTATGAGGCCAATCCATCTGGATATAACGTAGTACGAGAACAAATGTGGTGATTGATCTTGCTCAGTGGCCTCTGCGATGCACCAGAATCAATGGGAAAAGCTTGCAGTGCTAGCGAGTTAGAATGATCAATTTGAAGACAAGAAGCCTCTAATGCGTCGGAATCTGTATCATTTCCCGTAGGTAAGCGAGATAGAATACTTTACAGAAAGATGGAAAAGGAATTTGAGGATTTGTTAGATGAGCATCAGTTTCGCTTTAAGGAAGTTGAAGCCACCAGAGAGGCAGTTCTGACTATGCTCTTGATAAGGGAAGCAAGACTGAAGAAAAATCAAGGTACGCTCATATGATTTGTCGATCTAGAAAAAGCGTTCGAGCACATGAAATGGTGCAACATGTTCGAAATTCCGAGAAAAACAGGAGTAAGCAACAGGGAAAGACGTGTGGTATACAACGTATACAATAACCAAGAGGGAAAAATAAGATTGGAAGACCAAAACGAAATCCTCGAATTAAAAAGGATATAAAAGAAGGCTGCAGTCTCTCTCCCCTAGTTCTCAATCTGTACATCGAAGAAGCAGTAACAGAAATAAATAAAAGATTCAAAAATTTGATTAAAATTCAGGATGAAAGGACATCAGTGATACGAATCACTGATGGCATTTCTGTCCGCAGTGAAAGTCAAGAAGAATTTCAGGATCTGTTGAATGGAATAGACGATCCAATAAGTACAGAATATGTACTGAGAGTAAATCGGAAAAAGACAAAAGAAATGAGAAGCAGCAGAAACGAGAATTAGGAGAAACTTAACATTGGAGGTCACAAAGTCTACGAAGTTAAAGAATTCTGCAACCTCGGAAGCAAAATAACACATGACGGACATAGAAAGGATGAAATAAAAAGCAGCCTAGTGCAGGCAAAGGGGGCATTTCTGGCCAAGAGAAAGCTATTGCCGTTAGTTGTAGACCTTAATTTGAGGAAGAAATTTGTGAGAATGTACGTTTGGAGCACAGCATTTTACGACAGTGAATCGTGTGCAGTGAGAAAACCAAAACAGAGAAGAATAGAAGTGTTTGAGATGTGGTGATATAGAAGAACGTCACAAATCAGGTGAACTGACAAGATAAGGAATTAGGAGGTTCTCCGCAGAATCGGCGAAGGAAGGAACATATCGAAAACACTGAGAAGAAGAAGGGACACGATTATAGGAAATGTGTTAAGGCATAAGGGATTAATCTCCATGGCCCTAGAGGGAACTGTAGAGGATAAAAAGTGTGGGGGAAGGCAGACATTAGAATGCATCCAGCAAATAATTGAGGACGTAGGGTGCAAATGCTACTCCAAAATGAAGAGGTAGGCGCAAGAGAGGAATTTGTGAATTCGTGGCCGGTCGTATCAAACCAGTCAAAAGACCAATGGCTGAAAAAAACAAATAAAAAAAAGCGAGACAGATTTTCTGCCTTTGGTTTGCACGCTGTGCCGTAGGGAGATAAAGAATTTTATATTAATTCATATTGATAACTGGATACAAGCTGTGACCAATGTTGCAGCTTCTGTGGTGTACGATCAGATACATCTTTTGCTGGATGAAAGAGAGCAGTCAGAAGCTTATGATAAGTCACAAGAAAAAAATTTCGACCACAGAGATATTGATGAAATTTTGTGACACCGTAAGTTATCGCTGCAGCTTGCTTTTCTAGCTGGCTGAAGTTGACTTGGGCCTTGTTCAGCGTTTTGAACACTAATGCTAGGGGGCTTTCTGTGTTGTCAACCTTGTCTACATATACGTTGTTGCCGTTCTCAATATAGGCTCTCTGACTACAATGTTGGCAACCAGAAAGTGATCAGCAAAAATGGGATGCCTGTAATTAAAGTTGACTGTGCCCACTGTGATGGAGAAATAAAGTCATTGATCACTGAAGTTCATTACGCTGAGGATTTAGGATGATGACTGGGATTCATAGAAAATGCAGTTTACTATAATAAATTTCACTATATTCTGAAAACGATAAAGCGTAAAGTTTCAGACAAATGTTTACCCATGGAATGCTACTACCAGCTATTGTACTATCGGAGCTGTTCAGAGTCTATTGCGCGGATCCTATTATCCCCAGATAACGAAACTGTTCAATAATCGTTATCGATGTAAATGTTCAAAGTGAATGTTCGCCAAAATTTGATGTTAATACTCATCAAATATTAATTTTACTAAATTAAGACACCCAATATCAATAATACTTTTCATTATCCTTCAAACTTTCTTAGTTGGATTAATAACAGGGACAATAATGGAAAGCTATTGACTATCATATATTTTATTCTTAACATTTCTTGGTGGAATATTAGTTCTATTTATTTATATTATAAGAATTGCATCAAACGAAATATTTCAACCTAAATCAATTACCATAATTATCACCTTAACAATATGGGTCTTTATTATATCAACATTAATTATCCTAGACATAACAATATTTATAGTGTAAGATGTGTATATTTCTATTGTCTATTGTCAAACCACAATTTATGAAAGATGTTTATATTTTATTAATAGGATTAAGTAGGAATAATTAATATTTGCCATGTTGGAAATAATTGTGGTAGCAGGTATTGTCTGCACCAAAGTATTGTTGGCAAGAGAGACCGCAAATTGATATAATTTTAAAAAGGGCAGGAGAGACCGCGTATGAATACATTTTAAGAAAAGAGCGGGAAAGACCGCCCATTGATACATTTTGTAATGGTAGCAGGGATTGTCTGCACCAGAAAGCATTGTTGGCAGGAGAGACCGCACTTTAGCGTTCGTAGGAAGTCAGTAGTAAGCGAGATGTGAAGTGAGTTGGTAGCAGGTCTGAAGCGAGAGGTTGAGAGTAGTGTGCCTGCCAGCCACCAGCTATGATTTACAAGAGATTATAAACGGATGTACAGAGACATCAGCTAACTATTATCATAAGAGAACTAATATTATTGAATTAATTTTTTGAGAAACTCAAGACCACTGAAGGTATGTTTGCGCATTGCTAGTTGTAAGATTGTTGTAAAAAGTAAGTCCCATTTGAACGTTTGTAAAATAATTTCATTCAGAATATAATTAATTTTTACTGGCAATATTGCATTACTGATTATAATCCATCTCAAAAACCATCAATGTAAAACTTTGCAAAATTTTATTGTTGTCAAGAAAAAGTTTAACTATGAATTACGTAACTTCAGTCAAATTAATTAAAGAATAACGTCAGCTTTGCTATTAAAGAATAACGTCAGCTTTGGTAATAAATACAGCCACTTATTATGACAGCCCACCAGCAGCTAATAGAGTGTAGTAAAACAGAGTAAGTATATTCATGTCGCAGTTAGATGTAGCAGTCAGATGGCGATTCAGTAACAGTAAAAATGGTAAGGAACAGTTTTGGGTTATTGCAGGTAACGACTGAGGGCCATGACGACGACACATTCTATGTTTCGTCGAAATAATCAGAAAATAGCTTTTAATAAGAAGCATTTTATGCGAAGATTGAGAAAGAGAATTAATTTCAAAGGGAAGATTTCATTTGTTATTATTAAGCAAGAGGTAGAAATCCAAAGGGAAGGTTTCATTGTAAGAAGGGAAAGTTGCGTAACAAAAAAAAAGAGATATAGAGGAGACGGCAAGGTTTCAATAGACTTCTCCAAAAATACCGAAACTATAAATATTGATAATTCAATCAATTACCAAGAAATAAAAATATCCTTAGAAAAATTATATAATAGACCAACATTCATTATTACAATAATAATAATTATTTATTTATTTTGGTTCATGGTGTGGGTTCCTGTTATCATGTCCTAGTTCATGAACCACGGGCAACGATGAGTGACCAAGTAAGTTGTCCTGTCAGTCGGGATACCAGTTACTTTGGAATAAGGCTGGGCATCTCGGACATATTCTGAGTCGTGGTCACCTTTGTGCTCAGACGGCAAAAACTACCAAATCCACCAGTTAGTCCCTCAACCGTAAGGGGTAAAACTCAATGGGACCCGGGGCAAGTAAGGCTAGCAACCTGATTCCCTGGTACTTTAAATGTGATGCTGGTAACAATCAGAGCGAAATGCCTTGGACCTTTGCAGGTGACGGAGTCCCACCTCTAATTGACAAACCAGGGACTCCTAAGATACGACTCGGCAAATGAATGGTAACGAGATGGGGAGCTATTAATATCAATGGGTGCTACTCTGGGAAGAAGGTAGAGCTGGCAGAGGCTGCAAGTACGATGAAGTTGGACGTTTTAGCTGTTAGTGACATTCGGGTAAGAGGTGAGAAAGAAGAGGAAGTGGGAGAATACAAGGTCTACCTGTCAGGAGTCAAAGCAGGAATAGCACAATGGGGTGTAGGGCTTTACATGAGGAAAGAAATGGAACCCAGCGTAGTTGCAATAAGGTATGTAAACGAACGACTGATGTGGATAGATTTGACAGTGTCTAGCAAGAAAATTAGGATTTTGTCAGTATATTCGCATTGTGAAGTGACAGATCAAGATAAGATCGATAGTTTTTATGATGCACTCAGTGATGTAGTTGTTAGAGTAAAGGACAAGGACAGTGTTCTGCTCATGGGTGATTTTAGTGCCAGGATTGGAAATCGAACAGAAGGGTACGAAAAGGTTATGGGTAAATTTGGAGAGGATATGGAGGCCAACAGGAATGGGAAACAACTCTTGGATTTCTGTGGCAGTATGGGCTTAGTAATCACAAACTGCTTTTTTAAACATAAGAACATTCACCGGTATACTTGGGAAGGCAGGGGAACCAGATCTGTCATTGACTATATAATAACAGATCAGGAATCCAGGAAGGCTGTGAGGGACACACGTGTATTCAGGGGATTTTTTGATGACACTGATCACTATTTAATCTGCAGTGAAATTGGTATTGTGAGGCCGAAAGTGCAGGAGGTCAGGTCCATATGTAGGAGGATAAGAGTGGAGAAACTTCAGGATAAGGAAATCAGGCACAAGTACATAACAGTGATCTCAGAAAGGTACCAGTTAGCTGAATATAGTCAATTACAGTCATTGGAAAAGGAATGGACAAGGTACTGGGACACAGTACTAGAAGTGGCTAAAGAATGTCTTGGTACAGTAGTGTGTAAAGGTAGGATGAAGCAAATAGCTTGGTAGAATGACACAGTCAAGGCAGCCTGTAAAAGGAAAAGAAAGCGTATCAAAAATGGCTACATATTATAACTCAGGTAGACAGAGAAAGTTATGTTGAAGAAAGAAACAAAGCCAAACGAATAATTGCAGCATCCAAGAATAAACCTTGGGAAGACTTTAGAAACAGGTTGGAGACTTTGGGTCAAGCTGCTGGAAGACCATTCTGGAGTGTAATTAGCAGTCTTCGAAAGGGAGGTAAGAAGGAAATGACAAGTATTTTGGACAGGTCAGGAAAACTGCTGGTGAATCCTGTTGATGCCTTGGGCAGATGGAGGGTATATTTTGAAGAGTTGCTCAATGTAGGTGGAAATACGATCAGTAATGTTTCAGATTTCGGTGTACAATGGGATAGGAATGATGATGGAAATAGGATCACATTTGAGGAAGTGGAGAAAATGGTCAATAGATTGCAGTGCAATAAAGCGGCTGGGGTGGATGAAATTAAGTCGGAACTCATCAAATACAGTGGAATGTCAGGTCTTAAATGGCTACACAGGATAACTGAAATGGCGTGGGAGTCGGGACAGGTTCCATCAGACTGGACGAAAGCAGTAATCACACCAATCTTTAAACATGGAAACAGAAAAGATTGTAATAACTACAGAGGTTTTGAGAAGAATTGTCCACCTGTTAGACGATCCATAAGCTCATTAATTGGTGGAAGCAGGAAGGAATCAATCATTGTTTGAGCGTTAACTATAAATTCGAAGTCGGCAAAAAATATGACCTTCCCTTTAGCTTTTCTTGTGGTCACAACGGGAGGTGTCCATCGGCTTGCAGGAACTGGTTGCAAAACTCCAGATCGTTCTAATCTGCTGAGTTCAGAAGCAGAGTCATTGCGAATGATGCAGGGTACTGGACGAACGCTGTAAAACTTTGGTTTTGGATTGTTCTTGAGCGTAATATGTGCGTGAATATTCTTCGCCATGTCCCAGCGTGCTGTCCAACAAATGTCCATGTTTTCAAGTTGCGTATCAAATGTTCAAATGTGTGTGAAATCTTATGGGACTTAACTGCTAAGGTCATCAGTCCCTAAGCTTACACACTACTTAACCCAAATTATTCACAACCATGCCCGAGGGAGGACTCGAACCTCCTCCGGGATCAGCCGCACAGTCCAAAGTTGCGTATCAATAGTATTCAAATTATGCTTAGTATCTAAATCAAGTAAATGAAAAGCATCCGTGCCAAGAGTATTGGAACTAGAATGCAACAGAACCGCTGTGATCGGCAGTGATGCAGTCGTATTTCTATATTTTGCTTGCAAAGTGCATATTCCAAGAAGAGAGACACTTTCGCCATTGTAGACTATGTGGTGCAGACTTGATTTTTGTAGTTGTGGGTGTCCCACTTGCTCATAAGTCTTTTGATTAAAGACTTTGACTGAAGCACCAGTGTCTGACTGAAATGGTAAATGTAAATGATTGTAAATCTGCAGGGAGATGAACAGTTTGTTGTTTGTCCTTTGCATGTGGCTATGTGTTCTGCATTGTGGAAGACTGATGTCTTTGTCTGAGTTGTTATTGACGAAGCGTTTAGATGTGCACCTTCTAGAGGAGAGCAGGTTAGAATGAACCAAGTTTTGCAATGTGCATTTCGCCGTGCGATTCCATCAGTTTCGTCTACAGTTCCTGTGTGGATAGTTAAGAGGAGCCAGTACAGTTTCGGAATGAAAGATCACATTTATTTCCATTTCTCAAGTCGAGATTTTTGTGGAACAGAATTTACTTTCAGTTTATTTTGAATGTACATTTGCTGTGAGTGTCCTGATTTATGGCGGTGTCGGTATTCCGCGTGGCAGAGAAAGCAGATTTTGCGGTCATGTGTTACATGAAAATGTCTTCACAGAATGGGGTTTGGAGCTCTAACTGGGGGAACAACTTCCTACGCAATCTAAAAATATACACTCCTGCCAATGAAATGAAAAAAAGAGTGCTGTGTTTACCCTATATGTCAAATGTTGCAAAATGTTGCTCGAGTGTAAGGCATTACTAAGTCCATTTCTTGTGTTATGCGTCAACTAAAAAGGACTTGCAATACGGCGGCCGAACTCCGCGAATGGGGCCTCCCGCCCAACAATGCCATACGATCATTTCCATTTCCATAAGAGCTGAAGTTGGAAGCAGCGGCTAGCCGCAGGTATTCTGTGCTTCTGTCGCTGTGGATTGCTGGGTTTATTGCGCATTCAGTAATCTCCTTATAGTCGACAGCAAAGAGATGATTCGTTGGCTCCGAACCTGAATAAATGCAGTGACTGATTGCTCTCCAGAAGTTTCCACTACCTACCCAAGTTAAAAACTCTGTCAGATATATTCCACACAAAAATGACGAAAGGTTTTACGAATTTCCGACAGCTATCACACTTAAAGCACCAGATCCGTCGCCAATGGATGTCTAATGTGTTGGTAATTGAGGTTGCCAAGAAACATAATCAGATATGTACAAAAAGGTAAACAATTTTATGTGCAGTTTGTACACTTAATACTTGGGCATTTTCTATCCTACTCTGCGTAGTTAGCGCACAGTTTATGATAACTCACACTGGTTGTAACGTAGAGACCAGTGGAACGAACAGGTATTTCTAAGACAGTGAAGATAACCGATCAACCAACAGCAAAAAGAAAAAAGACACCGAGAAGCTGCTAGGTCGTCTTCAGCGTAAACAACAATCTATGTAGCAAACCACAAACGTAAATCATAGAAGGTCAAAACTCTGCTATTAAATGGCACCAGTGACTAGCGAGAGAGTGGATAGCAAGAGCCGGGCTGCGGTAGTTAGTGGAAAACACTCTTCAGCATTCGGCGCCGCCTCACGTGTTGGCCGGGACTGCCACGTGGAGCCCGAGTCTCTCCCACGTGTTCTCCCTATTGATACTCAGGCTATGCGGGGCGTCCGGTTCGCCGTCGGACACTCAATCTACATCAACATCTACATCCAAACTCCGCAAGCCAACGCACGGTGTGTGGCGGAGGGTACCTTGAGTACCTCTATCGGTTCTCCCTTCTATTCCAGTCTCGTACTGTTCGTGGTAAGAAAGATTGCCGGTATGCCTCTGTGTGGGCTGTAATCTCTCTGATTTTATCCTCATCGTCTCTTCGCGAGATATACGTGAGGGAGCAATATACTGCTTGACTCTTCGGTGAAGGTATGTTCTCGAAACTTCAACTAAAGCCCGTACCGAGCTACTGAGCGTCTCTCTTGCAGTCTTGCGCTGGAGTTTACCTATCATCTCCGTAACGCTTTCGCTATTACTAAATGATCCTGTAATGAAGCGCGCTGCTCTCCGTTGGATCTTCTCTATCTCTTCTATCAACCCTATCTGGTACGGATCCCACACTGATGAGCAGTATTCAAGCAGTGGGCGAACAAGTGTACTGTAACCTACTTCCTTTGTTTTCGGACTGCATTTCCTTAGGATTCTTCCAATGAATCTGTCTGGCATCTGCTTTACCGGCGATTAATTTTATATGGTCATTCCATTTTAAATCACTCCGAATGCCTACTCCCAGATAATTTATGGAATTAACTGCTTCCAGTTGCTGACCTGCTATATTGTAGCTAAATGATAAAGGATCTTTCTTTCTATGTATTCGTGCGACCATAATGACGCCGGAAACCTTTTCACATGAATCAGCTGAGTACAAATGACAGCTCCGCCAATTCACTGCCCTTTTATACCTTGTGTACGCGATACTACCGTCAGCTGTATGTGCGCACACCGCTATCTGATGACTTCTGTCACATCAGTGTGGTCCTGAATGATGATATAAGCAGATAAGTCACTGTCAAGCAAAAATACTGCGTAGCATTGTGCTACGTCGATGTATTTTGTCACTGCAGTCTTCCACACTAAGGTTGCTGCAAGTCTGGAGATAATCTGGGGAGAAGCTCTGAGTGCCCCTGCTTAAAAAGAACGCCAGCCAATCAGAGTCGCTGGCAGTGAGGTGATGCGGATCCGTCGCCCTCTGGTGGTGTGAATACGTGGTGCGCGCTATCGTAGAAAGCGAGCGAGGACGAGAGAGCTCGCCGGCTGCGCGCTGTGTTACTTAGGAACGCAACGGGAGTACACTGGATACCATTGCATTTTATTTTTGTGGGACAGTAGGAATAGGAAATGAAATTGTATTTAAGCAGACGGGCCAGCAAGAAATCGTAACTCTAGAGAGAAAAATGTTGTCGTCACCTCTCGTGAACCCGAAAGAAGTTCCTTCTTGCATCCCTTCATGTAAATACACTCCTGGAAATGGAAAAAAGAACACATTGACACCGGTGTGTCAGACCCACCATACTTGCTCCGGACACTACAAGAGGGCTGTACAAGCAATGATCACACGCACGGCACAGCGGACACACCAGGAACCGCGGTGTTGGCCGTCGAATGGCGCTAGCTGCGCAGCATTTGTGCACCGCCGCCGTCAGTGTCAGCCAGTTTGCCGTGGCATACGGAGCTCCATCGCAGTCTTTAACACTGGTAGCATGCCGCGACAGCGTGGACGTGAACCGTATGTGCAGTTGACGGACTTTGAGCGAGGGCGTATAGAGTGGGCATGCGGGAGGCCGGGTGGACGTACCGCCGAATTGCTCAACACGTGGGGCGTGAGGTCTCCACAGTACATCGATGTTGTCGCCAGTGGTCGGCGGAAGGTGCACGTGCCCGTCGACCTGGGACCGGACCGCAGCGACGCACGGATGCACGCCAAGACCGTAGGATCCTACGCAGTGCCGTAGGGGACCGCACCGCCACTTCCCAGCAAATTAGGGACACTGTTGCTCCTGGGGTATCGGCGAGGACCATTCGCAACCGTCTCCATGAAGCTGGGCTACGGTCCCGCACACCGTTAGGCCGTCTTCCGCTCACGCCCCAACATCGTGCAGCCCGCCTCCAGTGGTGTCGCGACAGGCGTGAATGGAGGGACGAATGGAGACGTGTCGTCTTCAGCGATGAGAGTCGCTTCTGCCTTGGTGCCAATGATGGTCGTATGCGTGTTTGGCGCCGTGCAGGTGAGCGCCACAATCAGGACTGCATACGACCGAGGCACACAGGGCCAACACCCGGCATCATGGTGTGGGGAGTGATCTCCTAAACTGGCCGTACACCACTGGTGATCGTCGAGGGGACACTGAATAGTGCACGGTACATCCAAACCGTCATCGAACCCATCGTTCTACCATTCCTAGACCGGCAAGGGAACTTGCTGTTCCAACAGGACAATGCACGTCCGCATGTATCCCGTGCCACCCAACGTGCTCTAGAAGGTGTAAGTCAACTACCCTGGCCAGCAAGATCTCCGGATCTGTCCCCCATTGAGCATGTTTGGGACTGGATGAAGCGTCGTCTCACGCGGTCTGCACGTCCAGCACGAACGCTGGTCCAACTGAGGCGCCAGGTGGAAATGGCATGGCAAGCCGTTCCACAGGACTACATCCAGCATCTCTACGATCGTCTCCATGGGAGAATAGCAGCCTGCGTTGCTGCGAAAGGTGGATATACACTGTACTAGTGCCGACATTGTGCATGCTCTGTTGCCTGTGTCTATGTGCCTGTGGTTCTGTCAGTGTGATCATGTGATGTATCTGACCCCAGGAATGTGTCAATAAAGTTTCCCCTTCCTGGGACAATGGATTCACGGTGTTCTTATTTCAATTTCCAGGAGTGTATAAGCATGAAGAAAAATTTTGTCGAATGTATGCACCGAGAAGGACATATCTTAAAGTACTTCAGAGACAAATTTCCTATAGCTTGCTCATTTTCAAAAGCAAGGGGCATTCTGTGATAATACACTAGTGAAATAAACTTTTTTGCCAAGATCGCCGCCGGCCGTTGTGGCCGAGCGGTCCTAGGCGGTTCAGTCCGGAACCGCGCTGTTGCTACGGTCGCAGGTTCGAATCCTGCCTCGGGCATGGATATGTGTGATGTCCTTAGGTTAATTATGTTTAAGTAGTTCTAAGTCTAGGGGACTGACGACCTCAGATGTTATAGTGCTTAGAGCCATTTGAACCATTTTGAGAGCCGAGATCGCCAATAATAACCTTTATTTTCGATAATCAGTTTCAGTAATCAAAATTACCTTCTTCAGATCTCGGTAATAAACTATCTGTCGTCGAGATTTGAGCATGGTAAGTTCGATTACCTAAACTGGCTATCGAGAATAAAGGTTATGTTATTGGTGATCTTGTCAGAAAATGTTTATCTTCCTAATGTACAAATTTCCTACATTAAGTGATGCACAAGTTAATGTGATTTTGTTGTACCATCAATCAAACAACTTATAAAGGATCCTCTTTTGGAGGAAAAAGATAAGGAAGGTTGGGAAGATTTAAAGGGAGTCATTCATGGACTCTTAGAAAATAAAAGGGATAAAAGCGATAGTCACTTGGCCACAGTACTTCTGCAACAATATCATCATCACAGCCATTTTCTCCACTGACACCTAGACTTTTCGCTCCTAATGATTGAACTGGTAGTGATGAAAACAGAGAAAGATGCTACCAGGATATTTCTTTAACGCAACGAAGGTTTCAGTGCCGTCGAAGTGAAGCGTTGCCTGCAGATTACTGGTGGTCTGTTTATAGGGACGCCCCAGTAAGCAATTGCAAGAAGCAAGCAAATGAAAACGATCTCGTAAAGCCAACAAATGATCCCTTTCAGACTTAACCAGCTGCCTGGTATTCTTCCGTCAGTTTAGAACTCTTACAATGTAAGCCATCATCAAAATAATTCCAAACGGTCTTCCAATATTCTTGGCATATGTAACCCAAATGTATCATTTGCTCTTAATCCATTAAAATAAGATTCTCCCCTTCACTGTATATCACAGATTGTAAAGCCAAAAAGTTTTTGGTCAAATTCATTTCTCTCAACCCAAAATTAGTAAAGACACATAAAGTGAAGTACACATTGAAAAAAAAAATTAAGCCTTGTTGGGGAGACTGGGGCAGGTTGGCCCACTTTCTTTGCTTGATTTTTTGCAGCTTGTATTTTAAATGTTTCCATTGTCTTTTTCATCTAGAAATATTGGTACATTGTTTCAGTACCTTCAAAGCTAAGTAATTTAGGCTTCTGACTTCTTGTCTCTTCATGAAAAATATTTTGTACAGTAATACCTACTGAGCCAACCTCCCCACGCACATGCGCAGGTTGACGCAAGAAGATGGGAGTATGGTACGCTGGCCCATATTATTTTATAATTTAATTTAGTTATGACATCGGTTATTCTTGTTGTTGTTGTGGTTCTTCAGTCCAGAGACTGGTTTGATGCAGCTCTCCATTGCTACTCTATCCTGTGCAAGCCTCTTCTTCTCCGAATAACTACTGCAACCTACGTCCTTCTGAATCTGCTTACTGTATTCATCCCTTGGTCTCCCTCTATGATTTTTACCCCCCCCCCCCCCCCCGCCACAAATTGATGATCCCCTGAGGCTCAGACTGTGTCCTACCAACCGATCCCTTCTTATAGTCAGATTGTACCACATTTCTCTTCTCCCCAATTCTATTCAGTAGCTCCTTCTTAGTTACGTACGCTACCCATCTAATCTTCAGCATTTTTCTGTAGCACCACATTTGAAAAGCTTCTACTCTCTTCTTGTCTAAACTGTTTACCGTCCGTGCTTTACTTCCATACATGGCTACAATCCTTGCAAATACTTCCAGAAAGAACTTCCTGACACTTAAATCTATACTCGATATTAACAAATTTCTCTTCTGCTGAAACACTTTTCTCGCCATTGCCAGTCTACATTTTAATTCCTCCCTACTTCGACCATCATCAGTTATTTTGCTTCCCAAATAGCAAAACTCATCTACTACTTTAAGTGTCTCATTTCCTAATCTAATTACCTCAGCATCGCCTGACTTAATTCGACTACATTCCATTATCCTCGTTTAGCTTTTTTTCACCTTACATCCTCTTTTCAAGACACTGTCCATTCCGTTCAACTGCTTATCCAAGTCCTTTGCTATCTCTGACAGAATTACAATGTCATCGGCAAACCTCAATTTTTTTTATTTTTTTCTCCCTGAACTTTAATTCCTACTCCAGATTTTTCTTCTGCTTCCTTTACTGCTTGTGTAATATACAGATTGAATAACATTGGGGACAGGCTACAACCCTGTCTCACTCCCTTCTCAACCACCGCTTCCCTTTCTGCCCCTCGACTCTTGTAACTGCCATCTGGCTTCTGTATATACTGAAAATAGCCTTTCGCTCCCTGTATTTTACCACTGCCACCTTCTGAACTTGAAAGAGAGTATTCCAGTCAACAATGTCAAAAGCTTTCTCTAAGACTACAAGTGCTATAAACGTAGGTTTGCCATTACTTAACGTATCTTCTATGAGAAGTCGTAGGGTCAGTATTGCTTCGCGTGTTCCTACATTTTTCCGGAATCCAAATTGATCTTCCCCGTGGTCTGCTTCTACCAGTTTTTCCATTCGTCTGTAAAGAATTCGTGTTAGTATTTTGCAACCGCGTCTTCTTAAACTTATAATTCAGTAATATTCACACCTGTCACCACCCGCTTTGGTAGGAATTGGAATTATTATATTCTTCTAGAAGTCTGAGCGTATTTCGCCTGTCCCATACATCTTGCACACCAGACGGAAGAGTTTTGTCATGGCTAGCTCTCCTAAGGGTACCTGTAATTCTGACGGAGTGCCGTCTACTCCCAGGGGCCTTGTTTAGACTTAAGGCTTTCAGTGCTCTGTCAAATTCTTCACGCAATATCATATCTCCTATCTCTTCTTCATCTACGTCCTCTTCCATTTCCATAGTATTGCCCTCAAGTACATATGCTTTATATAGACCCTCTATATACTCCTTCCACCTTTCTGCTTTCCCTTCTTTGCTTAGGACTGGTTTTCCATCTGAGCTCTTGATATTCATACAGGTGGTTCTCTTTTCTCCAAAGGTCTCTTTAATTTTCCTGTCGGCAGCATCTGTCTTACCCCTAGTGATAAATGCTTCTACATCCTTACATTTGTCCTCTAGCCATTCCTACTTAGCCATTTTGTTCTTCCTGTCGATCTCATTTTTTAGACGTTTGTGTTGCCTTTTGCCTGCTTCATTTATTGCATTTTTATATTTTCTCATTCCATCCATTAAATTCAATATCTCTTGTGTTACCCAACGATTTCTATAGCCCTCCTCTTTTTAAATACTTATTTAACTGAAAATACTTCGACTTTAATACTCACAGTTTATTTTAATACAATTTCCTACAGCTTTAAGACAAAAGCTACACTCATAAATTGAGTTATCGTTGTTATAATAACAGTTTGACAAAAACACATGTCCAAAATTTCTATCGTCTGATTGCCCGATAGTTCGTATCTTCAATCCAAAAAAAAAACTTTTACTTCTTTTTTAACGAATGACATATGTGTCCAACGCTTACAACTTCTGCATTGAACCCATTTATCACCTGTACTTCTTCTTCTTCCTGAAACGTTTCTGCTTATGTAGGTCCTTCACAGAGCCTTTTCCAAGCTTCTCTTTTCTTCCACAGTCTATCATTTAGCGTCTCTTCCCATTGTAGGTCGTCGGTTCACATCATCCTTCAGTGGTCTCTCCACCTAGTTCGTGGTCTTCTAATTGTTCTTCGTCAAGATTCTGCCCATTCTACGGCTCTTCTCAGAAGTCTTCCTGGACCCATTCTTTTAATGTGGCCAAAACATTTAAGCCTATTACTCTGCCGGCCGAAGTGGCCGTGCGGTTAAAGGCGCTGCAGTCTGGAACCGCAAGACCGCTACGGTCGCAGGTTCGAATCCTGCCTCGGGCATGGATGTTTGTGATGTCCTTAGGTTAGTTAGGTTTAACTAGTTCTAAGTTCTAGGGGACTAATGACCTCAGCAGTTGAGTCCCATAGTGCTCAGAGCCATTTGAACCATTTGAACCTATTACTCTCCGCAGTTTCTTTTTGGGGCTTGTCCTGCAGGGTGTTTCGTATTGTTTCATTCCTTATCTGTCCCTTCTCGTCTTACCCAGACTCTCTTGTAGAAAGCGCATCCCTGTTATTTGTGTTCTTCTCATAGCTTCCTTTGCCCAAGTCCAACATTCTGATCCATAGGTCAGAACTGGCAAATAATATGACTTGTATATCGCGATCTTTGCTTTGGAAGTTATTTCTCAATTTCCAATTATGTCCACTACACAATAATGAAATCTCGAACAATTCCTATTCTCTCCGAAAGATCACCTTGATGATTCCTTTCTTGGTTAATTTACTTCCTACATACTTGAAACCACCAACGTATTTAATAATTTTTTTCATTGCAACCTACGTCCTTCATTTTTTCCCATTTTTCCTGCTGATTTTCTTTACTTTACTTTTTGTTAAGTCTATTTCCATGCCTTTTTCTTCAGCTACTCTGTGCCTTTCTTCATAATTCATCACATCATCTGCATAAGCTATGGTTGCCATATCATCTGTTGTTGTCCTTTGGCGATATTTCGTTATAATGTTGTCCTCAACTACACTCCTGGAAATGGAAAAAAGAACACATTGACACCGGTGTGTCACACCCACCATACTTGCTCCGGACACTGCGAGAGGGCTGTACAAGCAATGATCACACGCACGGCACAGTGGACACACCAGGAACCGCGGTGTTGGCCGTCGAATGGCGCTAGCTGCGCAGCATTTGTGCACCGCCGCCGTCAGTGTCAGCCAGTTTGCCGTGGCATACGGAGCTCCATCGCAGTCTTTAACACTGGTAGCATGCCGCGACAGCGTGGACGTGAACCGTATGTGCAGTTGACGGACTTTGAGCGAGGGCGTATAGTGGGCATGCGGGAGGCCGGGTGGACGTACCGCCGAATTGCTCAACACGTGGGGCGTGAGGTCTCCACAGTACATCGATGTTGTCGCCAGTGGTCGGCGGAAGGTGCACGTGCCCGTCAACCTGGGACCGGACCGCAGCGACGCACGGATGCACGCCAAGACCGTAGGATCCTACGCAGTGCCGTAGGGGACCGCACCGCCACTTCCCAGCAAATTAGGGACACTGTTGCTCCTGGGGTATCGGCGAGGACCATTCGCAACCGTCTCCATGAAGCTGGGCTACGGTCCCGCACACCGTTAGGCCGTCTTCCGCTCACGCCCCAACATCGTGCAGCCCGCCTCCAGTGGTGTCGCGACAGGCGTGAATGGAGGGGCGAATGGAGACGTGTCGTCTTCAGCGATGAGAGTCGCTTCTGCCTTGGTCGTATGCGTGTTTGGCGCCGTGCAGGTGAGCGCCACAATCAGGACTGCATACGACCGAGGCACACAGGGCCAACACCCGGCATCATGGTGTGGGGAGCGATCTCCTACACTGGCCGTACACCACTGGTGATCGTCGAGGGGACACTGAATAGTGCACGGTACATCCAAACCGTCATCGAACCCATCGTTCTACCATTCCTAGACCGGCAAGGGAACTTGCTGTTCCAACAGGACAATGCACGTCCGCATGTATCCCGTGCCACCCAATGTGCTCTAGAAGGTGTAAGTCAACTACCCTGGCCAGCAAGATCTCCGGATCTGTCCCCCATTGAGCATGTTTGGGACTGGATGAAGCGTCGTCTCACGCGGTCTGCACGTCCAGCACGAACGCTGGTCCAACTGAGGCGCCAGGTGGAAATGGCATGGCAAGCCGTTCCACAGGACTACATCCAGCATCTCTACGATCGTCTCCATGGGAGAATAGCAGCCTGCATTGCTGCGAAAGGTGGATATACACTGTACTAGTGCCGACATTGTGCATGCTCTGTTGCCTGTGTCTATGTGCCTGTGGTTCTGTCAGTGTGATCATGTGATGTATCTGACCCCAGGAATGTGTCAATAAAGTTTCCCCTTCCTGGGACAATGAATTCACGGTGTTCTTATTTCAGTTTCCAGGAGTGTATATTAAAAAGCACTGGTGAGAGTACACTTCCTTGCACAACCCCTCTGTCCGTTATAATGTTATAAACCATTCTGATGTTTTGCCGTCTATTACAACATAATTCCGGAATTTTTTGTACATCTTTCTGATCCTCAGCTGCGTTCCTTTTGACAGTTTCGGTATATTCAGACCTTTCCATATCTCTTCTCTTCTAACAGCGTCATAATCCTTTTTATATCTCTGAATGCGAATACGATGTCTTTCTCAAATTCGTGTTCTTTTCCACAACATGTCTGGCTGTAAATATGGCATATATCGTCGATCTTCCAGATCGAAATCCTTATTGTTCTTCTCTTAATATTGTGGTCCTATCTTAGTCTTGATTTTCTATAAAATTATCTTTTTATAATCTTCATGCAATGACACAGTAGTACTATTCTTCTGTAATTCTCACAGAGCACTTTGTTACTCTTATTAAAGATAGGTACGATAATTGCCTTTGTCCAATCATCAAGAATCTTTCCATACGTCCATACTATCCTCATTATTCTATATAGCAACAAAATTTCGACAGATCCTGTGGCTGTGATTGCTTCTACCTGGACTACTGTGGAGGCTTCTTGTTCGCGTTGTAATGCACCTTTCACTGAAATGTCTGTAATTATTGCTGAAGTACACTTATGCTCATAAATTAAGGATAATGCTGATACATGGTGAAACAACGCTCTGGTGGGCGGTTTGCGGGTTTAAATCACCTAGGGGTATGAGCATGCGGTGCATTTGACCTGCGGTCGTCGCACGGTGGCACTGGCAGCAGTCCACATACGCAGAGGTGTGTTGGTAAATGGAAATGAGCGTTTGACGTCATTGGCCGGGAGGCCCCTTGCGGGGCAGGTCCGGCCGCCTTGGTGCTGGTGTTATTACATTCGACGCCACATTGGGCGACCTGCGCGCCGGATGGGGATGAAATGATGATGAAGACAACAGAACACCCAGTCCCTGAGCGGAGAAAATCTCCGACCCAGCCGGGAACCGAACCCGGGCCCGTAGGACAGCAATCCGTAACGCTGACCACTAAGCTATTGGGGCGGACGGTGTGTTGGTGCATGTCAAAATGGTTCAAATGGATCTGAGCACTATGGGACTCAACTGCTGTGGTTATCAGTCCCCTAGAACTTAGAACTACTTAAACCTAACTAACCTAAGGACATCACACACATCCATGCCCGAGGCAGGATTCGAACCTGCGACCGTAGCAGTCGCACGGTTCCGGACTGCGCGCCTAGAACCGCGAGACCACCGCGGCCGGCGGTGCATGTCAGATTATGGTGCAGCGAGTAAGTGTGCAGACGATTTCAGACGTGCTAATGGTGATTGTGTGTTGAATATGGCTCAAAGAACACATATTGATGACCTTATGAGGGGTAGAATAATAGGGTGACTGGAGGCTGGTCAAACACAGCAGGTCGTAGCACAGATCCTCCATGTGCCACATAGTGTGATCTCAATATTATGGCAACGATTCCAGCAGACAGGAAACGTGTCCAGGCTCTAAAGTACGGGACGTCCACAGTGTTCAACACCACAAGAAGACCGATATCTCACCATCAGTGCCCGCAGACGGCCACGGATTACTGCAGGGAGCCTTGCTCGGGACCTTAATGCAGCCACTGGGACAGTTATCTCCAGACACACAGTCTGCAGACGACTCAACAGATACGGTTTATTCGCCCGGAGACCTGCAAGGTGCATTCCACTGACCCCTAGTCACAGTAGAGCCCGTAAAGCCTGGTATCCATAACACAGTACGTGGTCATTGGAACAGTGGTCCCAGATTATGTTCACGGAAGATTCAAGGTATAGTCTGAACAGTAATTCTCGTCGGGTTTTCATCTGGCGTGAACCAGGAACCAGATACCAACCCCTTAATGTCCTCGAAAGGGACCTGTACGGAGGTCGTGGTTTGATGGTGTGGGGAGGGATTATGATTGGTGCACGTACACCCCTACATGTCTTTGACAGAGGAACTTTAACAGGTCAGATGTATCGGGACGTCATTCTGCACCAGTATGTCCGCCTTTTCAGGGGTGCAGTGGGTCCCACCTTCGTCCTGATGGATGATAACGCACGGCCCCACCGAGCTGCGATCGTGGAGGAGTACGTTGAAGCAGAAGATGTCAGGCGAATGGAGTGGCCTGCCTGTTCTCCAGACCTAAACGCCATCGAGCACGTCTGGGATGCTCTCGGTCGACATATCACATATATCTTCAAAGCCCTACGACACTTCAGGAGCTCCGACAGGCACTGGTGCAAGAATGGGAGGCTCTACCCCAGCAGCTGCTCGACCACCTGATCCAGAATGTGCCAACCCGTCGTGCGGCCTGTGTACGTGTGCATGGTGATCATATCCCATATTGATGCCGGGGTTCATGCGCAGGAAACAGTGGCGTTTTGTAGCACAAGTGTTTCGGGACTGTTTACTCAACTTATCATCAATACCGTGGACTTACAGATCTGTGTCGTGTGTGTTCCCTATGTGCCTATGCTATTAGCGCCAAATTTGTGTAGTGCCACGTTGTGTGGCACCACATTCTGCAATTATCTTTAATTTATGAGCAGGAGTGTTGTTGCTCGTAGATGTCTTTTTTCTTGGTTGCGATTTCTCAAATGGCTTCACATCTTCAGGCGTTGGGAAGCACAGCTGGTCAGGTAATGTGACGTTTAACTTAACAGGCATTGTTACTAACAGCGTAGGTCTACCATTGTGTTCTTGAGCAGCTGGAATGCCAGCTTCAGCAGTTAAACCACAGCCAACAACATTAGGATCAGGCTTATCTGTTATGTACGAAGGCAGAGAGTCAGTATTGATGAAAATGTCCCTGTTTAAGGGGGAGATACCTGTCATCTCGAACCCACCCAGCATATTTTCGGGCGTAAATGCGTTTGGTAGTGCAGGTTTCACAATGCCTAGGAGGTAGTATATTGTCATTGGTCGTTTGTTTGCTGTCACCTATGCGTCGTACGTTGGCTTTACAAACATCTTAAAGGGGAGGTAACAACTTCTGTCTAAGGACTGTAGTGTGTGGCTATGGTAAGCTGGAAAAGACAAAGGAGTGACATTTTCCTTGCAAAAATCTAAGACTTCAGCGGATAAATGGGAACTATGCTTGCCAATTAGTACAAAGCAAGGGTGATATATGGAACATGGGACACGTGACCCAAAATGCTGCATGCATTTCAAGAAGCTATTTTCTGCCATCCACCCTAAGGGATGGGCATTGTCTTCGCTCCCAGCAGGACTGTCTGTGATAACATGAAATCTGAAGTTCACTCTAAGGAATATTAAAAATGGGGGCACGCTATTCCAAACTGCACTGATAACTAAGGCCACAATGATCCTCTTTCAGCAGACCGCCCTCCTTCTCCCCCCTCCACTGACAATTCTGTCACGCCTTTCGACTGTAATGATTCCAGTGAGCGCCGAGTGTCGCTTCAGAAATTCTGAGAACCAGTCAGGTCCCGCTATTGGAAATTCGGTCCAAGATTTGAGTATTTTACGTTGACAGCATCTGCATACGTGTAGGCAAAGAGCCTAACTTGTTTTGGTGGAAGACTGAAGCCTATATCACTAGATTTAGCAAGGTATTTTTCGGGCAGGTTTTCCTGTTCAAGTTCAAAAATTTGGAATAATGAATTTGTCTTAGCTATAATCCTTGAATAACTAAAACTTTCAGAAAGTTATTAGCGAACTTACTTTTACATACTACTGCTATTGGTGTTATTATTGAAACAGCGAAAATGTTATGTGCAACCCAACAAAACAAAGTAAAATGTTTCCTGAGATCTTTTTGCGAAGCCAAATCTATGCCACGTATAAAATAAATAACAGGCCAGAAGGGCTTTAGTCACAAAATATTTAACAGGAATGTGTGAAGGCGAGCCTCTAAGGGCTGCTCATGCCTGTACAGCCACAGGTTCCAACGGGGACTGTACAGGTATGAGCAGCCCTTAGAGGCTCGCCTTCACACATTCCTGTTAAATATTTTGTGACTAAAGCCTTTCTGGACTGTTATTTATTTTATACGTGACATGTAAGTACTGTCTCTGTCTTGTATTATTAGCCAGTACTTACACTTTATTACATAAAAAAGTTTTTCTTCACATTAATTTTGTGGTTATAGACCACTTTAAATGTCTACATTCTGATGAAGGCACTCTTAGAAGTGTTGAAACCTGGTTAATAAGACTATAATATTGTGACCGAGGTCTCATTTGTTTCGATTTTAATTTATAAATGGTCTCTGAACCAAACAGCCATGCTCAAAACTGTTCACTTCTTAAGCTGGGTTCTCCCCATCCGAACAGGTCTCGGAAGGCCAACGGTACCGACCGGCCGCCGCGTCATCCTCACCGACAGACGTCAATAGATGCGGATATGGATGGGCACGTGGTCACCACACCGCTGTCCCGGACGTTGCCAGTTTTCGTGAGCGGAGCCGCTCGTTCTCAGTCAAGTAGCTCCTCAACTTTCCTCACAGGTGCTGAGTGCGCCCTGCTTCCCAGCAGCGCTCGACAGGGTCGGACGGTCACCCATCCAAGTGCTAGCCAAGCCCGGCAGCGCTTAACTTGGATCTGACTGGAACCGGTGTTAACCCTGCGGCAGGGCCGTTGGCTAAGTTTTTATAGGGATGTTAAACTTTTTTCTCTCTTCCCTAACTGATCTTTCAAGTCATTTTATTCCTTTCATTGCCGGGTTCGATTCCCGGCGGGGTCAGGGATTTTCTCTGCCTCGTGACGGCTGGGTGTTGTGTGATGTCCTTAGGTTAGTTAGGTTTAAGTAGTTCTAAGTTCTAGGGGACTGATGACCATAGCTGTTCAGTCCCATAGTGCTCAGAGCCATTTGAACCAGCCTTTCATTGCTAATCTCATAATTGCTTCGGAAACAATGCCTTTTCTCAATTTTCTTTTTATAATTTCTAATCTTCCTAAGAACAAATTGGACGATAATGGCCGGCCAGAGTGGCCGAGCGGTTGTAGGCGCTACAGTCTGGAACCGCGCGACCGCTACGGTCGCAGGTTCGAATCCTGCCTCGGGCATGGATGTGTGTGATGTCCTTAGGTTCTTAGGTTAGTTAGGTTTAAGTAGTTCTAAGTTCTAGGGGACTGATGACCGCAGCAGTTAGGTCCCATAGTGCTCAGAGCCATTTGCACCATTTGACGATAATGAGTAAAAAGATGACTACATTCGAAGGTACACGTAGATTTATGTCCTGCAATGTGCCTTTAAGTAATAATCTCAAATATATGTTCCACTCGTTCTAGTTGAAAACTCGAACACAAGTTATAGGTTTTGATATAAAAAGGAAAAGCATCGTTTCGATGTCACCGAATTAAAATCAGTGCAGAAAACAATGTGCTTAAGTAAAAATTGCACTAGGTGTGATCTAGACTTTGGCTACATTGAACCTATTAAAATTATTAAGACTGTTTATTTAAAAAAAAAAGCGGGGCAAGTTGGTCAAGTGGGTCGACGTGCCCCTATTTAAATAGGCCATTGTGCCTCATCTTCATTGTGGAATTATTTTAGTTCGTTTACGAAAACGTTTTAAACATTCATACAGTGTCGTAATGCTTGATCTACAGGCTTCAATCGTACTTGTTTAGTAACAAGGCTTCAATCGTACTTGTTTAGTAACACCGTTGTCTTGGCGTACACAACAAAATAGCTTGAACAAGCAAAATTTACTGTCACTAACAAGAAAACATAAAAGGCACGCCCTTCCTCGCTCAACAATGTAACTATACTGAAAAGTTTGTGGAAAGACTACGGTGTTGTTGCCGCCAGCTTCCTTCATCGGTAGCGTATTCTAACGGCTGCGTTACTTTCATGCTGTCCCAGTTCCTTCACCAAGCGTCGATTCTCTGCAAGCGTTTCTGAATTTCGCCACAATTCTCTGACGTTGTGACTGCCATACACAAAAGCAACATAGGCGAATAGCTCCAACACATCATTTATGCATATCGTGAACATTAAACGCGCTTTATCTCTTCCTTGGGTAACTCCCGAGGTTGCAGGCACATCTCACGTTTTCGCCAGATCAAGGACAACTCGTTGCGCACAGCTGCTTAAAAGTCTTGAATATAATCACAGCTCTAGTCTGGTATTGCATTAAGGTTGTATTTTGTTCGCTGGGAGACCGAGTGGAACTATAACGAATGCCCTTCGGAAATCAGCGAGCACAAGGTGAACGTGGGTGCCTCTGTCTATTGACTTCAGCATATTATGGGCAAACTTAGCTAGCTGATAATCAATGTATGATTTTCGCAATCGCTATTTCGCGGTCTGTTCCATTTTCGAGTGATAGCTCTAAAATTACATAATTTGTTAAACAACTCGTGTCAGTTACTCGTACGTTGATTCTGACTGCTTTCAGATCTGACTGCGTTTAGATCTATGATGAAGGTCTCTTTGTTGTGCTATCGTCCTTCTAGCACGGTGGGTCTTTTCTACGCGTTGCAACCTTGTCCGGAGCGTACGTGACAGAAGCGTATTGTACAATACTCTTGAATTTTGAGCAATTAAGCTGCCTACCTTCGTCCTCATAGACGAATGTTTAATCTTTAACAAAGAAATTCGCCAACTGAGAAGTTATTTAATTTGGTTTTTTGCTATAAGTTTCGGCAATTCGGTATGCCATCTTCAGGAGGCCCCATATGCACCTCTCAAAAATTACAAATACTGGCACTTGAGAATTCAAGGCATCCAGAAACAGGTGGTCCAGTATGCCAATAATGCTAGTTTCTGAGAGATGCTAATGGGGCTGAAGAAGGCATATTGAATTGCCGAAACTGGTAGCGAAAATATAATAAAATAACTTCTCAATTCGCACGGCTGTCTGCCGAATTTCTTTGTTAAATATTTGACCAGCCGCTGTCTCAACGTCCACAATGGATCAACAGAGACGAATGTTTAATGTCGACTGTTCAGGTAACGCGCAGCCTTTTTCCTGTCGCGTTACTGAGTAAAAGTATTTTGCTACCTTTCTTAACTCTCGCACCTCACGATTGATTTGAATAACCTTGCATCTCACATAGGGGTTCATTGGACCCCAGTAAATATTATCATGTACCAGGGGTTGTAAGCTAATGAAGAGATACATTGGACTTTCTTATATATGTGGGAGGTTGTAAATAACTATGTAGTTCTCTGTAACGGTTTTTTTGTTATTACAACAATCAGTAACGCAGCATCTTAACAATATGTGCTTAGTATTATTTATAAATAATGTTTTGTACTTTTTAATGTCTGTATTTGAATGCGTGTAATGCAATAGAATGTCTTACTTGACTTTATCGAGTTATTACAGTGAGTAACAAGGATGTTTACAAATTTGGTACTTATCACGCTTCAACACCACACTGAAAATTAGTTTTTATTTTCGTTTTTTACACTACTGGCCATTAAAATTGCTACACCACGAAGATGACGTGCTACAGACGGAAATTTAACCGACAGGAAGAATATGCTGTGATATGCAAATGATTAGCTTTTCAGAGCATTCACACAAGGTTGGCGCAGCTGGCGAAACCTAAAACGTGCTGACATGAGGAAAGTTTCCAATAGATGTCTCATATACAAACAGGAGTTGACCGGCGTTGCCTGGTGAAACGTTGTTGTGATGCCTCGTGTAAGGAGGAGAAATGCGTACCATCACGTTTCCGACTTTTATCAAAGTCGGATTGTAGCGTATCGCGATTGCGGTTCATCGTATCGCGACATTGCTGCTCGCGTTCGTCGAGCCAATGACTGTTAGCAGAATATGGAATCGGTGGATTTAGGAGGGTAATATGGAACGCCGTGCTGGATCCCAACGGCCTCGTATCACTAGCAGTCGAGATGACAGGCATCTTATCCGCATGGCTGTAACGGATCGTGCAGCCACGTCTCGATCCCTGAGTCAACAGATGGGGACGTTTGCAAGACAAAAACCATCTGCACGAACAGTTCGACGATGTTTGCAGCAGCATGAAGTATCAACTCGGAGACCATGGTTACGGTTACCCTTGAAGCTGCATCATAGACAGGAGCGCCTGCGATGGTGTACTCGACGACGAACCTGGGTGCACGAATGGCAAAACGTCATTTTTTTTGGATGAATCCAGGTTCTGTTTACAGCAACATGATGCTCGCATCCGTGTTTGGCGACATCGCGGTGAACGCACATTGGAAGCATGTATTCGTCATCGCCATACTGGCGTATCACCCAGCGTGATGGTATGGGTTGCCATTGGTTACACGTCTCGGTCACCTCTTGTTCGCATTGAAGGCACTTTGAATAGTGGACGTTACATTTCAGATGTGTTACGACCCGTAGCTCTACCCTTCATTCGATCCCTGCGAAACCCTACATTTCAGCAGGATAATGCACGATCGCATGTTGCAGGTCCTGTACGGGCCTTTGTGGATACAGAAAATGTTCGACTGCTGCCCTGGCCAGCACATTCTCCAGATCTCTCACCAATTGAAAACGTCTGGTCAATGGTGGCCGAGCAACTGGCTCGTCACAATACACCAGTTACTACTCTTGATGAACTGTGGTATCGTGTTGAAACTGCATGGGCAGCTGTACCTGTACACGCCATCCAAGCTCTGTCTGACTCAATGCCCAGGCGTATAAAGGCCGTTATTACGGCCAGAGTTGGTTATCTGGGTACTGATTTCTCAGGATTTATGCACCCAAACTGCGTGAAAATGTTATCACATGTCACTTCTAGTATAATATATTTGTGCAATGAGTACCCGTTTATCATTTGCATTTCTTCTTGGTGTAGCAATTTTAATGGCCAGTAGTGTACATGTATTTATTCAACGTGAGTCTGAACTTGAATGTATAAAGTAATATAATATTATGAGTTATTTGATTTTTACAGTATGTTTCGGCATAGGGTGTTTACAAAATTAGTTACTATGATAGTATATTTGTGGAAAAATGCATACAAAAGATTAAGCTAATGTAAGCCCTACTTAAGAATGAAATGGTAATCTGTAACTAATACCAAGTCACTATTTGTATTGCCAGTGAGCACACTCTGTACAAATTAGTGCTCTACGTTCATCACTGATCGCCCTTTACAATTCTGGCCCAAACATTGACAGAAAATCTTTGTTGATGACTGGCGGTACACAATGTAGCCAGACATCAGCAAGAGTGCATGTTCCCGATGATTCTAACGTTCTGTTCTTTTATGTTTGCCATGATTAATGAGTTGGAGAAAGAGAGTTGTAGCTTGGAAACAAAAGCGTATTCAGAGCCATGTTCATGTCGCATAATTTCTTCGTCTACGTGTGAGGAATGTGTCCTGCAGGTTGTACCGTACATTTTTGTTACACCCTGCATATTTTCATCTGTTCTGAGTCGTTTACTCATTGTAGCTGAAAAATAAAATAAAATAAATAGGACTACATTGAAACGAGCAGCTTTAATTTACATAAAATATATATTTTAACAGTGTATGCTTGTAAAATTATAAATTTTGCGATCTGCACAAATCAGCAACATGGACTTCACCAACGGCTAACACACTACAGCAGAATTTAACCTGAAAAAGTATAGTTCATAATAGAATTATTAGGCATAACTTGGGAAGAAATACCATACAGTGTAATACAAATGTAATGCACAAACTGTGTATGCACTTCAATGTTGTGACATTTTCCGTCTGCATAAATCAGCTACACGGAACTTACACTGGAGATATCATTTCCCTACGGACGTTCAACAATTTTTACTTGTTGACACTACCGCAACAACAATGCAAATGTTTGAGTTACCACCGCATACATGCAGGCAGTATTACCAACATAATATACACTAAGTTACAATAAATTGTAGTGAACATTCACTTCGTAATACACAATAAAATATACACTGGGGTTCCTAGGACCCCGATGTGAGGTTCGAGGGTTAACAATCCATTTAAAATATGCAGTCTTTGATGCCCCAAGTCTTATGATCAGTGATTCCCTTCGTACCGTTACCTCTGAATCGTAGAGTTCGGCTTTATTAGTTAACAGAAGATTTTAGACGTTGCCCTCACAAATCGGTGCTCGAATTGCAAAAGGTAATTTGCACAGAAGACTTTCAGGTCTAAAGGCTTTTAGATCTAAAGACTAGAAAGCTGCACAAGTCGCACAAGTACCCAAGAAAGGAAGCAAGAGCAATCCGCTCAATTACAGATCCATATCACTAACGTGATACTGCCTACAGGAAAATTAAAGAGACCTTTGGAGAGAAGAGAACCACTTGTATGAATATCAAGAGCTCAGATGGCAACGCAGTTCTAAGCAAAGAAGGGAAGGCAGAAAGGTGGAAGGAGTATATAGAGGGTTTATACAAGGGCGATGTACTTGAGGACAATATTATGGAAATGGAAGAGGATGAAGATGAAATGGGACATAAGATACTGCGTGAAGAGTTTGACAGAGCACTGAAAGACCTGAGTCGAAACAAGGCCCCGGGAGTAGACAACATTCCATTAGAACTACTGATGGCCTTGGGAGAGCCAGTCATGACAAAACTCTACCATCTGGTGAGCAAGATGTATGAGACAGGCGAAATACCCACAGACTTCAAGAAGAATATAATAATTCCAATCCCAAAGAAAGCAGGTGTTGACAGATGTGAAAATTACCGAACTATCAGTTTAATAAGTCACAGCTGCAAAATACTAACGCGAATTCTTTACAGACGAATGGAAAAACTGGTAGAAGCTGACCTCGGGGAAGATCAGTTTGGATTCCGTAGAAATGATGGAACACGTGAGGCAATACTAACCTTACGACTTATCTTAGAAGAAAGATTAAGAAAAGGCAAACCTACGTTTCTAGCATTTGTAGACTTAGAGAAAGCTTTTGACAACGTTAACTGGAATACTCTCTTTCAAATTCTGAAGGTGGCAGGGGTAAAATACAAGGAGCGAAAGGCTATTTACAATTTGTACAGAAACCAGATGGCAGTTATAAGAGTCGAGGGACACGAAAGGGAAGCAGTTGTTGGGAAGGGAGTAAGACAGGGTTGTAGCCTCTCCCCGATGTTATTCAATCTGTATATTGAGCAAGCAGTAAAGGAAACAAAAGAAAAATTCGGAGTAGGTATTAAAATTCATGGAGAAGAAGAAAAACTTTGAGGTTCGCCGATGACATTGTAATTCTGTCAGACACAGCAAAGGACTTGGAAGAGCAGTTGACGGAATGGACAGTGTCTTGAAAGGAGGATATAAGATGAACATCAACAAAAGCAAAACGAGGATAATGGAATGTAGTCAAATTAAATCGGGTGATGCTGAGGGTATTAGATTAGGAAATGAGACACTTAAAGTAGTAAAGGAGTTTTGCTATTTAGGGAGTAAAATAACTGATGATGGTCGAAGTAGAGATGATATAAAATGTAGACTGGCAATGGCAAGGAAATCGTTTCTGAAGAAGAGAAATTTGTTAACATCGAGTACAGATTTAAGTGTCAGGAAGTCGTTTCTGAAAGTATTTGTATGGAGTGTAGCCATGTATGGAAGTGAAACATGGACGATAACCAGTTTGGACAAGAAGAGAATAGAAGCTTTCGAAATGTGGTGCTACAGAAGAATGCTGAAGAAAAGGTGGGTAGATCACGTAACTAATGAGGAGGTATTGAATAGGATTGGGGAGAAGAGAAGTTTGTGGCACAACTTGACTAGAAGAAGGGATCGGTTGGTAAGACATGTTTTGAGGCATCAAGGGATCACAAATTTAGCATTGGAGGGCAGCGTGGAGGGTAAAAATCGTAGAGGGAGACCAAGAGATCAATACACTAAGCAGATTCAGAAGGATGTAGGTTGCAGTAGGTACTGGGAGATGAAGAAGCTTGCACAGGATAGAGTAGCATGGAGAGCTGCATCAAACCAGTCTCAAGACTGAGGACCACAACAACAACATCACTAACGTCGATTTTCAGTGGGATTTTAGAACACACACTGCGTTGTAACATTATGATTTACCTCGAAGAAAACGATTTATTGACAAACTGTCAGCACGAATTCAGAAAATATCGTCCTTGTGAAACGCAGCTAGCTCTTTATTCTCACGAAGTAGTGAGTGCTATCAACGGGGGATGTCAAATTGATGCCATATTCTTAGATTACCAGATGGATTTCGACAGCGTTCCTCATAAGTGTCGTCCTATGAAATTGCGTCCTACGGAGTATCACTTAAGCTGTGTGACTGGATTCCTAATTTCCTGTCAGAAAGGTCACAGTTCGTAATAACTGACGGAAAGGCATCGAACAAAAAAAAGTAATAGCTAATGTTATAGGCCCTTTGCAGTTCCTGATCTACATAAACGCCATAGGAGACAATCTGAGCAGCCCCCTTAGATTGTCTGCATATGATGAAGTTTTTACGGTCTTGTAAAGTCATCAGAGGATCAAAGCGAACTGCAGAATGAATTAGGCTTGTCTGTATAGTGCGAAAAGTGGCAATTGACTCTGCATAATTAAAAGTTTCAAGTCATCTATATGAGTACAAAAAGTAGTCCGCTGAATTTCGCTTACACGATCAGTCACTCAAATCTAAAGGCTGTAAATTCAACTAAATGCTTAGGAATTACAATTACGAATGACTTAAACTGGAACGACCACGTAGATACTGATGTGGGCAAAGTAAACCAAAAACTGCGATTTATTGGCAGAATACATTGAAAGTGCAGAGGGTCCACTGCTTACACAACGCTTGTCCGCCCTCCTCCAGAGTATTGGTGTGCGCATCAGATGGGACATCGTAAATGTTCCAAGAAGGGCAGCGCGTTTTGAATTATCGCGAAATATGGGACAGAGTGCTACGGACATGACATGCGAACTGAAGTGGCAAACATTGTCGCACTACCTTCTCGTGAAATTTCAATCACCAACTTTCTGCTCCGATTGCGAAAATATTCTTTTGGTGTCCACCTATGTAGGGAGGAATGACCATCATCATAAGAGAAATCAGAGCGCGCCGTTCGAGAGCGGAACGGTAGAGAAATAGCTTGAATGTGGTTCGATGAACCCTCTGCCAGGCACTTAATTGTGAATTGCAGAGTAATCATCTAGAACAATCTCACACTAATCCCTTTCCTTGAAAATCTAAATAGTTGCACATGTAGAGTAATCATCTAGAACAATCTCACACTAATCCCTTTCCTTGAAAATCTAAATAGTTGCACATGTAGTTCTAAACTGAGGCAATGACTAATATTACACAGGAAGTTGCCGGCTTCGAATTCGAGCAGATGCTGTGTGTTTCCTCCTTCGAATCTGTGGCTCCTCCATCTGCATCTACATGTACATACGTACTCTGCAAGTCACCAAACGGTACATGGCGGAGGGCACCTTGTACCACTACTACTCATTCCCTTCTCTGTTCCACTCACAAGTGGAGCATGAGAAAAACGACAGTCTATACAGCTCCGTATGAGCCCTAATTTCTCTTATTTTGTCTTCGCGGGCGTTAACGCTTCTGCCAAGGACAATGTCAAAAGTGCAAGAGTTCGCAATATGACTACATACTTTTTTCTTTGGTGTGCATGTAATTACGACAGTGCCGTTCTACAAAGGCAGAAGTGAGCCATTTTTGTGAAATACTGTGGCAACCATCACAAGATAACAGCGCGCTCTCGGTAAGGCAGAGCCGATTAGGTCCTAAGCACCGGGATTTTTTCCGAGAAATTGTTTTCGCCGTCGGTTTCCGCCGCGATCAGCTAGAATAAAGTTGTGTTCTTTGATTACGGACTTCCCGGCTTAAACGTACCGGGCAGCAAGCGTCGGACGAGAGGCCTTCGTGAATGATTGCGCAGCGCAGCTATTCACGCCGACGTCCGAAAAATAAGCGCCGGCTACATCCCCCAGGCGCCGCCTACGAAGAATTTTTTAGCCCCCTAAATAATAATGTCGGCGCGTCTGCGGTGAATGCGAGATTAAGCTATTTTCCGGCATTCGGGGGCGGCGACGATTGGCTGTCGGCGCGCGGAGGACACGCCCCCTCCCCTGGGGCCGGCCGGCGCCGACTATAAAAGCGACGGCCCGCGCCCCTGGTGGCAGACACACCCCGGCGTCTGCAGCCTCTCCGCCTCCGACACCCTCTCCGCACTCTACCGCAGCCAAAGGTAAGCCCACTCACGGGGGGGAAGTGCCGCTTAAGGGAGGACACTTCTGCTTACTTTGCTTCAGGAACCTTCATCTACACTTTTCTTTTATCGTCATCCTTCAGACTGGGTTGATGTGGCCCGTCACGACTTCACCTCAGCGTAGCACTTCCACCAAACGTCCTCAACTATTTGTTCGACATATTCCAATTTCTGTCTTACCCTGTAGTTTTACCCTCTACACATCCATCACTGAGGAGTCAGCATACGTCCAATCATCCTGCCCCTTTTTCTTGTCAGAGTTCTCCAAATACTTCTTTCGTCACAGATTCTGGGGAGAACCTCCTCATTTGTCACTTACGCTGGAGAGAACCTCATTTTTTCACATACTGGTCCACCTGATTTGCAACATTCCTCTATAGCACCATATCTCAGACGCTTAGTTTCTCTTCTTTTCGTGTTCCGCTACAGTCCAAGATTCATTTCCATACACTGCAGCGTTCCAAGCGAACGTTTTCAAGAATTTTGTTCCTCAAATTAAGGCCAGTCTGCTATTGATGTACCACGTGCTTCATCCATCATACGCTATTTTACTTCCGTGGAAACAAGGAAAGCTCCAACGTTCTGGCCACAGCCGAGCCAATCGTCACCGCCCGACCGCCCTGTCATCCGTCAGTTAATGGCGTCATTTCCATGTGGCACTGCGGCTCGTGGCCTCAACACGCCACTCTCACAGCCGTTGTTGAGTTTTGCTTTCAAGATAGCAGAATTCCTTTGCTTCACTTACTAAGTATTCCCCTATTTTGACGTTAAGTTTCTCACTAATCTAATTTCTGCTACTCCTCATTACTTTAGTCTTTCTATCAATCCACAGCAGACTGCTCATACCATTCAGTACGCCTCGTAATGCTCCCTCGATTTCATCGAGAACAGTAAAGTCATCATGGAATCTTATTATTGATATTCTTTCACACTGAATTTAAATCCGACTCCTCAACATATCTTATATTCTTGTCATTGCTTCTTCGGTGTATAGCCTGAATAGTAGGGGAGAAAGATTGCACCCTACCTTACACCCTTTTCAATCCGAGCACGTCATTCTTGTACTTCCATTCTAATTGTTCCTTGTTGGTTCTTATAGTTATTTAGAAGTATCTGACTTTCGCTATAGCTTACACTTACTTTTCTGAGAATTTCGAATACCTTGCACAATTTTACATTGTCGAACGCTTAACTGTTGGTTCCGTTATCAGGCGCAACGCCAGAAGTGCCTCTCCGGTGCCTCTACCGTCCATAAAGTCAAAATGATCGTTGTCTTCACATCGCTGTAAAGTGTAAATGTGCGGTTACCTTGGACTCATGCGTACTTTCGAAATGGCTCGTTTCGCTCATAGATTGTACACTGAAAGACTGACCGCTTACGAGGCTCGCTAGCAGGCTACGTATTCCAGACATTCCCTATATTTCACACATTCACTGCTTCCTACATTAAGAAACTGACTGATCCTAGAAAACTAGATTTCAGTCCATCCTTTCGACTAGTCAGATTTTCCTTCAGTTAACTTTCCCCACTTATCCTGTTTAATGGCTCTGAGCACTATGGGACTTCACTTCTGAGGTCATCAGTCCCCTGAACCTTAGAACTACTAAAAACCTAACTAACCTAAGGACATCACACACATCCATGCCCGAGGCAGGATTCGAACCTGCGACCGCAGCGGTCGCGCGGGTCCAGACTGTAGCTCCTAGAACCGCTCGTCCACAGCGGCCGGCTATCCTGTTTAACAATTTGTCTTATCGTATTTTGTCCATCTTGAGTTTTAACACCGTTCTACAACATTTCAAATACTTTCAGTTGTAATTTTCGCAGACTTTCCCCTCGTCATACTTTCTAATATCGCTTTTCTTCTAATGCGTCAATTATCTAACTCCTGTCTTCCATACGTCTTCATTATTTGATACCAGTAGAACGTTTCTTTTCCCTAAGCAAACTTTTTCTTGTTTGTAACACTGTGCTTTTAATATTTCCGTATCGTAAGTCATCGTTTATAACTTTACATCCTAATCCATAACATTTCTTTATCTCTCCTGGCAAATAATTAGTATACTGTTATTCCTTGACTTACTCTTTTTGGGTATATCCTACAGCAAAATTCTAGTTAGCCTATACAATCTATTTTCTAATTCTTCTAAGTTCCCCTAACATTAGGTTGAAAGGACTGCCAGCTATAAACCTGAAAAACCTAGACCACTTCTTCATGCGCCATTACACCTATTTAGGAATCGCTCGTCTCCCGACTGACAGAACTCTATTTTCAAATGGGCTCAAAGGTCATCAGAAAGTATTTATTGCACCATCAGGTCTACGAAATCAGTCTTGATAGGTGATCTGAGACGAACTTCTTATCGAACTGTCGGAAGATAGCCCTGGTATTCGGCTGCTTCCGAGAAGACATATTGATTGGTAAGCTAATTACTGTGGGAGAAAGATTAGGGAAATCCAACGTTGTTCTCGTTACGAAACGTAAAAACGACTCACCCTTTGACAACATTTCATGAGCTACACGTTAAGTCAGCTGTCATTCAAATATTTGGAAATAACAGTGTATTGAGATATAACGAGGAACTACAACATAGGCTCAGATATAGCGAAAGCAAGTCTACGTACGATTCATTAGAAAGATAATGGGAATCTTCATTTGGTCTACAAAAGACACAAAAGACACTTGTACGGCCCGTACTTAGGAAACTTCAAGGACCTTCCTTCCGGGCAGTAACTCATCCTCCCCCCCACCCTTATTACCTGTGCAATAGAGATCAAGCAGACGTAATTAGGCAAGTAAGTGCTCGCTCAGAGGCGTACAAGCAGCCATCATACCACGGTCTATCCGTAAATGGAACAGGATGAAATCGCAATAAGTAGCACAGTAAAAAATATTCTCTGCCACGCACTTCACGGCGATTCAGCGAATGTAGTAGAATTCAAAATTCCGTTGACAATGCCATTAGAGACAGGGCACAAGATCGGACTATGGAAGGATGCAACCGCCGTAACTTTTTCAAAGGAGCCGTCCAGCCATTTAACTTGAGGGATTTAAGATAAACTATGGAAAACCTAAACCTAGATGGGCTTTTTGGATTCGAACCCTGGATGTTCAAAAGCGAGTCCAGTGTCTTAACCACTGTCTCACCCCACAAGCTGACGAACTACGAATTCAGTCGGAAAGTAGAAACCAGCTATTGTTTTAGGTAAAATATGTATTTACTTTTCTATAAGGATTAGGGTGTAATGTTTCGTCGACGAGGGGATCTTTAAAGAGAGATCACGAACTCGGACAGAGAAAAAGAAATCGGCCGTGACCTTTTGTAAGAAGCCATCCCGGAGTTTGGCTTCGGTGGTATAGGAAAACCATGAAAAATCGGGTTTAATGTTTGATTCTCTTGAAGAATTGCAAGTACGTTAACGATTACAAACGAAGTTATAAAGGGTCAGTTAAATAAACAGAAGGAAAAGACAAATGATCAGTGCAGACTTTCCTCCCACTCAACGCTTTAGAGCCAGCTTGGTGTGATTCTTCCAGGCATCAGTTGAAAGTTCGCAAAGGGTAAGATTACAGTAGAAACTCGCAACTCCATTAAGTTTGGCATCCAGTTAATCACTAACGCATCGTCCTTCGCTGGCTTTTCTGGTAATCTGAAACTAAAATTTTATCCAGTGGTCTACTTAAGTATTGGTTGAAAAATCATAAAGCGATCTGGAGAAACTTTCAGTGCGCGCCCTCCAATAGTGAAAATACTACTCAGTAACTAAGTTTCCCATTTTCGTGTATTTATCCCCCTGTGACTTTCAGAAAATCTTGCATTCGTTCTTCTTAGGCAGACCGTGCATTCTACTCCCACAGAACAAGCTAATTTTGAAAAAAAAAAAAAAATGCTCATCGCACTTCCACCATTGGCTAGATTGCATCCCCGAAGCGCCATTTTGAAAAGCGTGAAAAGTGCCCATCTCAAACTATTACAGGCTCTTCATTGGACATAGAACATTTTTGCCGCGCGGGATTAGCCGAGCGGTCTTAGGACCGTGCACTGGTCCCGGCGGAGGTTCGAGTCCTCCCTCTGGCATTGGTGTCTGTGTTTGTCCTTAGGATAATTTAGGTCAAGTAGTGTGTAAGCTTAGGGACTGATGACCTTAGCAGGTAAGTCCCATAAGATTTCACACATATTTACATTTTGTAAAACATTTTCCAGCCACAAATTTTCTTAAATATGGAAACAGATGAAAGCCACAGGGTGCTAAATGTCCTGAATAGAGCGGGTGAATCATGAATTTGTACTCCAGATCTCAAATTTTTTCCATTCCCAAGCTTGATTTTGCTGATAAATCATGGTTTTTCAAAATGCGACTAGTCCAAAATGTCTAGCGCAGCATTCGGCAGTTGTTTTTCTACCCTTTACAAGGTAATCGATAAGAAGAAGTTCTTTCCATACTAGAAAGCAGTGGCCAAATCGTTTCCGGCAGATGAAATCGACCTGCCCGGTTTTGGTACAGAGCCATCAGCCTCTGACCACTGCTTTCTTTGTTCCTTCGTTTCTGGCCTCAGGTGGTGGCTCTACGCCTCGTCCATAATTGCGGAACAGGCGCACAGATACACTTGCATTCTTATGAGGTGGCAGTAGACTCCTTATACACCATAATAAATTTAGAATGAATTTCCGTTAGCGGTAAACAGCCAAAACTAAGAATTTTATGACGGTAAGGAATTCTAGTTCCGAACAATATTTCGCTAAACATCTACAGTAAAATGTTATCTCAGCAAAAACTATTTTGGGGAATAAGTTGGCATTTTACTTACGTTTTGCTCCCCATGCACAAAAATAAAAATACGTTGATGCGGACGGCATTTTTGTCTCAGACGGTAATTTTTCACCTGTTCGTCATACAGCAAAATACTCGATGTCCTCCGCGAAGCAGTCATGTTCGTTGTAGTAACCGGAACACTAGTTAACATTCCTAATACATTGCCGTTTACGTTATCTAACTAACTGTTCGTAGCGTTCGTTTTGTTCTGTGTTCTTTCGTGTTGTAGCTGTTTGTGGGTTGTATTTCTGAGGCGAAGACAGGAAGTCAGTCCGTAATTTGCTTTCACTGTTGTGGGAAATCGTCTAAAACACTCTGTGACTGTCTGGTGTATCAGTACACTGGTCATTATTTATGCACGCGAATTAGATCCGAGATTGGTCCACATCCCTATTTCGCAAGTCAGCGCTCTGCTCTATGCTGAATGTGCGAGCAGATCGACTGGACCGTAATATTTTGACAGCCGAAAGTTCCTTATTTAAACAATGGAACGAGTAGTTCTCCTCTTGATAAACACTGGGTACATCACTGCCTTCAAAATGGCTGGTTCAAATGGCTCTGAGCACTATGGGACTCAACTGCTGAGGTCATTAGTCCCCTAGAACTTAGAACTAGTTAAACCTAACTAACCTAAGGACATCACAAACATCCATGCCCGAGGCAGGATTCGAACCTGCGACCGTAGCGGTCTTGCGGTTCCAGACTGCAGCGCCTTTAACCGCACGGCCACTTCGGCCGCACTGCCTTCAAAGAGCCACTTCTTATTTTGCGACTTGGTTAAACATCATGGTGATAAAACCTGGTTCATCGCCTCAGATAATGCTATTTAAGTAGCGAAATATGCCACTTTCGTCACAGGAGATACGAAGTGTCATTTGCTACCCGTTAAAGCAATATCATTCCCAGAAATAAAGAAGCTTCTTCACTTTATGTGGCCTTGCAGAATGGTTTTGATCATAGATGCAGACGGGCCTAAGTATTCCGTTCTTCTCTGGCTCTTCCATCAATAGCTTTGGTACAGTCGCAAAACTCTCTTCAATTGACGACGATGATGATGGATCTGAGTAGCTGACGTTACTGCTCTGAAGCTAATTAAGCCGTCTAAGTTTGGTAAGGCCATGTTTATAGCCCTCTCCAAGCTGTAGAGATAGCTCGAATCAACGCCAAACTGCCAGACACGAGAAGAGCTGTGCTTCATAACTGTTCGCCACTATATTCCCATCTACTAAAAGATCTTTCGATCACAGCTAGTCCACAGTATGGGGATGCTGACAGGTGGTAGCTCCAGTTCTTGGCTACAGTGCATGTATGAACATGTCTGTAGCCGACTGTCCGTACTGAATACCATGTTCGCAGTCGCAGTAAATGTAGGCCGTTGTGTTGTATGGAGTGAGTGGAACTTTGCGGTCTGGTCAGCTTGTGGAGATAATTTCGACTGCTGGCGGAGAGGCTCAGCAGGGCAAGAAGTGCCGCACCGAATCAAGAGTGCCAATGCGTCAAGAAACAGAATTTATCTCTCCGTCGAAAGTCGGTGAAAATATACCGTTTTGGAGGCTGCGCAGCCAAAACACGCAATACAGTGCGTGATGCAGTCGGTCTGGAGCTCTAGAACTTTCTTGCTGTAGCGTAGTGCCCATTAAAAAACAATGGCATTCAAAGCAGCGCCTGGCATAATGAGTGTGTATGGGTGACACCTAGGTTAGACGCAGAAGCGGGAGTGGAGAAACTGCAGGCGACCATCGTGAAGGAACAGTGCTGCAGTTGTGCCAGGCGACCGACGGCAACTGTACCAACAAATCCGCACCTACATCTATACTCCGCAAGCCACCCTATGGGGTTTAGCGAAAGGTACTTCTAGTACCACACTCATCTCCTCTGCTCCCTGTTCCGTTCGTGAACCTGTGACGAAAGGAGCCGCTCTTATTTAGATTTTTTCTGTCTCCTCTATTAATAGTACATGATAAGGCTCCTGCTCTCACGAACAACACTCCAGAATCATTTCATAGAGTGTCCTGTAAGCTATCTCTTTCGCGGATGAGCTACATTTCCTCTTCCTCACAGAGGGCGTTCTGCTTGATCTGGCCCATCCTGCGCTGCTCCAGAGCCGCTCGTACGGCCGGTGACAGGCGGTTTTCGGCCGCTCGAATCCGGTGTTCGTCCGAATGCTTGGCGAAACGGCGTCGAATAGAGTCCCAGGGTGACGTCCGTCGTTGTCATGATCTTCAGAATTGCTGAATACCCTTCGTTGAAGCTGCTCACTGCCAGAAAAGTCGCAGTCTCCACAGTCTTCGCACCAGAATGCAAATGAAATTACAATGAAATGAACACCCTTAGCTGCTTACAGGCGTTGACATACGTCAACGGGGACAGATGAAAATGTGTGCCCCGACCGGGACTCGAACCCGGGATCTTCTGCTTTCATGGCAGACGCTCTATCCATCTGAGCCACCGAGGACACAGAGGATAGCGCGACTGCAGGGATTTATCTTTGGCACGCCTCCCGCGGAACCCACATTCTCAACGTATTGTCCCGCACTACATTCGTAGTGCCCCCGCCCATTATACCCATTACCCGCGGCGCGTTGCCGATTCCCGTAAGAGTTCGGGCACTGTTTGTGCATTCGCACAGATACCATCTTAGTAAATATATAGTTAAGGGTCACCGGCCACTTGACCATCTTAGTAAATATATAGAATGCAAATGCTTGGGGGCTAACTTCCAAACACACGCGTTCAAACTTTCATTTGAATTTTGTGTGTTTTCTCCCAAGCACCGGTACAATAACTTCTCCTCCGAAAGCAAAAACATTGCTGCGTGAAAAAGACCGATTTCACGCAGGTGCATTTTTTTTGTTAAACCGCAAATAACAAACATTTCCGTTCCGTATTCAGAAAAACCGCTTCAGGGGTTGGATTCTAAACACTTTTATGGACCCAAAAATGCAATTTTTTAAAAAATCGATTTTTTAAGCCAAAAGATAGTAAAGAACTGTTCGAAGCGCAATACGCACAAGGCTCTTTGCTTATTATTGTTTTATATTGATTCTCAGAAAAATACAATAATATGAACTGTGGTAGATTACGCAGTGTTCCACTTTTTATGTACGAAGAGGTCCGTTAGTTTGCTCCCGAAATAACGGGACACAGTGCTGCCCTCAGCGTGGCACACACAGAGCTATAGGCTCAGCCTACCACCCACTGCAGTCGACGTTTTGACAAACAGAACGGAGATAACGCAACTTCCCTGGCCTCGGTAGGAAGAACAACCTAATCAGTAATTCCGCTCTCGCCGTAGCGGCAATACCGGCGACGTCTGGAAGGGACTCCTGCACTGCCCAGCACAGATCCATTTCACTACAGTTGTTGACATAACGACTCGTGGGTATGTTTCGCGATATGAAGGATTAGTGTTTCAACACCCGTCGGCTACTGTCACCAGGGACTGCTCGAACAGGACAAGAATGGACAAGGGAATAGGCCGTCTTCTTTTCACAGAAACCAGCCCGGTATTCCCTCAATCGATTTAAGGAAACCGCAGAAGACCGAAATCTGGTTGATGGACGAGGATTTGCCGATTGTGTATCCTCTGGTACCTTAACCACCGGTCCCACCTGGCTTTGTGGAGAATTATTTTGCTAGAGTCGCCGGAGAGTTTGTCTTTTAAACATTTTTATATTCAAAAGGCAGGTTAAAAGGTGATCCCAACTGCATTCATACCAGTGAATTTTGACCCCTAGGCTTATCCTTATCTCAAAGCTTCATCGTCTACATTTATTCGGAGGTGTAAACGACTATTCGCTCGTCAGGTGAACTTTTTTGTGTGACAAAATACTGTCGGATTAGAATTGCTGATCACCGCGACACTAATGATAGGCGAACAGTGGTTGAGCCCACAGCTGGTAGATAATGTCTGTACGTGTTTGTCGTGCACTTTTTTGCCTGTGAGGTTGTCGCGCTAATGTGGCCACATGCGTGTGATTGTTACGAATTCACTGTGTGTAAAGTTATAAATCTGACTGGAAGCCTTACGGCACAGGCCAAGTCTTTCGCGATACCCTTACCTGTGAGACGTACGGATCCCAGAAAGCGTTAATATGAAATCGTTTTTAAATGGAATACGATGCTGCGGTTGATAAGATCTCCCCACAGGCAGCTTTCCACTGTCTTTGCAGTACGTAAAACTCTCTTCCGACGTCTGTAAAACCACTTTCGTGAAAACGTGAGATTGGTGTAGCGTGAGAAACGCGTTTAGATAGGACGTTGATTCGGATGTCATTGTGAAGAGCTTGTGGAGCACACCTAGGACTGAAAGTAAGGCAATAAAAATATTCGCCGGAGTATAATTGAAAATCGGTATTAAGCTGAAAATTAAAAGATAATCAAAGATGTGTCACACGAGACGTAAATATACTCGGAATTATAGAAAACGCAAGTCAGAAGAAAGCTCGTGTCGAAAGGAATCCAAGAAGCCTGAAAAAATCCAGGGCCGGGCGACGGTGAGAACTAAGGTGGCATCAAAAAGGAAATGAAGAAACGGCGCAAAGCAATTACGTAGCTGGCCCATCCGACTTACGTAGTTGGCCCATCCGGTATGCAGCCTCTACCGACAGCCCAAACTTGGGATTTACCTGTTCTGTAGACGCAGCACTGCTCTGTGTTTGATAATTAAATTATACATTAACACAAAACACGTGTTATGATTTTATCCTTACTTTTGTCGAAAATTGTACGACGCGGACAAGAACTACACGTACAGAATTTTTTCCCTTCAAGTTCTTGTTATGCCCGCAGTGCAGTCCGCTAATTGTAGGCAGTCAATCAGCCATAATTTGGTAATTAATTTTAATTCAATTTTGCTACCAGATACCTTTCTTTTGCCGTAGGCTCGCTGCCAACTGTGTTGGTGTCAACCCAGGATCTAAGCTCGGGGGAGGGGGATGGGAGGGGGGAGAATAGCACCAAACGGCGGAATAGTTCTGAGATTTCGCTACAGATGGTGGTGGATACACTTCTTACTAGTTCAGAATCCATTACGTGTTCCTGCAGGTGCATTTTCTCACTTATTCTCTTACGTACTTCGGACTTCTAACTTAATTCTGCAGCATTTCAAATATTTCCTCTACTGCTGCGGCGCTGTCGAGTACTGCTTTTCTCTAAACTGATAAACCCATGAATTTCCTCCGTCGTGTTTGATCATTAATCGTAACCAGTAAAATTCCCCTAAATAAAAGTATTTTGATCTCACTACACCACCTTTTTTATCTCCTCTGCTTAAGTCACTTCGAATAATATTACATCCGAACCCTAAATAATCTCCCATTCCTCTACTACTCTTCCGTTTATATTGAACCAAATAAAGTTTCCATTCAACTTAAAAGAGTTACTAAGTCTATTCTAAGCTTTAGCTGAAAGAACGTTGTCACCCAAAAATAGTGGCACACACCGTGTCTCTTATCAGTTTCATTCCTGGCTACAGTCTTCTCGAGTTCCCGGTCGATTTTTCATTAAATGAGGTCTCAAAGCTGCCAGGGAAAATTCCTGCAGGTACAGCGGGAACGTCGTTACGTGATTAACTGGTGCGGCTCAAAATGAGTCATGGCATGCACTTTGACTGGAAAGGTAACGGCACAGGCCTACTCTTTTACGATACCCTTACCAGTGAGAAGGTCGCATGCTAGAACGCACTAACGTGCAAACGTATTTCAATGAAATACGACGCTACGGTCGGGGAAATCTCCCGCAAGCGACTTTCCACTGTCCTTCCAGTAAGCAAACCTCTGTTTCCGACGTCTGTAAAACCATTTTCGTGAAAACCCGAAATTCATGCTATCATTCTTTTCCCTGATTGTCCTGTGCCAAGTCTTGGCAGATTAACTTATGTGCTAATGGAAATTAATGGAGTTTCTGCGCCATCATCGCGCGTCGAAACGCGTGCTGCCTGCTGAGACAACTGTGGGGAACAGAAGGCAGTAACAAGGTGATGTGCTGTGGCATTTCTGAGCGTGATTCAGCAAACTGCGGGAAGGCCGCTTCCGCCTGCCACTGGCTTTCAGACACGGCCAAGGTCGGCAGCTGACTCCTCTTTCTGATGACGGGCTGCAACAGCGTGAGACTGTCTAGTTTCTAGACTATTACAAAAACCTAAAACTTGAAGGAAAGTTATCTAGGAGTCGCTAGTTAACGTCCCGGGAGCATGCTGGAAGCTATCCTGAATGACCATAAACGTAAACGTGCTGTGCAAGCCGCATTTATGACCACGCCTTGTAATGATTTATGTCTACATGGACTAACTTCATGTATGCCTTTCACAACCTCGTAGGTCTGGCACAAATTCTAAAGTAACACAGACCTTCATCTTGACTGCGACAAAAAGGAAATTTGAGTGAGTTGGACACAGTACGATAAAAACGTACTATTAAAACATACTGTGGGACGTCATATTTGTTATTTCTCAGGATGGTTAATTCAAAGGGCTGTTAATTCAGAGGCGAGAGAACTGCACAACGATACATTACCTGCGTCCTCTAGACTTTTAAGTCTCGTCTGTGGCAGAGTTCAGTGCGTGTGAAATGTTCCTGTTACGACACGAGAATTCAGTATCTGTTGATACTAGACTGCTGGTTAGGCTGGCTTGTTTAGTGTTAGTGCTGACCCGGAAATCCTTTCCTAGGTAATGCGCGGTGTTTCAACAAGACATTGTCGAATGGTTGCTTCTGGAAGGTAGTACAGCAGCGATTCTACGTGGCACAGATTCGATAAGTCCTTGCTGCGTTCCCGGAGATGTGTGGCAGCAGATGTCTACACACAGGTCACGCAATTCACGTAAATTACTGGCCCGTGGTTTGTGCGCACTGAGCTCGCGCCAGATAGCGTCCCAGGTAGATTCGCCACAGTCCGGATGAGGCGAACTGGGTAGCCGAGGCATCGACGCGACTTCACTACTATGCTCCTGTACCACGATTCTGGCTTTGTGACAGCACTGCAAGATTCCATCGTTGATTGGGAATACATCAAGCATAAAAGGATACAGGTGGTCCAGAGCAATGTTGACGTAGCCCACAGCTGTCACGATACCTTCGGTTACTACACCAGGTCCCTTTGAAACCCAGCAGAACGTCCTCCACAGAATAATACCGCCCCCACCCCTTGCGCCCGCGGTGGGGAGCGTGATTCGAGCAGGATGACGGTGTATCTGGGCGATAGACCTGCTGTAACATGCAGTGTGATCCATCCGACCGGACGACACGTTCCCATTGAGCTACGGCGCATCTCGGTGATCCCCTGCACACTGCAATCGTAATTGTCGTTGGTTCACCATGGGAACAAGTAGGCGTCTTCTGCTGTAGAGTCGCATGTTCAACAATGGGTGTTCGACAGTGTGCTGCGAGACACTTGTGCCTGCACCAGCGTTGTACTCTATCGTTAGATCTGCCATAGATGCCGGCAGGAGTGGCCGAGCGGTTCTAGGCGCTACAGTCTGGAACCGCGCAACCGCTACGGCCGCAGGTTCGAATCCTGCCTCGGCCATGGATGTGTGTGATGTCATGAGGTTAGATAGGTTTAAGTAGTTCTAAGTTCTAGGGGACTGATGACCTCAGAAGTTAAGTCCCATAGTGCTTAGAGACATTTGAACCCTTTTCTGCCATAGATAGCCGCCAACCCCGATTTTTAGAGCGGAAAAATCTTCGACCACCACGTTCTGCCATCAGAAGTGGACGTGCAACACCTTGTCGGCTACTTGTGGTTTCACCATCCTTCAACCACTTTTCATAGATGCACACATAGGTAGCCCGCGAACAGGGGACCAATTTCGTCTTTCCCAGGTGTTTGTTCGCAGGCAACGGGCCATAACACTCTACCCGTTTTCAAACACACTTAAGTCGTGGACTTCCCCCTTTTGTGGCCCGTATCGTGGGTAGAATGATTCCATTAGTCCGTGCTCCGCTTGCACAGAGTGTCGCAGGAGGAATGGTCAGTATTCAGGGGTATAACGGGAACGATCACACGAAGCAAACAATTCTGCACTACTGGGCATTAAAATTGCTACACCAAGAAGAAATGCAGATGATAAACGGGTATTCATTGGACAAATATATTATACTAGAACTGACATGTGATTACATTTTCACGCAGTTTGGGTGCATAGATCCTGAGAAATCAGTACCCACAACAACCACCTCTGGCCTGAATAACGGCCTTGATACGCCTGGGCATTAAGTCAAACACAGCGTGGATGGCGTGTACAGGTACACTGCCCATGCAGCTTCAACACGATACCACAGTTCATCAAGAGTAGTGACTGGCGTATTGTGACGAGCCAGTTTCTCGGCCACCATTGACCAGACGTTTTCATTTGGTGAGAGATCTGGAGAATGTGCTGGCCAGGGCAGCAGTCGAACATTTTCTGTATCCAGAAAGGCCCGTACAGGACCTCCAACATGCGGTCGTGCATTATCCTGCTGAAATGTAGGGTTTCGCAGGGATCGAATGAAGGGTAGAGCCACGGCTCGTAGCACATATGAAATGTAACTTCCACTGTTCAAAGGGCCATCAGTGCGAACAAGAGGTGACCGAGACGTGTAACCAATGGCACCCCATACCATCACGCCGGGTGATACGCCAGTATGGCCATGACGAATACACGCTTCCAATCTGCGTTCACATCACGATGTCGCCAAACACGGATGCTATAAACAGAATCGGTATTCATCCAAAAAAATGACGTTTGCCATTCGTGCACCCAGGTTCGTCGTTGAGTACACCATCGCAGGCGCTCCTGTCTGTGATGCAGCGTCAAGGGTAGCCGCAGCCATGGACTCCGAGTTGATAGTCCATGCTGCTGCAAATGTCGTCAAACTGTTCGTGCAGATGGTTGTTGACTTGCAAACATCCCCATCTGTTGACTCAGGGATCGAGACGTGGCTGCACGATCCGTTACAGCCATGCGGATAAGACGCCTGTCATCTCGACTGCTAGTGATATGAGGCCGTTGGGATCCAGCACGGCATTCCGTATTACCCTCCTGAACCCACCGATTCCATATTCTGCTAACAGTCATTAGATCTCGACCAACGCGAGCAGCAATGTCGCGATACGATAAACCGCAATCGCGTTAGGCTACAATCCGACCTTTATCAAAGTCGGAAACGTGATGGTACGCATTTCTCCTCCTTACACGAGGCATCACAACAACGTTTCACCAGGCAACACCGGTCAGCTGCTATTTGTGTATGAGAAATCGGTTGGAAACTTTCCTCATGGCAGCACGTTGTAGGTGTCGCCACCGGCGCCAACCTTGTGTATGCTCTGAAAAGCTAATCATTTGCATATCACAGCATCGCGTCTGTAGCACGTCATCTTCGTGGTGTAGCAATTTTAATGGACAGTAGTGTAGTAAACATGGGCTCTACAATGCACACTTTAAGAGCTATGAGCACTTCTTCATCTTCACTACTGTGCTTTCCATATTTCGTGAGGTGATAGTCATCATCATCATCATCATCATCAGGATTTCCTTCCAGCGTGCCGGGTATGAACTTTGTGAACGATATGCCTCCATTGGTTTCTGTCCTGGTATAGCTTTTCTCTCTCCACTACATCCCATGTTGCTCCTCTCCTCTTGAGATCTTCTTTAACCTGGTCTGTCCATCTCTTTCTAGGCCACCCAATTGGTCTTCTTTCTGGTACCTTCATCTCCAAATACTGGCGTGTAGTTCGAGTCGGGTGCATTCGCTTCACATGACCGAACCACTTCAGTCTCAAAGCATGCATCCTCTCCTCTGTAGTCAATGTCACCTGCAGGTCTCTCCTTACATGATCATTCCTGACTCTGTCTCTCCTAGTTTTCTGTAGAGCTGGCCTAAGGAACTGCATTTCACACGCTTGTATTTGACTCTCTTCTCTTGACACAGGCCTCTAGACTATACATCACGTTTTATACATGGTCTGTTTGGCTCTTTGAGGGACTTCCTTGTCCCAGATTAGTTTTCGTACTTGGTGGAAGAAGCTAGATCCTTTTGTTATTCTTTTTAAGACTTCTAGTTTGGAACATCCATTGCGTCATATGATGCTACCCACGTAATTGAAGCTTTTCACACACTCAACCTTCTCCCCCTTCAGTATGATGTGACTAGGTGCGGGTGTCCTGCTCATCTTCATTGCCACTGTCTTGTTCCTACTGACAGTTACTTGAATTTTTTAAATTTTGTGTTCCAGTACTCTAATCTCCTCTGAACCTCCATTTCCGTCTCTCCCCAAATGGCCAAGTGTAATGAAGAGTAAAGGGGAGAGCGAACTTCCTTGCTGAACACCTATCTTTGTCTTAAACCATTTTGATTTCCCACCTCCTACTTGTTCACTGCTCTCACAACCACCGTACAGTATCTGGACCTTTTCAATTAATGAATGATGAACATTATGTTTTCCCAAGCATTCCTATATTTTATCCCTTCGTACACTGTCATATGCTTTTTCCAAATCCACGAATACTACTATCAAGTCCTTTTCTTTTTCCGAATGCTTCTCCATCAACTGACGAAGGGAGAAAATGAGATATATTGTTCCCCTATTACTTCTGAACCCATGCTGTTGTTCCTCTAATTGGTGTTCTAGAATATTCCGCAATCTTTTTTCTGACCTTTTCCATTATCTTAAGGCAGTGTGATTACAGTGTGATTCCTCGGTAGTTGGTGCATTTCATGCTACTACCTTTCTTGAACAATGGTGTTGTAATTCCTTTTTTCCATTCATCCGGCACTTTGTTTTCTTTCCATACCACCCCCAGCACCTGGTGTAACCATGGATTCTTGCGGATTTAATCAGATCCGCTGTCAGCTCATCTACTCCAGCCGCCTTCACCCTTTTCATCTGTTTCAGGGAATTCTCTGTTTCTAACCAAGAGATAGTATGGACCGAAACAAAACAAAAAATGTTCAGTGAACATGGGCTCTAAAGTGGGCTTAAGAGCTATGAGCAGGTTTTCGTCTTCGGTACTGCAAAACACATCTGTTCTGAACAAGTGCTCGTAGCTCTTAACATATGCATTTCAGAGCCCACGTGTACTGGACATTTTTTTCTTGCTTTGGTCCATATTATCACCTCTCAAAAGAGTGGCGCGTTTCGTCACGGGATGCGTTAGTTGGCGTGAGAGCTTTACAGACGCGTTCAACAAACTCCATTGGTAGATGCTACAAAAGAGAGAAGTTGTGCATCGCGGAGACGTTTGCTATTCAAATTTCAAGAAATACTTTCCGCGAAGAGTGAGACAATATACACTCCTGGAAATTGAAATAAGAACACCGTGAATTCATTGTCCCAGGAAGGGGAAACTTTATTGACACATTCCTGGGGTCAGATACATCACATGATCACACTGACAGAACCACAGGCACATAGACATAGGCAACAGAGCATGCACAATGTCGGCACTAGTACAGTGTATATCCACCTTTCGCAGCAATGCAGGCTGCTATTCTCCCATGGAGACGATCGTAGAGATGCTGGATGTAGTCCTGTGGAACGGCTTGCCATGCCATTTCCAGCTGGCGCCTCAGTTGGACCAGCGTTCGTGCTGGACGTGCAGACCGCGTGAGACGACGCTTCATCCAGTCCCAAACATGCTCAATGGGGGACAGATCCGGAGATCTTGCTGGCCAGGGTAGTTGACTTACACCTTCTAGAGCACGTTGGGTGGCACGGGATACATGCGGACGTGCATTGTCCTGTTGGAACAGCAAGTTCCCTTGCCGGTCTAGGAATGGTAGAACGATGGGTTCGATGACGGTTTGGATGTACCGTGCACTATTCAGTGTCCCCTCGACGATCACCAGTGGTGTACGGCCAGTGTAGGAGATCGCTCCCCACACCATGATGCCGGGTGTTGGCCCTGTGTGCCTCGGTCGTATGCAGTCCTGATTGTGGCGCTCACCTGCACGGCGCCAAACACGCATACGACCATCATTGGCACCAAGGCAGAAGCGACTCTCATCGCTGAAGACGACACGTCTCCATTCGTCCCTCCATTCACGCCTGTCGCGACACCACTGGAGGCGGGCTGCACGATGTTGGGGCGTGAGCGGAAGACGGCCTAACGGTGTGCGGGACCGTAGCCCAGCTTCATGGAGACGGTTGCGAATGGTCCTCGCCGATACCCCAGGAGCAACAGTGTCCCTAATTTGCTGGGAAGTGGCGGTGCGGTCCCCTACGGCACTGCGTAGGATCCTACGGTCTTGGCGTGCATCCGTGCGTCGCTGCGGTCCGGTCCCAGGTCGACGGGCACGTGCACCTTCCGCCGACCACTGGCGACAACATCGATGTACTGTGGAGACCTCACGCCCCACGTGTTGAGCAATTCGGCTGTACGTCCACCCGGCCTCCCGCATGCCCACTATACGCCCTCGCTCAAAGTCCGTCAACTGCACATACGGTTCACGTCCACGCTGTCGCGGCATGCTACCAGTGTTAAAGACTGCGATGGAGCTCCGTATGCCACGGCAAACTGGCTGACACTGACGGCGGCGGTGCACAAATGCTGCGCAACTAGCGCCATTCGACGGCCAACACCGCGGTTCCTGGTGTGTCCGCTGTGCCGTGCGTGTGATCATTGCTTGTACAGCCCTCTCGCAGTGTCCGGAGCAAGTATGGTGGGTCTGACACACCGGTGTCAATGTGTTCTTTTTTCCATTTCCAGGAGTGTATTACTTCCTCCCACATACATCTCGCGAAATGACCATGACGAGAGAATTCGAGAAATTAGAATACAGAGGCTCATCGACAATCATTCTTCCCAAGCGCCATACGCGAGTGAAACAGTGAAGGGGGATCAGTTATTGGTAGCAGAAGTACACTCTGCCACACAGTGCCAGGTGGCTTGCGGAGTATTGATGCTGATACTGATGTTGAATACGGAAAGCAAAGAGCTTGTAGTAGAAGAGATTGGTTTCAAGACGTGCTCATAGCTTTTAAGGTGTGTATCTTAGAACCCATATTTACTAGACTTTTTTTGCTGCGAACAATCTTTCTTGTGATCATCATTAACATATACAGTTTTGGTCTAGGCATCCTTCCCTGTTCGAATTTCAAGCAGATTGTAGCTGATCTTTCCACCTCTTCCTAGGACGCCCAACACTCCTTTTTCATTGAGGTGTATATTTGCATATTGTTATAGGTATTCATTCTTCTGACATCCTTTAAATGTGTTCATGCCATTTCTTTCTGCATTCCTCTCTTTTCTACAGAAGGCGTTTGACACCCAGTGCATTCCTTATTTCGCTGTTTTTCATCCGATCTATGACTTTGTAGTCAACTAGATGTCTTAGGAGTCTCATCCCTGCTGCCACAATCCTCCTCCTTAGACTGGCGGTTAGAGTCCAAGTCTCTGACCCATACATCAGAACTGGCACTCCCATCACACTATAAAATTTTAGTACTGTATCCTTTCTAACTTTTTTGAGGAGAGTGTGATTTATAGTAGCTACCAACTGCTTGAATTCTTGCTGTATGTATTCTTGATCATAGTGTGGGATGTATGAGACCTCGCATCTCAGGAATTTAAAAGTATTTATTTGTTATCGTCAGTTATTGTTTTTGCTCTTAAATGCTCCTTAGCATGTAATGCCATTATCTTAATTTTACTTTAGATATTGTCATATTACAATCATTTGCCACCTTGTGCAACAACCAAATTCCTCTCTGTAATTTATCTTTTGGGTCCGCTATGATTATAGCGGAGTAGGAATTAAAATCCATGGAGAAGAAATAAACACTTTGACGTTTGCCGATGACATTGTAATTCTGTCAGGGACAGCAAAGGACCTGGAAGAGAAGCTGAACGGAATGGACAGTCTCTTGAAAAGAGGATATAAGATGAACATTAACAAAAGCAAAACGACGATAATGGAATGTAGTCGAATTAAATCGGGTGATGCTGCGGGAATTAGATTAGGAAATGAGACACTTAAAGTAGTAAAGGAGTTTTGCTATTTGGGGAGCAAAATAACTGATGATGGCCGAAGTAGAGAGGATATAAAATGTAGACTGGCAATGGCAAGGAAAGCGTTTCTGAAGAAGAGAAATTTGTTAACATCGAGTATAGATTTAAGTGTCAGGAAGTCGTTTCTGAAAGTATTTGTATGGAGTGTAGCCATGTATGGAAGTGAAACGAGGACGATAAATAGTTTAGACAAGAAGAGAATAGAAGCATTCGAAATGTGGTGCTACAGACGAAAGCTGAAGATTAGATGGGTAGATCACATAACTAATGAGGAGGTACTGAATAGAATTGGAGATAAGAGAAATTTGTGGCACAATTTGTCTAGAAATAGGAATCGGTTGGTAGGACATGTTCTGAGGCATCAAGGGATCACCAATTTAGTATTGGAGGGCAGCGTGGAGGGTAAAAATCGTAGAGGGAGACCAAGAGATGAATACACTAAGCAGATTCAGAAGGATGTAGGTTGGAGTTGGTACTGGGAGATGAAGAAGCTCGCACAGGATAGAGTAGCATGGAGAGCTTCATCAAACCAGTCTCTGGACTGAAGACCACAACAACAACATGATTATTTTATGAGTCATATCCCTGAATACAGACCATTCTTTCTGGCAAGCCCTGTATGCTTTTTCTATTTGCAACTCGACCAGGTTCCATTCGGTCCCGCAGTGGGCAGTGGTCACAATGACTCCGCTGTGTTTGCAATTGTAGGCGTGCTAGCGGGTGCTCAGCTGCGTTACCGAGGTGTGGATCCGCTGTGTCGCAGGCGAGATGAGCAGCCGCGCCGTGCTTCTGATGGTGGCCGTGGCACTGGGAGCGTGGCTGAGCGGCGCCGCCCCCTCCGCCTCCGCCGCCGCCGCCTCGGCCGCCGCCCCCGGTGGCGCGCGCCGCCTCGAGGAGCTGCTGCTGTCCGCCCCCTACGACGACCCCGCGCTCGTCGACGACCTGCTGGAGGCGGCCTCCAAGAGGCAGCTCGCCAGCGACGACTACGGCCACATGCGCTTCGGCAAGCGGCAGCCCGCCGCCGCCCCCGCCGCCGGCGCCGCCCCCGTTCCCGTGGCTCCCCGCTTCGACGACTACGGACACTTCCGCTTCGGCAAGAGGAGGCCGCAGTGACGCGTCTAGCGCCGGCGCGTGGCAGCGGTCGCCAACCCTGCTGCCGCTGTCTGCTGCTCGTCTCTTCGTGGCTCGACTCGTCTAAACAACCCTCCGTTCAACGTTCTTCTCTCTCGACGGCGGAACATTCAGACCCAAATTCACAGAAAAGTTCCTCTAAGTTAACTTCGGTACGGTACTGATGATTCTTTCGTTGTCTGCCATCAAAACCTTTGGACTATGTTACCTAAGTTTGTTGTAAATAAATTACGTTTTTACCAAAATCTTAAGACTTTTCTTGTAATTTGTCTTGCAGTACTAGTACTCCTACTTGTTCCAGTCTCTTTCCAGTGCTACTATGAGGGCGAATTAAGCGCTTCTCTGCATCGGTCTTTTTCCCTATTTTTCAATTGATACTTTCTGTCTTTATTTTCCAAAAGTATTTGCTCCATTCTTACGAGGAATCTATTCTTGTCTGACACGAACAGAATAAAGAAGTTTGGGTAATGAGGGCGTCATATCAGTAGGAAAGACCGGGTAATTATTTAGACAAAAACCACAAAAGGATAGATAAGCGTTTACACTACAACTACCGAGGATTTAAAAACACCAGAAAATAGAAAGAGGAATAAGCCATAGTTTTATACGAGAAGACAAATATATTAGTACACGAACACTTGCAATCGGCGCAGTACAGTTACGTTTATGTTTGTACATGTTCTTTTTACTAAAATGTAGACTTCCACGGCCGGAAATGTCATGTCCATTATGATTATCCGGGCTGTTATGCCGTGGTCGGTTGATGAATTTTGTCTCAATTCCCAACGTTTCGTCCCCGTCTGCGGGAGACATCTTCAAGGGGGTCTGTAGCTCGATAGAAGGTCCAACACACCCGCTGGCCCGCTACTGACGAGTCTCAATTCCCAACGTTTCGTCCCCGTCTGCGGGAGACATCTTCAAGGGGGTCTGTAGCTCGATAGAAGGTCCAACACACCCGCTGGCCCGCTACTGACGAGTCTCAATTCCCAACGTTTCGTCCCCGTCTGCGGAAGACATCTTCAAGGGGGTCTGTAGCTCGATAGAAGGTCCAACACACCCGCTGGCCCGCTACTGACGAGTCTCAATTCCCAACGTTTCGTCCCCGTCTGCGGGAGACATCTTCAAGGGGGTCTGTAGCTCGATAGAAAAAGGTCCAACACACCCGCTGGCCCGCTACTGACGAGACTCAATTCCCAACGTTTCGTCCCCGCAGACGGGGACGAAACGTTGGGAATTGAGACAAAATTCATCAACCGACCACGGCAGAACAGCCCGGATAATCATAATGGACATCACATGTTCCTTTTACATTTGTCGTGACGACGTACAGTGATCTTCATGGCCGTGGGAGGCACATGTGCAACGTGATGCGACGTGTAACACTCATGGATGGATGATATGTTGAAAAATTGAAAAATGTAAGATCCGATGATGACAAGATAGTTCTGTCGAAACCGATCATCTAATAAAATGATTTTTAGCGATATTGGGATTACAGCTTGATAATAAATTTAGCTGGGAGGGGGAGGGGGAGACGGGGAGCATGCCACAGAACTGCCGAGGCGCCTAAACATATCTCCCTTTCTATACAAATGTTGTGAGACATTGGTGACATAAAAATAAAAAACATAGCGTACTATGCTTACTTTCATTCTAAGATGTCATACGGGACTATTTTCTCGGGTAACTCACACAGTCAAGTTAAAAATTTCGGAGCCCGAAAACGTGCAGTACGAATTATTCGTGGCATGAACTCAAGAACGTCCTGCAGTGGGCTGATTAAGGAACTAATTATACTAACTACTGCTTCACAATATATTTATTCCTTAATGAAATTTGTCATTTAAAACCTTATTTTTTTGTTTGTTTCAAACCAACAGCTCAGTTCACGAAATCAATACTATACTCTGATTAAAATTACGTAATTGTTGACACTTCAGGTGCAGAACTGGTTTCCTCCAATTAGAGAGCTGAACGTCACGCCCGAACCGTTCGCCGTTGCCAAACTGCCACAACAGTTGGTCAGCTCACTTCCTTGTCCGCCATTCTTTCTGAATGTAAACGGAACTTTAATTATAGGTCTGGCACTTTATTTCGAATTTCATCACACATGATAACCACACTAAACACAAACACAAACAAAACGATGCTTAATGTCCACACTTCTCATACAAGCAATAACCAAACACTACTGGATACTTACGCACAAGATGCGATTCAACGTCACATACACAGCTATCATAATCACAGGACTTGGCTCATATTAGGTGAGTTTCGCACGACATTGCGTGAAGCCGAATTTCTGAACACTACAATTCATCGTGTGACTGTGTGAGCCAACAGTCATAAAGAGAGCTACATAAAGCATCTTTGTAGCGTAGCGCAATGGATGGCGTAGTAACCTGATGTGTAGAGGGTCGTAGGTTCGAATGTCATTAAACAAAGCCAATTATTTTATTACTAAATCTAATCAAAATAGTTTGATTATTATTTTTATTCAATTAGTTGATTTACATGATTTTTTAAATTTATTATTCTTTGCTACAACATTTTCATCATCGTACTGACTTCTTTATTTCTTAGCCGTCCGGAGTGGCCGAGCAGTTCTAGGCACTTCAGTCTGGAACCGCGCGACCGGTACGGTCGCAGGTTCGAATCCTGCCTCGGGCATGGATGTGTGTGATGTGCTTAGGTTAGTTAGGTTTAAGTAGTTCTAAGTTCTACGGGACTGATGTCCTCAGAAGTTAAGTCCCATAGTGCTCAGAGCCATTTGAACCATTGTTCTTTATTTCCTCTTAGTTCTCTTCGTATCATTCGGCTTTCGTTTGGGATCTGTCTGTGTCGCCTATCGTCTGCAACGACGTGCCACCGAGGACTGCCCATCGGTTGGTAACGCAGCAGCTGGTGTAGCCAGTATGAGGATTGTTTCAGACAACCGATGACAGTGAGAAATTACAGCTGGCTTTTAGTGCTGAAACAATTGTTTTCTGTCATGAGTGTGCTCGCAGTAGTTACCTGTATTCGCCGTCAATAAATAGATCATGATTTTAGTTCTGCCGCAGGCTAATGAGCGCCGTTTTGTTGGATCAGCGCACATCACGAGGCTGTGGTTAGCTTAGGGCTACAATATGCGTCGTCTGCCGCAGTTCAGTCACAGCTCACTTAAACTCAGCCATCGCCAGAGCACCTCGCATCGTCGAACGTACCTCGCGCCTGCCACTTCCAACATCGCTCCGCGTTACACATTAACAGCATTTGTAAAGTGACCAGCTGTCTTTGTGTGTCGCCTATAACCGAGCGGAAACCGGCGGCCGATGTGGCAGCACTGTAGCGGCAAGTGACAGACGTCAACTATCAAGTAAGTTTAATCGGATTATAGAAATAAGAATAACTTTCACAAAGATTTAAAGTCACTTATGTTGATTCGGAAAGGTGCTCACTATTCAGCAACACATATTTTCAATAACTTGCCATCAGCCGTAAAAAGTATAACTATGGTAATAATAAAGTTCACTTTGAGCAGAATCTGAAGGATTTATTGGTGGCCAACTCCTTCTAAGTGATTGATGAATTTCTTAGTAGAATGGATTGATGCGTGTATATTTTTAATAATATCGCAAAATGTGAATATTGTGTACACTCTGGCTTCAGTAAAAATTTTTTTGCACCAATGCAAATTTTGTATTAAGTGTCATAAAATGGTTTTTTTTATGATGTGTGGCTGCAAAAGGCTATGAATTATCATACGAACCTAAGTGTATTGAACACCCAATATATTTCGTGACAAGTTTTATATCTTTTTAAATGTAAATATGCTTAAGCTTTTGTTTTTGTGACCGATTCCACATCCACAAGGGCCACTTTATTTGGGATCTGTGGAAAGTACATTAGCATATCTGTTCTTATTTTATAAATATTTATTGTGTATTCTCTCTTTCTGACATGTTCCACATCCCTGACGATCACCTCACTATGGATCAATGGGAAGAAAAGTACATCTAATATAATCTCTAAACTCGGCTAGAGAAGTTTTCTTAGTTACCATACACTGCAGATCGCCCCCAAGTCAGGAATATATATTGGTTTTTGTCCCTGTGTAAAGAGAAAATGTGGCATAGTTATTCCTCTTGTAAGAGTAAATCGGAAGACTCATGCATCTGCTGCCGATCCGTTAAAGGAAACTCCGTATTACTTAACATAGTTAGGTTTACGCGGTGGATAGTCCTAAATATTTAATTATCACCTCGAAAAAGTCAAGCTGCGACTGCAAAATGTGGCGGTGGTGTTAGTCCTTCTCTGTCTACGGTATTCACCTTTCAGCCTGACACCTTTTTTTCCTAACGATAGGTCACTCGGCACTCGGCGGAGACCTCGACTGTACAAGTTTGCGTTTTGGCTTCTTAGGAAACGTTCCACATCGAAAATCATCTCGTCGTCGTTCATGAACTGTCTGCCACGTAATGGTTTAGCATTCGAGGAAGAGAGAGAAGTCACCGTGTGCCATGTCAGGAGAGTACGGGGACTGAGGCAAAGTTTGACAACCCAAAGAGGCAGCATATATATATATATATATATATATATATATATATATATATATATATATATATATATATACCGAAAGAAAAAACCGTGCGCAGCATCGCACTTCGCATCACGATATTTCATTTGTACGACGCGGAGACGGTTTACCCATTACGAACATAACACAGGTCTACAAAATTATACGTGCATTTTTAGCTTCTCGTGGCGTAATGAACAATCAATTAAATTTCGGGCAGGCAGCTGCGCAAATATTCTTAGACTCTTATTCAGGCGCGTATCGTCTGGCCATCATCAGAGTGAGTCGCTGCTCACTCTGAGGGTGGCCGAATGATACGTGGATGAAATATCAGTTGAAGAAGTAGTATTTGCGCGGCTGCATGTCCGAAATTTTCTAGATTCTATAAATTTATAGTTTGTAATGTTTTAATCAATTTAGAAGATTCTAACCTTTTTTGATATGCTAAGTTCACAAATAAAGGTTTCTTGAAATTACTGCAACCAGTCGCCTTTTGTTTTGTTCTTCAATTCTTTTATTATTCCGTTACCGGTTTTGAACCACCTAGCGATTCATCATCAGATGGTACACATTTGTTAACTGTCTGCAGCAGTGTGGGAGTCGCGTACAGTGATTAATATCCTTTGGTTGGATGTTGGTGTAGACATTATTGTGGAAAACATAAAGAGTTGGTGTTAGGATAGAGAGTCTCGTTCTTCAGCTCTTGTAATACAGATTGGCGTCAGTAAGCGTGTATCTGTTTCTTTATTGCAAAATAACATGAAGTAATATGGGAAAACTGATATGTGAAGAAAGAAGACTATCTGTCCTAAAACCAACTCTTTGACGATACTCTTTGATATACTTACGTGGAACGTGTTACCTGTGGCCAAGTGTGTAAAGTGCAGTACAATTAACATCACTGGCAAACATTTATTATGTTTTCCGGAATACTGTTTCCACCAACATCCTACCAACGGATACTAATCACTATACACGGCTCCTACGCTGCTGCATACAATTAATAAATATGTACCATCTGATGATGAATCGCTAGGCTGTTTGAAACTGGTAATGGAATAATAAAGAAATTGAAGAACAAAACAAAAGGCGACTGGTAGCAGCAATTTCGAAAAACCTTTATTCATCACAGTCGCAGCGTTCCTCATCCAGTGGATAAAAGTTGCGAGTTCAGGAGTGCTAATGGTTTTTCTCTTATCACATAAAGTAATGATGAAGGTCCAGAAAAATACTACAGAGCACAGTGCTTTGCTTAATGCTTCATGTTTGTAATACGTTGCTACCATTTCGACTTGCGTCTCAAGTTCGACAACGTTATCGCGTATCACTTTCTTACCCGGTAAGGACCAGAACAGATGTAAAAGAATACGTTACAGAGATACCTACACCTCTTCGAGCATCTCCTTTACCTCAAAAGTACCTTGTCCCCGACAGCAAATTTTTTGTTGTTGTGGTCTTCAGACCAGTGACTGGTTTGATGCAGCTCTTCATACTACTCTATCCTCTGCAAGTCTCTTCATCTCCGAGTAACTACTGCAACCTACAACCTTCTGAATCTGCTTAGTGTATTAATCTATTGGTCTCCCTCTACGATTTTACCTTCTACGCTTCCCTCCAATACTAAACTGGTGATCCCTTGGTGCCTCAGAACGTGTCCTACCAACCGATCCCTACTTCTAGTCAAGTTGTGCCACAAATTCCTCTTCTCCCCAATTCTATTCAGTACCTCCTCATTCCTTATGTGCCTCTACCAGTTTTTCCATCCGTCTGTAAAGAATTCGCGTTAGTATTTTTCAACCATGACTTATTAAACTGATAGTTCAATTATTTTCACACCTGTCAACACTTGATTTCTTTGGGATTGGAATTATTACATTCTTCTTGAAGTCTGAGGGTATTTCGCCTGTCTCATACATCTTGCTCAGCAAACGCAAGAGTTTTCAGTGCTCTGTCAAATTCTTCACGCAGTATCATATCTCCTATTTCATCCTCATCTACATCCTCTTCCATTACCATAATATTGCCCCCAAGTACATCGCTCCTGTATAGGCCCTCTATATACTCCTTCCGCCTTTCTGCTTTCCCTTCTTTGCTTGGGACTGGTTTTCCATCTGAGCTCTTGGTATTCTTCAGGTGGTTCTCTTTACTCCAAAGGTCTCTTTAATTTTCCTGTAGGCAGTATCTACCTTACCCCTAGTGATATATGCTTCTACATCCTTACAGTTGCCCTCTAGCCACCCCTTCTTAGCCATTTTATATTTCCTGTCGATATCATTTTTGAGACGTTTGTATTCCTTTTCGCCTGCTTCATTTACTGCCTTTTTATATTTTCTGCTTTCATCAATTAATCCAATATCTCTTCTGTTACCCAAGGATTTCTAAAAGTCCTCGTCTTTTCACATACTTGATCCTCTGCTTCCCTCACTATTTCGTCTCTCAAAGCTACCCATTCTTCTTCTATTGTATTTCTTTCGCCTGTTATTGTCAATCGTTCCCTAATGCTCGCTCTGAAACTGTCTACAACCTCTGGTTCTTTCTGTTTAGCAAGGCCCCATCTTTTTAAATATAACTGTCCAAATTAATTTTCCCAATCAGAATTTATCATAGTGTCTCACTATCTTTTAACTTGTATGCACTGAAGCTGTTGGACCAATAGACACACTCGTTCTCTGTGCACACACTCATTAATGCTTTCCTTATCTCCCAAAAACATCGTAACATAAAGAGAAAATCCATATATGCGAGAAACACCGTTCTCTACTATATCGTCAATCTGTACATTTCCCAGCACTAGTGATTTGCAATACCTTATAGTCCAATCTTTCCTCACATAGATTAACCACGAAGACACAACAATATTAATCATATCATAGCTCAGAAGTCCACACAACCCAGAACTGTACAACTTACTTCAATGCGCAGACATACTACAGGTATAACTAAACAAGATATGAACAGAAATAGGTTCCCAGAAACAGGGAATAAAGAAGAAAAACGTACAGAAATCATTGCGTGACAACTTAAAAATTACACAACGCTTACCTATGGGAATACTGAAGGAAGTTTCATCCTCTCCGGGTTAACCACACACATAGTTTTATACGTTATCTCTTCCATTCCTGACGTAAAATAAAACCTGTACTGAGAGTCAACACTTCATACTATTAAGCAAGACATAGCTATCAAGTAATACATTGTTTCCTTAACCGATATAATTATTTACCCACACATCTTGAGGTCGAGAGGAGAGACACCACCACTAAAGAGATACAAAATTCCTACGTTTCTTTTAATGGTAAAACACAAGAGTAGGGGTCTGTAAATTTCAGTCTCAGAAAAGAAAGAAGAAAAAGAAACTCAGTTAGTTTCATTTCCCCAGGCATAATACAAAAGGTAAAATAATCCTTCTCGTTCCACTACTTCCTAACCAATCCTTTACCGATCAGATTTTATAATCACCTCTGTGTCGGTTATTCAGAATCTTATTTAAGTGAAATATCAATGTCAAGCTATAGCTCTTATGACCTGCCAAATTAGTCCCTCGCAAATTTCCACTCAGTAACAGGATCCCCCCATGAACCATGGACCTTGCCGTTGGTGGGGAGGCTTGCGTGCCTCAGCGATACAGATAGCCGTACCGTAGGTACAACCACAACGGAGGGGTATCTGTTGAGAGGCCAGACAAACGTGTGGTTCCTGAAGAGGGGCGGCAGCCTTTTCAGTAGTTGCAAGGGCAACAGTCTGGATGATTGACTGATCTGGCCTTGTAACAATAACCAAAACGGCCTTGCTGTGCTGGTACTGCGAACGGCTGAAAGCAAGGGGAAACTACGGCCGTAATTTTTCCCGAGGGCATGCAGCTTTACTGTATCATTAAATGATGATGGCGTCCTCTTGGGTAAAATATTCCGGAGGTAAAATAGTCCCCCATTCGGATCTCCGGGCGGGGACTACTCTAGAGGATGTCGTTATCAGGAGAAAGAAAACTGGCATTCTACGGATCGGAGCGTAGAATGTCAGATCCCTTAATCGGGTAGGTAGCTTAGAAAATTTAAATAGGGAAATGGATAGGTTAAAGTTAGATATAGTGGGAATTAGTGAAGTTCGGTGGCAGGAGGAACAAGACTTCTGGTCAGGTGACTACAGGGTTATCAACACAAACTGAAATAGGGGTAATGCAGGAGTAGGTTTAATAATGAATAGGAAAATAGGAAGACGGGTAAGCTACTACAAACAGCATAGTGAACGCATTATTGTGGCCAAGATAGATACGAAGCCCACACCTACTACAGTAGTACAAGTTTATATGCCAACTAGCTCTGCAGATGACGAAGTAATTGAAGAAATGTATGATGAAATAAAAGAAATTATTCAGATAGTGAAGGGAGACGAAAATTTAATAGTCATGGGTGACTGGAATTCGAGTGTAGAAAAAGGGAGAGAAGGAAACGTGGTAGGTGAATATGGATTGGGGCTAAGAAATGAAAGAGGAAGCCGTCTGGTAGAATTTTGCACAGAGCACAACTTAATCATAGCTAACACTTGGTTTAAGAATCATGATAGAAGGTTGTATACATGGAAGAACCCTGGAGATACTAAAAGGTATCAGATAGATTATATAATGGTAAGACAGAGATTTAGGAACCAGGTTTTAAATTGTAAGACATTTCCAGGGGCAGATGTGGACTCTGACCACAATCTATTGGTTATGACCTGTAGATTAAAACTGAAGAAACTGCAAAAAGGTGGGAATTTAAGGAGATGGGACCTGGATAAACTGAAAGAACCAGAGGTTGTAGAGTGTTTCAGGGAGAGCATAAGGGAACAATTGACAGGAATGGGGGAAAGAAATACAGTAGAAGAGGAATGGGTAGCTTTGAGGGATGAAGTAGTGAAGGCAGCAGAGGATCAAATAGGTAAAAAGACGAGGGCTAGTAGAAATCCTTGGGTAAGAAATATTGAATTTAATTGATGAAAGGAGAAAATGTAAAAATGCAGTAAATGAAGCAGGCAAAAAGGAATACAAACGTCTCAAAAATGAGATCGACAGGAAGTGCAAAATGGCTAAGCAGGGATGGCTAGAGGACAAATGTAAGGATGTAGAGGCTTTTCTCACTAGGGGTAAGATAGATACTGCCTACAGGAAAATTAAAGAGACCTTTGGAGATAAGAGAACCACTTGTATGAAATCAAGAGCTCAGATGGAAACCCAGTTCTAAGCAAAGAAGGGAACGCAGAAAGGTGGAAGGAGTATATAGAGGGTCTATACAAGCGCGATGTACTTGAGGACAATATTATGGAAATGGAAGAGGATGTAGATGAAGATGAAATGGGAGATACGATACTGCGTGAAGAGTTTGACAGAGCACTGAAAGACCTGAGTCGAAACAAGGCCCCCGGAGTAGACAACATTCCATTGTAACTACTGACGGCCTTGGGAGAGCCAGTCCTGACAAAACTCTACCATCTGGTGAGCAAGACGTATGAAACAGGTGAAATACCCTCAGACTTCAAGAAGAATATAATAATTCCAATCCCAAAGAAAGCAGGTGTTGACAGATGTGAAAATTACCGGACAGTCAGTTTAATAAGCCACAGCTGCAAAATACTAACACGAATTCTTTACAGACGAATGGAAAAACTAGTAGAAGCCGGCCTCGGGGAAGATCAGTTTGGATTCCGTAGAAATACTGGAACACGTGAGGCAATACTGACCTTACGACTTACCTTAGAAGAAAGATTAAGGAAAGGCAAACCTACGTTTCTAGCATTTGTAGACTTAGAGAAAGCTTTTGACAATGTTGACTGGAATACTCTCTTTCAAATTCTAAAGGTGGCAGGGGTAAAATACAGGGAGCGAAAGACTATTTACAATTTGTACAGAAAGCAGATGGCAGTTATAAGAGTCGAGGGACATGAAAGATAAGCAGCGGTTGGGAAGGGATTAAGACAGGGTTGTAGCCTCTCCCCGATGTTATTCAATCTGTATATTGAGCAAGCAGTAAAGGAAACAAAAGAAAAATTCGGAGTAGGTATTAAAATCCATGGAGAAGAAATAAAAACTTTGAGGTTCGCCGATGACATTGTAATTCTGTCAGAGACAGCAAAGGACTTGGAAGAGCAGTTGAACGGAATGGATGGTGTCTTGAAGGGAGGATATAACATGAACATCAACAAAAGCAAAACGAGGATAATGGAATGTAGTCGAATTAAGTCGGGTGATGTTGAGGGTATTAGATTAGGAAATGAGACACTTAAAGTAGTAAAGGAGTTTTGCTATTTGGGGAGCAAAATAACCGATGATGGTCGAAGTAGAGAGGATATAAAATGTAGACTGGCAATGGCAAGGAAAGCGTTTCTGAAGAAGAGAAATTTGTTAACATCGAATATAGATTTAAGTGTCAGGAAGTCATTTCTGAAAGTATTTGTATGGAGTGTAGCCATGTATGGAAGTGAAACATGGACGGTAAATAGTTTGGACAAGAAGAGAATAGAAGCTTTCGAAATGTGGTGCTACAGAAGAATGCTGAAGATTAGATGGGTAGATCACATAACTAATGAGGAGGTACTGAATAGGATTGGGGAGAAGAGAAGTTTGTGGCACAACTTGACCAGAAGAAGGGATCGGTTGGTAGGACATGTTCTGAGGCATCAAGGGATCACCAATTTAGTATTGGAGGGCATCGTGGAGGGTAAAAATCGTAGGGGGAGACCAAGAGATGAATACACTAAGCAGATTCAGAAGGATGTAGGTTGCAGGAGGTACTGGGAGATGAAGAAGCTTGCACAGGATAGAGTAGCATGGAGAGCTGCATCAAACCAGTCTCAGGACTGAAGACCATAACTAATAACTAACAGGATCCGACTCATAATGTAGTCAGAAATGAATAGGAGGGATATTTCCATCAATAAATCAGCGGTGCTTATTTGCTCATAATAATCAACTATACATACTCAACCTGCTGAGGGAATGATTCCATGAGTCATACTCTACAACAGTCCTCCCTACAAAACTACTTACACACAATATCTTCAACATTTCTCCACGATCTTGGCTGCAGTACCTTCGATACCGGCTATAGTTTCCACATATCGCTTCTGCCTCTGTCCATAAACTTCAGCATACATTAATCTTCCTCAGGCCACTCACCAACTTGAACCACTGACCACAAGAGAAGGCGCCCCCTGAACCAATCTCTAATTGCGGCGAAAACTGCCGAACACCATTACATCGTACAAACTTCATCACAGCATGAACACAATGAATCAATCCACAGAATTTTCACAAGTGAATACTTACACAATTTACAATACGGTCACAACACAATTGCCTCTTTCTTCTCGAAACGATCTAACAATACTATCACAGCCTAGGATAACAGTATTGTCGTTCCTTTCTCTTGTAACTTTCCTTGTTCATAAACTGTAGCTTTAAAATTTTTCGTACATTACTGCGGGCAACTACTCTATTTACAGAATAAAAATCTAACTATAAATACCTGTTACGTCTAACATACAAACAGTAAAGAATAACCAGTTACCACTAAGCTGTACGCAAGAAGTCGTCGTCAGCTTCTGAGCCCCGAACGTTAGTTTTGCTTCAGTACCACGAGCATCCAATTGAATCCATTAATTATCTCGATAAGCAATTGTTCGGGATCTTCTACACCAAAACTCGCCTCCTCCTGGCACCAAGATTTTCTCTTGTCACTTTCACTCCAGAACCTCTCCTCATATTCGAATCCTTACGAGAACCTACGCATCGTATCAAGAGTTGATATCGCTCAGTCGGATCATTCTGCCAGCTAAAATTGGCCGTTCCACCGATCGTTGTGAATCTGTTGAGTGGAAACAAATCTGTCCTACCTGTCACTACCGATGCTCCAGTCCTCTATCACCTCAAAGGCAGTCAACATTCACCTTGCCGACGATACATTTCTCCCAACGAGAGACCAGATCTTTTTATGTGAAAACCCTTAAAGCTTTTTAAATACACGTTATTAACATTCTGTATCTTTATTCCTCATGCCTAACTACGTATTTCTCAATGTAGTCACCTTGGCGACGAACACACTTCTCCCAACGAGAGACCAGTTTGTTGACACCGTCACTGTAGAATGCTTGACTTCGTTGACGGAGCCACGATCTCATCTCTGCTTGAGCCGCTTCATCGCTGCCAAATAGAAGTCCTCGAAGTTGTTCTTCAATTTTTGGAAACAGATGAAAATCGGATGGGCCAGGTCGAGACTTGTGTAGAGTGATCGATGACGGTGAACCCAGGGCGTCGGATAGTTGCAGATGTCGCAGCTCTCGTGTGTGGTCTGACATTGCCATGCTGAAGAACAACGTGCTCCACGTGAGGAGGAAGTCTTCGAATTCGAAACTCTATTACACACGCTGTTTCTCACGCACCAACATACGTTACACACAGCACGATACAACCTACAATTCGGAGCCGTCTAGCGGCAGAGAGCTGCAAATATGTAAACACGAAGAATCAAGATGTAGAACGTCAATAACGTTTGTTTTATTTAAAAATCTTTAAGAGTTTACACGTAAACAATTCGGAGGCATTGCTGTTCATTTCGCCCTCGTATAATATGTTTTACATATGTCATTCCTTGTCTGCCCTTACATTTTTTTTCCACTTACTGATGTTTCCAGCGCTAACTTAAGTCGTGGATGAAGTAGCATATGTCTCACTAACTTGCGGTTACTTCTGGAAAGAGTCAGCCTCGGACACATCTTCCCACTCCTGTTCTCTGTTCGGTCTCTAAATTTTATAACTCCAGGAAGTTTCCGTAACTTATAATTCATTTCGATATCACTGTTTAACACCAGTAGAGTGCTTTTGAAATCATGGCTAATTTTACTTCCCAGATAGGACAACTCTTACTTGTTGTACTAGTGGGTCATCCTCACTTTTGATACGAATCCACTCAGTGCTCCCCTTTCTGCTTCTCAGCATCACCTTCGTCTCTGCATTGTTTATTCTTAACCTATACTCTCCGTTAAACATATCCTCTTGTGTTGTTCAGTGCCGTCCCGCTGGGTTATATCGTCGTTCGAAAATTCATTTTACTTTCCACAGTACTTCATCGGTATATAAGTTAAGTAAAGTTATACCTTCCTTAAAATAAACTAGTATTTATTAATGTTCCACTACTATTATTGCAACTTCGTGTTTTTAGATCTAGTTACTCGGCTGTCTCTGTAGCTTATCTCCATTAGCCCACGTTTCATTGCCAAAGGCTAGTTTTTTTCTTTATTCTTTCTTCCATTAGTAACTTCATTGCCACAAATGATCCTCTGGTATCTTTACCTTTTCGGAACCCAAACCGATCTTCATGGAGTAGGTAATTCCCATTATTTTATTTTAGTTTTTTTGTATAGTATCTCAGCCATTCGTTTACAAGGGATAAATGTTGAACTTTATCCCACTCGTGCCTTTTCCGGTCGTCTGACTGTTAAACCATTCTGGAAAACTAGGGTAAAACTCTTTTTACATGCAATTTTAACACAATATCGGGAGTAGGTAATTCCCATTATTTTATTTTAGTTTTTTTGTATAGTATCTCAGCCATTCGTTTACAAGGGATAAATGTTGAACTTTATTCCACTCGTGCCTTTTCCGGTCGTCTGTCTGTTAAACCATTCTGGAAAACTAGGGTAAAACTCTTTTTACATGCAATTTTAACACAATATCAGATAATTTCCCATACATCCCGTCGACTTTCGTAATCTACACAAATATTTCAATTCATGCTGACGCATCTGAGATTAGATCATTTAGTGTTCTACTAAACTCACTTGTCAGTTCGGATTACAGGATCGCTGATTTCTTATCCATCAACTTTTCTCGTCCTTACGCGCTATTCTCCGCTGAACAAGATACGAAGTACTCTTGCTGTCTGTGTGTTCCGTTTTCCCAGTTAGAAGAGATATTTAATCACTACCTCGAAAGTTAATAGTTTTAGATCTTACTTCCCCAAAGTTAAATATAATATTCCTGTACGCCACATCGACTGTTCCTATAATCGTCTCTTTCTCAATTTCTTCGCACATTGCTCTCATTCAGCCTGACTTAGCCTGTGTGTACTTCTTGTTAAGTTAATTCCTGAGCAATTTACAATGCTAGCTTCTTACTTCATACTTATGTTACTTCACGTCCTTATTTCATCATTAAGTCGAGTATTTCTTGAATTATCCATAGCTTTTACGTATTTAGCCTGGCAAGATTAGGGCCATTAATACCGCTCTTGGATGTAATCAGGCGTTTTACATATTTAGCTTCTTTACGATAAGTAGTATTCAATATCATAAAACATTTAGTAATTACTGTATTGTAGAAATAGAAAAAAAACACAGTTTACATTCGTTCACGCGTGCAAAAATAGAGACAAGTTACGGGGACATCGTTTTGAACTCTGAGGGCTAGCAACAATGGACATGAGAGGACGGATGGAAAAGAGGAAGAGAGAAATTTGATAAAACACGATATCATGAAGATCTACATCTATATCTATACCCTGCAAACCACCGCGAGGTGCATGGCACAGGGTACGTCCCGTTTTACCAATTATTAGGGTTTCTTCTCGTTCCATTCACATATAGAGCGCGGAAAGAATGATTGTTTGAATGCCTCGGTGCTTGCAGTAATTATTGTAATTTTATCCTCACGATCCCTATGTGAGTGATATGTAGGTGACTGAAGTACATTCCCAGAGTCATCATTTAAGGCCGGTTCTTGAAACTTTATTAATAGACTTTCTGGGGATAGTTTACGTCTAGCTTGAAGAGTGTGCGAGTTCACCTCCTTCAGTATCTCTGTAACACTCTCCCACAGATTAAACAGACCTATGACCATTCGTGCTGCCCTTCTCTGTATATTTTCAATATCCGGCACACTTGAGAAATATTTTAGGATAGGTCGCACGAGTGATTTATAAGCAATCTCCTTTGTAGACTGATTGCGTATTTTACCAATAAAACGAAGTCTACCACCTGATTTACCCACGACTGATCCTATGAGATCAATTAATTTCACATTCCTTGAAAGTGTTACACCGAGGTATTTGTATGAGTTGGCTGATTCCAACAGTTACTCACTGGTATTATAGTCATAGGATATTACGTTTTTTTCCGTTTTGTGAAGTGAACAATTTTACATTTCTGAACATTGAGAGCAAGTTGCTAATCTCTCCACCATTTTGAAATCTTATCAAGATCTGACCGCATATTTATGCACCTTCTTTCAGATAGTACTTCATTATAGCCAACTGCATCACCTGCAGAAAGGGGAAAAGAAAGTGACGTGGCTGACTGAAAAACGAAAATAGCAGGTAGAATAAATTGGAGAAGAGCGGTGCATTTGCTTTACTGTTTGACAGAGAGAAAAACTGGCCAAATGCGTTAATTAAGCCCTTATGGGTGTGATGGAAGGAGGTGTTTCAGGGTTTTCTTAAAAGCACCAAGATATTCAGCTGTGTGCAGAATACGGGATGGATTCTTCTAGCGACGGATGACAGCAACAGAGAAGGAATGTGTTCGTTGTACGTGTGGAAACAACTGTGGTACTAGGTAAGTGAGACATTGCGGTTCGACTGTGACGAGAGAACCGGTACTTAATCTCTGATTCGAGGTGCTGGGATTCACGTGCACTCAGCAGCCGATGATGTAGATACAGCGTGTGGCAGTCACGTAACTCGTCTGACCTTAACCAGCCTAACTAGCCGAATGATGCACTGACATGGTCGTATAGACGGATGTTGCAGATGTTAACGGACACAGGCATTCATGGTTAGTTCCAAGAGTCTAGTGCTCTCACTACTCGCTCAGTGTTGGATCACGTCGCAGTAGTGGAGGTTCGGTAGAACGAGTGATTACACAAGTTTACGTTTGACATCCTGTGTGGGTATATTCCGAAGCTCTTTAAGGGCATAGAGCCGAACGGCAGCCTTTCTGCACGTAACGACGGTACTTTCTGCCCACTTGACAAGCTCATCCAGAGTTATAGCTCTTCATTGTTTTTTGTGTCTTTGCTTTCTCTATTCTTATGGTGTCTTGTTACACTTTAATTATTTCCATGTTTGCAATATTCTACCCGCCATCTACTGAACTACTGTTCACCACCATTTTACTTAAGCCATTTGTCTCTGTCTCGGAGTATTTGCAGTTTACATGCTGTAGTAAGTTTTCAACATTCCTCCTCAATATTCGTTCTTTCTTTGATATCCTCTTGAAAGTAGTCTATCTCCAATCACTATTAGGTTATAATTTGACACTGCCCACACCTGGGAATGTTTTAGAGCCCATTACTTGATTTGCACTCTTTTTGTATAAGGGGGATGAAATGCAAAGCGAAATTAAGGTTGAAGAGGAGCAGTATGTGCCGGAGGATGGAAAGGGATTCACCATCTTGGAAGCAGAAGTAGAAAAGACGCCGAAGGAGATTAAGAATAGGAAGGCATATGGAATTGATGATTTGCCAGCAAAACTGTTGAAGAGTCTGGGAAACAAGGCAAGAAAAGAAATAGTCTACCTCTGTAACGAGATAAATGACAAAGGGGAATGGCCTGAGGACTCCCTTACAACATTTATGATACCAATAGAGAAAAAGAGAGACACTAAAAAATGTAAAGAGCACCGGACCATGAGTCTAATTTCTCATGCAGCTTAAGTCTTGCTGAGAGTGTTGCATAGAAGGCTATATGGCAAGCTAGACAGAGGGATTGCAGAGGAGCAGTTCGGATTTAGAAGAGGAAAAGGAACAAGAGATGCTATTGGCCTGTTAAGAACTATAGGGGAAAGATATATGGAAAAAGGTAGAGAAATCTTTGCTGTTTTTATAGAGTTAGAAAAGGGTTTTGACAGAGTTCAGAGGAACAAGCTGATGGATATTTTGAAGAGGAAAGGAGGAGACTGGAAAGAGAGACGACTGATACAGACTCTGTATTTACACCAGAAAGTAAGGATACGGATTGGAAATGAATTGTCAGAAGGAAGCAGCTTTGGACGTGGTGTTAGACAAGGTTGTTGCCTTTCCCAAGTGTTGTTTAACGCGTACCATGAAGAGATTATTGCGAAAGGCCTTTATTTATTGTATTTCATATTTATTTCATATTTATTTGCCTGTAGACAACTGTTGTGTTGTATAGGCATCGTCAGATGGTTATACAAATGATTATACATAAGGTCAGTAGTTACATAGTTATACAGATTGTGGTACAAATGATTACACAAAAGTTAACGTATGGTATATGATTATACAAAAGGTCAGTATCGTTGTATGACATAAATTACAGTTTCTTTTATCGCAATCACATTTATAATAATAGAGAATCATATTTTTCCATTATGTAGGAATTCACTTATGCTGTAGAATGCTTTCTCTTTCAACCATGTCTCTACCACCATTTTAAATCTATTCTCATGCAATTCCCTCGTTCCATGTGATGTATTGTTGTAAAATGTTTTGCCAGCATGTAAAAAATTATTTTGGATTTTACTCAAACGTTTCCAAGGAATGTCTAATAAGTTCCTATTTCTGGTTTCATATGAGTGCCCATCTGACCTGCTTTCATACATGTGGGCATTCTCTTTGGCATACATAAGGGCTTTAAGTATGTATAGACTGGGAACTGTAAGAATTTTGTGCTCAATGAAGTACTGTCTGCAAGAAGTTAAATTGCTCACACCAAAAATACATCTAATGGCTTTCTTCTGCCAGAGGAAAACATCTTTTGCCCCAGTAGAATTTCCCCAAAGAAGTATTCCATAATGCAGATGAGTATGAAAAAAGTCATGGTATGCCATAAGTATGCACTCCTTACTGACACAGTCCTTCAGTTTCCTAAGGAGATATAGAACTCTTGCCAACTTACTGCACAGCTTTTCTGTGTGGGTATTCCAGCACAATTTGGTATCAAGATAAATGCCTAGTACTTTTACTGAATGTCTGAGTTCATTAGGTCCATCATTAATATCTCTAAGGGAAAAGAGGATGCATTCAATTTTATTTTTATTTAATGACAGCCTATTTCCATGGAACCAGTGAGCTGCCTTTTCCATCATGGATTTGTTCAATTGTTTGACAACATTCACATCATTATGTGACGTGATAAAAGTTGTGTTGTCGGCATACATTACAAATTTATATGGTAATGTGTTGGGCGGGTCATTCACATACACAATGAACAAGAAAGGTCCCAGTACCGATCCTTGTGGGACTCCATATTTTACCTTGAGAGGGTCAGATTTGTTGTTTGAATTTATATAGACCATTTGGTTTCTGTTTGTCAAATATGATTTCAGCAGTTATAGTTCTGTTTCAGTTATTCCATATTTTTCTAGTTTCTTAATTAAAATGCTATGTGAGACAGTGTCAAACGCCTTGGTTAAATCAACTAAAGTTGTATAGGTATGTTCCCTATTTTCAAAACCTTCCTGAACTAGCCCAGTTCGGAATCCATACTGAGCCTTATTGAGAAGGTTGTGACACTCAAAAAAATCGTTTAATTGGTCTTTCATTAATTTTTCAATAATTTTAGATAATATTGGTACTATTGCTATAGGTCTGTAATTTTGGGGTGAATTTCTGTCTCCCTTTTTGTATATGGGCAATACAATTGTCAGTTTAAGGCAGTCTGGAAATGTTCGCTCTGTAAAAATCCTATTGATTAAGTAAGACAGTGGAATGCAAATAGTGTCTATTATTTTATTTATGGTAAAATTAGAAAAACCATGGATGTCCTCAGTTCTGGAGTTACTTAGTGATCTGACTACATCCGGTATATCCTTAAGATAAATGGTTCTCCATTCAAATTTTGGCAAGTCTCCTGTCAACTCTGTTTCCTGCAATTTTGGAAGTCTGTCCTCACTACCATCTAAATTACTTTCATCTGTCATAGCTAATTCTCCAGAATTTATGAAACTATTATTTAGTTCAACTGCACTTAGAGGAACAGGTAAATTTTCTGCAATTAGCCCTGTTTCTGCTTTAACTATTTTCCATACTGCTTTATATTTGTTGCTGGACTGATAAATATAGTTATAATTAGCTTTTTTCTTTGCAGAAATAATTTCTTTTCTGTACTTACTTACTTACTTACTCACTGGTCATACTGGACTCGAGAGTCCATTACCGCAGCAACATATTATCGCCATCTGTCCCTGTCTTGGGCTACTTCCTTCCATTCACCTTCAATACCTAGGCTCCTCAAATCAGCCTTCACATTGTCCTCCCATCTACGCCTCGGTCTCCCCACAGGACGTTTTCCCTCTAGGTGCCCTACCAGTACTCTGCCCGCTGCCCTGCCCTCATCCATTCGAGCTACGTGACCCGCCCATCGCAGCCTACGTGATTTAATGATACTGATTATGTCAGGGCTTGAATAGAGTTCGTGAACCTCTCCGTTATGCAGTTTTCGCCACACTCCGCTAATGTCATCCCTTTTCGCTCCGAAAATTTTCCTCAAAATTTTGTTTTCAAATACTCGAAACGGCTTTTCATTTTGCACAGTGAGAGACCAAGTCTCACACCCATACAGCATAACTGGTAGAATAATAGTTTTGTATATTCTAATCTTTAAATTCCTAGACAATATCCGTGATGAAAGTAATCTATTCAGTGAGAAGTAGCACGCATTTCCAGCCCGTAATCTCTTCTACAGTTCGGATTCAATCTCATTTCTCGAAGTGATGTCCACGCCTAGATACTTAAATGTGTTCACTTTTTCAAACTGCATGTCTCCAACTCTTAACATTTCCTGATCTACTGCTGTTGGCATTCTAGTAGTAACCAGGTATTAGTTTTGTCTTCACTTATCCTTAGACCTACATCTTCACTAGCCTTGATTAACGCATTCGCATTTGCTGTTACAGATTCTTTCCTATCGCTAATGGTGTTTAGATCATCTGCATACCCTAATATCTTAATATTTCCATTTAACTCCACACCCTCTGAATTATCTGCTGCCATTCGTACAATATATTCTAGGACTAAATTAAAAAGTAGCGGAGACAGGGCATCTCCCTGCTTAAGTACGTTCTTTATTACAAATTCTTCTGACTCCAATTTCCCCACGCATACTATGCCTTTTGTGTTTTCCAAACTCGCTTCTATAAGCCTAACATACTTCTTTGGTGTTCCAAGTTCTAAAAGAATTCTGTACAATTTTGATTGCAATACTGAATCATATGCTTTTGTAAAATCTATGAAAAGATTATGTACTGGTTTATTGTATTCCCATTTCTTTTCCAAAATTTGACGCAGGGTGAATATTTGGTCTATAGTTGATCTGTTCCTCCGAAAGCCGGCTTGCTAATCCCCCACAATTTCATCTGCATATGGTGTAAGCCTGCCTAGCAGAATATTCGAGAAAATTTTGGAACATACTGGTAAAAGCGATATCCCTCTATAATTACTACAATCCATTTTGTCACCTTTCTTAAAAATTGGGATCAGAATCGACTCCTGCCACTCTTCAGGTATCATCTCTGAGTTCCATACTTTAGTTATCACTTTGTGGACTACTTCCACCAATCTCTGTCCCCCATTTTTAACTAATTCTGCAGTTATGCAATCTGATCCTGGTGCTTTATTGTTTTTCAATTTGTTGATTGCATCTCATACCTCCTTTAGTGTTGGCTCAGCTATCTGGGGTTCTGCTGTATGTATTTCGTACGCCTGCTCGTTTCCTGCTTCCTGGTGTACATTTAATAGATGCTCAAAATACGCCCTCCATTTACTTAATATAGCAGTATTCCCCCAGCATCCCCTCGAAGTGCATTTGTCCTAGCCTTGAAGCCCTTCCTATACCCATTTATGTCTAGGTAAAATTCCCTATTGTTTTTTGTTTTACTGTTTGTTTCCATTTTTGTAATTTGATTGTTCAAATAACCCTTCTTCTTTGCCCGTAGCCTACGACCAACTTCCCTTCTCAAGTTCAAGAACTCCTCTCGTTTTCTGTCTCCCATTCTATCCCAATCTAAACCGGGTGTGTCCATCCGGAGAGACCCAAGTTGCTTTATGAATGCCCTTTCTTTTGAAGTATGTGCTCTCAACAATCATGTCTTTTGAAACAGCAAAATTAACCACTCTTGTGCCATTATCATTCGAAATGTCATGCAAATTTTCTCTCCCAATTGTAGGCCGGAATGCTTCCTCCTTCCCTATCTTCGCATTAAAATCACCTATGATTAATTTTGTATCATACGAGGAGAACTCATCCTACAGTTGATCTAGTTCTTCATAAAAGCCGTCTTTAACAACCTCTTCAGTGTCCTCAGTTGGTGCGTGTACATTAATTACTACTAGTCTATTCCACCTGCCGGACAACACTATAACTGATAGTCGGTCACTAATGAACCTTATATCTCTGATTGCAGGACGCACATTTCTCTGTACTGCGAAAACTGTTCCGAAACTGTGAGCTTCCGCACCTCCATAGAAAAATGTGTAGTTACCCCTCTTTATGCTACCCTCCCCCTGCCACCGAGTTTCTTGAATAGCTGTAATGTCTACATCGTATCTATCTAATTCGTCTAATAATGTCTGGAACGTTCCTGGTCTGTTCAAACTTTTAACGTTCCATGTTCCCAACCTGAAAGTTCCTTTCGGCCTGAATCTCTTCGAAGTAGGTTCCGCCCGGAGATCCGAATGGGAACCTAGTTTACCTCCGGAATATTTTACTTCAAAGGGACCCATGCCCATTAATGTTGCTGATTCTTGATGAACAGATTTGATAGTAAGAGAAGAAGAAACAGGGAAGGTTCATCACGCCATCGCCTGCTTCTTTTCTGTACAGCTTTTTTAAATTGGCATATGAGTGTCTATACTCATTATTCAAGCAAGATTTATCATAGAAAATTCTTAACAGAATCCTTAAGTTATTTAAGTAAGGTGTTTATCAGTCAGTTACTTTTCTTTTCTGTTTTCTCCTTGCATTTAGTCTACTGTGTTTAATGATGAGGGAGCAATATTCATTAAAGATAGCGGTAATGGTGTCTAAGAAATAATCAAAAGCAACACTTAATGACTCATTTTCCATGACAGCATTACACCAGTCCATGATCATAAGTCTTTGTGTGAGATTTGGATGGGTTTAACTGCCTCACTGTCCTGGGCTCTATTGGTTGAGCCTGTTCTTTTTTGAATGCCATTAATTTTAGGAAAATTACATCATGGTCAGAGAGCATTGGTTTAACAACATTTAAGATTACATCATCTTTGCAAATGTTTGATATGACATTATCTAGGCAGGCATTCTGCCTGGTAGGCTCATAGCTAAGGCAAGCATAACTGTATGACTTGAGGGTATCTAGCAGCAATCTACTTTTAGGATTTTGCACCAACACATCAGTATTAATGTCACCAAATATTAAAATTTTATGGTTCTTATATCTAAGTAAGTACATTAAGAGATTATCTAGATGCTGGACAAAACCTTTGGCACTAGTCTTTGGGGGCGCAGTACATGGGTACTACAACAATCTTGCATTCGGGGAAGTGAATGGCAGCAATTTCAATTTCTCCTTCGTGGACTAAGTGCTTGAGATCTATTATCTTAACTGTATGGTTTAGTTCACTTTTTATTAGTATTGACACTCCTTCATTTTCCATAGCTGATCTAAAACAGCCAGTTAAAAATTTAAAACCAACAGGAGTATACATCTTGGATTCATGTTCTTTAAGCCAGTGCTCATTTAGGCACAGAATATCACAATGCAAGTCTTCTAAAAGCAGTTCAAGTTCATGAAGTTTATTTCTCACTGACTGTATGTTTATATGAAAGAAGGACAGATAATCACAATCTTTAACTTTCGATTTTAGCACAGAGTTACAACCATCTGACTTTGTTGTTAATGGTGGTGGTTGTAGTTTAATAGGCCTAGACCAAGACCTGTAAGGGCAGGTCTTGGTCATCACTGCAAGTTTCCCTGTTGGAGACATTTATATTCAAGACTGTGGATTGTTTTTAGCAGTTTTATCTTATCAATAACAACTTCTTCAATAGCATGGCATAAAGCTAATTTACCAGAGTAATGAAAGTGCTGCCCGTGTTTTGTATAACGATCCTTTTTGAAAGTGCTTACATTTATTAGTATCACGTTATTGAAATGATCACAGATTTGTTTATATCTATTATTCGTATTTAGTACTTCCTTGTTTACAAATGAAGCTTCTGTCAAGTCATGTCGATGTGGTATGTTCACTATGATAGTATTTGTATGTGTGAGGCTTGCTAGTGTTCTCTTGAGGGTAGAGGTTGCATCAGATGCTTGATTTTTGCTAACATGGGAAAAGAGTAATATGTATTGGTTGAAAGAGAATACAATGTATAAGATTTCCTGATGACATGGTATTAGTGGCAGAAAGTGAGCGGACAGTGAATAGCATGCTGAAAGATCTGAATGAAGCTTGTGCGGAATATGGGATGCAAATAAACAAAGCAAACACAAAGAGTATGGTCATCAGTACAAGACGCAGACTGTCCAATATTAAAATAGGACAATCTACCATTAGCCAAGTAAGTGCATTTAAATATCTTGGAAGCACAATAACTGAAGACTTGAGGTGAAAACTCGAATTGCCTTAGCGAAGGAGGCATTCAACAGAAAGAGGAGACTCTTATGTGGCAAATTAGATAAAGGACTAAGGAAAAGGCCTGGCAAATGTTTTGTCTGGAGTGTGGCACTATATGGGGCAGAAACATGGACACTGAGAGAAGAGGATGAAAAAAGGTTAGAAGCATTTGAGATGTGGATGTGGAGGAGAATGGAGAGAATAAGCTGGATGGAAAGAGTGAGTAATGAAAGAGTATTGGAAAGGGTTGGTGAGAGAAGATGTCTGCTGAGGGTTTTAAGAGAAAGGAAAATGAACTGGCTGGGACATTCATTGAGAAGGGAGTACTTGCTAGCAGATGCTTTGGAAGGATTTATTTGTGGGAGAAGAATGAGAGGAAGAAGGAGATACTAGATGATAGACGACAGAAAGGGAAGAGGAAATTATGCAGACCTGAAGAGGATGGCAGAAGACCAGACAGCCTGGAGAACTACCATGTAACACCTGACTTTTGGCAGAACACGAATGATGACTTGATTTGTATATATTTGTCGAAGTATGAAAATATAGTCCAGTAGGTATCTGTCGCATACTCCAAACCTATCCAACTTTACTTCCTTCTCCAGCGAATTTGGGATTGAATGTCTGCTACAAGACATAATGGATTGTGTAATTCTAGAATCATCTCGTCCTCTCGTTTCTTTCTCTCAGTTCATAACACCCAGTAATTCCCTCTGCCATTTCCTCCCTTACTGTAGCGTTCCAATCATACATTTTTGTCAAATTTTCGTGGTTCGTCAAGCATTTTATTATTTACTCTATTTCCTCATATTATCTCTGTTTATTCGTCATTAGCGAACTGGATGTCTTCGATTCAATAGTCAGAAGAACAGAAGTTAGTGCGTTGCTCGTGACAGCACTCACTGTTTTTCCCTGTTCATAACGACGCCAACACACACTGATCAACCAGAACACTGTGACCACCCATCTACTATCGATACAAGCCCGTTCAGGCGATAACAGCGTCACCTGGTGAGAATGACAGCTAGTCAGACATGCGTACGGTGCATGTAGTATAAGTGAAACTGTTGTCTATGTGTAAAATGGGGAAGGCACGCGATCTATCTGAGTCTGACCGAGAGCAGATTGTGATGGCCCCAAGGCTCGGCACCAGCAGTTCGGAAACTGCACGATTAGTTTGGTATTCGAGGAGCGCTGTGGTGAGTGTCTTCAAGACGTGGCGAAGCCAAGGTGAAACCAGGTTCACACGTCATGGGGTTGGGCAGTCACCCCTCATTGCGGACGTCGGACGTCGTAGGCTGGGCAGATTAACAGGACAGGCGGCGAACTGTGCTGGAACTAACATCACACTTTAACGCTGGGAAGATTATGAGTGTGTCTGAACACACAGTGTACCGAACACTACTACCGATGTGCCTCCGCAGCCGACGGCCCTTGCATGTGCTGATGTTAACACCAAGACATCGGCCACTACCACTGAAATGGCCACCTGACTATCGCACTGGACGTTGGCGCAGTGGCAGAGCGCTGGTTGGTCTGATGAACGCCGGTACTTTCTTCATCACGGCGACGGGTTGGCGCAAATCTGTCGTCTTCCAAGGGAACAGCTGCTTGACACCTGCAGGACGGAGACGAGCTGGCGGCGGCTCCATTAGACTCTGGGGAACATTCGCGTGGGCATCCATGGGTCCAGTGGAGCTGGTGCATGGTACCTTGATGGCCAAGGAGTATAGTACACTTGTTGGAGACCACGTGCACCCCTTCATGACGATCATGTTTCCCGACGACAGTGGCATTCTTCAACAAAATAGTGCGCCCTGTCACAAGGCCAGGAGTGTGATGGAGTGGTTCGAGGAAGACAATGGCGAGTTCCAATTGATGTGCTGGCCCCGCAACTAGACAGATCTGAACCCAATCGGACACATCTGGGATGTGATTGAACGTGGCGTCAGAGCTCACCGCCCACCTCTCCGGAATTTACGATAATTGTGTGACTTGTGCGTGCAGACTTGGTGTCAACTACCTCCACCGACCTACCAAGGCCTCTCTGCTTCCATGCCACGATGCCTCGACGCTGTTATCCGTGCCAGAGGTGGACGTAGGATATTTGGTAGGTGATCACTATGTTCTGACAGATCAGTATATATCATATCATTCACCAATGCTATAATTATCTGACCACAAATCTCTATCCCTTTTCCAGTTCCCTTCACTTATTCCTACTATTAGAATTTTAACCTGCTCTTACTACATTACAGATTTTCCAGTTTCCTCTCAAATTTCTAACATTCAACATACTAAGTGTTGAAGTTTTTGCCTTGGTCCTGCTTTAATTACGCATTTAAAATAAGAAGTTATTAAACTATGTCTCAACAGCAAGAAAGATGGTTTCTGATAATCCATGGGAGATTGACATGGCTGTGAGTATTTACACGTAGATCAGATGAGAATTTTACTGCTCTTTCCCGAACAGCGCCCAGTCTACCGCTCATTTCCAGCTAAACTGAAACATCTCTATGTAACAGCCCATTGTTGTTGTTGTTGTTGTTGTGGTCTTCAGTCCTGAGACTAGTTTGATGCAGCTCTCCATGCTACTCTATCCTGTGCAAGCTTCTTCATCTCCCAGTACCTACTGCAACCTACATCCTTCTGAATCTGCTTAGTGTATTCATCTCTTGATCTCCCTCTATGATTTTTACACTCCACGCTGCCCTCCAATACTAAATTGGTGATCGCTTGATGCCTCAGAACATGTCCTACCAACCGATCCCTTCTTCTAGTCAAGTTGTGCCACAAACTCCTCTTCTCCCCAATTCTATTCAATACCTCCTCATTAGTTATGTGATCTACCCATCTAATCTTCAACATTCTTCTGTAGCACCACATTTCGAAAGCTTCTATACTCTTCTTGTCCAAACTATTTATCATCCATGTTTCACTTCCATACATGTCTACACTCCATACAAATACTTTCAGAAATGACTTCCTGACACTAAAATCTATTAACAGCTCATATCAGATACAATCAATCAGATAAATCAATGTTAAAATAGTTCATGAATGAAATCGAATGCACAGCTGCAATTTCTCATTCGTTTCTGTTCACAACACATTACACAGACTACGAATATTGTCTGATGAAGTACCAAACGTTTCACACAGTTATGTATCGATGCCTAAAATATTACTCATATTTCTCCTTTAACAATCATTCTCATAAAATATTAGTAAGGCTAAATATTAGCTGCATACAATAGAAAATCTCATGAAGGATTATGTGGTGCACACAATAACTCTCTCTATTAGTCTTAAAAAGATTCAAACAGCTTCACAAGATTGTATCTACTACTTGGACGAAGACAGAAATTTGGTGTAGATTTCAACTTGCGCATGAGAGCTAACATCCAAGAGATGTCCGGGCTAACATGCAGTTCCTCTTCGTCGAAATGTCTTGGCTCAAACTCGTCTAGGGGTTGAACCGCACGTGTCGCATTACACCGCCTAAATTAGACACTTGTGACCCTTTGGTTAAATTGTCTGGCTGATGGCAAGTTCGCGAAATACAAAGTTAACATAACATATAATAACAGTAATAATAATAATATTGGGAACTAAATTAACGACCGGTAAATGATGTAGGCCACACAGTTGCGATTTGGTTAGAATAACATTTATTCAGAAAGCAAACTAATAGCGAAAGTGGTCGTATTTAGAGTTACTCTTACACTCGAGCGCATACCATTTGACACAGTTCGATCATTCACAATGTCATGGCTAATTCTAAGACCAGTACTCCACCGCGTCATCTACGCGAAAAGTTAAGAGTTCACACTAGGCGCGCGGCTGCTCACCGCTCAGAGACTAAGTCCCGCGATATCACACAACACGAAATTTTGTAAGTCGTTTCACTTCGTAGCTGCCTAAAGACCGACTGTCCGGTTTCGCGTCTCAATCCGAACTATCCCCTTTGGTGTCTAGACCAGAACTGTCCCTTTCGCGTCTGCACCAGCACTGTCTCTCTGGCCGTCCCCGGCCGCGTTTCCCGCGCACCGAATATCCTCGCACTATTGACTAGGGCAGTTTCCTTTCCTGATGCCGTCCATCTGGTTGGCTACATCTTTTTCTACATTATTTTACTTCTTAACATATTTAAATAATCGAAGCTTGACCACTTTCACGTTGTAAATAAAGTAACAATAATATCCATTACATAATAAACGTTAATTTTTTTACATAAAACCAATACAATTTCCCTCTTAACTTTGAATGTCACCGCCAGTAGCCTTGTACCAATGTGCTTTCTGATAAATAAATAAAGGCAAAAGTACGCGTTGAGAGTGGCGTAATGGTGTGATTTAATCATGGCCGAAGTGGTTGTAATTCACAATGACTTATTAATTCATTTTGTACAAGAAAGGCCTGTGCTCTGGGACAAAACCTTGGACATTTTTAAAGATAGGAATGCCACAAGGAGAGCGTGGCATGAAGTTTGTCTTCAACTTAGGAATGATTTTGATAAGCTGGAAGACAGCGAAAAGAATGACTTTGGTAAGTACAAATAATTTTATCTATTTATGTTATAATGCTATTGAATTGTCCTTAACAGTCTTAAATTTATTTTTTATTTGCAATTTTAAACTTACTAACAAATGCAAAGAATCAAAATTTTAAAAAGAAATAAAAAACACCATACATTACACAAAAAGGAAAACAAGACACTAAAGCATAATTACAAAACAACAAAGATCTTACAATAACACCAGCATATAAGGGGACGGTCATAGTAGTAAGGAATAAATTACATTATCATCATCGTTTAAAACAAGGCTCGATAAGGAAATTCTCAATTTCGAAATGTCGCCAAAGCAAAAGTAATAAAAGTAATTAACAAATCATTTCTATTATATTAAATAGATGTAAGACTATTAATGTCAGTGAAATAGCATTTCAACTAATAATTAATAGTCTTTAAATTATTTTTGAATATCTTTTCATTTATTTTACATTTTTATAGTTTCAATGCACATAGTACCTGTTATATGTCGAATTGTACTAATCAGTGAGATTGGAGTTATTTTTTATGCCAAACGGTGTCAAATCTGTCCACAATGTATGTGGTTATGCTTATGTTTCCTGGTTTCACGTATCTGGTACTTACACTCTGACATCTACCAGGGAATGCTTCCAACACTTGACACGAAGTACTTGCACAGAATGTTTCTCACGTTGTTGGCTTTCAAACCTCCTCTTGAACAGCACGCTATTCGAATATTTTCAAGTCCTGTAACTGACGTAGCATCCTCAGCTACGTACCCATCTCTATCTCTAACACAATTGTGAAGCACAATACAGGCCTTGACAATACCAGTAGCAGAATCAGGTTGAACATTCAAGGGACGACGAAAAATTTGCCATTTGTTACTGAGTATTCCGAAAGCTCACTCTATGTACCTTCTTGCTCTACACAGTCTGTAGTTAAATATCCTCTTTTCAACAGTCAAGTGAGTACCAGCGTAAGGTCTCAACAAATGTTTATGTAAGACAAATGCAGCGTCAGCAACAAAGAAATAACGTACTTTCGGGCTTTCTGTTCCTAGTAGGCACATCCCTTCCGGTAGATTATGAGAACCACGTTCAATTGATTTCCACAGCCATTAAAACAATTGAATAATAATCTTTATAATTGAAGAACATAGAGCCACTTCCCGCTGGACACACGAGACGGATGTGCTTTGCATCTATGGTACCTGTACAATGAGGGAAATTTGCTATTGATTCAAATCCCTTTGCTGATTCCTCCCAGATTTCTTTAGTGGTTGGTGGTATGCACTCACTTTGCAAAACTAGCCACAGAGCGTGACAGACTTCTTTAACAGTCAATCTTGCTGTAGATATTCCAGTTCTGTACGAATAATGGAGGTCGGTAAAAGTGCATCCACTGGCCAAATGCCTAAAAGTAAAAACATTATTTTAGTGTCAATGCTACACATATATTATGGTTAACAAGTCGTACTTTTTCGATATACTTCCTTATTTCGCCTTATAAATATTTTATTTTCAGATAGAGAAGTCATGAAAAGGTGGAAACACTTACGTGATGCTTTTATCAAATCACAAAAAAATACAAAGAATCAAAAGCAAGTGGTTCACATGCCTCCAAGAAAAAAAAGGGTACATATTCAACAATGAGCTACAGTTTCTGCGAAAAATATACGAGGAAAGAGAAACAGAAGAAAGCTATAACAAAGGAGATGAAGACTACGATAGTGAAGAGCTAAGTGCTCCACCAGTACCTCTGGCAGTGACTACAGTTGAAGGAACATCTGAAAAATGGGTGAAGTCGACTTAAAAATTTTACAGACATTACAGAAAAGAGAATCTGAGAAAAAAAACGACAAACTGTCATTCTTCGAAAGTTTATTGCCTCATGTAGACAAGTTTGATGACACTCTGTGGCTTCAATGCCAAATGGAATTTCTTCAAGTCATTTCGAAAATTAAAAATACATACCCCTCCATACTTCAAACCCATAATTTATACAACCAATCTACTTCCCAGATCCAGTAGTTTAATCAGCCATCAAATATTAAGTTTACACAACTTTTCAATGTTCCGCAGATGCCTCAACAAGTATTTACGACTACCATACAATCATCGTAGTTTACAAGTACTCCAGTCCCATTACAACAAATGGCCTGCTCTCCAATCACAACTTTCCAGCCAATTCCAAACGTACCTCAGCAGAAAAATTCTGCTGCTTAGCATTACGAAAATTATTCTCAAAATTATCAGGGATGATAATATACAGTCTCGTAGCCCTTAAGTAACTTCACTATCTTCAACGAATGTCCTGCGAAACACTGATTTTGCTGAACTGTAATTCGTAATGATCAAATATTGCCAAACACGTAATAAAATGCTGTAGCTTATTCTGTAGAGAAATATAACGTTTTGTAATCTACAAATTGTGTGGTGAATTAACTCCCAACTCTCAATTTTACTTACCTTAAGGTTATTGCCAGCATTTCCACCGGTTGAATATAACTCCTCAGTCTAGTATTTTTCCACTGAATATGATTTTTCAGCAGATTGTGCAGTTCGTCGAGTGACGAGATTGACATACTAGAATAATTGAAAAACTTTTCTTCGTCGTTTTTTAAATTAGGAAACAAAGCGTAGAAGGCTCCAACTTCCGTCTCCTTTCATTAATCGAATGAAACCAAATAAGTCTATTTTTTCGCTTCCTCTTCAATCGACGATATAACAATAATGCAAGAAGTTGTTCTCTATTCATGTTGTACACAACACTATTTATAATATGATAATACAATTAAATAGACACTTGTTGCACGGAGGTCAGTGATCGACTGATGTGGCGTCGGTATTTTTACCGCTCAGTGTGTGAACTATACATAAATGTTAGAGCGGCGACGGTCGAAATTCCAATCTGACAAAAACGCCAAGTGTGTTCCCGGCCATAGAAATGTCGTGGCGAAGCTGCAACGGCTGTTCCGTCCAGTTCCAAACACAAAGAAAGGGATCGAAATAGAATTAATTCTGTAATTTCAGTGATATAAAAGTGTTGCTTATTAAAGTCCAAGTTGATAGATACCATTCATGGATCTGTCAGTTAATTAATTAAAAGGGTATCAAATTAAATTAACCATTTTGTATACCAAGGCTGTTTTTCTCCGGCCAACAGACCTCGCCAATAGTTTGCCTGCACAGAGACCTATCGGTTGCAGGGGATACAGTAATTTTCCAATTCTTCAATTAATTAATCTAATAGATTGAAACGTCCCCTTAGAAAAATTAGTGAATTACTGTGCTGGTAAACCCCTTACGTTATTTGATTTTCAAACAGCTGAGCAAAACTGAACGTACTCAGACATTTCTCTCTTTACTTATTCTGATCATCACTAAACTGACACACAATATTTTTAGCGCAACGCAATCTGACTTTTAGTAATCCCAACAAAAGAATGGCCCTGACTAACAATAACGTATACCTTTCATGAAACACTTACCTCACAAAAATCTTCGTTACTCGAACTACTGCAATACAGCGAGCGCAAATACTGCCAGCTAAATAAAAGATTCTAACTAATGAAGTCATTAACTACTGATAGGCATAGTTAGCAAACGAAAGATTTTGATAGAGAACAAACAATGTATTTACCTTAATAGTGTTCAAAAGTCATTATATATCTCTCCCCACGTCCACCACTGCTGGCGGCTCACCTCCAACTGCGCAACGCTACGCGCTGTTGACAGCCCACTGCCCACCACTACAATAGCGACTATTTCAACAATACAAACCAGCCAGCCACAGACTGAACACAGCACAGCCAGTGATTTTCATACAGAGCGCTAGGTGACGTTACCTACATAAAAACCTAAACAGCCTACTTACAAGATATACAAGATACCTCCAAGTTTGGAGCCATTACATTCAATCAGTAGTGGCCATGTCGATACCTCCGAAAAATATCCCAACTTAAACTTCTAATAACCACACCACCCTAAACATTACCTCCCCCATCTATGGTTATGTTTGATTGTGGGGATCTTTTCGTCACCTGAGGGAGGTCACTTCAGGGTGGGGCGCGCAGTTTACAAAAGGGCTGGGAGATGTCCTCCGGGCTCCCACTGGAGTAGAGAGCCTGTATAGGGAGAGAGTGACCAACCGGACGATACGGCGGCCATTTTTCTGCCAAACTGCGGGCGAGACTTTTGAATGGCCAGTAGTGGAGTAGTGGAGTACACACTCACCGAATCAAAAGAACAAGACAATATGGCGAAATCATTCGTTAAATGCCTTTGTTTATAAGAATAATGTGTTGTAATAATTTTCACACAGCCAATGTACAGGTCTGTTTTCAAATTTAACTATGTATATTGCAAGTTGTTTAATACGTAGTAAAAAGCAAAAACTACTTACTTAGCATAGAAAAGAGTACTTGGTTGGTTTCCACAAGGCTCCTGTTTGATTTATGCCAGCCCTGTTGACTGCGACTGCCTACTGCTTTCGTCTTTCTTCATTGTGTGGAAATGCTGACATGCGAAATCCACCTTCGCCTCTATTGGAACAACCAAATGCAGCACCACCTGGCATCGTTTACGAACCTCTGCAGAACGAATTACATATGTCAAAAACAATACTGTACAACTACTAACGTGTTTACTTCAAACATGTAGGCCTACCGACTTCATCACAAAACGCTTCATTATTTCAACTCGTATTTAAGATCGCAAACGCTAATTACGTACTAAAAACGATATACAACTAAATCGAACATGCATGCACAACGCATAACAAGTCTGTCAATAATTCAAATACCTTTTAATCGTTTCCAAAAGTCCTCTGAACTTCAATTCAACTCAAAAGCACGGCGAACATAGGAATCGCGAGAGACGTTTGGCGCCATTTTTCTGCCAAAGCTAATCAACCAATCACGGGCAACTTCACCTATGGCCACGCTCTCTGTATACAGGCTCTCTACACTGGAGTGCAATCGGTTGGAGATGTTAGACGTATTTCTACGCGGATAGCAGAATGGCAGTTAGCAGCAACTACAGTGGTTGCTGCCTTGCAATGCAGAATGTTTTACTTTGTCGATGAAGCCACACCTCGCCTTTGGTTGCACTGCTTCATCCTATCAAAGTGAAGTCCTCTGAGGGGTTCTTTAAGTTCACACGGGGCCAAGTCGGGACTGCAAGGAGGATGATCGACCGCAGTGAACCCAGGGCGTCGGCTGCTGCAGATGGCGCAGCGCCCGTTTATAGTCTGGCACTGTCATGCTGAAGGCGGGATGAGCATTAGAAAGTCGATGTCAGCCCGCTGTTTCCCACGCATCGACATAGTTCCACGCTACAATTCGGAGTCGTGTAGCGGCAGAGTGCTGCAAATGTGCAGACATGAAGAGAAAAATGTAGAATGTTAATAACGTTTGTTTTATTTAAAAAACTTTAAGTGTTTTCACATAAAAAAATTCATAGGCATTAATTGTCAGCACGCCCTCGTACTTGGTCACGTACTGGCTTTCGGTTTCTTAGCCAAACTTCAAGTGACAACTGAATGTCGCAAAGAAAGATAAATTGACACGTGTCTTCCACAGGTATTATTTACGCAGAAGATACAAAAGTAATGGCATATAGAGTATTTACAATGGAAAATATTACTTTTTTATTACAAAGAAATAGTAATGTAAACTAAAAAAGGAAACGAAAATTTTTATAAGGAGAAACATAAAAATAAGATAAAGCTGAATTTACAACTTCAATCTAGTGTTTGTAATTAAAACTTAATTTTACAGAGGAGAAACAGGGAAATTGGGTTTAGTCATTTAGTACTAAGATGGCATTCTGAGTCTTATGTTTGTTGATTCCCAATATGTCCAGCAGAGTCATCTCTCTGATTTTATTAACAGAATGTAAAACTTCGTTACTCTGAATAGTATGGCTTGCTTTCTGTTAAAAAAATGCTTGACAAAGAGTGAATCTTTCTTTCTCAGGCAGGCTGGGGTGACCGAGCGGTTCTAGGCACTACAGTCTGGAACCGCACGACCGCTACGGTCGCAGGTTCGAATCCTGCGTCGGGCATGGATATGTGTGATGTCCGTAGGTTAGTTAGGTATAAGTAGTTCTAAGTTCTATGGGACTGATGGCCTCAGAAGTTAAGTCCCATAGTGCTCAGAGCCATTTGAACCATTTTTTTCTTTCACACTCTCCAGCTTCTCTCCAGATAACCTAACAGTTCAGTCTGATTGGACAATACATACTTATCCACGGTGCTTGATGTTATTTTATACACACCACTGTGTATCAATAGTTGCAATTCGTGTTTACTGTTGAATAAAAATTTTGATATGCTGTTGGTATTATAAAATGGAGTTCTGCAGTCGCTAGACTTCAACTTTTTTGCGAGGTTATCTGAAATTTTGCCGGTATCTGATATGATGCATCGGTTTCTGTAACTACTAACTGGTTTAAATAGTTGCAATTCGTGTTTACTGTTGAATAAAAATTTTGATATGCTGTTGGTAGTATAAAATGGAGGTCTGCAGTCGCTAGACTTCAACTTTTTTGCGAGGTTATCTGAAATTTTGCCGGTATGTGATATGATGCATCGGTTTCTGTAACTACTAACTGGTTTCTGTTAGTCAGCGTACAAAGTGGTGTCATTTACATATTTTCTTTTTTCGTATTATATTATCAGGACAGCGCTGGCGTCATTACTGGAAATGGTGTATTTGACTGTCTGTAGTTCTGTTTGAAAGGCAGACCCAGATAATGGAACATACATGAGGCGATACAACATCGAATGGAAAGCAGCATCTTTGTGGGTGTTTGGGTGCTCCGACGAGAAGTTTTCGCGTGGCTCTCTTTCCGCTGCAGCAGGAAAAGCCTCGGGCGCAGTGCGCTTGCCGGCTATGCATGGCGGAAGGGATACGTCACGGAGCAGCGGCGTAGATGTCCTTCAGCCATAGCGAGGTCGCTTTATACATCTATAGCACAGCTGGCGCTGCGCGGCGCATCAGCCGTCCAACCGTCAGTGGGGAAAACAAGACGGCAGCTGCGCCATGTTGCCGTCCATTTCACTTCCGAGACTGATTTGAAGCAGTTCTTCGTCCTCCTCTATACCATACAAATTTCTTCATCTCTAGACAGCTACTGCAAGGTTACTACGTGTATGAGAAAAGTACTGAGTCTCTCTTTTTTTATCTACAAAAGTTTTTTTTTCCAACAACATTATTATTGTTCTTTCCTTTCATCATTTTGTTTGGAATGTCAGCGAGAAAATGTTTCGTAATGGTTTGAGATTACGTTTAACGTTTGTTGGAAGTTGCGAAATGCTCTCCATTCTCAAATACTGCATGAATTAAGTCCAGTTATGCTGCGCAAGACAAACACACAGTTCCTAATTGTAATACGTCTTGTCTTAGGTCTGTTAGACTTTTAACATAAGATTATACCTCTTAATGAGTAGATTGACAGCATTTTGAATTTTTCAGTGCTTTCAGTAACTACGTGAAATACTGAAAATAAATTTTTTTGTCCCTGAAAGCTATTAGACAGGAAAGCTGCAACTGGTATCAGGTTCCGGGATTGTCGTTTAGTAATATTAGATTGGTTTAGTTATCGACTGACACTTTAGTTTCGAAATTCAAGTTGTGAAGTTGTGCTTACGTTTACATGACAGATGAAGGGTTCATTTTAGATGAAGGGGAAACAAAAAATAGCTGTAAAGGTGGCAACATCACTCACTCAAAAACACACAGCGTCACGTTCGGTCAGGCTTATGCAAACGAACGGTAGTGGTGCTGTCGCATTTCACGTCGTGAAATATGGTAGCTGCAAAGGAATGGGTAATTAGGCAAAAGACAGCGGTGGCAAACGAGTGAATACTTCAAAAATGTGCAGCCATACACATCCTATTAGGAAACAAAAAAAGCATGCGTAAAAATACACCTTAATATGAATAAACTTGTTGTAGCTGGGATTCACAGTCATAATTTTTTTTTAAAAGACATCTTCTTTACACTAGTGACTGTTATAAATTTTTATTACTCTATTGCAATTTCGGCCTTAGGCCATTATCAAGTGCTGCTGAATAATACACAATGTTTGAAAAATTATTTTACAGATTCATTATGTATCTCGAGGTTGTGTCGATTATACAAGACATTTTAACTGTGTAGCCATGTTACTTACATATTATGGCTTTATGCCATGTGAATTTTCTCTTTATACAAAGGTGAGCCGGCAGCGGCGTACAGATGCCGCTCTTCGGGCAACAGAAAAAACATAAAGCGAATATTGAGACATAGAAACAGAAATACATGAATGTTAAAAACAGAAGACACACACAAGAGTAGGGATGAATGCATTCATCAGAAGGCACTGGTTTCAGAAACAAGGTCCACAGTGTGCACAAACAAAGATAATCAGTATGATACTTGAACAAAGGAGCACACCGAAGATAACACTGACACACAGAAATGAAGATAACACCGATGCACTAAACACTGTTGACGATCTTTGGCACAGAAAACACTGAACACACTTGATGAGAGGGAGGGGGGGGCCTGCCACTGGGTGTTGGGGACAGGCGAGGGGGATGGGAAGGAAGGGACGGGGAAGAAGCCAGTGGGAGAAAAGAAGGGAGAGAGGAGAGGAGAGGGAAGGGAGCGGTGTGGAAGCTTGGAGAGGGGGGGAGGAAGGGGAAAAATGGGAGAGGGGAGGGGGAGGAAGAAAGGATGGTGAGAAAGAAGAGAGGGAGCCCTGGAGGAAAGGGGGGAGGGGGGAGAGGAAGGGGAGGATTAGATCTGGTAGGAGGGGTATATGGAAGGAACGAGGACATCAGCAGGGAGGGGGAGTTGGCGGAAGCCACCTTGGGCAAGGGTATGGAGAGTGTGAAGATGGAGAGCAAGAAAATGGCTCTAAACACTATGGGACTTAACATCTGAGGTCATCAGTCCCCTAGACTTAGAACTACTTAAATCTAACTAACCTAAGGACAGCACACATCCATGCCCAGTGCAGGATTCGAACCTTAGCCCGTAGTAGACGCGTGGTTCCGGACTGAAGCACCTAGAACCTCTCGGCCACAGTGACCAGCAGATGGAGAGCAGGTGGAATGCAATGGTACAGGCGCAGCAGCGGGGTGGGGTGGGAGAGGATGGGTGAGACAAGCAGGTGGGGAGGATCAAGCTTGTGGGAGGTGTAAAGGATCTGTATCCGTTCGAGGAAAAGGAGGAGGTGTGAGAAGGGAATCAAGTCATATAGGATCGACGTGGGGGATGGGAGAAGGATGCAATAGGCGAGGCGAAACGCATGGTGTTCCAGGATTTGGAGGGACTTGCAACAGGTGGGAGGGGCTGAAATCCAGGCAGGGTGGGCATAGCAAAAGATGGGGTGTATGAGGGATTTATAAGTATGGAGGATGGTGGAGGGGTCCAGACCCCACATACAGCCAGACAGGAGTTTAAGGAGGCAGAGTTGGGTACGTGCCTTGGTTTGGATTGTCCAGAGATGGGGGTCCAGGAAAGGCGGCGATCGAGGGTGACACCAAGGTACTTGAGGGTGGGGTTAGGGCGATGGAAAGGCCATATATGGTGATGTAAAAATCCAGGAGACAGAAGGAAGCAGCAGTGTTGCCTACGATGATTGCCTGGGTTTTGAAAGGACTGACCTTGAGCAAAATGTTTCAAATGGCTCTGAGCACTATGGGACTTAACTTCTGAGGTCATCAGTCCCCTAGAACGTAGAACTACTTAAACCTAACTAACCTATGAACATCACACGCATCCATGCCCGAGTCAGGATTCGAACCTCCGACCGTAGCAGTCGCGTGGTTCCGGACTGAAGCACCTAGAACCACTCGGCCACTGCGGCCGGCTGACCTTGAGCATCCACTGGTCGCACCAAACAGTGAACTGGTCAAGGTAGGATTGGAGACGGCATTGGGAGCTTTGGAGGGTGGGGCGAGGGCAAGGAAGGCGGTGTCATCGGCATATTGAAGGAAGTGGATGGGGGGTTGGGGTGTCAGCATGTCTGCCATATAGAGGAGGTAGAGAAGAGAGGAGAGGACAGAGCCTTGGGGCATGCCAGAGGAGGGGTACAAGGTATAGGAATCTGTATTGTGGAGGATAACATAGGAAGGACGATGAGAGAGGAAGGAGGCGATCAGGCGGACGTAATTAATGGGAAGGGCGAAGGTTTGGAGCTTGAATAGGAGACCAGAATGCCAGACACGGTGTTAGGCACATTCTAGATCGAGGGAGATGAAGATGGTGGATCGATGGAATTTGGTTGGTCAGAGAGGAGGTGGGTCAGATGCAGGAGTAGGTCATCAGCAGAGAAGGACCGTCAGAAGCCACATTGGGTAAGGGGTAGGTGGTAGCGCAGGTGGAGGTGTATGTGTCGGGTGAGGATGGACTCCAAGACCTTGCTGAAGACCGAGGTGAGGCTGAGAGGACGGTAGGAGGAAATGTCAGGAGCTGGTTTGTCAGGCTTGGGGAACAACAGGATCTGGGAGGTTTTCCACAGGTTCGGGTAGAAACCAGTAGAGAGGATAACATTATAAAGTGTGGCCAGGATGTTAAGGAAGGAAACGGGAGCCTCACAGAGATGGTAGTAGGTGACACGGTCATTGCGTTTAGTGTGAAGTGTGGCTACGATGTCTAAAGTGGTGATCGGGTGTTGAGATCTATGTGTGGGATGCTGTCCAAGTACTGGAAGCTAGGAGCGAGTGGAGGGGCAGAGGTTTTGGTACGATCGTGGAGATTGGGGAAGAGGGAGAAATTGAACAGGGGATCATCAGGGATAGTAAGGATATCAGAGAGGTAGGAAGCGAAATGGTTGGCCCTGCTGAGGTTGTCGGGAAAAGGTTGGTCATCATGGAGGAGAGGATACTGTAGGGAGAGTTTAGAACCAGCAGTAAGGAGGTGGAAGGCTCACCAGCACTTAGACGAGTTCACAGGCAAGGTAGCATTTAGGCAGGTTTAGGTCTGGTACCCCCCCCCCCCCCCCCCGCGTTTTTTGTCCACGAGCAAATTCCAAATGTGTCTCTGGAGTTGCCGGTTGCGTTGGAGTGTGTCCCAGTCTCGTGTTTGGAGGAAAGCATGGTAGAGACGTGGGGTTCTATTTTTGACGTTGTTACATAGTGCGAGCACACGTATTCAAACACCGTAAAACCACATAATCTGTAACCGCACATGTTCGTTAAACTATCCCTAGTCATAAATGCATTAGACCCCAGCTGCAGACTACTGTTTCCAGGCTACTAATAACCGTTTTGGCGCGTAAACGGATTACAGACATTGTTTTTCTATGTGTGGAGCGCCATTGCAGTCCAACAACTGTACTAGGAAGCCAAGAGTATGCCCTCGTGGCACAATTATGAAGTCTGCTATAAAATCTTGCGTGACTTATTCTTAAACCATCATTTATAAACGTGAGAATTACATGTCGAATTACATACACAAGGGTTATACATCGGTATACATAAAATCTTATGTGACTTATTTTTAAAACATCATGAATAAACATGAGGATTATATGTCGAATTACACACATAAGGGTTAAACATCGTTATACATAACTGTAGGTATTCTTTTTTTGCCCACTCTTGCTGTTAAATTTGTACAGGATATGTATTATTACGTCGTAGGTGTATTGTATTAACACTATACAACTAAACTGACAAAGACAGTGAGATGTCACGCAGAACCTCATGTGCTACCAAATCAGTAGCACGCTCCCATGGAACCACCCTCGCTCAAATCCACCACAGCTGGCGTAACATTTTGTCATCTTTACATGCATTTTCAGTACATAAATTGATCATCGACACAGCAAACGAAAGTAATATGAAAATACAATATAGCGTGTTTTCTCTATGTCAATCATATAAAGCGCGCAACCGGCATTGAAGAGTAAAATAATGAATCGTAAGAAAGTATACAATATCCTTTTGACGGGAGTTCGTCATTTTATAAAATTGGTACTACACTGCATTAATATTCGTCGTTGTATAAAATTCACAATACACTAAATAAATGTCGTATGACTAGGCCTCCCGTCGGGTGGACCGTTCGAAAGTCTTTCGATATGACGCCACTTTGGCGACTTGCGCGTCGATGGGGATGAAATTATGATGATTAGGACAACACAACACCCAGTCCCTGAGCGGAGGAAATCTCCGACCCAGCCGGGAATCGAACCCGAGCCCGTAGGATTGACATTCTGTCGTGCTGACGACACAGCTACTGGGGGCAGACCATAATACACTGAATTGATACGTTAACCTGAGACTAAGTCTGACATGGAAATATATAAGCATCTCTAAAATGGTCCTGATAATCTTCTAAACGAACAAACCGACTTGAGAAACAAACGATGCATGGGGTCTTATTTAAATTATAATGCAAATAATTTTAATTTTTTGTAGCTGTTTGTCCGATTACGAAGTCTCGTAAACGGTTGGCCCTGACTAGTATTATTACGCAATCTGACTGCATAGAACAACAACAAAGAATGAAATGGAAATTTTCATTAACACAATTAATTAATTAAGTCCCCAGCAACTATAAAACCTACGAAACCAAAACACAAGTGTAACTGTTCTGTGTGTGGAAGTATGACTCAACGTACGCATCTGGCACGGTTCTTCTTCAATAACACAAGAAATTTTAAATATCATTTATACTGAATTAATTAAAGAAAATAGAAATACCATAATTACTCAAGAGAACCAGAATTACACTCTAATCCAAGAACACAAGCCAGATGCTTTGTTGACTGAATCTGTAATGACGCATTATTCAGGACATTGAAATAATGAGAAAGAAAAGAAAAGTAGTTTGTTACCTTAATTTATATTGATGAAAAGCACTCTAGACATTACAATCTCTCCACACCGACTCGCTACTATCACATCTCACCAAGAACTTTTCAGTATCACATCTCAGCAAGCACTGCCTACTAGCTCATCTCAACAAACACTCCTCACTACGACATCTCAGCACTGACTACTACGAGTTCTCAACAACCACTGCCAGTGGAGGCGGCGGAACAATACTCTCTAGCGCAATCTCTGGCGCTGTGGCTCAGTGTAGCCACCTTTCAACGATTCTTAGATAATGTATGTGTATCAAGTAGTAGCGGCAGCAATGTATAACAGTCAATAATAGTTAGTCAACGTCATAGTCATCATGTCAAGACCAATGTTTACCAAGCCAAATCAAATGTACGGTTGCTGAACAACTGTCAGTGTGCCAAGATACGCAAATGCTTCCTCTCTCCAAAAAAAAGTATATACTGCTTAGTGATTTGACAAAGTGTGTGTGTAGACAATCATCCTTCTACTTGAGTGTTCTAGTCTGCCATCTTTATCCTCCTTGTTCCATATAGACCAACAAAAAAAAAATATGCTCCTCACTTACTTCACCTCTTATCCACCAAAACTCCAATAATCATCAGCATCACATAATCTCAATACTTCAATAATACCTCTTCAATACGTCGATCATCAATATCATTTACCTTACCTCTTGTCCACGAAAACTCCAATAATCATCAACTTCACATAATCTCAATACCTCAATCATACCTCTTCAATACGTCGATATATATAACCTCATTGCCAATATCATTTCACTTCCATAACAACTCTTTCCTCTAGTCAGTCTCCTCAAACAAGTGCAGACAAAATCCTAATGCAAACCTCAATTCATCATCTCATACAATCCGAAGACACAATGTCAACACACAACCTCTCGTGTAATCCATCTGATCCAAATCTGCTACTCATTATAAATTATAAGATACATTTTGGTTCCTTGTCCATCATTAAATAAAAGAAATACATACATGACCTCTAACAGCCTTTAGTTTGAATAACTTTCAGTAAGTAAGTACGATTACGAAGTGTTAATGATCATAATATTTCACAGTGTGTACACCACTTCAAGAATTATGGCAAACAGAAGCAAACATGTGGAGTATTTCTTGTGTCACGGGACACTTCCTATTTCAATTGCTCACGAAGAATGCAGTGTAATAACTGTCAATGGTCTAAACCTAGTGTTGGTATGTCACGTCGTTAGCTTCCTTCCTATTAGCATAAATTTATACAGCTTCCTAAAAACCTCCAGCTCATGTGACATCTATGCAGTTTCTTGTACCAATGTCGTTCGTAGAATTATAGCAGTTCATTTTCTTATCTTAAAAATATAAGGCACTGAGCGTAAGCAAAACATGCAATAGCGCGTAAATATACCAGTAGAGAACAGAATGTCAACAAGTGGATGCAGCACAATCCCTACAACGAGGCTCTGCCAAGCGAACAATCTATAATTAATACCATAGTGTGACCTAAACGCTATGTTTGTACACAGTATATTGGCATTTATATATACCAACTTATAGTTATGACAACAAAACAGAAGTGTGTAAATATGCAATCCATATGCACAGCAGCAAACATATATCTTACGTAATAAACAAGTCATTAGCATCATTCAGCATAAGCAAATAAATGTTCATATGTAATCTTAATAAGTAAACATGAAGGCGCAAGCAGATAAATCACAAAGTGTAACCTACATACCTAACTACAGTCAGCACAATTAATCAGGTGACAATTATAATTTAAATAAATAAGCACAGCAGGCACATAATAGAAAAATATGACATCAGTGAAAAAGCAGTGCAGCCAAGCGATGCATAATACACTCCTGGAAATGGAAAAAAGAACACATTGACACCGGTGTGTCAGACCCACCATACTTGCTCCGGACACTGCGAGAGGGCTGTACAAGCAATGATCACACGCACGGCACAGCGGACACACCAGGAACCGCGGTGTTGGCCGTCGAATGGCGCTAGCTGTGCAGCATTTGTGCACCGCCGCCGTCAGTGTCAGCCAGTTTGCCGTGGCATACGGAGCTCCATCGCAGTCTTTAACACTGGTAGCATGCCGCGACAGCGTGGACGTGAACCGTATGTGCAGTTGACGGACTTTGAGCGAGGGCGTATAGTGGGCATGCGGGAGGCCGGGTGGACGTACCGCCGAATTGCTCAACACGTGGGGCGTGAGGTCTCCACAGTACATCGATGTTGTCGCCAGTGGTCGGCGGAAGGTGCACGTGCCCGTCGACCTGGGACCGGACCGCAGCGACGCACGGATGCACGCCAAGACCGTAGGATCCTACGCAGTGCCGTAAGGGACCGCACCGCCACTTCCCAGCAAATTAGGGACACTGTTGCTCCTGGGGTATCGGCGAGGACCATTCGCAGCCGTCTCCATGAAGCTGGGCTACGGTCCCGCACACCGTTAGGCCGTCTTCCGCTCACGCCCCAACATCGTGCAGCCCGCCTCCAGTGGTGTCGCGACAGGCGTGAGTGGAGGGACGAATGGAGACGTGTAGTCTTCAGCGATGAGAGTCGCTTCTGCCTTGGTGCCAATGATGGTCGTATGCGTGTTTGGCGCCGTGCAGGTGAGCGCCACAATCAGGACTGCATACGACCGAGGCACACAGGGCCAACACCCTGCATCATGGTGTGGGGAGCAATCTCCTACACTGGCCGTACACCACTGGTGATCGTCGAGGGGACACTGAATAGTGCACGGTACATCCAAACCGTCATCGAACCCATCGTTCTACCATTCCTAGACCGGCAAGGGAACTTGCTGTTCCAACAGGACAATGCACGTCCGCATGTATCCCGTGCCACCCAACGTGCTCTAGAAGGTGTAAGTCAACTACCCTGGCCAGCGAGATCTCCGGATCTGTCCCCCATTGAGCATGTTTGGGACTGGATGAAGCGTCGTCTCACGCGGTCTGCACGTCCAGCACGAACGCTGGTCCAACTGAGGCGCCAGGTGGAAATGGCATGGCAAGCCGTTCCACAGGACTACATCCAGCATCTCTACGATCGTCTCCATGGGAGAATAGCAGCCTGCATTGCTGTGAAAGGTGGATATACACTGTACTAGTGCCGACATTGTGCATGCTCTGTTGCCTGTGTCTATGTGCCTGTTGTTCTGTCAGTGTGATCATGTGATGTATCTGACCCCAGGAATGTGTCAATAAAGTTTCCCCTTCCTGGGACAATGAATTCACGGTGTTCTTATTTCAATTTCCAGGAGTATATATACAAATAACAAGCCTGTTCATTAATCAATCATCGTCAAAATCAGTTAATGTGCGTAAGCACGTCGCTTCACAAGTAAATTCATAGAACATGAAATTTAGCACAAAGTATGAGTCACGTAATCGCAAGCAGCAAATTACGTCTAAAGTACGTACCTAAGTGGAAATATATTACCTGAAAAATAAACTCAATTAATAGTTACCCTTTTTAGTTTATTACTTTTTTCTTCGAAATTACATTCTTCCTGAAATTTTCTCCATAGCAAGTCGTCTTAACGTCGGACACGCACAGAATTTACCTAAAGGTCTTAAATATTTTACACAACCGTATCCTGAAAAATACTGAACGTTAATAACATAATTTATAAAGTCACCATAGCTTTATACAGAATTTAGTCGGAAAAATTAGACTGTGTATTTGTTTACGGCTGTCAGTGCATTCACAGTGTGCGCTCGATCAGCTGTAGGCGCGTGACGTATGAAGTAATTGTTTGCGGTCAACGACTGCCTTTTGCGGCGCGCAGACTTCACTGTTGCTTTGAGTATCTGCCGCCGCCGGAACACGGCGCGGTATCCTTGCATTCTCCGCATGTTTACGTATAACTGTTGGTTTCTCAAAAGTATGTCATTCCACAAAAATTTTTACGTTCGATATATGATGTATTCCCTTAGAGCGCCGAGATTTAAGAGTTTCTACTTCGACAGTGTTATCATGAATAATTTTGCGAATTCTATATGGACCGTTATAAAGCAGAAAAAATTTGCGACATAAGCCTTTTCCTTTATGAACAAACGGTGAGACTTAATTAACACCTTCTGACAAACTGACAAGATTTTTAAACGACCAGGACGTTTAGCTGATTTCTCTCTTCTTGCAGCCGCAGACGCAATATTTCGTAGAGCCAGGTTGACAACTTCAGAATGCCGCAGTTTCCGTGAAGGCGGAAAAGGAACGATTTCAGAAATGCGATTTGTTGGTACTTTATTTTTTAATATCAATAGAGGCGGTAAAGAAGTTGAGTCATTAGGAAGTTCATTCAGAATGTTTTGAAAAATATGAAGATACTTATCCCAAGTTCTGTGATTCTGATGACAATAAAGACGGCACAATTTATTGATTTCCTTCATCCATCTCTCTGAAGCGTTAGATTGAGGGTGACAAAGTGAAATGAAAATTGGTTTAATCTTACGACGCCGTAGAGTACGAAGCCAAATTTTAGAGCGAAACTGTGATCCATTATCTGATATAACCTTATCAACATGACCAACTTCTTTAAGAAAATGTTTGATGAAAGCGTTAGATACTGAACGAGCTGTTGCTTTGCGTAAAGGTGTAAAACACACATATTTTGATGTCAATTCCACTGCTACGAAAATGTACGCAAAACCATTAGTAGAACGAACCACTGGACCGAACAAATCGACTGCAGCCATGTCCTTTAATTTCGCTGGAATGATAGGAAACAACGGTGCTCTGTGAGAAACAGTTGGCGGCTTAGCCTGTTGACATAATTTGCATTTGGCAAGAACAGATCGAATACGTTTTTCCATATTAATGAAGTAGCAATTTTCTCGTAATTTATAAAACCATTTTCTGGGACCAAAATATGCATAACTGAAATGTGTAAACGAGGTGTGGCCAAATCATCCAATCTAACAAAGCGTCTAAGAAAATTACAGACACAAAGGAAACTACGAACATCACGTTTTGTAGTAGGAACAGCATAATTACGAATAGCGTCTAACTTCTCTGGATCGGGAAGAATACCTTCTGTAGAAATAATGTGACCGAGAAATTTCACCTGAGAACGACCAAATTCAGATTTTTCCAAGTTCTCAGTAATGCCAACTCTTGCAAAAATACGTAATAATGAATCCAAAATTTTGTTATGCTCACTCCAAAATTGTTTAGCAATAAGAATATCGTCAACATATGAAGTAATATTGTCACGAAGATAAACAGATAAGATTTCGTTTAAACTACGAATGAATGCTGCAGAAAATATAGTAAGTCCAAACGGTAATTTCCAAAGTCACTTTTGGGTAAAACAGTCAAATCCGGTTATTCTTTACCTACTGTCTAGATAGATGGATAGTAGAAGAATTGTTTTTTATAGATGCAAAGAATAGTAAAAGAGTAGGCAGCGGTGCAGAAAACTAAAAGGGAAATAGCACCACTACAGCTCGGGGCCCTGTGAACGCTACGGCACATATTCACTTAGTGTAGTGAATCCCCTGAGGACATTAATAGCTGCACATAAATTTCAGTTTGTGACTTAGTGGCAAATTTGGCGGAAGTGCGTACGTAAACTGATCTAACCATGCACATGGATGTATGTCATTCTTAGAATTGCGGAAGATCTTAAATTTCCGAACAGTCAAAAAGTGTTTATAGTCAAAGTTTTCGCCTCGTGGCGACAAAGACCTACCGCGTCTATCCCAGTCCCAATGTTGATTATTGTCAAGTTCGCGCACCTGGCGCTCTCTTGTTGCATCCCGTAAATGAAAAGAATTATTTTCTTCAAACCCCTCTGCTATCTGTGATTCCAAATTTCTTTTGCTGTCTTTTCCTACAATTTCGCTTTCAATATGTTTGTCCTGCTTATGTAATGCCTCAAATTCCCTTTTAACCCGTTCATTAAATTTTGCCGGATTTTCAACATGTTTATTTATGTTCTGGTACTCTTCAGTTTCCGCAAATGGCAATGGAGCTGTATCATCCGAATCTGCGTCCCCATTTAAACTAAGACTTGTCAGTTTATCTGAAATCTCCTCAACTCTTTCCGATGAGTCACCTAATTGTTCTTTCTGTTTATTTACGTCTTCCGTAAGTGTCGCGACTCGGGTTTCGGTATTGTCACATTTAGTAGTTGACTTTTCACACTGTTGCGTTAAGTCATTTGGTACGGATTCCTCGATTCTTTCAAATACTTCATCCTTATCGTGTGCACGTTGTAAATTTAACTCTGAAAATTTTTGAACTATCACGCCATCTTTTTTTTTTCGTTCTCTGTCCTGTATCTCTTGTCTGATTTCTGTTGAAATTAAGCTATTATTGTGAGCCTTCAAAATCGGTTGTACTTCTTCTCTAATTTCTTTCTTTGATTCGTCTTTCATGTTTTTGAAACATGTCCCTATTTGTGAGACTAACTGTATTGTCAAAGTTTCTATCTTTGTGTTAATTCTTCCTATTCCTGTTTTAATTTCAGATCGCAAAGTTAATATTGCACTCATCAACTGCTCCATCTCTTCTGTCGTTAATTTCGTATTCCGAAAATTTTTCGATTGTGAAAAATTTTGAACTGGTTCCAGACTATTTTCCCGACTTATTAAATTGTTTTCCACTTCATTATTCATATCACTGTTCTTCTGTGTTGGCGAGTTCACCATGTTAACAATTTCGTTATTCTGACTATTCACCATTTTTACCTTTTTCATCGATCGCGTAATCATTTACAAAACATACAAAACTCGTCACAATACGAAAATTACAGAGAATATAACACGTTATCACCAACAATACCATTCACACGAAATGCTTCCCTCAAACACGATTAATGAACAATTGAAATAATTGCACTCAATTATCAAACCCGTAGACAAGACAATGAAAATTAAATTCTGCCAATATACCATTAAAAGAATGACAATTACCAAATCTACTCATGCAATATAGACTACAATTACTAAACAACAAATTACTACAACAATACTACTGTCTACTATTTTTAGAATCAGAAGATTCCAAGGGACGATCCTGGCAGGGTCGCCACGTGCATGGGGTCTTATTTAAATTATAATGCAAATAATTTTAATTTTTTGTAGCTGTTTGTCCGATTACGAAGTCTCGTAAACGGTTGGCCCTGACTAGTATTATTACGCAATCTGACTGCATAGAACAACAACAAAGAATGAAATGGAAATTTTCATTAACACAATTAATTAAGTCCCCAGCAACTATAAAACCTACGAAACCAAAACACAAGAGTAACTGTTCTGTGTGTGGAAGTATGACTCAACGTACGCATCTGGCACGGTTCTTCTTCAATAACACAAGAAATTTTAAATATCATTTATACTGAATTAATTAAAGAAAATAGAAATACCATAATTACTCAAGAGAACCAGAATTACACTCTAATCCAAGAACACAAGCCAGATGCTTTGTTGATTGAATCTGTAATGACGCATTATTCAGGACATTGAAATAATGAGAAAGAAAAGAAAAGTAGTTTGTTACCTTAATTTATATTGATGAAAAGCACTCTAGACATTACAATCTCTCCACACCGACTCGCTACTATCACATCTCAACAAGAACTTTTCAGTATCACATCTCAGCAAGCACTGCCTACTAGCTCATCTCAACAAACACTCCTCACTACGACATCTCAGCACTGACTACTACGAGTTCTCAACAACCACTGCCAGTGGAGGCGGCGGAACAATACTCTCTAGCGCGATCTCTGGCGCTGTGGCTCAGTGTAGCCACCTTTCAACGATTCTTAGATAATTTACACTCGATCATACGATGCACACGCTAATAGTAGCTCAGACTTAGGCTCAGGTTGACGTATTAATTCAGTGTATTATGAATTTTATACAACGACGAATATTAATGCAGTGTATTATTAATTTTATAAAAAGACGAACTCCCGTCAAAACGATATTGCAGACTTTTTTACGATTTATTATTTTACTCTTCAATGCCAGTAGCGCGTTTTATATGATTGACATAGAGAAGACATACTATATTGTAATTTATATTACTTCGTTTGCTATGCTGATGATCAATTTATGTACTGAAAATGCATGTAAAGCTGACAAAATGTTACGCCAGCTGTGTTGGATTTGAGCGAGGGTGCCTCCATGGGAGCGTGCTACTGATTTGGTAGCACATGAGGTACTGCGTGACATCTCACTGTCTCGGTCAGTTTAGTTGTATAGTGTTAATACAATACACCTACGACGTAATAATGTACATCCTGTACAAATTTAACAGCAAGAGTGGGCAAAAAAAGGAATACCTACAGTTATGCATAACGATGTTTAACCATTATGTGTGTAATTCGACATATAATCCTCACGTTTATTCATGATGTTTTAAAAATAAGTCACATAAGATTGTATGTATACTGATGTATAACCCTTGTGTATGTAATTCGATGTGTAATTCTCACGTTTATATATGATGGTTTAAAAATAAGTCACGTAAGATTTTATAGCAGACTTCATAATTGTGCCACGAGGGCATACTCTTGGCTTCCTAGTACAGTTGTTGGACTGCAATGGCGCTCCACACATAGAAAAACAATGTCTGTAATCCGTTTACGCGCCAAAACGGTTATTAGTAGCCTGCAAACAGTAGTCTGCAGCTGTGGTCTAATGAATTTGTGTCTAGTGATGGTTTAACGAACATGAGCACTTACAGATTATGTGGTTTTACGAAGTTTGAATACGTGTGTTCACACTGTGTAACAATGTCACGTGTGTATTTAACAGTATTGACAACGACATACAAACTACCTCTTGTATACGGCTGATATGCCCAAGCCACCCCCACCAGTCCACCTTCTTCAGTATGCTGATGACACCGCCTTCCTGGCTCTCTGTCCTACCCTTCAATGGTCCCAACGCACCCTCCAAACCCACCTTGACCAGTTCACCATGTGGTGTAACCAGTGGTTCCCTCGACTCAATGCCTCCAAAACCCAGGCAATCATCATAGGCTGCACCACCCACTCCTTCCGCCTCCACAATTTCTACCTCGCCCTTTATTGTTGTCCCATCCAGCTCACCCCCACCCCGAGATACCTTCGCCTCACCCTCAACCGTCACCTGACCTGGACCCCTCAACTCCTGACCATCCAGCAGAAAGCCCATTCCCGCCTCTGCCTCCTGAAACTCCAGTCTGACCAGACATGGGGATAGCATCCTTCCACCATCCTCCACACCTACAAATCCCTCATCTGTCCTATTCTCTGTTATGCTAGCGTTGCCTGGATCTCTGCACCCACCCACTTTTACAAGGCCCTCCACATCTTCGAACGCCATGCACTCCGCCTTGCCTTCTGTATCCGCCTTCCTTCCCCCACACCACTCCTGTATGAACTGATCCCCTTCCCCCACCTCCTCCTTGTCCTCCAATATCTCTGCATCCTTTACACTGTCTGCAGGCTCGATCCCCCCCACCCCCTGGTTTCCTCCCGGTTTCCTCCATCCTCTCAACCCCCCCCAATTGCCGCGCCTCTATCGCTGTATCCCTGCCTCTCTCCACCTCCACACCCTCCATCTCCTTCTTCAGGGCAATTTCCATTGCCTCCCCCTCCCAGATGATGAACTTCACCCCGTGACATATACCCTTCCTTCCAATTGTAACCTGGCCTTGTTCCCACCCCTCCCAAGGGCTCCCTTTTTTCTCACCCCTCCTCCCAGAGCGGGTTTTCCTCCTTCGCTCCCGGAGTCTGTGCACCCGCTTCTCGGCTGTTTCCCTCTCCCATCCCTTCCCTTCCCAGCCCTCCTTCGGCACGCCCCCCACCTCATCCCCCTTTCTCTCCCCTCCTCCTTGCTTCCTTCCGCTTCTTACCATTTCCCTTGTCCCCCCCCCCTCCCATGCAAATTCTCCCAGGTTTTTATTCGGTATCAGTGTGCTACGTTAGTGTTGTGTTTCAGTGCCATTCTACATTGTCATCTAGTGATGTGGGTTTTAATTGTGTGCTCGACCTGTGTATTGTCCATGACAGTTCCTTGCAATGCCGCCCACCATGTGGCTGTTTTACTCGCTCTACGGACTTTTATGCTCTGGCCGTACTTTGCCTGGTACCTTTTGATGTAGTGTGTGTTTTTTTTGTATTTTTTTTGTTCTTTTGTGTAACATACTTTATTAGATTTTTATCTCCGATTTACAGTCACCGCTTTGTATGTCTTATTTGCTTCTGTTCCGCCTTTTCTGTTTCTATACTCCGCCATGTTATCTCCTTTACATTGTTTTTAAATGTCTTCCTGTCTATTTATGTCTCTTGGCTGAAGAGCAGCGATTATGCTGCTGCCAGCCTGCCCCTGATGGGGAATGGAAATGACAATAAAGTGAAAAAAAGACATACAAATCCACCTGGATTTCCGCCCCTCCCACCTACTACAAGTCCCTCCAAATCCTCGAACGCCATGCACTCCGCCTCGCCTATTGTATCCGTCTCCCATCCCCCACCCAGATCCTATATGACTTGATTCTCTTCTCGCAGCTCCTCCTTTTCCTCATCTACATCTACATCTACATCTACATACCTACTCCGCAATCCACCATATGGTGCATAGCGGAGGGTTCCTCATACCACAACTGGCATTTTCTCTCCCTGTTCCACTCCCAAACAGGACGAGGGAAAAATGACTGCCTATATGCCTCTGTACGAGCCCTAATCTCTCTTATCTTAACTTTGTGGTCTTTCCGCGAAATATAAGTTGGCGGCAGTAAAATTGTACAGCGGTCAGCCTCAAATGCTGGTTCTCTAAATTTCCTCAGTAGCGATTCACGAAAAGAACGCCTCCTTTCCTCCAGAGACTCCCACCCGAGTTCCTGAAGCATTTCCGTAACACTCGTGTGATGATCAAACCTACCAGTAACAAATCTAGCAGCTCGCTTCTGAATTGCTTCTATGTCCTCCCTCAATCCGACCTGATAGGGATCCCAAACGCTAGAGCAGGACCCAAGAATAGATCGTATTAATGTTTTATAAGCGGTCTTCTTTACAGATGAACCACATCTTCCCAAAATTCTACCAATGAACCGAAGACGACTATCTGCCTTCCCCTCAACTGCCATTACATGCTGGTCCCACTTCATATCGCTCTGCGATGTTACGCCCAAATATTTAATCGACATGAATGTGTCAAGCGCTACACTACTAATGGAGTATTCAAACATTACAGGATTCTTTTCCCTGTTCATCTGCATTAATTTACATTTATCTATATTTAGCTTCCTTGAATGGATACAGATCCTTTACACGTCCTGCAAGTTTGATCCTCTCCACCTGCTTGTCTCTCCCATCCTCTCCCACCCCACCCCGCTGCTGCGCCTGTACCATTGCATTCCACCAGCTCTCCATCTGCCGGTCACTGTGGCCGAGCGGTTCTAGGTGCTTCAGTCCGGAACCACGCGTCTACTACAGGCTAAGGTTCGAATCCTGCACTGGGCATGGATGTGTGCTGTCCTTAGGTTAGTTAGATTTAAGTAGTTCTAAGTCTAGGGGACTGATGACCTCAGATGTTAAGTTCCATAGTGTTTAGAGCCATTTTCTTGCTCTCTATCTTCACACTCTCCATACCCTTGCCCAAGGTGGCTTCCGCCAACTCCCCCTCCCTGCTGATGTCCTCGTTCCTTCCATATAGCCCTCCTACCAGATCTAATCCTCCCCTTCCTCTCCCCCTTCCCCCCTTTCCTCCAGGGCTCCCTCTCTCTTCTTTCTCACCATCCTTTCTTCCTCCCCCTCCCCTCTCTCATTTTCCCCTTCCTCCCCCCCTCTCCAAGCTTCCACACCGCTCCCTTCCCTCTCCCCTACTCTCTCCCTTCTTTTCTCCCACTGGCTTCTTTCCCGTCCCTTCCTTCCCATCCCCCTCGCCTGTCCCCAACACCCAGTGGCAGCCCCCCCCCTCCCTCTCATCAAGTGTGTTCAGTGTTTTCTGTGCCAAAGATCGTCAACAGTGTTTAGTGCATCGGTGTTATCTTCATTTCTGTGTGTCAGTGTTATCTTCGGTGTGCTCCTTTGTTCGAGTATCATACTGATTATCTTCATTTGTGCACACTGTGGACCTTGTTTCTGAAACCGTGCCTTCTGATGAATGCATTCATCCCTACTCTTGTGTGTGTCTTCTGTTTTTAACATTCATGTATTTCTGTTTCTATGTCTCAATATTCGCTTTATGTTTTTTCTGTTGCCCGAAGAGCGGCATCTGTACGCCGCTGCCGGCTCACCTTTGTATAAAGAGAAAATTCACATGGCATAAAGCCATAATATGTAAGTAACATGGCTACACAGTTAAAATGTCTTGTATAATCGGCACAACCTCGAGATACATAATGAATCTGTAAAATAATTTTTCAAACATTGTGTATTATTCAGCAGCACTTGATAATGGCCTAAGGCCGAAATTGCAATAGAGTAATAAAAATTTATAACAGTCACTAGTGTAAAGAAGATGTCTTTTAAAAAAAAATTATGACTGTGAATCCCAGCTACAACAAGTTTATTCATATTAAGGTGTATTTTTACGCATGCTTTTTTTGTTTCCTAATAGGATGTGTATGGCTGCACATTTTTGAAGTATTCACTCGTTTGCCACCGCTGTCTTTTGCCTAATTACCCATTCCTTTGCAGCTACCATATTTCACGACGTGAAATGCGACAGCACCACTACCGTTCGTTTGCATAAGCCTGACCGAACGTGACGCTGTGTGTTTTTGAGTGAGTGATGTTGCCACCTTTACAGCTATTTTTTGTTTCCCCTTCATCTAAAATGAACCCTTCATCTGTCATGTAAACGTAAGCACAACTTCACAACTTGAATTTCGAAACTAAAGTGTCAGTCGATAACTAAACCAATCTAATATTACTAAACGACAATCCCGGAACCTGATACCAGTTGCAGCTATCCTGTCTAATAGCTTTCAGGGACAACAAAAATCTATTTTCAGTATTTTACGTAGTTACTGAAAGCACTGAAAAATTCAAAATGCTGTCAATCTACTCATTAAGAGGTATAATCTTATGTTAAAAGTCTAACAGACCTAAGACAAGACGTATTACAATTAGGAACTGTGTGTTTGTCTTGCGCAGCATAACTGGACTTAATTCATGCAGTATTTGAGAATGGAGAGCATTTCGCAACTTCCAACAAACGTTAAACGTAATCTCAAACCATTACGAAACATTTTCTCGCTGACATTCCAAACAAAATGATGAAAGGAAAGAACAGTAATAATGTTGTTGGAAAAAAAATCTTTTGTAGATAAAAAAGAGAGACTCAGTACTTTTCTCACACACGTAGTAACGTTGCAGTAGCTGTCTAGAGATGAAGAGACTTGTATGGGATAGAGGAGGACGAAGAACTGCTTCAAATCAGTCTCGGAAGTGAAATGGACGGCAACATGGCGCAGCTGCCGTCTTGTTTTCCCCACTGACGGTTGGACGGCTGATGCGCCGCGCAGCGCCAGCTGTGCTATAGATAGTATAAAGCGACCTCGCTATGGCTGAAGGACATCTACGCCGCTGCTCCGTGACGTATCCCTTCCGCCATGCATAGCCGGCAAGCGCACTGCGCCCGAGGCTTTTCCTGCTGCAGCGGAAAGAGAGCCACGCGAAAACTTCTTGTCGGAGCACCCAAACACCCACAAACATGCAGCTTTCCATTCAATGTTGTATCGCCTCATGTTTAGTGCAATGGTGTTTTCTTCATTCTGTGTGTCAGTGTTATCTCGGTGTGCTCCTTCGTTCGAGTATCATACTGATTACTTTCGTTTGTTGCACTGTGGACCTTGTTTCTGAAACCAGTGCCTTCCAACGATGCCTTCATCACTATTCTTGTGTGTGTCTTCTGTTTTTAACATTCATGTATTTCTGTTTCTATGTCTCCATGTTAGTTATATGTTTTTCCTGTTGGCCAAAGAGCGGCATCTGTACACAGCTGCCGGCTCGCCTTTGTATAAAGGGAAAATACAATAAAGAAAAAAAAGACATACAAATGTGTCAGCTTACATTACGTTGACATGGCTTAAAGCCATAATATGTAAGTAACGTGGCTACATAGTTAAAAGGTCTTGTATAATCGGCACAATGTCGAGATACATAATGAATCTGTAAAATAATTTTTTAACATTCTTTATTTTTCAGCAGCACTTGATAATGGCCTAAGGTCAAAATTGCAATAGTGTAATAAAAACTTATAACGGTCACTGGCGTAAAGATGATGTCCTTCAAAAACCACTTTAATATGTTTTTAATGGACTATTTTTAGATCTAGGAAGTAAGCTAAATTGCTATTTCATTACCGACTAATGATTATATTTTATATCGACAAAACGAAACGATTTTGGTGACATAAATATGTACTTTTTTGTTGCACAGACGGATTTAAATTAGTCTTCGTAATTATACAAATTAGTTCGGCGGCTGTTATCAAACTTTCCCCTGGACAGTCGTTCGCCTTTCCGCGCACTGCACCGTACTGCACCAAACACCAATCGCACGCCTGCAAGTTCCTTTATCGGCTTATACTGCACCTTTGACACGAACTGTCAATCGCTGTGAAATTTACCGTGAACCCATTTGTTTGTTTTGAAGAACAAGCATTTTGCAACCACGAATAACCTTTTCATTTTACTACTGTCGTTTTAGCTGCGCGTGCTGCGTAGTGTTGACAGTTCTGCTATTGGTTGTTTAAGACCCACCAGCGGTGTAACAGACAAGCAACGCTCGCCCAAGATCTAGCTAGTCCTTTCTGAAGTGTTCATTCTCGGCCACTGGATTCTATTCTGGAAATATTCAGTTTAGGATCCTTTGGATTCAGACACTTCATAGCATCAGCAACAAGCCGTCAGCTTGGTCACAGTGCGTCAAATCCCCTTCGTCTTTTTTGGCGGGGTGAAGGAAGTTAGTTTAGGTTAGAATCTATTTTGGATATGAAGTAGGCTAGGTTTTAACCTCCTAGAGTGGGATTGATCCTACGGCGCCTCTATGCTTGGAGATGAGTGCTGCATTGCGGCTTTTGCTATTAAAAAGACACCGACCGCATGTGAATGAGCTATAGCTGTCTCGGAAAGAACGCGGCGAAAATTGAACACTATGTCAGTTAACGGAACAATCAGACATGTTTTATGAATATATGAGATGACGGGAGAAATGTTCTGGTACATACTCGAGAGGGTTCATGGTGACCTTGAACAGCAAGATTACACGCTGTTTTGCCATGCCTATGTCAGTTATTGACTACTTCGAGTGAAAGACAAGCGTCAACACCTAAAGCACCGAAAGTGTAAACACATAACACACTACATTTGCAAACCACTTAATGTAACAGCATCACCACCCTATACATACGCAAGTAAGCAGAAATTATAAACTGTAAACAGCTAATACCCACCTACTGCATCCCAGAAAAGATCCACTACAGTAACTATGAGCTATTGGCTAGGAACTAAACATCTACGGTCGATAGCATGCTAACACGACAGTACTGGCGAGCCCCTGCAACACAGCTACTACTGGTAACCCCAGATGCTCTACCAGCCGAAAAACAGGCAACCACAGGGAAACCGTACTGTACACAACATGCAAACCAACCACACACACGCCCTAAACTGTCTGTGAACCGATCTATCACCGATCGCACACTTATGTACAACGACCTTGAACTGTTGCAGGGACGCAGCAACTGCAGCAAGCCCCGCAACGAGCTCCAGCAACGACAAAGGTAACGATGCACGATACCTCGCACTAACATAACCATACCTTGCATGCACTGTCGCAGATAGCAAGCCGCTACTGCCCTTACTACCCGTCCTACTGTCGCAGAGGTTTTTTTCCCTTGGCGCTTGCCTTCGCACTTTTCTTCCTGTGCCCTTACGACCGCTACCCTTCGATCGCTTTCGTCCACTTTCTATCTCCCGATGGACCATATTAATCAGTAATCTTACCCACACGCATGGATAACATCACAGCACGCATCCTGTGACTCCTGATTCAAAAACTAACATGTTATACGGAGGTGACAGTAGAACTTTTGGTTTGGTCACCACGTTGGTGTGGGCGCGGAGGGGCCCCATCCTATATAAAAGTAACTATGAGAAGAAGATATTCACACTACTCACTTGAACAAATTATATTTTGAGGTTATAATTTACACCTAAAATTTCCGATAAAGATTTTTCCTCCTTGTAGTTTCCAGTAAACTTACGAATCCAGCCATAGATTGCGAACTATAGATCATGATAGTTCTCATTGTCAGGATGCCACAAATTCATTCTTTCTCAATAATTTCTCACAGCAAATATTTCGTGTGTGAAAACGTCGGTCGATTTCACCGAAGAAAACAAACTGACTTGAATTTCACCGACTGTCGTCGGAAGTCTGTACGTTCGGACGATGAGATCGGCCGCGCTCCTAGTGGCATCCTGATTTGAGAAGATGAGCGGACTCCAGCGACATCGGTGGCACTGTGGTCGCAGCCTAAGGCTCTGGTCTGAACAGGGTAAATGACTCGGCTTAACAAATGAATATACTCCTCTTCCTGTCTCTTTAGTTATCGACGACTTGATCGTATATCTTTCCTTTACCGGTTTGACACTTCTCGATTTTCGCATCATCTGCGCATTTAAGCTTCGCAGCTTTAAAACTGACCATGCCTTAAATCATTGTAATTGTCACTGGCGGAGACTTCAATTCTGAACATCCAACTGACTGCATTCATTACTAACCGCAGCACAGTATGGAAACTGTCACGGCGTTCTGTCACAAGGCACAGGAAGTATTTCCTGTGACGTGTTATCAAGTTCGGTGCACACGTGAGCATGTGCACTTTGTGCTGCATTGTGCCGGTAGGCCAGTCATACCCGTTAATCGATGTCGAGAGGTATGTGTTTTAGGATTTTGATGGACAAACGGCTCTACCATGGGATCAGACGGGGATTTTTGCACAGTCAATACAAAACATAATTTAGAACTACAGAAAGGCAACTTCAACAGCGATTCATGCATCTAAATACTAACGCCAGTGATAACTGCAGCGCCCAGAAAAAATAGCTACAGTCAATTCGGTTTGAACGGTGTAAAAAACAACGTATTAGCAACCATCGTGAATGGCTGTTTGTCATCCACTGCTGGCTGTGGGTCTCTTCCAGACTTCTCCCTACACTACGATTTTTAACATTTGCCCTGATGTTTCTTTTTTTCTTTCACGTAGTCAATCCATTACCTCGTCCTCTAGCTCCCTTCTTTTCTCTCATCAACCCAGAAAATTCCTTTGTCCCTCTCACATCATTTTGTCTCGCTATGTACACGACCCTTCTTCGTTTCAGTTTCGTAACGGGCACTTCTACAGCCTCCTAACACCATGTTGAACCTCATTTCCAGGACATAGTGCAGCAACTAGAAGTGGCTCGAAGTGGCTTGGACTCAGAAGCCGTTGGAAGTCCCCTGCACAAATACTGGGCGATGCTGCCTCCATAGCCGTCCAAGATTGAGAAAGTGTTGTCAGTGCAGGATTTTGTCCACAGACTGACCTCTTGTTTATGGCCCATAAATGTTCGATAGGATTCATGTCGGGTGATCTGGGTGGCCAAATCATTCGCTCGAATTCTCCAGAATGCTCTTCAAACCCAACCTGAACAACTGTGGCTCAGTGATATGGCGCATTTGTCGTTCATAAAAATTCCTTTGTTGTTTGGGAACATAAAATCCATAAATGGTTGCATATGGTTTCCATTTATTCCAACACAATCATTTCCAGTAAATGATCGGTCCAGCTGGGCCAGAGGACCCAGTCCACTCCATGTACATGCAGCCCACACCATTATGGAACCATCGCCAGCTTCCACAGTGTCTTGTTGACAACTTAAAACCATGAGTTTGTGGTGCTTTCACCACACTGGAACCCTACCATTGGCTCATACCAGCCGAAATCAGGATTCATCCGACCAGACCATGGTTTTCCAGTCGTCTATGATCCACTGGATATTGTCACGAGCTCAAGAGAGGCGCTGCAGGCAATGCCATGCTATTAGCAAAGGCATATGCGTCTGTTGTCTGCTGCCATAGCCCATTATCACCAAATTTCGCCGCACTCTCCTACCAAATACTTTCACTGTACGTCCCACATTGATTTCTGCGGTTATTTCAAGCAGTGTTGTTCGTCTGTTAACACAGCTCTACGAAAACACCGCTGCTCTCGGTCTTTAAGTGAAGCCTTCAGCCACTCCATAGTTCGTCATGAGAGGTAATACCTGAAATTTGGTATTCTCAGCACACTCTTGATGCTGCAGTCTCGAAATATTGATTTCCTTAACTATTTCCGAAATTAAATGAGTACTGGGACAACCTATGTGTCACTCCACATCGCATTGTTGCCAAATTTATTCAAGATGGCGGATCCAAGAAGGCAGCGATACATGTGGCAATGTTGTAATGACATAATGGCGGGTAGTTCCAATTTCGTCGGGAAAATCGGTCAAGTGGATTACCTCCACTAACCTAATCCCCCTCCCCACATCCCTTTCCCTCCCCCAGAAAATGGCGGGGAGTTCATATTTTGGCAGGGAAAAAAGAACACTTGAGCTACCTGCACTAACCCAATAAAATAGCAGGAAAATAGGTCATTTGGGCTACCTCCACTAACCTAAGTCATCTGAGCACTACCTGTTCCTTGGAATTGATGGGAAAAGGACTCAGCCTCTGCTGGGCTGCTGGATAGGATGGACGTAAGTCTTTATTTTGCATGCAGTGTTTATTTAAACAATTTGAGTTGTCATAGGCAATAGCTCCATCCAGTGTGTTCATCATGAGGTCTGGAGTCCAAGTGATCTAGTACACAGTACTGCCACCAGGGGTACTGTCGTCCCATGGCAGTCTGGGGAAGAATGGCGGGAAAAGGACTCAGTCAGTGTCCTGCTGCTGGACAGAGGAAGTAGTGAACTTTATTTATTTTGAAACAATTTATTTAGGGACGGATCTCATATAGTTTATTTATTACACTGACACAAAACACTCGCCCTGGTGTGCTTGGGGTCACAGTAAATAGCCTACAGACCTGCAAACTACTCGTAAATCACCGAAATAATGCAGTACACTGATGTGCAGACACATAAACAACTCATAAATTCTCAAAATATAGCATGTATAACGCGTTGCAGACCAACTCACTAGTTGTAAACTGTCGAAATGATACATTGCCTAGGCCACTGACTCTCAAACTACTAGTAAACCACCGAAACAATGCATTACACAGTCTACAGACACAGAAACTACTCTAAATCGTTAAAATAACGCTTGTAAAACGCTATGCAAACACGCTCACTAATTATGAAGTGTCGAAATAATGCACTGCACAGCCCACAGACATGTTCACAAAATAATGCTACAGACACATCCACTACTCATGAAATTGTCAAAAAATAATGCATGTATAACACTCTGCAAAGACGCTCACAACGCTTAAAAAGCCGAAAATAATGCAGGGCACAAACACTCGTCGCATGTAAAAATGCCTTCGAACTATAGTTAACTGCCACATATCAGTGAACTGTTCCCTGCAGAGGTTCCAAGGCACGCATGCCAGGGTGGTGCAAGCACTTCTAAGGTGTTTCTTATGTCTAGAGAACCAGAAAATGGGTACTCCAGCTGTGCTAGATGCACACAACACACTCCACAATGGATGTTCTCTCAACCAAATAAAGACAGGAAATGTGCACAAGCAGTCAACCAGACAATTTATATGGGAGAGAATAATGGTCCAGTGCAAGCACACGTCCATGTTGAATCTTCTCAAATTTACATGAGGAACACACACAATCACGAAGACTGTCCAACACATACTGAGTATTAGTTCGCTATTCAGCCGTCTAGAGGACGACACAGATAGGTCACGTACATTCCTGCATCACAACAGGTCTTTCCATTCGAACAGCTCCTGCTGTTAGCCGGAAACGTGAATCAGATTAGATTAGATTAGATTTACTTTCATTCCAATTGATCCGTAGTGAGGAGGTCCTCCAGGATGTGGAACATGTCAGAAAAACAACAATACATGACAAATATTTACAACTAAAACAAATAAGCTAATGTACCATTCCACAGGTCCCAAGTGGAATGATCGTCATTTTTTAATGAACACTAAGAGTCATTTTACAAATACTAATGCACTGAATTTAAAATAAAAAAGTTTTTTATTTATTTATAAGGTAATACAACTACTGTAATACTTATTTACAATGAACACATTACTGCACTGAAATGGTGCAGAAGTTAGATTATACTAATACACACACACACACAAATTTTCAATGAACACATTACTGCACTGAAATTGTGCAGAAGTTATGTTGTACTTATATACAAATCAGTTGGTTTTACTAAGAAATTCATCAATGGAGTAGAAGGAGTTGGCCACCAATAAATCCTTTAGGCTTCTCTTAAACTGAATTTCATTGGTTGTTAAGCTTTTTATGGCTGCTGGCAAGTTATTGAAAATGTGTTCCTGAATAATGCACACCTTTTTGTACAAGACCAAGTGACTTTAAATCCTTGTGAAGATTATTCTTATTTCTAGTATTGATTCCATGAATTGAGCTGTTGGTTTGAAAAAGTGATATATTTTTAATGACAAATTTCATTAAGGAATAAATATATTGGGAAGCAGTAGTTAGTCATTCCTGCCACAAGCCCCACTGCCGCGCGCCACGCACCCCGAGACAGAATAGTCCTAGGAAATAGGCTACATATATATTTTATCACTGTACTTACAATTAAATATTACGATCGCGGTCTCAATTGGACGACATTCGACAATGAGTGAAGTATCGTTAATACACCCTGCTGACGGCTGTGGCTCTGGAAACAGAAATATCTGTACCATTCTTATGACTTGAGATACTTTTCCCTTTGCTATCACAGTATTCTACACCAAATCCATACCTTACTTACGATTGAACATAGCCATTTTCTATGCACATGTCAGAGGACACACACACATACTTCATAAGCCTTGCGGGCTTGTAATTTAACTACGCACCCTCAGACTCAGAGTTGCAATATTAAAAGTTTTGTCTGGTTTCGTTGTCTAGGGGCTGGGAAACGTAGTTGCCGCATTACAGGCCAAATACTGCTGAGTCTACAGTATACCATAAGAATACACACATGAATCTAATGGTCGAAGGTTCCTATCACTCAGAAATTGCGAATTTTATAAATGAAAGACTGCAATTAAATAAAATTTGCAGGTACTATCTTAACGATTTTAAATGATGAGTACGATAGTAGATGTACTTTTGAGAATGCGGTATATTTCTACAAAACACTTATTGGTGTCGATGGTCCAGCAATTAAATAAAATATAAGTTGAATAACAGGGAAACAATAGATTCCTACTACACGTAATTAGTAATGAACGACAACATAGCTCGCAAGATATTCACTTCTAAACGCACTCTATATCTTCACTGAATAAGCCACGGAAATCACACAAGAGCACAGGTCGGCACTCCGAAATATCTCTATGCTCCGCGACCACGCGCACACTGCTTCACTGTCCAAGTCTTGTGTCCGTCTCGCTGTACTGTCCGCGTCCAGCACCCACTCCCATGCCCTGTCCACTGCCGTACCCCAGCACTCCCCGCACTGCCAGAACTACCGCCGTCTCCTCTCTCGAAACGATCGCCGTGATTGGCCAGAGCGCTCCCGCCCTGTCTTCAAGCCAACGCACACTCGCAACATAATGAAACATACACTCCTGGAAATGGAAAAAAGAACACATTGACACCGGTGTGTCAGACCCACCATACTTGCTCCGGACACTGCGAGAGGGCTGTACAAGCAATGATCACACGCACGGCACAGCGGACACACCAGGAACCGCGGTGTTGGCCGTCGAATGGCGCTAGCTGCGCAGCATTTGTGCACCGCCGCCGTCAGTGTCAGCCAGTTTGCCGTGGCATACGGAGCTCCATCGCAGTCTTTAACACTGGTAGCATGCCGCGACAGCGTGGACGTGAACCGTATGTGCAGTTGACGGACTTTGAGCGAGGGCGTATAGTGGGCATGCGGGAGGCCGGGTGGACGTACCGCCGAATTGCTCAACACGTGGAGCGTGAGGTCTCCACAGTACATCGATGTTGTCGCCAGTGGTCGGCGGAAGGTGCACGTGCCCGTCGACCTGGGACCGGACCGCAGCGAAGCACGGATGCACGCCAAGACCGTAGGATCCCACGCAGTGCCGTAGGGGACCGCACCGCCACTTCCCAGCAAATTAGGGACACTGTTGCTCCTGGGGTATCGGCGAGGACCATTCGCAACCGTCTCCATGAAGCTGGGCTACGGTCCCGCACACCGTTAGGCCGTCTTCCGCTCACGCCCCAACATCGTGCAGCCCGCCTCCAGTGGTGTCGCGACAGGCGTGAATGGAGGGACGAATGGAGACGTGTCGTCTTCAGCGATGAGAGTCGCTTCTGCCTTGGTGCCAATGATGGTCGTATGCGTGTTTGGCGCCGTGCAGGTGAGCGCCACAATCAGGACTGCATACGACCGAGGCACACAGGGCCAACACCCGGCATCATGGTGTGGTGAGCGATCTCCTACACTGGCCGTACACCACTGGTGATCGTCGAGGGGACACTGAATAGTGCACGGTACATCCAAACCGTCATCGAACCCATCGTTCTACCATTCCTAGACCGGCAAGGGAACTTGCTGTTCCAACAGGACAATGCACGTCCGCATGTATCCCGTGCCACCCAACGTGCTCTAGAAGGTGTAAGTCAACTACCCTGGCCAGCAAGATCTCCGGATCTGTCCCCCATTGAGCATGTTTGGGACTGGATGAAGCGTCGTCTCACGCGGTCTGCACGTCCAGCACGAACGCTGGTCCAACTGAGGCGCCAGGTGGAAATGGCATGGCAAGCCGTTCCACAGGACTACATCCAGCATCTCTACGATCGTCTCCATGGGAGAATAGCAGCCTGCATTGCTGCGAAAGGTGGATATACACTGTACTAGTGCCGACATTGTGCATGCTCTGTTGCCTGTGTCTATGTGCCTGTGGTTCTGTCAGTGTGATCATGTGATGTATCTGACCCCAGGAATGTGTCAATAAAGTTTCCCCTTCCTGGGACAATGAATTCACGGTGTTCTTATTTCAATTTCCAGGAGTGTACACGAAATACTGGATTTACATTCAAATACTTGGATTTAAATAAATATTCCTGCGGCTGGACCATAAACACGCTCTAACACACATTATTAGATACATAAACAAATTAAATAAACATATATTAAAGGAACAGAACAAAAGGTAGGCCAGTAGCCTAATGTCTCTGTGCTTTTTAAGACACAGTAAACATTTAACCAGTTTCTTCATGAATAGTATATATCGGATATAAACAAAGGAGTAGATGAATAAATATATTTCTAAGCATGCTGCTACCGTTTCTTCGTGTAACTGTGGAGTACTTATGGCCTGACGCGATCGATAGTAATCGGCCACTTTGACCTGCAATAACTCATGTACTATTCACGTTACATGCCTGTAATTCATACCAATTTAGGTTTACACTAATAGCTTTCTAAAGACACGTCGGTCGACGAAATCGGATGAATTTATTTATTTATTTATCGTATGGCAATACAGACACATAAGAAAGAAACAGACAAATCACTAATATAACAAACGTTAATAATCGCAAACAAACATAACTAATATAACGAAGTTTAAGGATTACAAACAAACATCAAGTCTATTAATATAATCTATCGACTCTGGAGTTGTGAGCAGGAAGTCGTCGAGGCTCCCATCAGAGGCTCTTCTAGAACACTCTTCAACAATGTGGCTGATGGTCTGATTTTCTCCGCAGTCACACTGAGGGGATGGTATTTCACCCATTTATACAGGGAGTAAGCACATCTGCCATGACGAGTTCGAATCCTATTTAGAGTGGACCACGTTTTGCGCGGTAGGTCAAAACCAGGTGGCTTTTGCGTGATGCAAGCCATGTTATTATTTTGCCATGCATTCCATTTTTCAGACCAGGAGTTTGTGATATTGAAACCTTCTTGTACACAGGTCCTTGCAGTTCTTGTTGGCGGGTTCCTAGATCGAAGCCTATTAGTGTTTGCAGCCTGTGTCTCGGTGGATTGGCAGGCTTAGATTTCCCATGATGTTTTTGTATTCACGTACAAGGGCGTCAGTACGTCGCAGGTGTGGCGGCGGGATGTGGCTTAATATTGGGAGCCATTGCGTTGGAGTGGGTTTAATTACTCCAGAAATCATCCTTAGAGTGTTATGCACCTGGACATCCACCTTTTTTACATGTGGGCTGTTTAGTCAAATCGGAGCACAGTATTCGACAGTCGGGAATACAATTGCTAAAGCAGAGGTGCGGAGAGTGGAGGCCGTTGCTCCCCAGGTTTTTAATAATGTTGTTTCTTGTCTTTAATTTTTCGGCAGTCTTTGTTAGGTGCTCTTTAAAAGATAGTGTTCTGTCCAGCGTCATGCCCAAGTACTTCGGAGTTTTATTGTGCCTGAGAATGGTGTTTTCAAATCGAATGTTGAGTTCCTTTCCAGCGAGTTTGTTGTTGAGATGGAAGCAACTAACCTCTGTTTTGGAAGCATTGGGTTGAAGTCTCCACTTACGGAAATATTCACACATTATCTTCAGGTCTTTCGTTAGGATGTCCTCAGATGCTTCAATTGTGCTACATCTTGTAGCGAGAGCCCAATCGTGAGCATGCCCGAACTTTCTTGATTGTGTTTCTGGCAGGTCTTCAATATAGAGGCTAAACAACAGTGGTGCGAGCACTGATCCTTATGGTAAGCCATTCTTTAGTTTTTTGATAGAGCTGTAGTCAGTGCCCATATTTATTTGGAACACCCTATCATTGAGCATGCTGTCTATTAAGCGTGCTATAGATTTGCAAGGAATTACTCGGAGAATTTTATACACAATGCCTTCTCTCCACAAACTGTCGTAAGGTGCTGAGAGGTCAATAAAGGCCACTGATGTTTTCAATTTTCTCTGGAATCCCGCCTCATTGTAAGTAATGAGTGACAACACCTGGTCAGTACAACTTCTTCCTGGCCAAAAGGCTGCCTGTTCAACTGGGATCACCCTGAACATTTCTGGGCTAATTCTGTGATATATAAGCCTCTCTAGTAATTTGTAAATTACAGACAGCAGGGCAATTGGTCTGTAGCTTTTTGGGTTGTCAGCTGGCTTCCCAAGCTTTAGAATAGCTATTACCTTAGAGCAATTGAGTTCTTGTGGGGTATTGCCAGTTTGCATGATGTTTGTGAAAAATCGAGCCAGCCTTACTTTTGTATACTTGCCACAGTTTTTTATGAATTCAGGCTGAACGTTGTCGAAACCTGGTGCCTTTGTTGGTTTGACATCTCTCAGGGCTTTTTCATTGTCTTCGCTAGAGAAAGGGCGAGTGTGTTCAGTTTCTGTGGCTTCATTTTTTAAGATTTTGAGTTCTCGCTTCACTTGGACTGTATGCGTTTTATCCTTTGGTGTCCTAGACGTGTTAACTAGATGTTCAGTTATGGCATTTGGTCTTACAGCTGCTTTTTGTCGATGTGCTGGTTGGCCGCTCCCTAGTTTTCTCAGCAGTGACCATGCTTGCATGCTAGATGTTTGGAAATTGAGGCTTCTATAGTTTCTGTCCACTTTTGTCTTACAGCAGCATCCAAGCTGTGAAACAGTTCATCCGCTATTTCCTGATCTCTGGATTCAAGGAAGCTCTGGTATAGTTCTTCGCTGGTTTGGGACCATCGAGCAATGTATTCTTTGCGGTAGCCTCTTGGTATGTGCTTCTTGGCCGTGCTTATCATGGCACCAACAAACCTTTGGTAGTTTTTGCTAGTAGGTGGTATCCATCCCAAACATTTGTCCACATCTGTGGAGAACCCAGTCCAATTGGCTTTTTTTAAAATTTCATCGTGGGCAAGGAATAGAGGTAACTAAGGGAATTTGAGTTCCTACCTCTATTATGATTAGACGGTGTTGACTGAGCAGAAAGTTGGGCAGAACTCTATGCGGGGCCACGAGAGGTTGGTCTCTGTTGTTGGACGAGACGAAACACAGGTCAGGGTTGTATTCCTGTCTCCAGGCAGCTGATCTAAACGTAAATCGATCCTTAGCATCGAATACACGGTATAAGTATTCGTCTTCTGCCCATTTTGCTAATGCTTCTCCATTTGCATCATTGTCTTTATACTTCCACTGTTCGTGATTACTATTGGAATCCCCAAAGTGTACAGCTGGATGTGGTCAAGTTTGAAGAACCCGGGCTGGCCAAGGTGTAGCAGGTGGCTTATAAATATTGGAGACGGTAATGCTTCCGATTTTTGTGACAACATTAAGAATGTGTTCGTTGGTGGATGTAGAAATTAGGAAAATGTTTTCAATATCTTGTTTGATATGTGGCTACTCGATAAGACCTATGATAGGTCGCTCCCAACAGCTCATAGCCTGGTATTTTGCCCCTTTTATTTAGTTGTTGCTCTGTATCACAATGGGTTTCCTGTATAGCAACCAAGGCAATGTTGTCATTTTTTAATAGTTTTGATACAAACTGGCACTTAGCATAGCTTATGCCTTCTATGTTTATGTGACAAATTCAAACCACAGGTCCGAGTTTCCTGGTCAGAGGGACCTGAGAAGGGCCGTTTGTTCTGTCTGGTGACATAACTCTTTCTGAAAGTGTCTTATAGTCAGGAGATCCTCAGATTATCTGACTGCCAGTACGTGCTAGTCCATTTAGCGTTACTCAGGGTGCATGTGTAGTGTTATACTACAGACATAAACTAGTTTTACAGCCCCAATCGGATGAAGCATTTACGTTTTGGAAATTCGTTGCTGGGTATTACTTGTCTAATTTACAGTCAGATACTAAACTTTAAACTAATAAAGATATTGAAAATCTGATTACACCATCAGAATCGTCGCGCAAATAATGGTAATGTACATGCTTCTTTTTGAGGTATCATGATTCCTCTGGCTATTATTAATTTCTTTATGAACTGCGAAATGTCTGCCATTATGGTTTCACGAAGTCCACCATCTTTGGCACTCCCGGCATAGACATCTCCTTCATCGGCAAAAAGCACCGTCCTCGTCACAGCGGAATTCCCAGCCACGCGGCTGGACCATGCGCTGGGGCTACCCCTCTCGTCCGGCTAACGTTTTCCACCACGTGTTTGCTAATGAGCCGCACCTTGCCGAGCACGAGTGGTAGCCGCTGCTTAGTCCAAACCTAGAATATTTTCAGGGCGCGACGGCACGCCCGTTACCTCACAGCCTGATGCTCAAGATGAACCCATCACGCATCCCCTACTACTAAGTATAATACTTCGCCTGTAACTGATTGCTGCCAATTCGTAACAATACTGAGCGAAAATCAGTGATTGGTGGACATGTCTCATAAGTTTTTCTTGCAAGTGGTACGACAGTGTCTTAGAAAGAGAAACATAACACTACACAGTGTGGCTTCAGTTCTCTGAAACTGCAGACGTGTGTGCAAGTTGCATTTGAGTGAGTGTGAGTGTGCATGTGTGTATGTGTGTCTACTGCTGACAAAGGCGTTAATGGCCGAAAGCTATAATTTTGTGAATCTTTTTGTTGTGCCTATCGCGACTCAGCATCTCCGCTATATGGTGAGTAGCAACTTCTCTGGTATTGTTACAGTCCATCCTGGATTTTCCATTGTTAGACTATACTATCAGTCGCATGAGAGGCTCCCTGTGACCCAGTGCTGTAACACGCTTTGTACACAGCCATACATTTTGTTTTTACCGCAACGACTTCGAGGTCTGTGTCAGGTTCTAAACTGATAACAGTTTGTGATCCATTGCCTCTCACAGAAAACTAGACATCGCACAGTGTAAATCACGTTGTTGCTGTTGCTACCATAACACACACTGAATGGTTTTAAATAAAAGACAGGCACAGCATAGGGAAACTGGAAGAGTTTTGCGGTGTTGTGGAAGTTTCCAAACTGCTGACCAAAGGTGATTGACGACCTTCACAAATAAACTCATCTGTCACAGCGACAGATTAGCTGATGACTCTGTGTTCCATTTCGACTGATTCCTCATATTGCAGTCATGTACGTGATCACCGTTTCAGTGTTAGCCATCCCGAGAAGGTGTTGTCCTTCCACCAAGACTCTTCCTCCATCTCAAACAAGCGATGTCAGTCAATCAATATGTGGCAATCAACTGCATACCAATGGACGGATGAGACAGAAAAGATGTCGTTGATGTACTGTAATAATAAGCCTCACAGTCGATAGTGCGAACAATTTTAGCAATTTTACAGTAATTTCAACATCGACCAATGATGCGACAGCATGCTTCCCAAATTCAGTGTCATCGCTAAACCGCCCCTTCTCTACTTTGCGAGTATCATTGCAAATGTAGATAGATGACTGTACAGTATGCCCATTCATTGTTAATTCTCGAACATATACATCATCAAAATATACCCGACAGCGATGTACATATTTCTAGCACCTCGAGCGTAGTGCGTAATTTACCATCTATCTCTATGCAGATGGGAGTCACAGGGCATTCTCACGGTCTTAGGATAAAGTTAGAGACTGAAAGATCCCTTCATACTGTCTTTGACCAAACCGCCCTGCAGCACCGCTACTGATTTAATCTGCAGCTGACCAGGAGTAGACCGCCACATTCTGCGTCTTGTGAATGAGTGGAGCTTGTCAAGCCCACGCCCATCTAAGTGCACAAGATCTCTCCAGATGCGCCCATGTCGAGGAGGTTAGCAACCCTTCGGTGTACAGTAGTAGATTTGAAAGTGTTGTGATATAATAGCGGACGATTAAGAAGAACAAGAAACATGTAGATTTTATGCATGATGGAGCTCCAGACGGATGGAGTTCGAAGCATTTTACGTAAATCAACTACACTATCAATTCTAGTGTCTGGGGTCAGTACCAGGAGAGTATTGGTAGGAGAGAACATAAACACATGGAAAGCTACACGGTTCTGCACTTGGAACAGGCTATAATGTTAGGTCTCACCAGTTTCCGACCTATAAGTCGTGTGGAATGCAGCGCTGTTAATACTCCAATGTAAGAAATATATTTCCAGCGCATGACATACATCTTCTTCCTTGAAACATCGACTCTCCATGATACATGCACGATATAGCTTTCCAGAGATGTGTAGTGTCCACTGTTCATATCCGATCACGATTCAGAAATTATACTATGTCCGCATCAGCCCCTTATAAAATGATCGTTAGTAAAGGAGAATACCTCTTACAAGGAATGGCGTTTGACATGTGAAATTACACGTCATGCTGCCACTAACTCTGTAATCAGGACATCTGCCAAGCAGATGTATACACGGGGATTGCAGTTCCTTACAAACACCTATCGCTAACTTAGAATCATTTTAGTTATGAAACTGATTCTCGATTTTATACCCAAGAGGCGACGGGGGTATGGGGTACGTGGCATAAATCTTCGTTTGTTTAGAGAAATATATCGTAACAGGATGGTCAGCTTTCATCACACATGAGATGGAAGTCCTCTGATGACCGAAAAGTTTGCTGTTAATGATCACAAGCACACAGTGCTCAAAGTCGCACATAGAACACATGGTTGTATACAAGTCGAATCCAAGCTATGTCACACAACTGATGCATACTGACAGAACAACGGGAAAAAAATGGCCAAATGACTGTAGAAGCATCTCCCTCCCTCTCCAGAATGCATCAACAGTCCACCATTAAATTGTACCTTGTTACAGCTCCATCTCAACCCATCACTCCATCCATTCTCTGTTACCCTTTAACACAGATGCATGTAAGTTTAGAGGCAGATGGTTCTCTGTTTCCCTGGAAAGCGCCAAATACAGTAGTTAACACACGTGTATGACAATGGCAATTACCTCAATAGACATCCAGTAGAATGCAACCTCGATGAAAATAGAATGACTGTTTCCATGGTTCCCGATGCTTCCATGTCAACGTTTTCTCGTTTTCCTCTTGTTGTCGCATACTCAATCCCAAGTACAAGAATTCTTCTGTACCAACCAGAAGACACGCAAGTAAACCCTCAATTTCCTCGCTTTTCGGTGTATTTTTTCTTAAGTTATACGTAATTGCAGTCATATTTCGTAGCTTTATCGATTTTATGTCACTTCTATCCATGCGATCATAACATCACGTCTCATTCCGTGTTCTAAAATTGCTGGTAAATGTGGTGCAGCTGCCAACACCTAGTGTAAATGCATTATTTTTCTCGTCGGGTGGTGTTGAATAGCACTGTACTCGAATGCATCCAGCAACCTCCACCCACATACTCTACACTTGCAGCGTGCATGTGCACCCAGGACCCACAGAAGACCTGAGTTAGTGTTCGAGTGTCGATCGGAAGTGCATTATATCCAGAACGATGTTGGGATGCGGATCCACAATATGCCACATCCGGGATAGGGTTTGAAGGTGGATCCACCATGCATAATGTACGCAATGATGTTGGGATGCAGATCCACAATATACCACATCCGAGTTAACGTTCGAGTGTGGATCTGCCACGTCCAGAGCGATGTTCAGAGGCGTATCCACCACACATCACATCTGGGATAGGGCTCGTAGGTGGACCAACTACACGTTACGCGGAGTGATGGAAGTGGTCGCCGCGAGGTATGAGGGAAATGGGAGATGCTCTGTTGACAGCTGATTTTAAGTGACCAATGACTGAACTGCGGCAGACGATGGGTGTTGTAGCCCTGAATTTAATCTCGTGTCCTAATCTAATCACAACCTCGTGATGTGCAATGTATCCAAGAAAACGTGATCAATAATCTGCAGCCGCTTTATCTGTGGCTTTTGATGCTAACCTCTGAGCGCAAACTGAAGACAGAAAATTTTCACAATATACTTGTTCGCATAGCCATCTTCTGCAGCAAAATTTCAATATTAGCGGTGAAACCAAATCGTAATTTCACACTGTCGTTGGTTACCTGAAATTATCCTCACACTGACTACACATGATCCCATATTATCAACCAACGAGCCATCCTGGTTGGCATTTGGTTGCAGATTATAGACGACACAAGCAGATTCAAAACGAAAATGGAATGATAGGAAGAAAAATAAGAGTAGACAAGAAAGTAAATAATGTGATGAAAATGATGCAGCAAAGTATTAGAAATTAAAGAAAAATTACGAGGGTCACTCCAAAAAAATGCACACTATTTTTGTAAAAATACAGTTTTCATTCTGCATGTGTGAAAGCTTTACGGTGTGTAGATACATCCTTCCCGCTTGTTTTCAAACTTAGTTCAACCTGTTCCCGTGAGTGGCGCCATCACAGCATGTCTTCAAGATGGCTGCTACACTTGACGTTCGTCAGAAGCAACGTGCTGTCTTAGAATTCCTGTGCTGTGAAAACGAGACAGTGGGAAACATCCACAAGGGGTTGAAAAAGGTGTATGGAGATGCTGCTGTCGATCGGCTACAGTTAGTCGTTGGGTAAGCAGGTTATGTGATGAAGGCATCCACGGCAATATTGAGGATTGTCCTCGCAGTGGCAGGCCTCATACTGCACACACTCCAGACAATATGCAGAGAGTTAACGAATTGGTGATTGCTGGCAGACGCATCACAGTGAACGAATTCTCACGCTACATTGGGATAGGGGAAGGAAGTGTTTGCAGAATACTGAAAGTGTTCGCGTTAAAAAAGGTTTGTGCCAGGTGGGTTCCCAGGATGTTGACAGTGGTTCACAAAGAAACAAGAAAAACGGTATGCAGCGAACTTTTGGAACAGTACGAGAATGGTAGAGATGAATTTCTTGGAAGAATTGTGACAGGTGATGAAACATGGCTCCATCATTTTTCACCAGAGACGAAGAGGCAATCAATGGAGTGGCATCATGCGAATTCACGCAAGAAAAAAGATTCAAAACCACACCTTCTGCTGGAAAAGTTATGGCTATGGTGTTTTTCGATTCCGAAGGTCTCTTGCTTGTAGACATCTGCACAGGGTGCAGCCAGCTGCAGGTGGTGGCACATGTCGGCACTAATGACGTGTGTCGCTTTGGATCTGAGGAAATTCTCTCTGGATTCCAGCGGCTATCTGATTTGGTGAAGGCTACCGGTCTTGCTTACGAGGTAAAGGCAGAGCTCACCATCTGCAGCATCGTTGACAGAACCGACTGCGGACCTTTGGTGCAGAGCCGGGTGGAGGGTCTGAATCAGAGGCTCAGACGGTTTTACGACCGCGTTCGCTGCAGATTCCTTGACTTGCGCCATAGGGTGGTGGGGTTTCGGGTTCCGCTGAATAGGTCAGGAGTTCACTACACTCAGCTGGCGGCTACACGGGTAGCGGAGGCTGTGTGGCGTGGACTGGGCGGATTTTTAGGTTAGAAGGCCTCGGGAAAGTACGGGTTGGGCTGCAATCTCAAAGGGTGCATGGCAAATACAGGACGTGCTTGGATCAAGGAACAGTCGGAATTGTAGTTGTAAATTTTTGTAGTTGTGCTGGGAAAGTCCCTGAGCTTCAAGCGCTAATAGAAAGCACAGAAGCTGAAATCGTTGGCTAAAGCCTGAAATAAGTTCTGCAGAAATTTTTACGAAGTCTCAGACGGTATTCAGGAAAGATAGATTAGGTAGAATTGGTGGTGGAGTGTTTGTGTCTGTCAGTAGTGGTTTATCTTGTAGTGAAGTCGAAGTGGATACTCCGTGCGAATTAGTATGGGTGGAGGTTATACTTAACAGCCGAACTAAGTTAATAATTGGCTCCTTCTACCGACCCCCAGACTCCGATGATATAGTTGCTGACCAGTTCAGAGAAAAATTGAGTCTCGTAACAAATAAATACCCCACTCATACGGTTATGGTTGGTGGGGACTTCAACCTTCCCTCGATATGTTGGCAAAAATACTTGTTCAAAACCGGTGGTAGGCAGAAAACATCTTCCGAGATTGTCCTAAATGCTTTCTCCGAAAATTATTTCGAGCAGTTAGTCTACGAACCCACGCGAATTGTAAATGGTTGCGAAAACACACTTGACCTCTTAGCCGCAAACAATTCAGAGCTAATAGCATCATGACTGATACAGGGATTAGTGATCACAAGGTCGTTGTAGCTAGGCGCAATACCGTTTCTTCCAAATCCACCAGAAACAAACGTAAAATAATTTTATTTAAAAAAGCGGATAAAGTGTCACTAGAAGCCTTCCTAAGAGACAATCTCCATTCCTTCCGAACTGACTGTGCAAATGTAGACGAGATGTGGCTCAAATTCAAAGATATAGTAGCAACAGCAATTGAGAGATTCATAACTCATAAATTGGTAAGAGACGGAACTGCTCCCCCATGGTACACAAAACAGGTCCGAACGCTGTTGCAGAGGCAACGGAAAAAGCATGCGAAGTTCAAAAGAACGCGAAATCCCGAAGATTGACAAAAATTTACAAACGCGCGAAATTTGGCAAGGACTTCAATGCGATATGCCTTTAATAGGTTCCACAACGAAACACTGTCTCGAAATTTGGTAGAAAATCCGAAGAAATTCTGGTCGTATGTAAAGTACACAAGCGGAGAGACGCAGTCAATACCATCGCTGCGCAGTGCCGATGGCACTGTTACCGACGACTGTGCCGCTAAAGCGGAGTTATTGAGCGCAGTTTTCCGAAATTCCTTCACCAGGGAAGATGAATGGAATATTCCAGAATTTGAAACACGAACAGCTGCTAGCATGAATTTCTTAGAAGTAGATACCTTAGGGGTTGCGAAACAACTCAAATCGCTTGATACGGGCAAGTCTTCAGGTCCAGATTGTATACCGATTAGGTTCCTTTCAGATTACGCTGATACAATAGCTCCCTACTTAGCAATCATATACAACCGCTCGCTCACCGATAGATCTGTACCTACAGATTGGAAAATTGCGCAGGTCGCACCCGTGTTTAAGAAGGGTAGTAGGAGTAATCCATCAAACTACAGACCTATATCATTGACGTCGGTTTGCAGTAGGGTGTTGGAGCATATACTGTATTCAAACATTATGAATCACCTCGAAGGGAATGATCTATTGATACGTAATCAGCATGGTTTCAGAAAACATCGTTCTTGTGCAACGCAGCTAGCTCTTTATTCGCACGAAGTAATGGCCGCTATCGACAGGGGATCTCAAGTTGATTCCGTATTTCTAGATTTCCGGAAAGCTTTTGACACCGTTCCTCACAAGCGACTTCTGATCAAGCTGCGGGTCTATGGGGTATCGTCTCAGTTGTGCGACTGGATTCGTGATTTCCTATCAGGAAGGTCGCAGTTCGTAGTAATAGACGGCAAATCATCGAGTAAAACTGAAGTGATATCAGGTGTTCCCCAGGGAAGCGTCCTGGGTCCTCTGCTGTTCCTGATCTATATAAATGACCTGGGTGACAATCTGAGCAGTTCTCTTAGGTTGTTCGCAGATGATGCTGTAATTTACCGTCTAGTAAGGTCATCCGAAGACCAGTATCAATTGCAAAGCGATTTAGAAAAGATTGCTGTATGGTGTGGCAGGTGACAGTTGACGCTAAATAACGAAAAGTGTGAGGTGATCCACATGAGTTCCAAAAGAAATCCGTTGGAATTCGATTACTCGATAAATAGTACAATTCTCAAGGCTGTCAATTCAACTAAGTACCTGGGTGTTAAAATTACGAACAACTTCAGTTGGAAAGACCAAATAGATAATATTGTGGGGAAGGCGAGCCAAAGGTTGCGTTTCATTGGCAGGACACTTAGAAGATGCAACAAGTACACTAAAGAGACAGCTTACACTACATTCGTTCGTCCTCTGTTAGAATATTGCTGCGCGGTGTGGGATCCTTACCAGGTGGGATTGACGGAGGACATCGAAAGGGTGCAAAAAAGGGCAGCTCGTTTTGTATTATCACGTAATAGGGGAGAGAGTGTGGCAGATATGATACGCGAGTTGGGATGAAAGCCATTAAAGCAAAGACGTTTCTCGTCGCGGCGAGATCTATTTACGAAATTTCAGTCACCAACTTTCTCTTCCGAATGCAAAAATATTTTGTTGAGTCCAACCTACATAGGTAGGAATGATCATCAAAATAAAATAAGAGAAATCAGAGCTCGAACAGAAAGGTTTAGGTGTTCGTTTTTCCCGCGCGCTGTTCGGGAGTGGAATGGTAGAGAGATAGTATGATTGTGGTTCGATGAACCCTCTGCCAAGCACTTAAATGTGAATTGCAGAGTAATCATGTAGATGTAGAAGTGGAACCACCATAAATTCTGATGCATATGTGACGACACTGAAGAAACTTCAAGCTCGACTGAGTCGTGTTCGACCACATCGGCAAAAGCAGGATGTTTTGCTGTTGCACGACAGTGCACGGCCACATGTCAATCAAAAAACCATGGAAGCGATCACAAAACTCTGATGGACAACACTGAAACACCCGCCTTACACTCATGACCTGGCTCCATGTGACTATCATCTCTTTGGCAAACTGAAAGATTCTCTTCGTGGAACAAGGTTTGAAGATGACTCCCTTGTGCACGCTGCCAAATAGTGGCTCCCACAGGTTGGTCCAGAATTTTACCGTGAGGGTATACAGGCGCTGGTTCCAAGATGGCGCAAGGCAGTTGAGAGGGATGGAAATTATGTGGAACAATGAAAATATTGTTCCTAAAGGATGTATCTACACACTGTAAAACTTTCAAACATGTAGAATAAAAGATGGATTTAAAAAATAGTGTGCATTTCTTTTGGAGTGGCCTTGTATATTTGAACCAATAAACTGAATAAACATGGTAATCAAAGTATTTTGATTATATTTAGAAAAATAAAAAAATTCGCTGCACTTGACGAGAGTTGAACCTTCTATCTTCTACATATCAGTGTTTATACGCTAAACACTACTTTTAGGCCACTACACTGCAATTGGACATCGTATTTACGACTCTGGTGTCCCTGCTGCAATGATTAATTGACATCCTTCAAAAACAGGGCTTCATCCATCGTCGTGTGAAGCTTATCTAATGTAAGTCGATCTCTGTGATAATAATAACTGTATACATTAATATGAATCGCGTCTTGTCCGGAAGGATCCAGTAGTGTTTGGTTAGTGCTGTGTGTGAAAGGTGTTGTATGTACGTGGGTGCGTGTTGCTTTTGATGGGGTAATCATGTGTGATGAAATACGAAATAAAAAGGGCAGGCTCAGGATTCGGGATCCAAATACATCAACAAAAAAGAAAGCCGGACAAGGAACTGGAAGTGAACTAACTGATGTGACAGTTTGGCAACGGCGACCGGTTCGGGCGTGACGTTGAGCACTCTGATTGGAGGAAACCAGCTACAACACGTGAAGTGTCAACTACTAAGTAATTTTAATTGAACTATAGGCATATTTACGTGCTCACTGCATGTTCAGAACTGAGAGACACTGTCCTGCACATCAGTGAAAAGATCCATTGCATTTTTGCTATGGTTTCCATTTCACGGCCGATCGGACCGTACTAAGAGAATGGCCCTCGTATCAGTACAAATTACACTCTTAGGAATGAATAAAGATAAAAAGTATTTTAATGCAAAGATGAGCCAAAAAGTGATGATGACCTGATTAATAGTGTGTTGCCAATACAGTAGCGCTTATCCGTGGCATGTATTCGACAGATCCTTTGCAGGTTTCTGGAGGTATGTGGCGCCAGATGTCTACGTACAGATCACGCAAATCCCGTAAGTTACATGGCACTGCTTTGTGGGAGTGTGCTGGTGCCTGATAGCATCCCAGACGTGTTCCATCGGGTTCACATCACGTGAATTTGGTGGCCAAGGCATCAATGTGATTCTGGTCTTGTGATATGGAATGTTATCTTGCTGGAATATGCCATTGACATCGGATAAGAACACAAACCTGAAAGGCTTGAAGTAATGTGTAATAACGTTGACGTACTCTGCAGCTGTCATGGTGCCTACGATTCTACTGTCGATCCAATGGAAGCCCAGCTGAATGACCCGATGGCATAGTAAAACTGTCCCCCCATCGTCCTGTGTCAGTGGCGCAGTGTATGTTTCGATCTGTTACTCGCCTGGATGACGACTTGTCCAGACACGACCATCGACCTGGTTTAACAAGAAACGTGATTCACCCGACCAGGTGACGCATATCCATTGATCAACAGTTCCAGCTCCATAATCTCGTGCGCAATGCAACCGGAGCTGACAGTGTCGATGGTCAACTCGGAAACACGCAAGGGCCGTCTGGTTCGGAACCCTATGTTCAACAATGGGCATTAAACTTGCATGTAGGACTGCTGATATTTTAAAAAAATATTAGGAATCCGATATATCGATATTTAAACACGTATAATTTTAGGCCTTCGATACATCGAAAAATTTATCGGTATGCTGGATAAGTAGAAAGAGAAATATCGACGTACGGGCCAAAAAAACATCTGGTGCGCAATGTAAACATACTGCCAGTTTTAGAGCTGCATTTTTCAGTACTGATTTATTATAAGATATTCTGTACATCAATAAGCTAGAAGCCTGCTTATCCCCCTTAGAGCAAGAAGTGAAAGGAAAACGATGCACTTCATGCTCGGCGATAGCCACTTTGCCAACAATGGTAACAGCATCTAAGTGGAACTATAATGGGTGTCCGTTGGGTACGTCGTTCGGTTTCGTCACATACCGGATTTGTTTGTAACACTTCATGTCGACTTCGCTGTTTTTTCATTTCTGCAAATACCAGCGAACTAGCGGTCGTAGTGTGAAAATTGTGTGGTGAAGGTAAATGTTGCAGTTTCTCTTGTTTTTTAACGCAACTGGTGTGCAATTTCTTCACATCGGAAATTTTTTTATTCCATTCATATCGCAACCCCCCCTCCCCCCCCCCCTTCCAGTGCAATCGCACTTCTTTGTGCCACCCATACTTGCTTCACAAAGTCAATGAGAAAGACTGGACGTGATGAAAGCTGAAAAAGTAATAAGACTCTTCCACCCAGTGAAAGTAATATAATCTACCACAGTTTCAAGAGAACAGTTTCAATTATTTACCGAAAACTGCGAAAAAAAATATAATATGAAAGAAAAATATCGGCTATTTCGGAATCGATATTTTGGTGAAAAAATTACCGCCGATATGTATTGATATATTTTGGAATAATATCGATACATCGATATTTTATCAACAGCCCTACTTGGGCGTACACAACATTGTACTGTGCCATCAGATCTGCCGCAGATCGTCGCATTACTTATTCTACAGAGTGGGCAAGGCTCTAAGCCCTACATTCAGTGATGAGGCGTGGATGTCCTACACCTTGTCGCCAACTCGTGGTTTCATCGACGTTCAACCCTTTTCCCTAGATACTAACGACAGAAGCACGCAGACAGCTTGTATACTTCCCATAGCGCACCCTGCCGCAATGCCACCAGGTGGCATTCAATCTCGTGGTGGTGACTGGTCATGTTTTGTTTTCTTTATTTATATATTTTTAACCTGATCGGATGAGGACCATCGAGCCCTCTACTATATCGGACCAGGGTTTCACACATGAAGTACTTTTTTACGACACAGTTGCCTAAGAAATAACTATTTTGATATGACAGATGGTATTAAAATGCACGTTTCTCTTGTCGGGACATCCACAACTGTTATTCATCCTCAACGATAAAATCCACTACAGTTGAAAAACTATCTCTTTCTAAAAAGGAAAGCACAGCCCGGTATAACTGAGGTTAAAATACTCGTAGGCTAAACATATAATTAACCTCAGTTATTCATCCTGTGTGGACTTACATTTTAATATGCATCTTAAGATGGGACAGGTGTCCTGAAACGCGGTTGTGCTTTCCTTTTTAGAAGTAAATATTTTTTACAACTGTAGCGAGTACTAAAATGATCTGTGTGTCTGTAGTGACAATGGTGTCTGTAGTGACAATGGGAATAAGTAATACTGACAAGGAACGAATAAAGTTAATACTGGCAGCACTTGCACCACTGCTGCTGCTTCCACTGATAACAATAATGACAATAATAACAATAATGATATTGGCAGGTATAAAAGGAATTTATAGGTGTACAAAATAGATGTTTTCTGATACTGAGAGTTCTGGGGAAACGAAATCCAAGGGAGACTGCACCACATAATAATATTGGGAAATGAGGAAGAAATGGACGGAAAGAATGATGTACAACGGTAACGAGTGCGTACAGGGACACCGGAAATCATTATGTTTAGGCTCATCAAGATACATATTCAACATAAAAAGCTAATTTTAATTTGCTGTTGGGAACACTGCCCGATGACTCGAGCGGCTGGGACCACAAGAATAATTATTTTGTATAACACAGATCAGGAGGTAAAACAAGAGCAACATAAACGAACACAGAAACTAATATGTTGAAATTTCTTTTGCAATTTCTTAAAATTGCAACACCATGAAGGCGACAAGTGCCAATCGTCAAACTGGTATGAACTGTACCTCATACGTGGATATGCAAATGATAACAATTTCAGCCGAACGGCACAGAGCAGGTACGAGTAGCGCCGTCTACAGTCTGTATACAAAGAAAGACTGCGCGGCAGGTTTCTTACGCAGAAATCGCTTTTGAATGTTTGTTGTTTCTGATAAAATAGCGTTATATTTCATCTAAGAAAGAGAATAGTCTACCAGGACGTGTCCTAGTATGACTACGCAGGATCGTAGCCTATCGCGACTGTGGTTCACCGTTCATAAATATCGCTGCTCATGTTTATCGGGAACTCACGACTCTCATGCGAAAATGCAGTCAGTGAGTTCAGGAGTTCATCATCATGCGAGATCTCACATGGCCCTAAGAGACCAGCGCCCGAGAGGGCAGACATTACTCTGACCTTCAGGATCGTAAAGCAACATCACATACGTAGAGTCAGGAAATGGGCCTGCTCGCAGTAAGACACACGGTCAGTGCCACAGAACGAAGTCTTTCGCGACGGCACTGCTGTATAAAACATTCTCGGAATTCTTGCCACGTCATTTCAGGGTAAAACCTGGAGCTTTCGACGATTTCCACCGTCTTCATCAGGAACAACTGACTTGCTGCTATGGTAGCCTTATATAGCTCAAAGACGGCTTCTGATTGGTCGGTGAGCCGTGCTGCGGCTCGCGTTGGTGCTGTTTGTAGGTTTCCGCCCTCTGTTGGAGGCCAGACGGTATCGTTTAGTTGGTATGGTTGCGGTTGTTTGTCTTCTTCTCGTGTTGACTGGCGCCGCTCAGTTTCGCAAGCGTTGCCTGTCCGCTAGTGGAAGCAGCGGCGGTTATCGATATGTAGTAACTGTTGCCCTATCTTTGGGGCGACGTCGTTGTTTTTCCGGGTCGTGTGAGTGGGCCAGTTCGGTTGGGGACTCAGGACGAGTCAGGTCCGCGCAGTGCCAGAACACTCCGGGACATCCGGCGGCACGCATGGACTGCCGGATGGAAGGGCTGTGGTCATGAGAGTGCACGACATCGTCGTAAACCGGACCCAGCAAGCTTTAAGATGAGTGCATTTCAATCCAAATAGTGAAACCTCCACTATTGTGACATCTCGCGATTCTCCTGTGACTTGCGTTCGTGTTACTGGTCGTTGTGTCGCCGAGGTGAAGAGCAGCGAGTGGAGTGCTTGGGGAAGGCGGATCTGGTTAGCTTTCCTCGACTTCTAAAAGGAGGTCTGATGGCCAGTAGATCAGTGAAACGCTCCTTCAGTCCACGCCTTCTGTGGGTATAATCTGCCTCACTACCCTTTACGGAACTTATGTACTGGTCCCTGTGTTTTATTATTGTACTATTTATTACAATACCTTGTAATGCCTACATTAAAGGTTATATATGTCTAGTCACTTCCCCCATGAACCATGGACCTTGCCGTTGGTGGGGAGGCTTGCGTGCCTCAGCGATACAGATGGCCGTACCGTAGGTGCAACCACAACGGAGGGGTATCTGTTGAGAGGCCAGACAAACATGTGGTTCCTGAAGAGGGGCAGCAGCCTTTTCAGTAGTTGCAGGGGCAACAGTCTGGATGATTGACTGATCTGGCCTTGTAACATTAACCAAAACGGCCTTGCTGTGCTGGTACTGCGAACGGCTGAAAGCAAGGGGAAACTACAGCCGTAATTTTTCCCGAGGACATGCATCTTTACTGTATGATTAAATGATGATGGCGTCCTCTTGGGTAAAATATTCCGGAGGTAAAATAGTCCCCCATTCGGATCTCCGGGCGGGGACTACTCAAGAGGACGTCATTATCAGGAGAAAGAAAACTGGCATTCTACGGATCGGAGCGTGGAATGTCAGATCCCTTAATCGGGCAGGTAGGTTAGAAAATTTAAAAAGGGAAATGGATAGGTTAAAGTTAGATATAGTGGGAATTAGTGAAGTTCGGTGGCAGGAGGAACAAGACTTTTGGTCAGGTGATTACAGGGTTATAAATACAAAATCAAATAGGGGTAATGCAGGAGTAGGTTTAATAATGAATAAAAAATAGGAGTGCGGGTTAGCTACTACAAACAGCATAGTGAACGCATTATTGTGGCCAAGATAGACACAAAGCCCATGCCTACTACAGTAGTACAAGTTTATATGCCAACTAGCTCTGCAGATGATGAAGAAATTGATGAAATGTATGACGAGATAAAAGAAATTATTCAGGTAGTGAAGGGAGACGAAAATTTAATAGTCATGGGTGACTGGAATTCGTCAGTAGGAAAAGGGAGAGAAGGAAACATAGTAGGTGAATATGGAGTGGGGGGAAGAAATGAAAGAGAAAGCCGCCTTGTAGAATTTTGCACAGAGCATAACTTAATCATTGCTAACACTTGGTTCAAGAATCATAAAAGAAGGTTGTATACCTGGAAGAATCCTGGAGATACTAATAGGTATCAGATAGATTATATAATGGTAAGACAGAGATTTAGGAACCAGGTTTTAAATTGTAAAACATTTCCAGGGGCAGATGTGGATTCTGACCACAATCTATTGGTTATCAACTGCAGATTGAAACTGAAGAAACTGCAAAAAGGTGGGAATTTAAGGAGATGGGACCTGGATAAACTGAAAGAACCAGAGGTTGTACAGAGTTTCAGGGAGAGCATAAGGGAACAATTGACAGGAATGGGGGAAAGAAATACAGTAGAAGAAGAATGGGTAGCTCTGAGGGATGAAGTAGTGAAGGCAGCAGAGGTTCAAGTAGGTAAAAAGACGAGGGCTAATAGAAATCCTTGGGTAACAGAAGAAATATTGAATTTAATTGATGAAAGGAGAAAATATAAAAATGCAGTAAATGAAGCAGGCAAAAGGGAATACAAACGTCTCAAAAATGAGATCGACAGGAAGTGCAAAATGGCTAAGCAGGGATGGCTAGAGGACAAATGTAAGGATGTAGAGGCTTGTCTCACTAGGGGTAAGATAGATACTGCCTACAGGAAAATTAAAGAGACCTTTGGAGAGAAGAGAACCATTTGTATGAATATCAAGAGCTCAGATGGCAACCCAGTTCTAAGCAAAGAAGGGAAGGCAGAAAGGTGGAAGGAGTATATAGAGGGTTTATACAAGGGCGATGTACTTGAGGACAGTATTATGGAAATGGAAGAGGATGTAGATGAAGATGAAATGGGAGATAAGATACTGCGTGAAGAGTTTGACAGAGCACTGAAAGACCTGAGTCGAAACAAGGCCCCGGGAGTAGACAACATTCCATTAGAACTACTGATGGCCTTGGGAGAGCCAGTCATGACAAAACTCTACCATCTGGTGAGCAAGATGTATGAGACAGGCGAAATACCCACAGACTTCAAGAAGAATATAATAATTCCAATACCAAAGAAAGCAGGTGTTGACAGATGTGAAAATTACCGAACTATCAGTTTAATAAGTCACAGCTGCAAAATACTAACGCGAATTCTTTACAGACGAATGGAAAAACTGGTAGAAGCGGACCTCGGGGAAGATCAGTTTGGATACCGTAGAAATGTTGGAACACGTGAGGCAATACTAACCTTACGACATATCTTAGAAGAAAGATTAAGAAAAGGCAAACCTACGTTTCGAGCATTTGTAGACTTAGAGAAAGCTTTTGACAACGTTAACTGGAATACTCTCTTTCAAATTTTGAAGGTGGCAGGGGTAAAATACAGGGAGCGAAAGGCTATTTACAATTTGTACAGAAACCAGATGGCAGTTATAAGAGTCGAGGGGCATGAAAGGGAAGCAGTGGTTGGGAATGGAGTGAGACAGGGTTGTAGCCTCTCCCCGATGTTATTCAATCTGTATATTGAGCAAGCAGTAAAGGAAACAAAAGAAAAATTCGGAGTAGGTATTAAAATTCATGGAAAAGAAGTAAAAACTTTGAGGTTCGCCGATGACATTGTAATTCTGTCAGAGACAGCAAAGGAATTGGAAGAGCAGTTGAACGGAATGGACAGTGTCTTGAAAGGAGGATATAAGATGAACATCAACAAAAGCAAAACGAGGATAATGGAATGTAGTCAGATTAAATCGGGTGATGCTGAGGGGATTAGATTAGGAAATGAGACACTTAAAGTAGTAAAGGAGTTTTGCTATTTAGGGAGTAAAATAACTGATGATGGTCGAAGTAGAGAGGATATAAAATGTAGACTGGCAATGGCAAGGAAATCGTTTCTGAAGAAGAGAAATTTGTTAACATCGAGTATAGATTTAAGTGTCAGGAAGTCGTTTCTGAAAGTATTTGTATGGAGTGTAGCCATGTATGGAAGTGAAACATGGACGATAACCAGTTTGGACAAGAAGAGAATAGAAGCTTTCGAAATGTGGTGCTACAGAAGAATGCTGAAGATAAGGTGGGTAGATCACGTAACTAATGAGGAGGTATTGAATAGGATTGGGGAGAAGAGAAGTTTGTGGCACAACTTGACTAGAAGAAGGGATCGGTTGGTAGGACATGTTTTGAGGCATCAAGGGATCACCAATTTAGCATTGGAGGGCAGCGTGGAGGGTAAAAATCGTAGAGGGAGACCAAGAAATCAATACACTAAGCAGATTCAGAAGGATGTAGGTTGCAGTAGGTACTGGGAGATGAAGAAGCTTGCACAGGATAGAGTAGCATGGGGAGCTGCATCAAACGAGTCTCAGGACTGAAGACCACAACAACAACAACATGTCTAGTCAATAGTTCTAGTCGCCTTCTGGAATAAATCTACCAGTGTAGTGTTCAGTGGATGTTAAGGGTTGTGTTACGAAGTTTACCATCATCTTATTTCACCCGTTTGGAGATCAGTTGCTTCTTTTTTTAATTAACCTTTGATATTGTACTTGCTGTTTTACAGAAGGTTTCTGGATTTTTTTAAATTTACTGCTATTCTTGGCGTGTAAGGCCTTCAGCTGTGATTGTGATCACTTGCTTTAAAATTCTAATTTGATATTTTGATTTACCCAGTAAGCCTTAAAACCTTATTTACTGCCATTCCTGGAGTCTGATGCCTTCTGCTGTGTTTGTGGCGAGTTGCCTTTAATATTTCAATACCTGTAATTTGTAAGTTGCAGCGAGTTTTAAACAATTCTTAATTTATTGCCATTCCTGGCGTGTAAGGCCTTCTGCCCAGATCACAGTGGCTTGCTTTTAAAACATTATCTGCTGTATCTGTATTTAATGGTGACATGCTAAATTGTAATTCGCTGAAAACATTATTATTTACACAGTTGTTTATTTCTTCATTAATAACGTGTGGTTTTTTTTATTTACTATTGAGTCTGGAATTACTGGTTTAAAATAAATTGTGTGTAACTGTAAAAGGCAACCAATAGTAGCTGATTACGGCCCCGTCCACAATCGTAACCGAATTCTGTCTTCCCTTGGCTACCAGGTTCCAGTCGGTAGTTACGTCATGCTGTCGCAGATGGTGTCAACGTCTGCGTTGGTGGTGCCACTGCTCCCGCCGTAGCATAAACAGTGCGACAAAACCTCTGGCTCTTCTCTGCGTCGAGAGTGCGCTTCCATGCACTCCTAAGATTATTTCCGCCGTCGTGTTTAAAGGTTTTCTCCCAACATCCTTATTTCTGCAGCCTCTTTAATTATAGAGCCTGTATATAGTATGAAGGAGCCTCGGACCGAACTTTTATTTTACTCATATCGTATTTTATGTTTGTGAGGCTGTGCTCAGCAACTGCGGATATCTCCAGTTCTCGATTTTTAATATGACGCTGATGTTTTGCACAGCGGTCGGAAACGGCATTGATGGACTGACCGATGTAATTGCTACCGCACTCACAAGGGATGTTGCAAATTCCAGGGATCCTGAGGGCGAGACTGGATTCTGAAATTAATGATCTGAACTATGCGTTCAGAAAGAACAGCTATGCATTATGTGGTACCAAGTCAACGTTATCCAAGAAAAGAAGAGGTGAAAATATTGAATATTCACATGACGAGCCACGGACTGCATTCCTTCCTCACTGCGGCCCTACATCCAGCGAAATAGGCAGAGTACTGGAAAGACGAGGCATTCGATATATTTTCCGACCTCCTAAGAAGACAAAGCAGACCCTACGCCCTGTTAAGGACAGTCTCGGCCTCAGGATTCCTGGGATTTACAACATCCCATTTGAGTGCGGAAGCTATTACATGGGTCAGTCTGTAGGGAAGCAGCCTACTCACGATGTAGTAAATTCACATCAGTCTTTCCATTGTGTGCCAGCCAGTCCGTTGTAACTAGCTCTGACGTCATAAATGTTGCGCAATACTTTAAAAATCAAGCAAATAACCTAAAACTTTTCTAGCATGTCAGGAGTAATACTAAATTAATGTGTGTTAAATATCAGTTCGATAACTTAAGCCATTTCCGAAATTTGGACGTTTTTCTGTAAAAATCATTGGCGCAACAGAAAAGAGCTAGAGACTTCAAAATTTATATTTAAATTCAACTTTCATAATAATTTAATAAAAACAGTACTTTGGATTTCACAAATTAAGATTTTAGTGGAGATTCATGATTTTCTGATTTTCGTCTCAAAACTTAAGGAAGCAAGATAGATTAAGTAGGCTAATAAATAAGGCTAGGATGTTTAGATTTAAATAGGTTGGAGATCCGCTATAACTATGAAGATGTGAAAAGTTTCATTTGAATACCTACCTATAAAATTATAGCGATAGCGTATCTCCAAAGGGCCAGTTCAGAGCTCATCTACTGCGTGCAGTGTAATTAAATTAATTCTCTCAACCAAAATATTTAACTTAGCCACGTCGAAATTTTATTATCAATACTTACCTGCGTGCTGAATGCACATTTAAATTAAGAGCTTCATCGGCCATCAGCAAGAGAAGCTATGATTTATTAGGTAACTTAAAGTGGTGCATTACTAGCCCAGCGGCTAGTCGGGAGAGCCGATTTGATCAGGCGTTCCCTCAGCCGTCCGCACCGCGGCTTTATATATAAGAACGCTGCGCGAGGAAGCAAGGCCACAGTTCTCTCCAGACGCTGAATAACACGCCATCTGTGTCGGGAGTCGCGTCGCGTCGGTATCATTGCTACAAACAGCCTCGGATGCCGTATTCAGTTACTCGAGATGCGCGTAACCAGGAAATCATTTTCAAGTGAAGTGTTAATTCTGGGATGATTTTCATTATCTAGCTTCAGTTTGCGTATTGTCGTATTTTCACGTGCCGTCGCGGGACAGACATTCTACCAATTATTTAGCGTGGCGTTTGATGAAATATTATCATCAAATTATGGCGAGCATTCATTTTAACATTTAATTCGGACATTTATAGTTGCATCAGCGCATTAGACTCTGAACTGCTCTGTTAGTTAGGTTGTATGGATATTTGTGTTTTTCATCTGTGACTTTCAGAATATACTCAACTATTTTAGAAAATCGTTTTTGATTATAAATCCCGGACAATCTCCTATTTCCTCAGAGCTATAAGCTGCAGCTATAATTGTATTCTCAGATGAAGTGGGCACTAGGAATTCTAATTACAGGCTTCACGTTTTGCTAAATCACTTTCTGGTTACTAAAGTGTAATTAGAGAGCCAGTGTTGAGAACGGCGAAAGACAGCATAAATAACATTCTAAATAATAGGAACTGATTTTACATTCTTCAATCATTCAAACAGCAACAACCATTATTTTCCATAAACCGCCGCCCCACAAGTCCATCTGCATCGTTTCCGACCGCTGTGCAGGGCATCAAAGTCATATTAAAAGTCGAGAATTGGAGATAGCCGCAGTTGCTGAGTGCAGGCTCACAATCAAACATAAAATACTGTGTGATGAAACAAAAGTTTTGTCCAAGGCTCCCACATGCTGGGACTCTGTAATTAAAGAGACTGTAGAAATTAGAATGTGTGAGACAATCTTCAACCGTGACGGTGGATACGAGGGTTGTCCAGAAAGTAATTTCCGATCGGTCGCGAAATGAAAACCGCAGTGAAAACCAGAAATGTTTTATTTGCAACAGTTAGGTACACCTTCCACCTACTTCTCTACATAGTCGCCGCTCCAACTTCGAGTTTTGTTTTCCAGTATCATCGCCAAAGGAAGCAGCCGCCTGTGCTTTCAGCCATTCATCTGCACTGGTCTGCAACTCGTTGTTTGTGGAAAACTTTGTCTTCATAGCCAGCGGTTCTTGTGAGCAGAGATGAGACTCAGGGGGAGCCAATTACGGACTGTATTGTGGGTGATCAAAAAAACTTGAAGAAGATGTGAAGAGCAATAAGAAAATGTTCTATAAAGCGATGAAAAATAAAAGGAAGGCTTCTGAAGTACCAGTAAAGATAGAAACAGAGGATGGTACTGCGATTGAAGATCCAGGGAATATAAAAGATCTCTGAAAAGAACATTTTAAGAAACTGTTAAACGCTGAGAAGCAGGTGCACGAGGAAACAACAAATAATGGAGAAATTGAGAGAAGTTGGGAAGCAGAATTAGGACAAATTACACGGGAAGAAATGGAAATAGCTGTGAAGAAGATGAATGGGGGGAAAGCCCCAGGACCTGATGAAGTATCAGTGGACGTGATAAGAGCGGCAGGTCCAATGGGAATGCAATGACTGTATAGAGTACTATCAAGTGTGTGGAGAAATAGAATAATAATTGACGATTGGAGAAGAGGAGACGTTGTTCCCAACTTCAAAAAAGGCAATAAAAGACTTTGTAAAAACTACAGAGGAATAACCCTTATGAGTCATACAGCCAAGATTTTTGAAAGAATTTTACTAAATCGAATAAGTGAAGAACAGCATGGGTTTAGGAAAGGAAGAAGCACAATCTACCTGATATTTTCTATCCGCCAATTGATGGAAAAATGTTGGGAGTATAACAAAAGGGAGATAATGGTTTTTATAGACATAGAAAAGGCATATGACTCAGTTAACAGGGAAGGACTCTGGGAAGAAATGAAGAAAATAGATATAGAAGATGGATACATTAATGTAATAAAGACAATGTACAAAGGACACAATTGTAGAATTAGAACGCCATTGGGGAACTCTGAATACTTCGAAATAAGACAAGGACTTAAACAAGGAAGTGTTCTATCTCCTGCACTTTTTAATGTTGTGATGGAGGGAATGAATAGGACAGTTAAAGATACAGTAAAAGAAAAAGACAAAAAGATGATTTTTATGGGGCGATAAAGAGGTGGCCGGCCGGTGTGGCCATGCGGTTAGAGGCGCTTCAGTCTGGAACCGCGTGACCGCTACGGTCGCAGGTTCGAATCCTGCCTCGGGCATGGATGTGTGTGATGACCTTAGGTTAGTTAGGTTTAATTAGTTCTAAGTTCTAGGCGACTGATGACCTCAGAAGTTAAGTCGCATAGTGCTCAGAGCCATTTTTGATAAAGAGGTAGTGTACAGTTACAACTTGTTGCGTGGAAGGAAATAATGAAAAGGCATGGATTAAAAATAAATAAAGATAAAAGTGAAGTAATGGTATTTGGAAAAGACAAAGGGATCAACGGAAATATTACTTTGAATGGAGAACCCCTCAAAGTGGTAGACAGTTGCACTTATTTAAGGAGTGAAATATCTAGCGATGGAAGAATAACCAACGAAATTAATAGGAGGTTACAGAAGGGAGGCAATTTCTATCAAACAATAAAACAGCTGATTTGGAATAAGAGAGTTTCAGAAAAAGCACAACTCCTTATGTATAAGTTATTACTTCCCTATTGTCACCTATGGAGGAGAAACATGGACAATGACAGAAAGGGACTGGAGCAGACTGCAAATGACATTTCTCAGAGCAGTTAAGGGAAAAACAAGAATGGACAAAGTAAGGAGCGTAGACATCAGAAAGGACCTTAAATAAGAAAGTATGAGAGAAGAAATTGAAAAAAAGAGATTAGGATGGTACGGACATGTTAAGAGGATGTGTGGGCAGAGACTCCCCAAAATTATGGAAGAATTAAAAATGGATGGAAAAAGGCCTAGAGGGCGCCCAAGAATACGGTGGAAAACGGGAGTGAGAATATCTGTGGAAAGGAGAGGTATGACCTGGCAGCAAGTGGAGGAAGAAAAGTGGTGGGAGGACCGAGCCAAATGGAGAGGACTCGTCAGGACTCAGACCTGGCAGTAGCTAGGGCGGGATCCGGATATAGATAGATTGTGGGCGATCAAAGACTCCTCTTCGGAACCGCTGCAGGAGCGTCTTCATTGCCCCTGCAGTGTGCGGCCGAGAATTGGCATGAAGAAGGAACTGCTCTACAGGTGTGTTATGTGGGCTGCATGACACAGGTGAAATCTCTAACCGGGCCCTCATACGTGGCGGGAGACGCTATTCCCTACGCATCTTTACGTGCTCACTGTTCACTCAAAACTGGAAAGAGCGACGCGACACGATCGACGGGCATACTAGAGACACTGCCCAACACATCTGTACAAAGCTTTACCGGGTTTTCCCAGCGGTTTCCATTTCGCGACCGATCGGAACTTACTTTCTGGACAACCCTCGTATAATCGTAGCAATGCATGGAAGGGAGTTCTCGATGTGGAGAAGAGCAAGAGATATTCGTTGCAATGTTTACGCAGCGGCAGGAACGGTAACGAGCAGTCAGAAGCCATTTTTGGACTATGTAAGGCCACCACAGCAGTGCTCCTGACGAATACGATGGTGGAAATCGTCCAAAGCTCGAGACTTTACCCTGAAGGAGTCCAAGAATGGTTTATACATACAAACAGTGCGACGTCGTCTGGACCACGGCGACCATTGTTATGGCTTCTCTCCACTGAATGCAGAGAAGTGTGGCGATAATGGTGCCTCCAACAACACTGGACACAGCAGTGGCTCTAAGTCGCCTTTTCAGACGAGTCCCAGTTCTGCGTGCAGCATCACAACGAACAAGTGCGAGTGCGGAAGCTCCGAGGGAAAAGAACGTTTCCAGACTGCATTCGTCGTCGCCATACAAGCCCACACCTAGCACGATGGTCTGGGGTGCCATTGGATTCACATTATGTCCACCTATGCTTAACATACCATTAATTAGGACAGCAGGTGTTACATTTCTGACGTGTTAATGTCTGTGGTTGTGCTGTATCGGCGAAGTATCTGTGACGTTCAACAAGATAATGCAGGGCCGCACGTTGCCTGCATAGTTCCGGTCCACCTCTATAGAGAGCCAAGACATTCCCCCAGATCCCTCACCCATTGAAACATCTGGTCATAGGTTGTCGAGAGATTGGCATTCCACCACTCACCAGCCAACATCACCCATGAACTCTGCCATAGAACTGAAGCAGCATGGTATGACATATCAGTATCTGCCATCCACGCTGAGTTCGGATACGTCCTCAGCTACGCCAAATCCACTGCTGCTTCCAGAGGTGGCAGCTCTACTAAATCGCTCATGCTATATACATGCAGATCACCTGTAAATACCCTGGCTGAAAGTTGCTAAGGAACAGAGACACTCTTGGACAGACAATGATGAAACACAGCACATACTTAATAGTGGTAGAGTGGTATATTTACAAAGAAAAATTGTACAGATTTCACCACATGGGAAAGCAGGATAACAGACATAAATAACGGTCATATTTGAGCCAACATAAAGGTCGACATCGGACTCAGTAACGAATAGGCGCTCCTCAGGCACTAAATCACATTTTGCACCTATTATTCACGCAATCTACCAAACTGTTCAGGAGACTTCGGAGATACTGTCACCATTACTATCTCAAGGCGATTTTCACTTCCTGCGCCGTTCAGGGAGGGTGTGTCCGTTGAGAGACATGCTCTATACAGGTTTAGGTCCGCGGAGTACGTAGGCCATGCGTTCAGTGTCTTCACTTTCGAGTGCGTCCAACACCTCAGCGGTCCTGTGTGCGCGGGCATTGCCGTCCATAAACAGAAAGCCGGGACCTACCGCACCCAGCCCGCAATACCGTTGTGCTGTAACGGGACCTCGAGCGAAGATATGCCTGCCCACACCGTAACCCCTAGGCCATACCGATAATATTCATGAATATTCTGTGGTGTGTAACGCGTTCCACCCTCTCTCCACACTAACTGGTGGCCAGAATCACTTTCCACGGTGAAGCGGAACTCGCCGGAGAACATCACTCTGAACCACTGTTTCTGACCCCAGCCAACATGCTCCCTACACCAACGAACTCCTTCTCGACGATGGCGTGGTCGATGTGGGCTGCATTTAACAGGCTTCCGAGCATACAAATCAGCCTTATTTTATCTCCGAGAAGTAGTTCTGGCACCGACAAGTGTACCGTTAGTGGTTGCAAGGTCTGCAGTGATCTGCCTGGGAGTGAAATGTTAGTTTCTTTTCGCCACTAGGGCTACGTATCGATTGTCTTGAGGTGTTGTGGTCCCTCTACGACCTCCGGCGTGTTTTGGCATAGAATTTACACCTTCAGCGGCCGTTCTCAATCACGAGAGGACACTTCTCCACACACCTGTCACTGTGGCCACACTTGACTGGTTTCGAGCCGTCCAACTGCTCTTTCACGATCGTAAGCACTCAAATGATGTCTTGAGATATGTTGCCGTGCCAGACGAAATGTCGCGCTCATCAGTTCCACAACAACCTTCTTCAAACACCGTACTACATGAACTGTCGAATGTATACAGAGAGTTCGAGCACAGGCTTATTTGCAGTTAACACCTCCTGCCCTCTACATTTGCTTTTCCTATTATTGGTCAGCCGTTCCGTAGCAATTATCGGTTGATACGTCGCAATTGGCAGTTGTTCCTTAGCAAGTGTCAGTTGTTCTTCAGCAATTGTCAAGCAGTGTATAATCATTATACACTACTGGCCATTAAAATTGCTCACAACGAAGATGACGTGCTACAGACGCGAAATTTAACCGACAGGAAGAAGATGCTGTGATATGCAAATGATAAGCTTTTCAGAGCATTCACACAAGGTTGGCGCCGGTGGCGACACCTACAACGTGCTGACATGAGGAAAGTTTCGAACCGATTTCTCGTACACAAACAGCAGTTGACAGGCGTTGCCTGGTGAAACGTTGTTGTGATGCCTCCTGTAGGGAGGAGAAATGCCTACCATCACGTTTCCGACTTTGATAAAGGTCGGATTGTAGCCTTTCGCGATTGCGGTTTATCGTATCGCGGCACTGCTGCTCGCGTTGGTCGAGATCCAATGACTGTTAGCAGAATATGGAATCGGTGGGTTCAGGAGGGTAATACGGAACGCCGTGCTGGATCCCAACGGCCTCGTATCACTAGCAGTCGAGATGACAGGCATCTTAAACGCGTGGCTGTAACGGATCGTGCAGCCATGTCTCGATCGCTGAGTCAACAGATGGGGACGTTTGCAAGACAACAACAATTTGCACGAACAGTTCGACGACGTTTGCAGCAGCATGGGCTATCAGCTCGGAGACCGTAGCTGCGGTTACCCTTGACACTGCATCACAGACAGGAGCGCCTGCGATGGTGTACTCAACGACGAACCTGGGTGCACGAATGGCAAAACGTCATTTTTTCGGATGAATCCAGGTTCTGTTTACAGCACCATGATGGTCGCATCCGTGTTTGGCGACATCGCGGTGAACGCACATTGGAAGCGTGTATTCGTCATCGCCATACTGGCGTATCACACGGCGTGATGGTATGGGGTGCCACTGGTTACACGTCTCGGTCACCTCTTGTTCGCATCGACTGCACTTTGAACAGTGGACGTTACATTTCAGATGTGTTACGACCCGTGGCTCTACCCTTCATTCGATCTCTGCGAAACCCTACATTTCAGCAGAATAATGCACGACCGCATGTTGCAGGTCCTGTACGGGCCTTTCTGGATACAGAAAATGTTCGACTGCTGCCCTGGCCAGCACATTCTCCAGATCTCTCACCAATTGAAAACGTCTGGTCAATGCTGGCCGAGCAACTGGTTCGTCACAATACGCCACTACACGCCAAGAGTCACTACCCTTGATGAACTGTGGTATCGTGTTGAAGCTGCATGGGCAGCTGTAACTGTACACGCCATCCAAACTTTGTTTGACTCATTGCCCAGGCGTACCAAGGCCGTTATTACGGCCAGAGGTGGTTGTTCTGGGTACTGATTTCTCTGTATCTATGCACCCAAATTGCGTGAAAATGTAATCACGTGTCAGTTCTAGTATAATATATTTGTCCAATGAATACCCGTTTATCATCTGCATTTCTTCTTGGTGCAGCAATTTTAATGGCCAGTAGTGTACTATAACGTATACGCACAATTAATACTGAATAATCCATATGTATAATCAAATTAATAATCACTGTCACACAGCCACATCAGGAAACAAAGTAAAAAAAAGGAGGAGCAAATTGGTAACAGATTTGTCTACTGTGAACAAGAGACCGAAATACGATTTCACATGCATAAAGTTAAAAATGGGAGATTGTTTTCTTTATTCGGGTAATTATTGTCACGGAAATTATGCGAACTATTTCATTTTATACCTCTTTGAAAAGAAACACAGAGTGTTTGTCCGAAAGACAGGAAAGTAATTTTGATTTGTGTCCCCTCCATAATAATGTCGTTGCTCTTCAGTTACACTACCAAATCTGGAGATTATATTTACAGATGCTATAAATATTGTAATAATCAATAAATCATGAATAGTTTTATAAAACCTTCTAGGAAAAGGTACATGGATATTAATAAGTGGTTTGTCCATTTATTTGCATCAAACATTGGAAAAAAGCCGCTGTATTCACTTTGGAGTGGAAAAGAGCTTTGTATCCACTATACGCGTTGAATATTAACCCTTTCAGACGTGGATTTTTTTTCTGGAGGAAGGAAAGTATTTCTTTGTTTGGTAATGCTCTTACCTGATTTTTCAGTGATTTTAGATGCAAGATTTATACAAAAATATGTACCCATTTTCAAAACATACTTTGAACACTGGGCTTCATTTTATGGACTAAAAAACTAATTACGAAAGATTTTTTACTGCTATAAAGAGTAAAATGATCATTCAAAAAATACTATGCAGAATAACAATAGCAATATTCAATTATACCGTGGAATATTCAATTATATCGTGGAATATAGTGAACCAACCACATCTGTGTTCTCTGGTGCTCACGAGCTGCTGCTGACTGTCACATTGGCTTGCTGATATTTTCACAGTAGTGTCCAACAGTTGGCAACATTTGTTTGTGATGGAAAGACTGAACGTTGACAAACGTGCACCTCAGGTTTCCATTGGGAGAAATGCTTTTGTTGCCGCTAAAACACAATACACAATTGTAGCTAGATTGTCTGACAGGGTTAAGACGTGGAGATGGAGGAGGTTGTGTCCTTTCAATCTTAGAATTACAGTTTGATTGTAAGTTAACCGTGAACAGCACTTCAACGAGCTGCTGAAATGTCTAAATAATTTTTTTTTCCACGCAAATGCTTCACCAAAAATTTTCCGTGCATATGACCAAGTCATAAAAAAAAAAATGGTTCAAATGGCTCTGAGCACTATGGGACTCAACTGCTGTGGTCATTAGTCCCCTAGAACTTAGAACTACCTAAACCTAACTAACCTAAGGACATCACACACATCCATGCCCGAGGCAGAATTCGAACCTGCGACCGTATCAGTCGCACGGTTCCGGACTGCGCGCCTAGAACCGCGAGACCACCGCGGCCGGCGACCAAGTCATCGTGTTATGATATTAACCAACGTTGTTTTGGGCACCGTTGCCAGTACAGCTTATCACAGCGGTGTACAGTATCTAAAACAAATATTTAATACACCACATTACGATAATCTTGTGTAACAGTGGGCGGAATGTTTCTCAATACTACAACATGGCAAGATCACATATGCGAGACAACTGTATTGGTGGTGACAATAGCTTTCAAAACATATGAGGAGAAAAAAATAGAAAAGCTGGTATACTGTGTTACTTTCTAACTATAGTATGACATACTATCACAATTTTCACTGGGTCCAGAAAGGAATAATGCTGATTACTTGTGCTCCAACAATCTGTCAAAGAACTGGGAATACTAACTACCGTCTCACAGTATATCTATTCACAAATGAAAATTTTTGTACGTACTGTATTATATCCTTCTTTTGTCAATAGATAGCTGAGGTCACTAAATTAATATTGTTACCAAAAGCAATTGACATAAAGACTTAAAGGCAGTGAATACGGTGTTTAGGAATAGGCATTTTCATTGCCTTACTGCCAGTAAGCCAAAATACAATATACTAGGAAGTAATCTCCAAACGTAAAAGGAAATGTCCTGACTAACTGACTGTCTCGTCGCCCAGCCCAGACCGCTAAGGATAGAAACTTGAAACTTGGAGAGGGTTTTGGTCTTATACTATAGGCATCGTTTAAAAAGGGCTTCTTAGAAATTCCACCCCTAAGGGGATGAAAGAAGAGGTGAAAAGTTTTTTGAAAATACGTCGCTATTAAGGCAATTTTAAAGCTAGAACTAAAAAAATTGGTATTTGGTTTCTTGATCAGAAATAAAAAAATACGTGCTTCAGCATTTTTGGAAATTTAACCACTATAGGGCTAAAATAGTGGGTGAAAGTTTTGTTTCTAAATAAATCATTATTAAAGTACTACCTACTAAAGCATTTTTAAAGCTACGTCTATAAAAATTGCTATTTGACTTCTTAGTTGGCAATTTAAAAAAAAATCGGGTTTTAATGCTTATGGAAATTCAACTTGTAAGGGGGAAGTAGGTGATAAAAAAACTTGATTAGAAATAAAAAAAAATAAAAACAAAAACATGTTTCAGTATTTTTAGAAATCCAATCCCTAAGTTGATAAAATAGGGGATAAAAGTTTAATTATTAAAGAATTTTTAAACTAAATCTCTGGAAACTGGCTTCTCGGTTAGAAATAAGAAGATAAAGTGTTTCAGCACTTTTTCGGATCTGAACCACTAAGGGAATGAAATAGGGGATGAAAGTTTTTATGAAAATATTTCATTACATTACCACATTTTTAAAGCTAAATCTATGAAAATTGGTATTTGTCTTCTGAAGACATATATGTTAAGGGACGAGAGTTTGTGTTGAAACAGCACCACAAGAGCTTAGAAGGCAAGAATAATAGACACCCGAATCCAGCGACAAGAATCGCTATTTGGTCAGAAGTATATCCAGAAGAAATCATGTTTCTAACGCGTTAATTAGCGTCAAAATTTAAAAGATCTTGCAACTTGTCAACAACATAAAAATTCGATTAAATAAAAACAAGAGAACTCTGTGTACAAGAACGAAACAGCGGGTGCTAAGCTAGTATTTACGTATTTGAGAGCTGTTTTCTTAATTTTTAAATGAAAATAGTTTTTATATTTCGTACCTGATTCATATTATGACACACGTAAGTTCTTGAGTCATTGCAAGTGACAGTTCTTAAATTTCGCAAGTAGGACCCTTTGCTCTGTGAATGAGTATTCCACATGTTCTGAATTTAGGATTGCCTGCACTCTTTCTATGGGGTTTTCTTCGCGCGCTATATTTAGGATTCCCTGCTCTCTATGAGTTCCCTGCGCTCTGTATTTAGAAATCCCTGCGCTTTGTGTGAGGTGGTTCCCCACACTATGTATTTAGGATTCCTGGCGCTCTGTGCGTGGTAGTTCACCGCACTCTTTACGATTTCAAGCACTCTTTGTGTGCGGGTTTCCCCACACTCTGCATTTAGAATTCCGTGCATCTCTATGTATGGGGACTCCCCATACTTCGTGAATTCCCTGCCCTCTGTGTTTGGGGGTTCTACATGCTATGTATTTGGGGCTGTGTTTGTAACTTACTTGTAGCATAGTCCTTGGAATAGTGGAAGAAGCTTTTTACAGAATGGTTAGTCATGTGGAATTCGTGGTGTTTTGTGCAGACGGTGAATTCTGTGTATAGGAGTTGCTGAACTGAGACCACTTATGAACGCGTTTTCGTGCATAATCCACACACTGAAGTGACACTTTGGATTGGGATTTTTCGTGTATCATCCTAGCATTGCACATGTCTATCAAACAAGAGCCATTGGATACTGGTTTCAAGAAACTCTTAACGGATCTGCTTAGATGTATTACTTCACAGGACAGGAGCCGTAAATGAAATGTCGATCTCCAGTCTCTTCTTCGTAATGTGCAAGAAGTTCACTAAAATTATCACCAACCACTTAGAAAACTCAACAGATTTTAACCAGTAAAAGGGATAAGCATGTTTCAATAGTGGATACAGCACAACGGATCATGAACTGTTAAGTCGGGAATGATCACTTAAAACAGAGCAATGAGTACGATTTACTGCTTTGACTAGTACGATAGGATTTGAGATAGTTTTTGATTGGGTCTGAAAAAAAACTCTGTATTAACATTACTTAAGACATTTCAAATACTTTTCTGCAGCTGCTAAAACTGCGTATTTATGTTGTCACTCACGTTTAGTTTTATTCATTTGGAACATCATCAGTGCTCTGGAATAAAACATATTTACAATTTTTTAGTTTTTGTTCTAAATTTCAAAACAGTTCGTGTCATAAGCTATTGAAATGTGGGTTTTACTTACTGCATTTTGCAAAACCGAAGTGAAACTAGGCGAAAAGAAACAGCGTGAAACGCTGAATACCTGAAAAAATGTGCACACAGACGACACTTGCCGATGAAGGCGGAAACCAGTTGACAATGCAGTAACTGAACGTCACACCTCACTAGACTGTGGGACTGTTTTTACATCTTCAAACAAATCCGAAGTTGTAAACGTGTTTTGTTCCAGGCCGCTGACGATGACGACGTCTTGCATGAGTGTATGGTAAAATAAAAAGTAAACTTTAGTACTTGCAAAGACGAATTTGAAATACATGAATTAATTCTACAGCATCAATGGACACCGTGGCCAAAAATACGAGAATCTGTTCTGACAACTCTGAGGATCATGGCCTTGACTCAACCTACGTTAGTGTACCAAAGGACATTTAGATCACTGCTATGCCTTCCGCAAGGTATAAACAGAAAAGTGGGAAATTCGGTACTTATAGAAGAGGCAAGATTTCACATCAAATCACTAAAACAATTACGGCCAGGGACGTATTTAAAATACGGTCTTTATGTGTCACACAACAAAAGTTAAAAGTTTCTTGTCCTTATACCGTGGCGCGCGCCCTTGTATAACCGTAAATGGTGTGCAACCAATTACGTTGTACAGGTTCGTTCAGCTGTGTTTTTTAGTGAACAGCCGGCCGCGGTGACCGAGCGGTTCTAGGCGCTTCAGTCAGGAACCGCGCGACTGCTACTGTCGCAGGTTTGAATCCTGCCTCAAACATGGATGTGTGTGACGTCCTTAGGTTAGTTAGGTTTAAGTAGTTCTAAGGTCTAGGGGACTGATGACCTCCGATGTTACGTCCCATAGTGCTCAGAGCCATTTGAACCATTTGTTAGTGGACAGCTGATACGAATTAAGCCAGCAGCTTCATCGCTCGAACCCTGTGTTCCCTTGCATTTAAACACCAGTGACGGGCGGGCGGTGAAACTCTTACGGGGGGGTAGGACGTCAAACGGGCCGACTTGGAGCAGGAGAGGCACCACAGGACATTTTAATTTCCACTGTCTATACTTTTACAAATAAATTCGTAAAACTTTGAAAGCATGATCAGGAAGGATTCAAAATTCATACTCATAGCAGTGGAAGCTCAAAAACGTAACAAAATATATTTTTTTACATGTGAAATTTCATCATTTTTTCACTTACTACTGGCTCCATTTGGTGCTATAGGTACACTTTTCCTCATAAGTAAGAGAGATTCTTCGATGAATTTTGCACAGCATACAAACTATAGTTACATGTGTATGAAACTCTAGAGTTTATTTAATTTATTACATTTTAAACTTCAGGTTAAAAAAAACTCAAATTTTATAGTTAATTATCTCGATTTTTACCACAGTTTTTAATTGATTTGGAAAACTCTAGAGTTTCATACACCTGTAAGTACTGCTTGTATGCTGTGCAAAATTCATCGAAGAATCTCTCTTACTTAGGAAGAAAAGTGTACCTACAGAAACAAATGCAGCCAGTAGTAAGTGAAAAAAAGATTAAATTTCACATGTAAAAAAAAAGGTATTTTGCTACGTTTTTGAACTTCCACTGCTATGAGTGTGAGTCCTAAATGCTTCCTGGTCACACTGACAAAGTTTTATGAATTTATTTGTAAAAGTATAGACAGTAGAAATTAAAATGTCCTGTGGTACCTCTCCTGCTCCAAGTCGGCCCGTTTGACTCCTACCCAGTGTTGCCAACTCTAAAAAACCCGAGTCGCTAGATTCAATATCAAAAGTCGCTAGAAAGTCGCTAAAACTGATTTTACTAGGGGTGTACTGAAAATTTCGTGCTGTGAATGGTGCAATAGGCCAGTGGGGGAGGGGGGGGGGGAATAAAATATTAATAAAAACTCTCATATGTAATTGCTATATTGTCTTAATTAAATGACCCATCGCTTGCAACATCATATATATAAAATACGCTAACGTTTAATTAAACTTGTTATAATTGACGCAACACATAAATTGTTGTTTCAATCACAGTAGTCAAATATACTAGAAATATACAACTATATTTGTAACAAAATAAAGCAAGAAAACAAATTAAGTTACAAAATATATACATACCGGTATGTCAGCTATTCATCGTCGTCACTCAGATCGAATAACTCTTCTGTTTCATGCTCTGACAGACTGTAGTTGATGTAGAGGGTTGAACGTCGCTCAACAGATGATGCAGTTCGACTGGTTTTGTCGCAAAAGGGTAACTTTTGTTCGTTCCAACAAGCTCCAATACGTCTGGCGGTATGCCAAAAGATGCACAATCTTTATTTTGTTTCTTCAGCTGGTCTCTCAATATGATCAAAGCATTAATTGTCTTTAACGATAATCTGTTACGTTGTTTAGTTTTTATAATGTTCATAGAACTGAATATTCTTTCCATTTCTGCATTTTAATGCGGTAGGCATAGAACAGTCATTGATAGCTGTGAAATCAAAGAAAAAGGATTCTCCCCTGCGGTATTTTCATACTGCAAAACCTCACTCCAAAATAAAACAGTGTTAGTAGTTTCATTCCACCTACTGAAGTTGATATTATGTCATTCTTGCAACATACAGTCTATGAAATCGCTACTAAAACCCAGTTCTTTGGCTACATCCGCTAATCGGCTACAGCATTATTTTTATTCACTTTTAGTGTTTCTTCAACATTCAGCATTGACATTTTTTTCAGGATCGTAACTTTACTTGGCAGTCTTTGTTGAATTTCTTTTATGAGTTTCAGGCTAAACTGAATGCATCTCTTCTTCAAATAAACTTTATTTTCTTGAGACAAACTTGACTCAGACAATTTCCTTAGTTAAAATCTTAGTTTTGTTAATGAAAATACTGGCCCAAAATAGTTTTGAGTCGTCAGTACTCCAAAAGTCGCCAGATAAGTCGCTAAATAATTTTTGTCGCTAAAAAGTTTTTTTTGTCGCTAAGACGAAGGCAAAAGTCGCCATTTCTAGCGACAAAGTCGCTAAATTGGCAACGCTGCTCCTACCCCCCTTAAAGGGGCTGTTAAAGGAATTTTGGCGGTTTGAAGTGACTTCGATTTCGCAGAAAGCTCGTTTCTTTCATACATGATTTCATGAAAACCAGGACACATACCGTTCTTTTCTTTTCTTTGCGATGCCGGAAGCAGATTTTTGTGTTCTGAAGTTGGAGAAAACTATTTCCGGATAAATTTATTCGTTTATGAGATATTTCGCGAAATTTACAAGGTGTCTTAACCCTCTGTCGCTTGCGCGGATGACACTCGTCATCCACATGACTTTCCCGCTCAATTTTGTCTGACAGGGCAGGATTGAGATCGCGCCATTTTCAGTACCTTTCTGTTAACTCTCCAGCAGTTAGCTCCAATCATTGTTGGCTTTCAGTTTCGAAAGATACATTATTTCTGAAACATTATTGTAGTCTGGAGGACACCAGTCATCCACGCGAGCTCTGCTGCCACAATATGAAACAAAGTAAGTCTGTATTACTTTATTGCTTTCCTAGATTCAATCGATCTTTCATGTGCGTAAATTTGGACTAATTGAAACTGACTGCAGTTACCTTCCGTGTTACGTACTATTCTCTTTATTTTTAGATTGTGGAAGAAATGTCAAAAGCAAAAAAACCTCGGACAGAGTTTAGTAGAGATGTTAATGCCTGGTTGGAATGGTTCAATGAGCTGAGTGATGAAGATGCTCACAGTGATAGCGCTGACTCAGAGACTGAAGACTGTGTTCATGAAAGCGGTCACGGTTCAGGAACAGGACAATAAGTGCCAGAGAATGATGAATATGAGTCACAGGAAGAAGTAACTCAAGAGGATGCATTTCTCTTAGGGCAAGATGCAATAACTAAACGGAGGTACAATAAATATCCTACCATTGTTAGAAGCAGATCTCTTAATATTATTACGCATTTGCCTGGACTAAAATATCAAGCTCGTATAAAAAAGACAGAAATAGAAATTCTGAATTTGTTCTTGGATGAAAACATAATAAGCATTATCACAACAAGCACTAATATATCCATCAGTGAAGTTCATGGTAACTTCTCTAGGGAAAGGGGTGCTAAAGAAACAGATGCGATAGAGATCAGAGCTTTCACTAGTTTGTTATATCTGTGTGGATTTTTGAGATGTACTAGGAAGAGTATATCGAAATTGTGGGATAACTCAAAGGGAAACGGACTTGAATCATGTTATTTATGCATAAGTGAAAACCGATTCAGGTTTCTGTTAAGATATCTTAGGTTTGATAATATCCGTGATAGAGGTGTTCGCAGAGAGACTGATAAGTTGGCTCCTATCAGAGAGGTTCTTGAACTATTCACGAACGATCGCCAAAAATATTTTTCACCTAGTGAATATCTTACTGTTCATGAACAGTTAAAAGTACTGTGTACGAATAGTAAATGTATTATATTTAGATTTAATAAAAAATCATTCACAAAGACCGTTCAAAGTATACAAATAGACCGTTTGCTTAGTGGATGACACCTGTCATCCACGCGAGTGACCATGTCACGAATTTTTGCGCGAGTAACGGAGGGTTAACAACGCACAGTGTCCGACAAGGCGACGAACTGACTCGTGACTCGTGAAGTCACGTGACCCACCACGAGCGTTCAGCGGAAATTTAAAAATCAAATGAACTAAACCTACATGTGCATCCAACGCTCGTCTCCGCTCTCTCTGAGTTAGGACTTTTATACGACCCCTGTTCTCACGGACGATATGTGGACAGTCTGCATTGATACATCAACAAATCGGGCAACTTCATTCACGGTGTGGCAGTGGACGCGTCGAAATACGACTGCTCCTTCTTGCCATTTTGTTACATCTCTATCATGGATGGAAAAAACCGACAATTTAAAACCGAAATCGGTATTTTAGTTTTGAATAACCGATATTTTTCGGTATTCGTTTGGTCTCAGTTACAATAGGTGTTTTTTTTTAAATTTTTTTACTAATAACCGGGTAAAAAATTTTAGGTTTTTAAATAAACTTTAAAAAAAAATGGTTAAGTTGTACTCGTAAGACCTCCTTTACTTTGAAATATTGTATTATTGTAGAAAATGGGAATAACAATGCCGACAGAAACGAGCGACAAACACGTAGTATAGGAACTGGTACAGCATTGCTGAGCGAATAACGTACTTGTTACCATGTGGCGTGCGCTATTACATGGTACAGGTGTACACGCAACGTGCTGGACTTGTCCCATCTTGTCTTCATGGTAGTTTCTCGCTTTTGCTGGAGGACGTCTATTGTGTCACAGAATGGCACCATCGCTCGTCTGGAAGTATTTTACAAAGTGCGGTGTCAATGAAGTACAGTGCCCCATTTTCTCAGAAGATTAAGAGCGGGAGGAGCTACAACAAACTTGAGACATCACATAAGGGGAAAGCCTGTGTCTACATAATGTGCTTTTATCTGCTTGTGGCATTCGAAAACGTAGAAAGTAATATGTAAAATGGAGTTCTTCGATCTCAGTTTTCACCCGTTAGCCCTAACTATTCGTAATGCCCAAACGGTGATACGATCCTCGATTACGACATGATTTTTTAAGCAGTTTCAAAAAATTAGAACAATAAGAGAATATTGATGATTTTTTGTATTATTTAACCACTTATCACCTCGAGAAAAGCAGCGAACGGCGGACGGACGAAGTTTTCTTTTATTTGCCTGTTTAATATTTTGATTCTACGTATCTTGAAGCTGAAGGAGTCAAAATTTTTCATGTTTTTTTTATTACGGGAACTAACAGGAATAAAAAACCCAAACGAAGTTATTCTAGAAACTGGTTATTAGTAGTGGTTTCAACACTCAGGTTAACGTGGCGTTGAAAAAACCGGTATAACCGAAAACCGGTTGTTGTAGCGATAACCGCCACCCTGGTCTTTACTAGAGCGCTGCATCCGCGTGCTGAACCCGTGTCAGCGCCTTCGTTCTTCGTGAGTCACTTTGCACGTAGTGCAAGGACACGCGGCTGCCAGTTCGCTCCTTTGCCATCACGCGGTTGCGCACGCGCAGAATGGTGGGCAGCGGGCGAGTGGCCCTGTCTATCGACGTTCGTCAGCGTTGCCAACCACACGATAAATTATCGCGATATACGATAATTACAACGTGAACACGATATACGATAGTACATTGCTGATAATTGCGTAATCTACGATAATTTTTGTGAAGATTTAAAATGAAAATAAATTGATACTTGTAGTAGTTAATAATTGTTTTCATATATTTAAGTCCATGCTCCATTCAATATAAGCAATTTCCTCTTTTTCTCTCGTCCACTCCCCGCAACAGTCCAACGACTCTTAACACTGTATATTCGCTTTCGGGGAATACCCTTACCGCCTAACAAATATTGTTTCACAATATGGGCTATTAGGGCTAGGCCATCGTCATCAGTTGCTGGTGAAATTGGGACTTGAATGCACGGGTAGTTGTCTTTGTGCTCTCAAAAGAATATTAATTTTTTGTTCTTAAGGGAAATTAAAGTGTGGTGTTCTTTAAATAAATACTGTAGTAGTGTACTCAAATATAAATAATGGAAAGTGACAACAGTGATGTAGATTCTCCGCGGACCCCACAGAAGAAACTGAGGCTGCGTGGTGAGCTGAAATTAAAACGTTTGAAACAAAAGTTCAGAAAGGAATGGGTGACTGATTTATCTTTCAAGGATTGGCTACAACCTGCTAGTTATGATGCATATAAAGCTCGGTGTAAAGTTTGTAGATGCGAATTCAGTGCTGAGTTGACTGTAGTGAAAAATCACGCTAAAGGGAAAAAACACTTAAGTGCCGTAAAATGTGTCGGGCCTCTACAAAAGAAACTTGACTTTTCATCACAATCAAAATCGTCTGATACATTTGATAAGCAGGGCAAGAGGGCTGAAATATTGCTATGTGGATTTTTGGCATACCACAACATCTCTATTAATACAGCCAATCACTTAACGGATGTAATTAAAAGTGCCATTCCCGATTCTAAAATAGTTGAGAACTTGCAGTTGGGTAGAACAAAAGCCACAGGGGTGATAAATAATGTCATAGGTAAATGTCATTTGGATGAACTGAATGAAATTTTACGGAGACTAAAGTTCAGTTTCATAATTGATGAATCTACCGACATTTCCGCTACGAAAAATTTGTGTATTTGTTGCGGTATTTTGATGAAGATACCTCCAAAATACATACCAAATTTTGGCAGTTGTTACAGCTGTTTGACGAGAAAAATGCAGAGGCCGCTCATGAAGATCTCGTACGTAAAGCCTTGTCAGTACATAATATTCCTCCTGAAAATTTAGTAGGATTTGCTTCGGATGGGTGCAACACAATGATGAGGAAAAATAATTCTGTTGCTAGTCGAATAATTAGAGATTTTCCTGATATTTTTATACAGAAACGTATATGTCATTCATTGCACCTATGTGCAAGTGAGGCTTTCAAACAATTACCAAGACTATGTGAAGACACAGCAAGGGATACATATTCATCCTTTAAGCGTAGTTCAAAAAGAATAGCCCAGTTTGTGAAATTCCAACAGTTTTGTAATGTCGAACCTCACAAGATACTGCATCCGTCTCAAACAAGATGGTTATCTTTGTTAACTGTTGTTTCACGTATTCTAGAACAATGGAACGCATTGCAATTATTTTTCACTTGCACCTGGAAGAAGAAAGACTGTATGCGGCTGAACAGTTAGCAAAGGCTTTCAGGGACAACTTTGTACGTGTATTTTTTATATTTCTCGAGTGGATTCTACCGAAATTTGTGTCTCTGAATCAATATTTTCAAAGCGATAAATTAGTAATTTGCTGTTTGCATGATAGAATGTGCAAAACGTACAAAGAAATCCTTCTCTGCTATATGTCTCCTGATTATATCAATAAAACTGATTTGACAGACATAGATCCAGCAAACCCAGCCCAACTTGTGCCTTATACGCAAATGTATTTAGGTGTAGGTGTGATGGATTTCATGAGCCAATCTGAAAACATCTCACAAAAATCTAAAGTGACTGATTTCTACTACAGAGTGCAACAGTTTCTTATAGTATCTTGTTGTGAGATAAAAAAGCGGTATGATTTCAACAATTCTGTTCTAAAAATGTTGAGTTGGTTAACACCAGAAATAGCATTGTCAAAAAGTGCTGCAAGGCCGTCAACGCTTGTTCCACTTATAAAGTCGGTTCAGAGGATTTCTCCAAAACACAAAAGGCTTATGCAAATGATTGATGATCAGTGGAGAGCATTGCCACATGCAGAATTTCCCGAAAATCTACGGCCTAAAGAGGTGGACGAATTTTGGGTGTTCATAAAGAACGCTAGGGACCTTCATGGTAACCAAGAGTTCCTCCAAATAGGAATCTTTGTGCTAGATATATTAGTTTTACGAAATTGTAGTGCTGATTGTGAGCGGGTCTTTTCAAAAATGAATCTAGTGAAGACACCATTGAGAAATAAGTTACATTCGTGTACAGTCAGCGCAGTAATGCTCACTTCCCAGCGTGTGAAGAATTGTGTACAGTTCGAACTAACCAGTGCAATGATTGCATCAATGAACACGTCGAACATTTATGCTAAGAAGAAGGAATCTCATCGGGATAGTGACGCCGATTTCGCCGATGTGGAGTTCGACAACGATGCTTATTAGGGTGAGTTTAATTATATTATTATTTTTAATTATATTACGTACACAGTGCTACTTTTCGATCGGGGTTAGCGAATTTTCCTTGCATAAAATCTGTGATGCTTTGGACACTTCCGAGTTTATCTGGTTCTGAACGTATTTTTAGTACGTAGGATTGCGATTAGAGACGTTTTGGTTCGTAATTAGGAGGTTTTATGGATAAAAATTTTAAAAGATGAGAAGACACTGCCATTCGCGATTGAAAACAAATCTTGTGTACGTCATATTATCAGCATTATTGTTGTTGGTTCAAATGGCTCTGAGCACCATGGGACTTAACATATATGGTCATCAGTCCCCTAGAACTTAGAACTACTTAAACCTAACTAACCTAAGGACATCACACAACACCCAGCCATCACGAGGCAGAGAAAATCCCTGACCCCGCCGGGAATCGAACCCGGGAACCCGGGCGTGGTAAGTATTGTTGTTGTTTTTTAAGATTATCAATATACGATAATTTTAGATAAAAACGATAATTTTAAATACAAAATTCCATAATTTTATCTTCTGGGGTTGGCAACGCTGACGTTCATTAACATTCGATGCTGGGTGGTTGGGAACGCCGTACTGGATTCCGTAATTTCGTATCGTAACTTGCGTTTTATGAAGGTATGTTGTTTCAGGGCAATGGCACATTTCAAAATACGTCATCCTTATTGCTATAACCGTTATAATTAAAAGTTACGTAATAACATATTGACGGTTAAAGCCTTCATGAGATCTAAGTTACAGTAAAAAGACAAGATTTCGCTAGTTCATCGTAATATTCGATATTATGTAAATATAAGTGCCGGCACGGTAGTTCAGCGTGTTCGGTCAGATAACTGGCTGGTCTCTTTTTTTTTTTTTTTAAAAAAAAAAACTTTATTGTAGGTTCGCATCCTGCCGTATCTGAAACCTTTTTTTTTCATTTTCACGTTTCTGAAACCTTATTAAGTTAACAAAAGTATGTTTTGTAATACAGTCAAACCTCGATATAATGAATTTCATGGGTCCATGAAAATTAAATTGTTGTACCATGGTTATCGTTATAATAATGTTTTGTCATCGTGACTCAGAGCAAGGAGCCATGTTTTCGTGGCTGAGAAGTACATTACTGTAGTACTTTGCTCATAAAAAATAACATTAAAAGACAAATAATGAAACACATTTCGTTCAATTCATTTATTAATACTGTACCAGTAGAATGTCTTACTTTTGTGACTTTTGTGTACATAAAAATTCATTTATTTTCTTTTATTTCCTTTTTCTTAAAGATTCTCTAGTGAATATTGTCACCTCTATGCAATCATTTGCTGCATTGAAACACTGGGGATTGAAGATGCTAGTTGCTGAATGGTTTCCAACTGACCTATTAGCTCCATCAGAGGAGGGGGATTCGCACTTATCACATCACTGTCATCGTCATCGTCAGAGTCTTCAGCAAGTGAATTACCCTTTTAACTCCTCGATTATACACTCCTGGAAATTGAAATAAGAACACTGTGAATTCATTGTCCCAGGAAGGGGAAACTTTATTGACACATTCCTGGGGGCAGATACATCACATGATCACACTGACAGAACCACAGGCACATAGACACAGGCAACAGAGCATGCACAATGTCGGCACTAGTACAGTGTATATCCACCTTTCGCAGCAATGCAGGCTGCTATTCTCCCATGGAGACGATCGTAGAGATGCTGGATGTAGTCCTGTGGAACGGCTTGCCATGCCATTTCCACCTGGCGCCTCAGTTGGACCAGCGTTCGTGCTGGACGTGCAGACCGCGTGAGACGACGCTTCATCCAGTCCCAAACATGCTCAATGGGGGACAGATCCGGAGATCTTGCTGGCCAGGGTAGTTGACTTACACCTTCTAGAGCACGTTGGGTGGCACGGGATACATGCGGACGTGCATTGTCCTGTTGGAACAGCAAGTTCCCTTGCCGGTCTAGGAATGGTAGAACGATGGGTTCGATGACGGTTTGGATGTACCGTGCACTATTCAGTGTCCCCTCGACGATCACCAGTGGTGTACGGCCAGTGTAGGAGATCGCTCCCCACACCATGATGCCGGGTGTTGGCCCTGTGTGCCTCGGTCGTATGCAGTCCTGATTGTGGCGCTCACCTGCACGGTGCCAAACACGCATACGACCATCATTGGCACCAAGGCAGAAGCGACTCTCATCGCTGAAGACGACACGTCTCCATTCGTCCCTCCATTCACGCCTGTCGCGACACCACTGGAGGCGGGCTGCACGATGTTGGGGCGTGAGCGGAAGACGGCCTAACGGTGTGCGGGACCGTAGCCCAGCTTCATGGAGACGGTTGCGAATGGTCCTCGCCGATACCCCAGGAGCAACAGTGTCCCTAATTTGCTGGGAAGTGGCGATGCGGTCCCCTACGGCACTGCGTAGGATCCTACGGTCTTGGCGTGCATCCTTGCGTCGCTGCGGTCCGGTCCCAGGTCGACGGGCACGTGCACCTTCCGCCGACCACTGGCGACAACATCGATGTACTGTGGAGACCTCACGCCCCACGTGTTGAGCAATTCGGCGGTACATCCACCCGGCCTCCCGCATGCCCACTATACGCCCTCGCTCAAAGTCCGTCAACTGCACATACGGTTCACGTCCACGCTGTCGCGGCATGCTACCAGTGTTAAAGACTGCGATGGAGCTCCGTATGCCACGGCAAACTGGCTGACACTGACGGCGGCGGTGCACAAATGCTGCGCAGCTAGCGCCATTCGACGGCCAACACCGCGGTTCCTGGTGTGTCCGCTGTGCCGTGCGTGTGATCATTGCTTGTACAGCCCTCTCGCAGTGTCCGGAGCAAGTATGGTGGGTCTGACACACCGGTGTCAATGTGTTCTTTTTTCCATTTCCAGGAGTGTATATTCGTCGGTATATGCTTCAAACACCAACGCCTCATAATCCACGGACAAGTAGTCAACTACTGAAGCATCTATGGTTTTACCGCTAACTGCCGAATAAATCTCCAGATCACTTTGAATATCAGCACAGTGGGTTTCCCGATCGTCAGATCACCAGTGGTGTTAATTTGTGTGTCCCTGACACGTTGCTGCAGAGAATAACAGTTAGGCGTACTTTAGACTGCTTCCCTCCTTTACACTTTTCTTCTCTAAAGGCCATCGTCTCCTCTGGCATCAGTTGATAAAACTACCCCCTCTCATCTGCGCTGTACAAGTTTTCAGGACTGTATTTTTCCAACAGTTTATATAAGGTGTTTTTCCTCTAAAATTCTGCATCGCCTAAAGGTGCTGATTTTTCTTCTCCTGAAACCACTTTAAAAATTATCCCATGCCTGTCCTTAAATCTTTGCAACCATCCGTTACTTGCCTTAAAATTACAACCGCCAAGCAACTTAGCGCAATCTAATGCTTTTCGACATATCAACGGACCATTAATTGGTACATTCTGCGCACGCCTCTCATTAAACCACCGCAGCGGAGTCCTGACCACATTGTCAGCAGCAGACGTCTTCATACTTTTTCTTGAAGGGTTACATTTGCCATCTACAAAACTTTCTTCAATTTCTTTTCGTTTTTTAAGGAATGTAGCTAACGTTGATTGTGCAAGACCGTGTTTCCTCGCCACGTCTACTTGTTTCATTCCGTTATCAATGTCTTTGAAAACCTCCATTTTTGTCTCCAACCGTATTTGTTTCCGAGCTCCAGCCATTGTCCAAATCTTAGCAAATTCCAAAGCGTTTACATCAACTAAAAACATTCACAGATTGCTAAAATCACACAAATAAGCTGCGTGTGAGCCCAACAAAACACTTCTGTCTGTCACTGAAGCTCAACAATGGACAAACTAAACACTCGTTCAAACAAAGGACTCTTTGACGTTTGCCGCTCAGCGCAGCCTGCCCGCGGCTGTACGCTATTCTCTTTACCGCTAGAATAAATATAGTACTGTAGTATCTAGCAAAGCTTCTGCAAATAAAGCGTCGAAAGTCTAGTATCTTAATAAACAATACCTACCGCTATAGTCAGCTTCTTGGAAGTAGGAAATGGTAAATTCCTCGAAATTTTGTCTTCGTTATAATAGGGCGTTGCTAAATTTACTTCATCGTTGTAAGGAGGGAGTAATTAACGTAGTACATATAGGAAATCATCCGGGGCCATATAAGATCATCGCTGTACCCGGGTTTATCGTTGTATTGGTAATCATTATACAGAGGTTTGACTGTATTCTATATTATGTAAATATAAGAGTGCTCTCTCCTCCGTCCCCCCCCCTCCCCCCTAATCACTCTCTCTCTCTCTCTTTCTCTCTCTCTCTCTCTCTCTGTCTCCCTCTCAAGAGTGAATTGGCATCATAAGTAATTTACAAATTAATCTGGAAGCAAGCAAATGCGAATACATATTCAAAACACGTTGGCATGTGGTAAAACAAACTACCAATCAGAATAAAAAGCATACAAAAGACTGACAACTTTGCAAATGTATTAAAAGGTAACTTAGTCTTAGCCTTCTATAACGTAAAAAGAAAATTGCTTGGATTGACAGTTCCGTCGGTTCTTGGTAGAAACCGATTTGTTAAATAAATAATAAATACTGTAGAAAGTTACACCAGTGTTGTGTGTGCTTTCGTTCATAATGTGTAAAAGAAAATTTGCGCACTAGTTCTTTTAGCACACTTCTTCGCCAAACAAAAATGTATTCAGTTAAAGTACGTCTTAAAACCACCAATATGACGTTTTCGTAATTTTGGTACAACAGATTTTAGTGATGTGTTTTCGAGAGGCCTCGAATGTGTTGGTGTTTTGAAACAGCATTAATTCATTGTATATAAGATAAATGAGTTGCTGCTTTACTTAGTCTGGCAGAATGGCTGTCCATCCTTTCTAATTACAGACCAACTCGTGAAACTAGTTTCTAAAAATATTTTGTTGAGACACCTTAATGAACGCTGTGGAATATAAACGCTGGATTCAGCATTTTTTTTAATTATTTACACTTTTAGGGCTGATGAAGGAATATTAGGAAAAATAGCACAGCTTCTTGACACTTTAATTTACATATTTATAAACGGCGTAACTTCGAGGCTAACGTACCCTGCAGTAGCGGAAAAGCGTAACCTTCAGTTCTCTCTACTTGAGGTGAATGTTATTGTTTTGAAAGTCACGTTCGTTTCGCCTCTTACGAACCGAACGATCACGGAAATTGATAGACAGCTCTTTTCGTCTTCGACACAGCGCGTGATGTCAAAATGGGGTCACCCTCTGCGAAGTGTTGTTAACTGTAAGTTAGTCGCGTGACGCGGAATAGCGCAGATGGAGTAGAGTGTTCGTGCAGGTGATAGCCAAAATAATGTGAACACCTGTACTTATTTGGGAATGGTTTATTAATAAGGGGTTGGACCCCCATTCGCCTGTAATACAGCTACGATTCTTCTTGGAACACTGGCATATAATGATTGCATAGTCTCCAGTGGAACGTTATGCCACTCTTCAATCAGAACCCCTTCTACCTCCTGTAGTAAGAGGGGAGGCGGAAATCTACTCCGGAGTCTGCGCTCTAATACCGCCCACAAGGGTTCGATAATGTTCAAGTCCGTGGACTGTGCTGGCCAGGTAACACACTGCAGTTTAGTCGCATGCTCCTCATACCACGATTCTACTGTCCTGGCCGTGTGAATGGGTGCATTATCGTCTTGAAATAATGCATCATTGTTGGGGAACAACATTTGAATCACCTGATCACCTAAAATGTTCACATAATCGTTGGCTGTAACATGGCCTTTGAGAGTAATGATGGGACCAGCGGAATACCATGATATGACTAGCCACACCATCACACTTCCACCTCCATGCGTAACCGTTGGAATCAAGCAATCAGGATTGTAGGCTTCTTTTTGCGCTCCCCAGACGTAAACCCGACCCGATGTTGGAAATAACAAAAACGTTGACTCGTCGGACCATATGACGTGTTTCCACTGCCCCTTACACCATGTTTTACAAATCTTTCCATTGGTTGTCGTCACTTGTAGTTTCGGAATAGCAGCCCGTCCATGAATATTCGCTTTGTGGAGTACTCGACGGACAGTACTAAGATACGGGGTCTCGAAGACGGCTATTACGCTCTGCAGTAGTTTTGCATTGTTTTGACACAGTTCGTGTTCCTTCCTGTGTTGTTCATGTTTTACTGCTGGCGGCATGCTTCGTCCCACGCTTCGGTGTGGGTAGGCACATATTTTTCCACGCTTGTTACCTGTGTTTTACGTTCTGTTTTACCTTATTGTTCTGAGTCTTTTCTTGACACCTGTCTCAATCTGTTACTGAGCGGGCGCTGAAGACCTTGCCGTCGTGCGCCCATACAACCCTCTCCATCCATCCATCCAGATCTCTGTCATTTAGTTTTGATTTAGGCCCTCTATTGCGTTAGATTAGGAAATGAGACACTTAAAGTAGTAAAGGAGTTTTGCTATTTTGGGAGCAAAATAACTGATGATGGTCGAAGTAGAGAGGATATAAAATGTAGACTGGCAATGGCAAGGAAAGCGTTTCTGAAGAAGAGAAATTTTTTAACATCGAGTATAGATTTAAGTGTCAGGAAGTCATTTCTGAAAGTATTTGTATGGAATGTAGCCATGTATGGAAGTGAAACATGGACGATAAATAGTTTGGACAAGAAGAATGGTTCAAATGGTTCAAATGGCTCTGAGCACTATGGGACTCAACATCTTAGGTCATAAGTCCCCTAGAACTTAGAACTACTTAAACCTAACTAACCTAAGGACATCACACACACCCATGCCCGAGGCAGGATTCGAACCTGGACAAGAAGGGAATAGAAGCTTTCGAAATGTGGTGCTACAGAAGAATGCTGAAGATTAGATGGGTAGATCACATAACTAATGAGGAGGTATTGAATAGTATTGGGGAGAAGAGAAGTTTGTGGCACAACTTGACTAGAAGAAGGGATCGATTGGTGAGACATGTTCTGAGGCAACAAGGGATCACCAATTTAGCATTGGAGGGCAGCGTGGAGGGTAAAACTAGTAGAGGGAGACCAAGAGATGAATACACCAAGCAGATTCAGAAGGATGTAGGTTGCAGTAGGTACTGGGAGATGAAGAAGCTTGCACAGGATAGAGTAGCATGGAGAGCTGCATCAAACCAGTCTCAGGACTGAAGACCACAACAACAACAACAACACATTGTGTTTACGTGATGATGTGGCTCTGAGTACTATGAGACTTAACATCTGAGGTCATCAGTCCCCTAGAACTTAGAACTACTTAAACCTAACTAGCCTAAGGACATCACACACATCCATGCCCGAGGCAGGATTCGAACCTGCGACCGTAACGGGCGTGCGGTTCCAGACTGAAGCGCCCAGAACCGCTCGGCCATTTCGGCCAACCGTGATGATGTCTTTCCATGTTTTGTGTAGGCTGTCATGACTGTTGAAACAGTTGCTCTTGAAACGTTAAAGACGTTGGCTGTCTTGGTTGCTGATGCACCAGCTAATCGGGCACCCACAATCTGTTCTCGCAGAACTCTGTCAGGTCTTTCATTGCACGTCGACCACGGCCTCTGAATGCAAATACGAAGTGTTCACTACGCGTAAACAACCAGCACTGACGCCTAGTCCGTACTGAACACGCAGAGTCTAGCGCGACACATGCCCTACCTCCATTGTTGACCGTCAAACACAACCATCCCATTGTGTATTGAACTGGGGACCTAGAAATGACGGAGAGGCTTCGTCCTGCCGTAGCCCTCAGTGGTACACAACCCAAGAACAGGTAACAGCAGTCCACCCACCCCACCGCCGCCCCACCGAACCCAGGGTTATTGTGCGGTTCGGCCCCCAGACGAACCCCCCCCCCCCCAGTAATTATGGTGTACGCGTACGTGGAGACAGTGTTAGCGCAGCAATCACCGACACAGTGTAACTGAGGCGGAATAAGGGGAACCAGCCCGCATTCTCCGAGGCTGATGGAAAACCGCCTTAAAACCATCCACAAGCTAGCCGGCACGCCGGACCACGACACTAATCCGCCGGGCGGATTCGTGCCAGGGACCGGCACGCCTTCCCGCTCGGGAAGCAGCGCGGTAGACCGCACGGCTAGCCGGGCGGGTTGCCATCCCTTTACTACCACCGTTCCAGTGTGCGATTTGCAGGGGGGGATGGGGGGATTTCCCCCCCTCTGCATCAGACCATCCCCTCCTCTGACTTTAGTTTATGCATCCCAGCCTGGGACGTTTATTTCCCACGCACTGGAGTAAAACTTTACATATAATTTAAATTTGTGGAGCCGAACACTGAAAGTTTTTAATACAGTCTTACTATTAATACTATTAAATGTTTTCTTATTAATTTTGAAAAAGTGTTATGTAGTAGTTAAGCATTTCAAAACATTTAGAACTAAATCATCATTCTCATGTTGTCATTGTTGCTTTCGTCTAAGGTGCGTCACCCGTTTACTTGCGAGCTTGCGAGGGAAGTAGTGTGGCAGTCATACCGCAGCAGTCGTACCGCAGAGTTGCGTGAGCTGGGGGCTGAAAGTCCCTCCCCGGGCCCTGACACAGGGTGGTGACCGGCCCGGTACCTGTGCGAACATTCACCGTTAGGCCACCTTTTGGCAACAGTATGGCGCGGACTAACACGCCTGGGACGAAAGCACACATTACTAAATAACGCACCATCGTTTTCTTTTCCTTTGGTTTTCATTTCCGTTGTACCAAGTAGGCCGCCGCTGCGATACTGTATCATCCTTTATACTGCAAGACCGACACACGTGTGGCACAAATTCTGTTGCGTTGGTATAAATTAACCGAAAAACGTATTTTCTGATGAAATAAAAAAAAACTCGTAAAACGTCGGGAAAACTGCATTGAAGTTCAGGGAGGTTACGTAGAAAAATAACGCATGTTTCAGTTTTCTATCATCAGAATAAGTGCAGCTTTTCACAAATGTGCCTTTACTTTTTGAATTCCCGTCGTATACCTGTATATAGATGATTTTGTAAATAAGTTTTACCTATAATGTACTTTTAATGATATAACAAGGGATGGCTTTTCTGACAGTGCATACGCGTGAATAGTGAGTTTCGGCATTAACATCTGTTTATAAATAACTGTTTAACCATGGGTAACGCCACGGTCCAAGCTAGTAACATATGTAATTATACTAACCCCCTAAGACATCCCCCCCCCCCCCCCCCCCACTGGTAAAAGCACAAATCGCACACTGCAGCGTTCACATTACTTTGCCTATCCCTGTAGATTCGCAGCGATGTTCCAATGTGCACGCGGGCTCTTCAGTAACAATGGTAAACGAGAAACGCGGTCCGAACAGAGTCGCGCACGAACGAACCATTTCCTTTGATGTACCGACAAGCGCAGAACCTCTTCGCTGTTGCGCAGAACGTAGTGCTTGACGTCCACAGCGGACCTCTTTTCTTGGTTTTGCGTGACGCGGCGCGGCCGGTGTGGATGCGGCTTAAGGAAACGGGAAACGTGGACTCTTTTCAGCTTTGGCAACATAGCGGCGCTAATGGGCCGGACATGCATTGAAATGCATTTCGAATTAGAATTTCTGTTTGCTGTCGATTTCCCATGCGTTCCGTAGAAAAAGTGTATGCTGTATACCTGAGATTCATTGAGTAATATCACATTAAGTGTGGTTATGTACAACGAAAAATGGTTCAAATGGCTCTGAGCAATATGCGACTTAACTTCTGAGGTCGTCAGTCCCCTAGAACTTAGAACTACTTAAACCTAACTAACCTAAGGACATCACACACATCCATGCCCGAGGCAGGATTCGAATCTGCGACGGTAGCGGTCGCGCGGTTCCAGACTGTAGCGCCTAGAACCGCTCGGCCACACAAGCCGGCTGTACAACGAAAATTAAAGTGATAATCGAATAGTGAGTGTTATTGAACGTCACTGATTTAGCTGTGGAACAGTAAATTTGCGTGATGAATACCCGATGAAAGAATGCTCGCATTCAGTCTGTCGCTAAAATTCATTAACGTTGAGACATATTTGGCCGGCCAGGGTGGCCGAGCGGTTCTAGGCGCTACAGTCTGGAACCGCGCGACCGCTACGGTCGCAGGTTCGAATCCTGCGTCGGGCATGGATGTGTGTGATGTCCTTAGGCTAGTTAGGTTTAAGTAGTTCTAAGTTCTAGGGGACTGATGACCTCAGATGTTAAGTCCCATAGTGCTCAGAGCCATTTTTTGAGACATATTTGTACAGAACAAATAAAAAAGCTTTACGCCGAGGAACCTGACGAGTGATTATTAATTGTCAACATTTTTAGAATTACCAAAAAGCTTCAGTCTAGCTACACAGTAGGCCCTTGTGAGTAAATAGAGCAAATCAAACAATTAGACTCGTTACTGTCGATAAAGCTAACTGCAGTGACCGGAAACAGAAGTAACTGCAAGGTATACTGGTGAGGAAAACGTATATTGTCTGGGAGCTTATTACCAGGTATGACAAGAGACAGCGAAACGTGGCATTTTATCGTGAAAAGCACTGAAAAGCTGAAGGTTGATCAGTGAGGAATGGAGACACATATTTCAGTAACTGGGAAAGACAAAAAGTAAACAAATGTATTAGATAACAAATTGGACTGGAAGATATAACTATAGATAAGCGAAAAAAGTAGCCAGGGTAAAATGGTTCAAAGGGCTCTGAGCACTATGGGACTCAACTGCTGAGGTCATTAGTCCCCTAGAACTTAGAACTAGTTAAACCTAACTAACCTAAGGACATCACAAACATCCATGCCCGAGGCAGGATTCGAACCTGCGACCGTAGCGGTCTTGCGGTTCCAGACTGCAGCGCCTTTAACCGCACGGCCACTTCGGCCGGCAGCCAGGGTAAAACATCGATCATGAGAAACGAAAGGAACAATATACGGTAGACGAACAAAGTAAGTTCTTTGATGGTTTCCAAGAGGGCTACCTAATAGAAAACCTCGTGAAACACAACTAGCTCTTTACTCGCGCGAAGTGTTGAGTGCTATTGACAAGGGAGTTCAAATTGATTCCGTATTTCTGGATTTCCGGAAGCCTATTAGACACTGTACCACACAAGTGGATTGTAGTGAAATTGCGTGCTTACGAAATATCGTCTCAGTTATGTTACTGGATTCATGATTTCGTGTCAGAGAGGTCACAGTTCGTAGTTATTGACGGACAGTCATCGAGTAAAACAGGAGTGATTTCTGGCGTTCCCTAAGGTAGTGTTATAGGCCCTCTGCTGTTGTTTATCTATATAAACGATTTGGGAGACAATCTGAGCAGCCGTCTTAGGTTGTTTGCAGATGATGCTGTCGTTTGTCGCCTAGTAAAGTCATCACAAGATCAAAACGAATTTCAAAATGATTTAGATATCTGTATGCTGCAAAAATTGGCAATTGACCATAAGTACCGAAAAGCGTGAGGTCATCCACATGAGTGCTAAAAGAAGTGCGCTAACTTCGGTTACACGATAAATCAGTCAAATCTAAAGACCGTAAATTCAACTAAATACCTAGGAATTACAATTACGAACAATTTAAATGGGAAAGTGTTGTGGGGAAGGCTAACTAAAGACTGCGTTTTATTGGCAGGACACTTAGAAAAAGTAACAGATCTACCAAAGAAACTGCCTACACTACGGTTGTTCGTCCTCTTTTGGAATACTGCTGCGCGGTGTGGGATCCTTATTAGATAGGATTGACGAAGTACATCGAAAAAGTTCAAAGGGCAGCACGTTTTGTATTATTGCGAAACGGGGGATAGAGTGTCACTGAAATGATACACGACTGGGGGTGGACATCATCAAAATAAAGGCGTTTTTGGTTTCGGCAGACTCTTCTCACAAAATTCGAATCACCAACTCTCTCCTCCGAATGCGAAAATATTTTGCTGACGCCGACCAACATAGGAAGAAACGATCTCAATAATAAAATAAGGGAAATCAGAGCTCGTACGGAAAGATATGGGTGTTCGTTCTTTCTGCGCACTATACGAGTTTGGAATAATGGAGAATTGTGAAGGTGGTTCGATGAACCCTCTGCCAGGCACTTAAATGTGATTTGCAGAGTATCCATGTAGATGTAGATGTGGAAGGGGGTTGATGAAAGAGCGTCATGGGTGCATACGCTGAAACCATAACCCATAGAATAGTCTGGAGGGCAGATATATCCAGCTGGAGTCATCGAATGATTACGAAGATGATGATCATGATCGTGAGTATCGAAATGAGGTCGTAAACGCTCTCTGTTGCATATCTGGGGTTCTTGCATCGTACAGAGATGGCTGTTCGAACACTGTAGTTCATGTGGAATGAATAACCCGTTCTTACCGCCACTATACCGCACATGTCTCAGTGGTCCCGTCATTCACCTTAACACACATTGCTGTGGTGCATTTCGATCGACCGTCTGCAAAGTTTCTGGTAGCGACGTTCCACGAAAACAGCTACAGCCGTATTGGCACGTGCCTCACTTATCAGCTCAGTAGATAAGGCACGCTGGCGGGGAACAAAGTGCGCTGCATGTCGCGTGTCTCTTCCAGCAGCTTCACTTCCACTCCTTTCCACTGCATTTTATCTCTCTAGTACTTTGAGGTGTCTGCTTCCCCTTCATTGCATACACCGTGCAGCCGCAATAGTTTTCCACAGTCCGCCTGAACGGGCTCTTTGTGATGTTCGGCTGTACTGAGCGTGCCACGTACTCTCACGTTTGGCTAGGTGGTGTATTTTTTCTTTCGCCTGTGATTATCTTTGAGCTGCCGCATGGCTAGCGCGCGTTCGGGTATCGACGTCGTGGGACGAACACTCGGGTGTCGGTGTACTGAAGCAAGGAATCTACGTACTTAGCGGTTTAATGGAGTACGGCCGATGTATATGAGAGCTGCGAAACGAGTCGTGAATGTTTTCATCATGATTTAATCACTGGGCATAGTTTGTAGCACGATGAATTCTAGTGCACCAGAATTCCATTAATTATTAAGAATAGGCCAAGTTTATGTGGATTTAATAGTTATTTCTCATCGACAAGTGTACGTTTGTAATGGCTGCACGGTATCAGTTGAACGTATGAACATTACGTATAGAGTTTTATGATCACAAATGAGAGCAGCAGTAAATTTGGGAGGGCTAATGAACTATTCAGAAAGAGACAACTGTGTCAAACAGATTGCATGTGCGTGACTTCGAGTGGATAGGTATTAACTAACTATTTGAAAATTAACTCAGACAGTAGTGAAATTCAATGAACAGACTGCCCTCCTTTTAAGATTTTCTTTCTTTCGTAACATAAAATTTCATTCAAACTTTGATCGTATTTGCTAAAGGAAATTGTCATTTTTAACTTTACTCTGCAACGTAGGGTCAAAATAACCAGAGAGCGACAAACACGCGCTTGTATCAAACGGAGGCGGTGGAGGACAAGTATGTATTTAAAAATATTATACTTCATTGATTCCTAAAACGTTGAAAATGACACATTGCACGTAAAAATGAGTTGGGTCAGAAAGAACCGACATTGTAGAACATGTCCTGTCATTTCGCGTTGTTCACCGAAGGTTAACAACAAATATGATAAAGTTCCGAGCCCCAATCAGTTCGTTGCCTAAAGTTAACAAACCACAATGAAAAGAACTACATAGCGATCTTATTCTATTCATATATTTGTACCAACGTCTGGACACAATATAAAAATGTCGTACTCGCGTTTTCTGCCAGAATTATTCGTTAGGGCGACACAGTGAGTTCGAAATGGTCGTAACTGTAGGGGGCCCGCACTTTGGTGGGGTTGATATTAGTGTTCCTTTTTTCCGATCAAGGTACGGAACCCGAAAAGAAGAAGACAGTTGAGGCATCATGGTCAGAGATGCAATCACTACTGGTTACTCATTTATATAATTGATGTTCACCTAAAATGTTGTTTATTAGTGTACTACTCTGCCTTGAAATAGTAGTGGGAAAATTAACAACGAAACACATGTTCCAAGCCCTAAGTAACATTTCCAAATCATTTCTTGTACGATTTTAATAAACACGCTACTACTCATTCTGTGTCTAGGACCTCAAATTCATTGGTAAGAGCTACATACACTTTTCTCCGGGCGCTCATTGTGCTAGTGCGACTTTTTGTATATCTGTGGTGATAGAGTCCAGTGAAAGTTGTGTAGAAGTTCTTTTGACAAGCTTTCTATTTGTTTTCGAGAATACTGAATCCGAATTTTCGAAGTCCCACCAAATCTCTACCCGAGAATAGGTCAAAAATGGGAAAAAACCACGAGAAATGGGACGTTTCCGGGGGTTTTCACTTATAACGTGGAAGCAACGCTGTTTTAGACAAAAATGACTATTTATGAAAATAAAAATGATACCATTTCTGCCGGCCGTTGTGTCCGAGAGGTTCTAGGCGCTTCAGTCCGGAACCGCGCTGCTGCTACGGTCGCAGGTTCGAATCCTGCCTCGGGCATGGACGTGTGTGATGTCCTTAGGGTAGTTAGGTTTAAGTAGTTCTAAGTGTAGGGGACTCATGACCTCAGATGTTAAGTCCCATAGTGCTCAGAGCCATTTGAACCATTCTGATACATTCCCAGAAAGAAGGTCTGAGTGACTTTTTTCGTCAGACCACGTGTAAGACGTAAGCGCGTGTTGAAGAGAGCTCGATTTCAAATCTGAAGAGATGCGCCGTCTGAGCACGTGTACCCCCCCCCTCCCCTCCCCCCATGCCTTTACCATAATTTGTTGCACGTCCATTGTCGAGTCCCATCCTCCGGTAGTGTTACAATGTTATTGGAGTGGTTGGTAGTTTATACTTGCCGGAGGGTGAGATGTTTTTGAGAGGGCACTGACATCCCATTCCTGACGAGGAGAAAGCCATTGCTGTGTGTTGACCTCCTGCGTCAGCAGGTGCGTACGATTTCCCCTCGGTTGGTTATTTAGAACGTATTTACGAACCGTAAATGCTCTTTAAATGTGTGAAATAATCGTACACAAAAAAGTCGTACGGCAATAATGCATCATCACTTAGGCTGGAAGAGGGTTTGAAGAATGTTTTTGAAGCAAGTAAGAAGAGGAAGGATGGGACAGCTGCCCTTCTGAACGGCAAAATTGTGGGTAAGGCACACAAAAGAAGACTTAATAGCTGCTCAGGCTAAGAGGGTTGCGGCTGGTTGCAGCCGAAAAGAAACTCGGTCTGCTCAATCGGATTTTTGATTTCAAAGCAAACTATTTTTGTGTGTATCCGCTGTTACGCCAAAATTTCTGGCGCAACAAAACCGGCTCCCTAGCAGTCGACGGAACCTAGTGTAGTGAGTGTACAAGCTGGTGCTGCGAGAGACTTCTGAAACTTACTGAGAACGCTCAGTAATACATCGCACCGAAAAAAAAAAAAAAAAATCGAGGTACACGTGCCGCTGAACTGACGTCAAGAATGTGAAAGCTCAACTGTTGAAAAAGTATGGAAGCGATATAGTGACTGCCCCATCTGTGAAGTAATCAAATGTTGTTTGTTTCAGAAACAATGTGTACAAAATTTACAGAATGTTGGTATCGCTCAAAAATCTCCAAAGGAAGAGCGTCGACGTGTGGCCAACTTGTTGAAGATATTCAGTCGCGGACTTACATACCACAAAATCTCTCTCCAGGCCAGTCTCTTACAGAGAACGAGGTCCTCGTCCCGATGTCGAAGTAAGCTTGTTGTTAAAAAGATTGTTCCAATGATTACACGAAGTCGAACGCGGTCCTCGTCCCTGATGCTGTCCAAATCGACTAGGGATGAAGAAGATGCGGGGAAACGCGAATAAATGTAAAACCAAAAGTATGGTCATAGTGCACAGCATGGCGGCAACTGTCAGACCCAACCCTTCCTTGTCACCATTGCAATTTGGCGTAGCCACATTAATTTAAAAGAAGTACGGCTCTCGGAAACTAGTTGATGTACTTTCTGCTTTAGGATGCAGTGCTTCCTACGCAGAAGCAGTACGTTTAGAGCTGTCAGTAATGATGGCAATTTGTCTTTGACAATGCTGCCTACAACTCCCAAATTCTTGATGGAAACAACGTTTGCATGAAATAGGGAGAATTCAGTGCACCACACCAAAGAGTGACACATTTCCACAGTACCCTATAACACGACTAGTAAAAATAACTTCAGCAGAGGTGACTGGACAGTTCGGCTCTGTTGAAAAAAATGCAAATCTCCCAAGCTTTGAAATCGGGCTGACTTCAACAAGCGCTACGCGTCGTACGGTTGGTCTGACGAAAAACGCCACTCGGACCTATTCTGTGGCAAATTTTATCCTCTTCATTTTCATACCGAGTCAGCTTTGCCGAAAATTGCGTTATTCTAGAGTTATAGGTGAAGAACCTAAAGAAAAAAGTTCAATTTTCGCGGTTCCTTACATTTTTGATCCATTTCCGGGTCGAAATTTTGGTGAGACTTTGAAAATTCAGATTCAGCACCCTCGAAAACATATAGAAAGCTTGTCAGAAAAATTTCTACGGAACTTCCAACTAAGAATCCTCATTTCACGGACTCTTCTGTCCACGAATCAGTACGGGTTTTGAAAGCATCGCCCGTGCGAAACTCAACTCGCCCGTTTCTCGCATGTTATACTGCACACTATGGATGAAGGGTAACAGGCAGATTCCATATTCCTAGATTTCCGAAAAGCATTTGACACTGTGCTCCATTGCAGACTGGAATACGTTCCCAGATATGCGAGCGGCTCGAAGACTTCTTGAGTAACAGAACCCAGTACGTTGTCCTCCACGGTTAGTGTTCATCAGTGTCGTCAGGAGTCCCCCAGGGATGTGTGATGGAATCGCTATTGGGATATAAGATGACTTAGACACAGTTCCTTGTTGGTATGATGGCAGGAAAAACGAACCTGTAATGTTCGAATACAGCATTAGTAGTGTGCCGCGTGACAGTCACGTTATTTTAATATCTGTGCGTATCGTTGCAAAGCGCTAAGAAATGGGACGAGCATGTAAGGGTTATAGTAGGGAAGGGAATGGTCGATTTCGGTTTATTTGGAGAATTTTGGAAAGTGTGATTCATCTGTGAAGAAGACCACATTTAGAACACTAGTGCAACTTGTTATTGAGTACTGTTGTACTGTTTGGAATCCGCACCAGGTCGGATTAAAGGAAGAAACCGATGCAATTCAGAGACGGCTGCTAGTTGTACACTATTGGCCATTAAAATGGCTACACCAAGAAGAAATGCAGATGATAAACGGGTATTCATTGGACAAATATATTATACTAGAACTGACATGTGATCACATTTTAACGCAATTTGGGTGCATAGATCCTGAGAAATCAGAACCCAGAACAACCACCTCTGGCCCAGTAACGGCCTTGATACGCCTGGGCATTGAGTGTACAGGTACAGCTGCCCATGCAGCTTCAACACGATACCACAGTTCATCAAGAGTTGTTACTGGCGTATTGTGACGAGCCAGTTGCTAGGCCACCATTGACCAGACGTTTTCAATTGGTGAGAGATCTGGAGAATGTACTGGCCAGGGCAGCAGTCGAACATTTTCTGTATCCAGAAAGGCCCGTACAGGACCTGCAACATGCGCTCGTGCATTATCCTGCTGAAATGTAGGGTTTTGCAGGGATCGAATGAAGGGTAGAGCCACGGGTCGTAACACATCTGAAATGTAACGTCCACTGTTCAAAGTACCGTCAGTGCGAACAAGAGGTGACCGAGACGTGTAACCAGTGGCACCCCATACCATCACGCCGGGTGATACGCCAGTATGGCGATGACGAATACACGCTTCCAATGTGCGTTCACCGCGATGTCGCCAAACACGGATGCGACCATCATGATGCTGTAAACAGAACCTGGATTCATCCGAAGAAATTACGTTTTGCCTTTCGTGCACCCAGGTTCGTCGTTGAGTACACCATCGCAGGCGCTCCTGTCTGTGATGCAGCGTCGAGGGTAACCGCAGCCATGGTCTCCGAGCTGATAGTCCGCGCTGCTGCAAACGTCGTCGAACTGTTCTTGCAGATGGTTGTTGTCTTGCAAACGTCCCCATCTGTTGACTCAGGGATCGAGACGTGGCTGCACGATCCGTTACAGCCAAGCGGATAAGATGCCCGTCATCTCGACTGCTAGTGACACGAGGCCGTTGGGATCCAGCACGGCGTTCCGTATTACCCTTCTGAACCCACCGATTCCATACTCTACTAACAGTCATTGGATCTCGACCAACGCGAGCAGCAATGTCGCGATACGATAAACCGCAATCGCGATAGGCTACAATCCGATCTTTATCAAAGTCGGAAACGTGATGGTACGCATTTCTCCTCCTTACAGGAGGCATCACAACAACGTTTCACCAGGCAACGCCGGTCAACTGCTGTTTGTGTATGAGAAATAGGTTGGAAATTTTCCTCATGTCAGCACGTTGTAGGTGTCGCCACCGGCGCTAACCTTTTGTGAATGCTCTGAAAAGCTAATCATTTGCATATCACAGCATCTTCTTCCTGTCGGTTAAATTTCGCGTCTTTAGCACGTCATCTTCGTGGTGTAGCAATTTTAATGGCCAGTAGTGTATTACCGGTAGGTTGGAACAACACGCAGGTATTACGGAGATGCTTCGGGAACTCAAATGGGAATGCCGGAGCGAAGGCGACGTTCTTTTCGAGAAACACAACTGAGAAAATTTAGAGAACTGGCATTTGAAACTGACTGCAGAACGGGTCTACTGCAGTCAACATACATTTCGTGTGAGGACTCCGAAGATATGAGAAATTATGGCTCGTACGGAGCAATATAGAGAGTCGTTTTTCCCTCCCTCTGTTTGTGAGTGGAGCAGGAAAGGAAATGGCTAATACAGGGTACCATCCGCGGAGTGTGGGTGTAGATGTAGATATCCCATGAAACAGGATTTTTCTGTAACAGAGGAATTAAGTCAGCTGTTCCGATTTCATCATAAATTTTTCCACAAAAATACACACAGTAAACAACTGTTTGCCGTCTGGTTGTCGCTGCGTTCTCCGAAGACGAGACGGGATCCGTGGGATAAGAGGGGCGGGAACGTGCCCTCCCACTCACTAAGAAAATTTTTCAAAGTAAAGGCGTTTACATTTCCACGTACCGGTGTATTAGTTTTCATTTCTCAGCTAATTTCCGGAAAATGAAGTATCACAGGGCCAAAGAGTCTCTAAAATGGCACGGAATTGTAAAAAGTTACGACCTACCCTAAGGCAAGACACTTCCCTTTCAAAGACGTTGCTAGGTGTTCCGCTGTCCTAGGCGGGACTCGAAAAATTAACGCCTCCTCCTCTTTACTGCCATCGGTCTCCCCGATATCCCCTCCCCCGCCCCCCTCCCACTAACTACCAACATCAAAAAGGCACAACAATGCAAACCTCCTATTATTCTTTTAATCATTGAACTAAGGTGACCAGACGTCCTGATTTTCTGGGGATAGACCTCAATTTTCATGTTTTGCCCTCAATTTCTTTAAAACAGATGGAGGGCAACAAATGTCCTCAGTTTCTTATTTTTGGCCCTCAATTTTTGGAATTTCCCAAAATACAGTAGAGCGTCGATTATCCGAACGTCGGTCAACCGAACGACTGCTTAACCAAACTGTGCACTTGCTCGCGCCTGTTACTCTCCCACCCTACCGTCCACCATCCCCCTCACTCCCAAATCAAGCCATAGATTGCCACGAATGTGATGAAGAAGACGTTCATGAATGGATGAATATCGATGATGCAGATCCAGGACACCAAATCATGCAGGACAGCGAGATTGTAAACGTCGTCACTGATAAAGATGACACCGCCAGCATCTCATCAATCAGTGCTCCAGAAAGTGAAGATGAAAGTATACCAACAGCTTCTGAGACGCTCACTTGTTTAGATACTGCCTTGCGATGGTCTGAATCCCAAGATGAAAGTGACCAGTTTCAGATATCTGTAATGAAAAAAGTACGTGACTTAGCTGCTCGTAAGCGTGTAGGCTTGCTTAGACAGACCAAAATAAAGGATTTTTTTAAACGTTAATTTTGTATGCTGTGTGTATTGTTCATGCAAAATGCGTATGTAATATGTATAAATTTTTGTTCAATAAACTGTGCCACATACTGTATATTCCTACTGATGTTGCCTTTGTATGTTACTTTGTAATACTAAAAGAGATGCCTGTTTTTATGAATAAATTTACTGTACAGTACTTCTTTTTGGCAAATAAACATGTACAGTTCGATTATCCGAACAAACCAGTTTTCCGAACACCCATGTCCCCCAATTACTTCGGATAATCGACGCTCTGCTGTAATTGAAATAGGAAGAATGTGTTGAACGTTTTAAAACAGAACTAAGCCGAGTATACCAGTGCAACAAAACTTGGCATCAGTTACTTATTTAATTGGAAGAAATGGACTATATATGCATAGAACTATTTTCTGGTGCGAATAAATTTTTCCCTGAATTTAGCGCTATACTGATGGATGAGATGCCGAAGCATCAGACTAGGTTCTCTGGATAGTCGTAATATTATATCGTTTCTGTTTTAATTGAAATAATTATAGAATGAGGAATAAATCTCATCTTTTTCAGCATCCACTTTCTTGCGATTAAACAAATAAATGACGCCTTGTTTGCATTTTCTATTGAGACTTAAACAAATTTTATTGGTCGCCTCGGTGGCACAGTAGTCTAAGCGATTGGCTTCGGATCATTCTTCCGAGATGGGTCCGTGTTTGAATCTAGGTGAGGCATGGATGTTGTGTTTCTCTAAATGTACTGGTTCTTTCCCTTCCCTGGAGTCAGTGGCCCGAAATTAGTAATAGGTGATTGCTTATAGCCCATTGAGTTGCTCACGGTGGTAGTCAAACTGTAAAAAAAAATCTTTGTTAAGTACAAAGTTGTTTCTTCAAGCGAAGTTACTGGACTTTGAGTATGCCTTCTTCAGTGCAGTAAGTTTTTGGGTAAAGTTACGTTGTGCAAGACGCGACAGTTGGCTGCGACTGCGACGCTGCCCCCTCCTCTTTTCCCACCCTGGCAGACGGCGACACGGCCGCAACACGACTGGAGTCGTCGCCGTTTCCCAAGCTCCGGTCGGCGGCGGCGGATTCATATACATAAGAAAAATAAGAATTCCGATTTTCTTGCTGTAAAAAATACTGTATGTTAATGCAACAAAGTTACATCGGCTCCCAGAGTTACTTTTTCGATACAGATTCTCCTTTTACTTTAAAAAATTGAAAAGTATCTCTTCCGGTTTTGCGTGTTTTTTTCGCTGTATATTACTTCTCTATCAACTGTGAGGAAAGTAAAAGGCACAAAAAATTGATGTTTGCGTATCTTACAGTTTCACATCACAGCTTGATAATGAGGTGTCTATTTTTCCGATATTCGTCACAGTTATTCCGATACTTAATTTACAAGTAACCTACTGCATAAAATTTGAATTGTGTACAGTGAAAAATGTGGTCGCTGGCTACTTTACGTATGGTTCACGTTAGGTCATACATCGTTGCCGATGAAAAGAAGCTAACATATCGAAATTATTTTTAAAGTTGAGATCAGAATGATATCGATCTCCGTTTCCGAGATTTGGGCTCATATATCTCCGGGAGCGTCGCGACTAGCCGCCAGTTCTGTCGACGCGCAACGAGAATCGTGTGGTCATCACACGATAGAGAATGCATTTGTTTTGTTTCGCTGACACATTTGGACCTAATGAAACCATTTTATGTCATATATTTCTCCGGTATGAGTTACTAATATTTCTCCATATGCTCTTGACAATTTCATTTAAAATGCCACGAAATGTAGGTTTCTTAAAGCCAAGTGTTCAAGCAGAACCCATTTTCTTGGTTTTGCTGAGGCATCTGAACCTGTTCCAAGCTTTCTTTCTCGTTTATTTCTCTGATACGAGTCCCGAATATTCCCCCATTTGTTTTTGCACATTTCACCTAAAATTCCAATGAAAGATAAGTTTATTAACAATAAGCGCACGCTAGCGTCATTGCATTGTTTCAAGTTCTTGACAACAAGATAGGGTTTCACCTTAAACATCTCTAGAATTTTCATTCTGAACGTCTACAGTATACACTAGCAGAAATGTGGAAGAAATAATGTCCATGCTTGTTCACAAAATTTCCCCAAATTATACTTCGTCAGTTTCTCCCATGCAGAAACTTTTGGAACAAGCTAAGGCAACTTTCATAGCCGACTGACTCTTTATTCCCATCCAAATGAACTTCCATATTCTTATATTCTGACAGCATACATCGTTATGGATGACATGAACATTTAATCTTGCCAAGCTGCACTCAAAAGATGACTCCAGGATTTACAAAAGACGAATTTCAATTGTGAACTGTCAGACCAGAAGGGCCTTGTAAAACAGTAGTGCACTTTTGGCACAAGTTTTTTGAGCACCACCTTCTACCAATGAATTGAAGTAAATGTGACAAATTACTTATTGCAGCAAACTGTTTGCGCAATCTGTTGAGAAACGCCTTCCTCAAAAACGAACATCTATTGATTACAGAAAGCTGTACAACAATCTGGTGGTGGTTTTTCACAACTAGAAGGTATCATCAAGACACCAATCTACCGTTTACTTTCGAAGTGAAGGTATTGTAAAATGTAACTTTCTCGTTATACTTTAGATTGTTCATTTTATAATGTACTTGCCGTTTTCAATTTTTATCGTCACGAAAAAGAGTAATGCGAAAATTGACCTTCAAGTTCATTTTCATCATTCTAATTCTACATCTGCATGGATTATATGATTTTCATAACAGGCCTGAAAAATTTGCATTAATGGGAAAATATTATATATTTCACTCACCTGCCAGTTTCAACTGTGCACGAATTTCTTCCCAAATTCTGTCTCTGAACACAGTGTCTCTATATTTAGGGTTCTTCAAATCGTAAAGGCAAGGATGTTGCGAGACCAGCTCACAGAGCATCACATCCTGTGAGTGGCTCATTTCAGTTTTCCTTGAGTGGCTTTCTGGCAGCCGTACGTCTTTGTGTCGTGCGACTTCCGTCGCAACACTGCTCACTGGTGCAGTGCTGCGACAGCTGCCGCAACAGTCGCGCGTCGCATCCCAAACTCGAACTGCGCATGCGCCAGCAGGCAACTTCTGACGTCACGTAGCGACCCGTCGCAGTCGCTAGTGTGCGTCGCGTCTTGGACAACGTACCTTAAGCCGGCATGGCAGCTCAGCGTGTTCGGTCAGAAGGTTAGCTCCCTCTGTAATAAAAAAAAAACTGAGTTAATCGATCAACAAAGAACTTAAACGGATGTCTTACGACGTCCGCCCCGAGCAAATACAACGAACAAATTCGAACAAAATGAGATTAAAAAAAAAAAAAAAAAAAGAAAAAAGACCAATCCTGTGAATTGTATTCGCGGACATGCCATTAACTACCTATTTGGACAAACTGTAGACTCTGTACTCGATTTTTGGACGTACCTCAATGACCGTCATTATGTCGTTGTTCGTCACCCAAAATAGAGACAACATTTCTCGAACTTCCTTGGGAGTGCTTACCACGACCCCCCTTGCAGCTGGAATGTGTTAAGCCAAGAGAGAAGAAGGTTTCCTGTTTGAACCAATGAACAATTCTGAACATTTGAACGGAACACATCAATTTCGAGAAGACGTGACTCAACATATTACCAGCGGGGCGCAGAAGGCCTCTGATCAATTACACAACAAAAATAAACAAATAAATAAATAAATAAAATTCAGAAAAAGGAAGATTTAGTTTTGTTTGTAAGGATAGCCCTAACCTTGATTTCCCATATTTCCCCTGGTATATAGGCAGCTCTCAGGGGTAGGTTTAGTCAGGAGCCAACGCCTGTAGTGGACCAGATTTTTTTGTTATAGGATGAAAAGTTGCGGTGGCACTTAGGTTTTTTTTAGTTCCATTTTCCTAAGGGGCTTTAAAATAAGAGAGGAAAAAAATACACTAAGGGAAAAAAAATGAGTGGTAGTCAAACTGTAAAAAAACCCTTTGTTAAGTACAAAGTTGTTTCTTCAAGCGAAGTTACTGGACTTTGAGTATGCCTTCTTCTGTGCAGTAAGTTTTTGGGTTGAGATTCTTTTCTTGTGCAGAATCACAACGAAATTTCAGTACGAAATCAAAACGTAACTTGATTTTTATGTGCTGCCCCCTATGAACATCATTTAAAATTTTTCAGAAGGATGATAGTATTTTTTTCTTATTTTACACTTACTTCACATTAAAAGTATCACTCAGAATTATTGTATGTTTACTGGACAATTGGTTCCTTGCTCTAATTTTTGGCAACCCAGAGCACTTGCCCCGCTCCAGCGCTCGACAGAGATGAATCGAGGTTCCGTTTCGTACTCAATAGCGGCTGGTTAAGTTTTGAGGTAGGTAGAGACAATGTGTTTACTTGCGTCAACGTGAGCAAAGACTTAAGCAACTGTTCCCTATACTTTTGAAAACAAATCCGTGTTCTAATTTTTTCTCCTCATTTGCTCAGTTTTTTGCTGTTTAATTTGAGATTAATTTTTTCCGCCCCTAAAATTTTGCCAACTTAAGGCGGCCGCCTTGTCTTGCCTTGGTAGAAACGGCTCTGTTCTCAGTTGCTTGCGTACATGTGAATGGACTTCCAGCCTGATTGTCAGAAGAGAACATTCCTGCCAAGTAAAGTCGCCGATTATTTGTGCCCGCTCCCAGAACTGAACTCTGAACACTATCTGTTAGCGGACTGTGCCGCTGCGTCACACAAACAACAGACCACTGCTGGCCTCCGTAGTCGCAAGGAAAGCTAGCTGTTGTGCTACGGCCACTCCATGTAGCGTGTGGAAACTCCCATATAACGCTGCAAAGTAACGAAAAGCCAGCGATTTGTCTTTCGGGGAAAACATTGTGTATGAAATAACTATTCAGCATCACGGGGTACTGTCTTAAGATCGTTTGCGTTGCTTGTGAGCCAATAACACCGACCTTATTACCGTGTTCACCTTTTTATGTTGAGCAAAATCAATAAAGTTGAAATAAGTAAGCCAGTGTATAGTGTTATGAAAAGTGGATAAAAAATTGTGGAACGCTTTTATTGTGCGTTGCGTAATAACTGCGTTTCAGCGTAGCGGTACGTCATTGCTGTACTTCCCCTACTTCGTTAAGTTCGTCTCCATCTTGAGGCGATGTGTGTTGCAGCCGCAGTGTTGTGTTTGTGGTCGAACAGAGAGCAGTTATAGTGCAGTGTGCTCAGAGTGAAACAAATGGGCAGTTATGATTATTCCAGTACAGCAGAAGAAATACGATGTCAGTACACAAGAGTTTGATGTCATCGTAGTTAAATCCTGGCCTACTGCAGGTAAGACAGTTTGCATTTGTTGATTGATTACCTCCACTGCGAACATTCTCAGTGTACTGTACTTTATTAGCATAATGTAACATTCATACTTCGAGAGTCGATTTTATAGATACTGCCTGTGTTTCAGTATAAACCTTACTTGTTAGAGAACAAAGTATCCTGACCTCTTATTCGGAAACACGTTTCACATTGTAGGCAACATGACCTTGGTTTGCACGTGTAAGTGTTGTAACATGTAATGAAGGACATTGCCTATAGTAGGTAAACAAGAACCAGTGCTGTACGTTTGTGTTCTATCGTACCGGTATTCGTTTATGTTTCTTTACAAATGGCATTTTTGTTTCTAATCCTAACATTGCTGTGATCACTGACAGTCCCCTCTAAGGCTTTAGGGAACGAACAGTATACTTAATCAAATCTTATGTTTTTATACAAACGCTGTAGTTTACCAAATGATTACGTAACATTATCATGCTTAACGTAAGGTGTAGTCTCTACGAAAGAAACTCGTCTTTGTATTATTTTTGTATATACCAGTATTAGCAGACATTATTTCAATACATTATTACATGTTTGCAAGTTACCTATTATTTCAGTAGATTATTATATGTTTGCAAGTTACTTGTACTTAGCGTCGAGTATGTGTAACAGGTTGTTTTACATTGTGCATCGTGATATCGTACTTGAACATTACAGTAATGATTACTACTTTATTTGAAAAATGAATTACGGTACGAATCAGATTTTCCTTTACTGATTTAGAAATTGTGTTTATGCTTAGGGAATGAAATAGACCTCTACGCATCAAGAATGTAGTACCGAGTACCAGTAAACTCATAGGGAAGTGGCAATGTCCTTTTTTACAATAAACATAGCTTATTGTGTCATCAATTGTCATTAAGTTAGTAATTTTGGAGTCTCGTTTATCGTTTTTTCCATGCAATGTTCCCATATTCATTCAGTTCATGTAGTAGCTCATGTTCTGTTTATGGCTTGTTTTTCAGTAGTGTCTACTGGCAGTTTAGTATCAATGTCAGCTACACATGATGATGTAGTAATATGTTAATTCATTCATACATTATACTGCACATATCCCACCATGGAGTACAACCTTAGGGATAGCTAGTTAGTTGCATGTTAAGTGGGTCATGATTGGGATCTGTAGATTATGTGAAACATGTTTGTTTACAGATGTTGTACATTTTCTCAGTGAAACTGGCAGACCATTTACTTGATTGTCTATTACATTAATCGTGAGGTGCTCATAATTTTTGATACTGTGATTTGTTTTTCACTAGTTTAAATATTTAGAAATCATTGTGTGGGTTTGGAGTAGTTGTCAAACATGTATCAAACAAGTTAAGGTATAAATTTAAGAGGGAGTTGCAGCTATTAAATGGTTAAAATGTGGTATTGGAATGCCCTGGAAGTCTTGGTTTTAGTGACAGTGTGATCTGTACCACAGCCCAAGGTCTATGTTAGGTTGAAAGGTGACAGTTTGGTTCCAAGTTGGTGAAGCTAGTGTATGTGAAACGTTAACAAAGGTTGTGGTAACAAATTGAGAGGTAGAACATGGTGAAGCTAGTGTATGTGAAAGGTAAACAAAGGTTGTGGTAAAAAATTGACAGGTAGAACAGCCTAATGTTTATTTCTGTATACTTTATATTCTAAATCATTACTAAATGGGTAGGTAGGCACACTACATAAACTCAGACATGCTTAAATGGACAGGAAAACTTTGAAATAGGTACTGCTTCCTTAGTTATATGAGAGGCTGTCCATCCTTTATTACTAACTTGATATTCTTCAAAGCCATAAGCATAAAGACCTGTTTAGTATGCCATTATTACCTGAATTATCATGAAAGTGGTTATTGTATTCCTGAAAAACAGGTGATTTGTATCAAGAGTGGCTAATAAAGCAAAACTTCAGTTTTGTTTTGACTCTGCAAAGTTTTCCAATTTTTTGTTTGTTGGTAGCCGGTTAGAGACCGTCTCACCAGTTTGCAGAATCTCACTTTGTACCCTAGACAACGAGGTGAAGGCTAAATGAAATGAATTTTTTGTCTTGTAGTGCTTTTTTATGTTAATTAGTATTTATTAAAAGATTTTTAATTTTAGCTACATATGCCATGAAGAGTAAAGGTACAAGAAAGTGCTTGTAATAATTCCTAGGTCTAGCCTGTACAAGGTGTAAAGTTATTTACTTTACACCATGTAAAGTTATGTACTTTAAACTATATTCTGTAAACTCTTGACAGAGTGAGCATTGAGCCATTGGGGGACATAAAAAAAAGTGAAAATTTGCTAGCTTTTCAAACAACTCTCTTAAACTAGCAAGTTTTTACTCTCCTTTTGTGGTGTGTGTGTGTGTGTGTGTGTGTGTGTGTGTGTGTGTGAGAGAGAGAGAGAGAGAGAGAGAGAGAGAGAGAGAGAGACTCAGTGCTTCTACTATTGAGTGAGTGATCTTCTTTACTCCTAAATTATTTACATCCTATCAGAACATTCCTTCCCACATTTACGCTGTGTTCTTATTGCTGATGCCCACTGAATAAGTACTTCATTTACTTGTTCTGCATTGTGTACCCAATTTTATGAAATATTCAAATTCTTGTGTGGTAGCTAGCTAATATACTTATAATAAGAGGTGACCAAATTTGACATTCACATTGGTGAATTGCATGGATGGCAGAAAACAATCAAGTATATGCATACTCATAATTCTTCATGGTTGTCCAGCATGAATGAGAGTAAAAATATTCTACACCCACAATAACAGTGGCAGTTATCTGTTCGTGATCCTGGCTGTGGTGCCAATTTTATTGGATTTTGTTAGAGGACTAATGTGGATCAGTGAAGTTATTCTCTCATGCATTTGCAGCAAATATAAGAAAAGTCTAGGATGTATTTAACCAATCAGTAGATATTAAATCTTAACACACCACATTATTTGAAAATTTGTTCAAACTATAAAAACTGTATTTGTCTTCCAGACCACACATTCAAACAATGGAAACTCTTGGATGGAATGTAACAGTTGTTAGATCATACATTCAAGTGGAAATGGATACATGAAGTGTAACTAGTTATGTACTAGCCACAGTTTCTGTGCTCATAGTGACAAACTATATTTTATTACAAGGTGGTTTTAATTAAACTTTTGCTATGTATTGTATGGGTACCCAACTTTATATATGTGATGTTCACACTGTGTGCTGCAGGACTTGAGTTGTTAGTGTGTTAGTACCAGGACTGGTCGTAAGGTACTTGTATGGTGACATAGGGTTGAAACACAAATCTCAGGTTGTAGACAGTCTACATGGGTGTGGACAAGGTAAGGAAAAATTTACTCATAAAGCTGTTTAATCAAAACAACAGCAGTACTGCTGCTCCACTTAAACAAGTATTGACGCGTAAAGGAATACGACGAGGTCTTCTTTCTGCACTGGGCATGAAGAAAATGATTTAGAAGTTCAAAAGCTAACTGACCCAGAGAGAGGCCAACAGCCAATCATGCCACAAATTGTTGATGGTCTGTTGCCATGACTGAGAATGCTGGATGCAGTGTACGATCTGCAAGCAGCGCGCAAGCTGTATTAAGACAGCCAAAATCCTACCTGAGATATTTTGGGCTGCAGTAGAGCAATCTGTAGTGTGGTTCCAGGCTGTCATGGGTGCAGATTGCCATCATATTGACACTGCTTGTAACATGAAGTGTAAACATAATATGCACTTAACAAACATTACACTTCTGTGTGGAAATTAAAAGGCATTTCTTTCAATGGTTTATTCGTTATTTCTTTTTCACATTCCTTACAAAAGTTTCCACAAAGTTTCATTGTTCTATGACGACTTGTTTTTCATGGGGCTCCTACGATAACTACCTTGTATTTTATCTGGTGCAATGTGTATAACATATGAAGACAAGCAGATCAAGAGGTTGACAGCATGTTAAATTTCTGGGCTTACAACTTGATAGTAAATTCAGTTGGGAAGAGCATACCACAGAATTGCTGAAGCACTTAAACAAGTCTGTATTTGCAATGTAAATGATATTAGATATGGGAGATATAAAAAAGCTTCCATACTTTGCTTACTTTCAATCTATTGTAACATATGGAATCATATTCTGGGGTAACTCATCAAACCGAGCAAATGTTTTTAGAATGCAAAAAGCATGTAATAAGTCTGCATTGTGGTGTAAATTCAGGAACATCATGGAGAAACCTGTTCAAGGAACAGGGTATTCTAGCCACTGCAACCATTAAAAACTTGGTTTCAGATAAAGGACTGTTTAAACAGAGTTTGAAAGACATCTATCAACTCCTCCTACTCTATGGATGAGTACCGTAACAGGGATGGTAAGACCAGAATACCACATTGAGGAAAGATGACTGTTATATTTCAGTTTTGATGCACCTTGGTCATGACAGTCAAGATTGTATTTTGTGTATGATAAATTTATTAAAAGTGCATAACTGTGTTTCATTATGACAGTGTATTAATTCTGTACATATTAATAGTTCCAGTTTACTATAGCTAATGTATTCACATATTTTTGAAGGTCTCCTGACAAATGATCAGGGAAGTGAGTTTATATTCAGATGTTATGTATTTTTTATTTTGTAGGCCTTCTTTAGGACATGTTCCACACTCTCAAGAATCATTACATTTTTGGGTCTTTGGGATGAAAACTGAAGCTAATCTAATCTAAATTGTGTATGATCAAGAGAACATTGTACCATAGACCATCCTAAAGACAGCACAATGTAAGACACTGACCTCACATTGGGGAGGATGGAAGTTTACTCTGTCTACATTCTGGTGCAGGCTGTGTGTGGTTTTCCTAAATCCTTTCAGGCAGATGCTGGTGGTGTGTTTCCTTCAGCAAGACCACTGCTGACCACCTGTCCTATTCTTGTAAAAGCATATTTACACATTATATTTGAATGTATATTCTGAGCTATCTTTTTTTTTTTTTCATTTTATTGTGCTGACAAATACTTTTGTCATTGAGAGACGATTCCTGGATCAGTAAATAAAATAAATCTGAAGACTGCAGGAGTTACAAAATTAGTAATTCTAAGAAAGTTTACAACATTATCCTAGCTTTCAGTAATAGTTTTATTTTTTTGGGGAATGTTAGAAAGATAGGCAGAACACTCCATCCTCAGGATGAGAGGGTCCCACGTGTGAGCAGTTGACCTTTGTGGATTTGTGAAGCCTGCTTTGTTTGCGCCACTGCTTATCATCATGGTATGATGTCTGAAGGTGGTCAAAAACTGACTGAAACTGTTAACTACAAAAATAAAGGTTTCTTGCAGTTGAAACTGTTTATGCTCATTTTAATGAATTCAATATATTGTGTTTTATGCAGTGATTTCTACTTCTTCTTGCTATTTTGCCTAGTTGCTCTTGTCCTTCCTTCACTATTTCATTCCTCTCTTAATTCTCCCTTTCAAGACATAGAAATTCCAGATTGGAACATCAACAATATTAGGAAAACGATAAATAGCTACTCACCTTGAAGACGACATGTTGAGTCGGAGACAGGCACAATGAAAAGACTGTTATAGATTATTGCTTTTGGCCAAAGCTTTCTGTGGCAAAGAAAATACACACACATTCACACAAGCAAGCAAACTTTGTGCACACATGACCGCTACTACCGGCAGCTCCGACTGGAATGCCCCTTTTCAAACCCTTCACAACCATTGAGCCTTTCAATTTATCCGGGTCCATGTCCGTAATTTTCTACCTTTCTGTAATTTTTCAAGTTTTTAATGTGAAGCTCATAAGCAATAAATTAATTAAAGCTCGTAAGCAGTTGAAAAGCTGGTTTTGAAATCTGTCTTACTTTAAAATAATCAGTCTGAAACCTTTCAGTGTCTCTAGGTCTTTTATACATATAAAACTGCCTTCCGTGATTCTTAAACCAAGTGTTGGCAAGTATTAAGTTATGCGCTGTTCAGAATTTTACTGGGTGTCTTCCCCTATCATTCCTTCCTCCAGTCATTGATCTACTACTTTTCCTTCTCTTAATTTTATCAAATGAGAGTACACCATCACAATTGAATTTTCAACTTCTTGCCCCATTCTTTCAATATCTTGATCATCTGTGGATCTAGTAGGCACATAAACTATTATTATTGTGGTTGGTGATGACTTCTTGTCTGCCTTGGCTATGATAATGTGTTCAGTATGTTGTTCTAGTAACTTGCCCACATTCCTATTTTCTTATTCATTATTAGATCTACTCCTATATCACTCCTATTTGATTTTTTATTTACAACTGCACACAACTGACCACCTTCCACCTCACTTCACTAATTTGCACTACATCAAAATTCAAGCTAACCCTCTCATTTTTAAATTCTTGAACCAACCTCTCAGATTAAGGGATTTAATATTTCATCCTCTAACCCGGAGAACGTCACTTTTATTCCTCCTGATGACGACATCATCCTGAGTAATCCCTGCCAGTGATCTGAGTGTGGGTCTATCTTACGTAAGAGTTTGCCGTCATCCAAGATATTAATTATGGTTGTAGTGAGATATGCACCTGCCAAGACAGCTGGTGGAAAGGGGGCACTAACTGTCAAGAAAAAAGACATTTTCAGTGTCATTTCTACAGTATCATTTTGTCCAAGTAGCAACGTAAAGAAATTACTGCTAGCGAACAGACACCTATCGTTAATGTGGTTTATGTCGTAAAAAGTACTTGGTTGACACCTGCCGCCCCGTACACAATTGGCTTATCTTCAACATTAGAGTTCTTGCAGTTATTTCCCTATGATATGTGGGGTCTCAAAGGTCGATGAGTGGGTGCTGAAGCAAATATGCTGTTTGACTGAAGGGTTCCAGTTTTCATCAATTTATGATGATTGAGAACTGCAGCAAGATGTCATGGTGGCGAAAGCTAGCAAGATAGGAGGAGAGACTATGTAATTTACTTGCACCACCAGCCATTACTTTTTCTGCTCCCAATTTTAGGTTGGTTCGATTTGCTGTGTGTATGAAAAATAATTAAAGGATCAGCCTTCTGTGGCTGATTAATGATAGTGTGGGAATTGTAGTCAGGCACAATTAAGACACACAGGCCTTCAGTCACAGTCTTCTTCAGAAAAAGAAACACACATCATTTGTTCATAAAAGCAAGGACACTTCAGGCGCACGTGATCACCAACTGCAGCAGCTCGGACCAGATTAGATTCCGTTTTCATTCCATAGACCCAAAAAATGAGATCTGTGGAACAAAACCTGAATATAATCTCCAAAAATTGTGCCTGTCTGCAACTTAAAATGGGCCATATCTGCATTTTCCTACAATGTTGATATCCCAACCTAAAGTTTCCACTGTTTGATATTGCGGGAATTGTTAGTTGTCATCCCTATAAAGAGCTAAAGTTCACTCTCCTGCTGATCATTGCCTGCACTGCTGAAGCATCTGGTGTTGTAAGACCACTGCTGGAAGCCGGCCTTACTTATGTATAAGGTGTTTTTTGGCTCAGCTGAAGCTCTGACACATACTAAAACATTCAAAGTTTCTTTGCCAAGTACTATGCTAAATATTTAATCCATATAGGTTGTGTATAAAATATCCCTGAACTGTTTCACTATGCCTGCTAGTCATGCCTGTGTGTGTGAGAGTAAAAAATGGCAGAAAGGAAATTGTAATTGAAGGGGGGGGGGGGGGGGGTTGCAGCATCTGCAGTTGTGCCAGGGTCATAGGATCATCTCAGAATGGGCTACCATCGTATTACAATAGAGCTGCATGCCATATGGAAAAATAGCAGCTGTAATTTCCCCTTGTTTTCAGCCCTTCACAGTACCAACATAGTAAGATTGTTTTGGATAACGTTGCAAGGCCATTTCAGTCAGTCATCCAGGCTGTTGTCGCTGCAGCAATTGAAAAGGTTGTAGCTCCGCTTTAGGAATCGTACATTACTCTGGCTGCCCAAATATACTCCTCCATGCGGTTGTGCCTATGGTAAAGCCATATGTATCAATGAGGCACACAAATTACCATAATGTTGCAATATTCGTGGTTTCTACGTATTTTAAGCAGTCTGAGAACACTTCTATCTTACATGATTACAATACTCACGTTTCACAGTTCTGCACACTTATGTTCCTTCCTTGTTTACCCTTGGGCACAGTTTTATTGATCCTCTAAATCACTCTGTCATAATCCCAAAAAAATGTCTTGGACTGCCAATTTTGTGCAGTTGTCCTGAAATACACTCCTGGAAATTGAAATAAGAACACCGTGAATTCATTGTCCCAGGAAGGGGAAACTTTATTGACACATTCCTGGGGTCAGATACATCACATGATCACACTGACAGAACCACAGGCACATAGACACAGGCAACAGAGCATGCACAATGTCGCCACTAGTACAGTGTATATCCACCTTTTGCAGCAATGCAGGCTGCTATTCTCCCATGGAGACGATCGTAGAGATGCTGGATGTAGTCCTGTGGAACGGCTTGCCATGCCATTTCCACCTGGCGCCTCAGTTGGACCAGCGTTCGTGCTGGACGTGCAGACCGCGTGAGACGACGCTTCATCCAGTCCCAAACATGCTCAATGGGGGACAGATCCGGAGATCTTGCTGGCCAGGGTAGTTGACTTACACCTTCTAGAGCACGTTGGGTGGCACGGGATACATGCGGACGTGCATTGTCCTGTTGGAACAGCAAGTTCCCTTGCCGGTCTAGGAATGGTAGAACGATGGGTTCGATGACGGTTTGGATGTACCGTGCACTATTCAGTGTCCCCTCGACGATCACCAGTGGTGTACGGCCAGTGTAGGAGATCGCTCCCCACACCATGATGTCGGGTGTTGGCCCTGTGTGCCTCGGTCGTATGCAGTCCTGATTGTGGCGCTCACCTGCACGGCGCCAAACACGCATACGACCATCATTGGCACCAAGGCAGAAGCGACTCTCATCGCTGAAGACGACACGTCTCCATTCATCCCTCCATTCACGCCTGTCGCGACACCACTGGAGGCGGGCTGCACGATGTTGGGGCGTGAGCGGAAGACGGCCTAACGGTGTGCGGGACCGTAGCCCAGCTTCATGGAGACGGTTGTGAATGGTCCTCGCCGATACCCCAGGAGCAACAGTGTCCCTAATTTGCTGGGAAGTGGCGGTGCGGTCCCCTACGGCACTGCGTAGGATCCTACGGTCTTGGCTTGCATCCGTGCGTCGCTGCGGTCCGGTCCCAGGTCGACGGGCACGTGCACCTTCCGCCGACCACTGGCGACAACATCGATGTACTGTGGAGACCTCACGCCCCACGTGTTGAGCAATTCGGCGGTACGTCCACCCGGCCTCCCGCATGCCCACTATACGCCCTCGCTCAAAGTCCGTCAACTGCACATACGGTTCACGTCCACGCTGTCGCGGCATGCTACCAGTGTTAAAGACTGCGATGGAGCTCCGTATGCCACAGCAAACTGGCTGACACTGACGGCGGCGGTGTACAAATGCTGCGCAGCTAGCGCCATTCGACGGCCAACACCGCGGTTCCTGGTGTGTCCGCTGTGCCGTGCGTGTGATCATTGCTTGTACAGCCCTCTCGCAGTGTCCGGAGCAAGTATGGTGGGTCTGACACACCGGTGTCAATGTGTTCTTTTTTCCATTTCCAGGAGTGTAGTAATTATTTGCATATCTAGGCCTGTAATAAACTTCATGCAAATTTCAATATTTATTGTATGCTGTCTTCAGGGTGTTGTAATTTTAATGGGTTGCATTGTATTTACTTTTTGATTTTATGTAAAGATTCATGTACTTGAAGTGGCATATACATGTCCATTGTATGTACAACACATAAGTCTGAAACAGACTGCCAGTGCTCTGAATTTTATTTGTAATGCAAATATTTAAAACAGTGCCATACATGTGAGCATAATTTGCATACAGGGTACTGCAGCACAATATACATGAAGATTGAGCACTTTTGTAATGCTGTGGATTACACCTGTCACTACATAATAGTAGTAAAAGAGTAGAATCTCAAAGCTTTGAGTTGATTTAGTAGTAGTTGGTTGGTGTTATGTTTCAGTCAGATAACATAATACATAGTCCACCAATGAAATAATGCAAAGGTGCAACACAGTTGCGGCCAAGGTTAATCACTATAAATTAAAATGTTCCCATAATTCATACGTCATCAACAGCAGAGACACACAGATATCAGAGTACTGACTGCAAAATTTTCCAGAAATGGTTCTGGCATACATGGAAACAATGAGGGCAAAACTGCAAGTTTCCAGGTCTGCACAGCATAGATAAACAGGAAAGTGCAAATCCACAGAACTCCGTATGACGACACTGTCGATATGGCAGTGTGATTGCCTCTATCCAAGGAGTGACAAGTCGGATCTTGGTAAAAACATAATTAATGGTTGAAGGAACCGCTGCACGTGAAAACCCAAGTGTGATGACATCTTGCTGCACTCCTCCTGTCCGATCTCACATCACAACGTCGTGCTGGCTTGTTTCAAATTCTCTGAGCGAGTGATCATTTACGAAAACTGCAAGTTAAATTTGCATTGCCTGTCAGGGCACCAGTGAAAGAAGGCACTGGGCAGACAGAGATAAAATGAACTGGAGTCTCCAGGGCTCAATAGCGCACCTGCGCGAAATGTGCAGATTCTGAGTTTTGATCTCGGTACAGCACACTGTTTTAATCTGCCAGCAAGGCCCCTGCAGGTCCGGGGGTTAGATTAGGTCGGAGGTATTACTGCCTGTCATAAGAGGTGACTAAAAGGAGTCTCAAACATTTCAGCCTTTACGTGATGGTCCCCTGTAGGGTTTGACCTCAATTTTTCAAAATTTTCCCGAAGAGCAAGCCAGTCGGCGAAGGGCGCCTTACATGGTGCATCGTGTCCATCATGCACTGAGACCTATCGCACCCTTCGTCAACAAGGATCTGCACTTCGGCTCATTCTCCAACTGTTGGGCGAGGTCACCCTCCTGGGTGCATATTTTTCCATCAATTGTGAAGTATCGTTTTCTATGCTGATGACCGAGCGAGGTGGCGCAGTGGTTAGCACACTGGACTCTCATTCGGGAGGATGACGGTTCAATCCCGCGTCCGGCCATCCTGATTTAGGTTTTCCGTGATTTTCCTAGATCACTCCAGGCAAATGCCGGGATGGTTCCTTTCAAAGGGCACGGCCGACTTCCTTCCCCATCCTTCCCTAATCCGAGCTTGTGCTCCGTCTCTAATGACCTCGTTGTCGACGGGACGTTAAACACCAATATCCTCCTCCTCTATGCTGATGATGATAATGGACTTGTTTGCTTGGTTGCACGTGATATCCAGCACGGTAGCCAGTCTGTTGTGGTGGGGCCACCGTGTACCCTGTTGGTTGTAGTCCACTGAGCACATGGGGATCGTTCTGCTGATGCCTGCGCTGTTAACTCCCCACAATGCCGAGGAGTAGGTGTCAGCCACCCCGGGGCATCGGGACTCGCAGCAATGGCCATCCTGCCAGGTGGCCTGTGCTACGGCTGGGTGGTGCCTGTGGGGAGGCCCCCTGGTCGGAGTGAGTGGCGTCAGGGCAGATGGCACGCCATGAAGCGTAGTACGTTATCTTGCTGGTGGTCCACTGCCAGCAGTCTCTAAGTGGGCAAAGTCTAACATTAATGCTACGAAATATGACCCCCAAGTCGTTCCCCTCCTGGCCACACCATGGGAGGAACGCCACGCTAAGGATGGCAGCGGATATTATTCGCCCCGGTACCTTGTACGTTCGAGACCTGATGGAGAATATATCATGATGAAGAAGCCTCAGTCTTTTGTTGAGCATTTAAAAAACAAGTTTGGGGATGTTGAGGGCTTGTCCAAAATGAAATCTGGGTCAATTTTGATCAAATCGGCATCCTCTGCCCAGTCACAGGTGTTACTCCCTTGTGACAAGCTGGGGGACATTTCTGTAACCATCACGCCCCATAAGAGCTTAAATATGGTCCAGGGTATCATATTTCACAGGGACCTTCTTTTGCAGAGTGACAGAGCTGCGCGTCAATTTAGAACAGTGAGGTTTACATTTCGCACGTTGTGTCCACCGGTTTCCAAGGGATAATCAGGTTGCCATCGGTGCCTTCATCTTGGCCTTCGAGGGTGATACATTACCCGAGAAGGTCAAGGTGATGGTCTACCGCTGTGATGTAAAGCCCTATATCCCTCCCCCAATGCGGTGCCTTAAATGCTGGAAGTTCGGCCATATTCTTCCCGCTGTCACATGTCGAGATTGCAGATGCCCATCACATCCCAATACTCCATGTGCCCCGCCTCCCATCAGTGTCAACTGCGGAGAGCACCATTCGCCTTGCTTGCATGACTGCGGGATTCTCCAGAAAGAAAGGAAAATCATGGAGTACTAGACCCTGGACGGAGTGACCTTCAGTGAGGCTAAGACGAAATTTGAACGCCTACATCCTGTATGTATGACATTGTCTTAGGGCGCCACTACAACAGTTCTGGCACCATCAGCTCTGCCAACCCCAGTCACCTCTCAGAACCAGAAGACTACACCTGCCCCCTTGATGGTGGGGCGCCCTGTAGCTCCTGCACCACCTACTACGGGAGCAACACCTCCTCCCCTCCCCCTCCAACCATCGGGGTTATCAGTCCCCACTTCTGCGCTGGAGAAGCATAAGTCTTCTTTGATCCTCTGACTAGGAAGGGGTCCCATGGGCCTTGGGTCACTCCCTTCCTAGGTTTATGCTAGTGAGAAAGATGACACCCGCCAGTGGCTGAAGAGCCCAAAAGGAGCTGGTTATAGTTCTTTACGCACATGCTCAGTCCTGGAGACTGAATCAGTGAAGTCCTCCCAGCCAGGGAAACCCAAGGAGCAGCCAGATAAATCCAAAAAGAAGATCGCCAAGACCAAGGGAATTGCAGTGGCACCCACACCACCACCACCTACAAGCTCTGCATCTGCCGATTAGGTGGAGATTCTGGCGTCTGCTGAGGACCTAGATCTCGCTGGACCCTCAGACACAATGGATATAGACTGCTCAGGCAATAAGATGGTGGCAGCAGGTGACCCTGAAGCGTAAACTGCCTCATTGACTGTTCCATGCCTTCCCAGTCTCAAGATGACGCCATCCTCCAGTGGAATTGTGACATTTTTTTCCACCATCTGGCTGAGCTACAGCAACTGTTAAGCTTTATACCTGCTTTTTGCGTTGCCCTCCAGGAAACCTGGTTCCCAGCAATGCGGACCCCTGCCCTCTGCAGCTATAATGGATATTACAGGAACCATAGCGACTATAATCGAGTGTCAGATGGAGTTTGCGTTTACGTTCTAAACTCAGTCTGTAGTGACACTGTGCCCCTTCAAACCCCTCTTGAAACTGTGGCTGTCAGAATAAGGATGACACAGGAAATAACTGTCTGCAATGTATATCTTCCTCCAGATGGTGCAGTACCCCTGAATGTGTTAGCTGCACTGATTGATCAATTCCTTTAACCTTTCCTACCTTTGGGAGATTTTAACACTCATAACCCCTTGTGGGGTGGCACCGTGCTTACTGGCCCAGGCAGAGATGTCGAAACTTTACTGTCTCAGTTCGACCTCTGTCTCGTAAATACTTGGGCCACCACACATTTCAGTGTGGCTTATGATAGTTACTCCGCCATTGATTTATCAATTTGCAGCCCAGGACTTGTCGCATCTATCCACTGGAAAGCACATGACGACCTGTGTGGTAGTGACCATTTCCCCATCTTCCTGCCACTGCCCCTCCATCAGGCCCATGGATGCCTGCCCAGATAGGCTTTAAACAAGGCGGACTGGGAAACTTTCACCTCTGCTGTCACTGTTGAGTATCCCCCACACGGGAATGTCAATGTGATGGTTGTGCAGGTGTCTACAACAATCCTTCCTGTGGCAGAAAATGCAATCACTCGCTCTTTCGGGTGCCCACAGCAAAAGGCAGTCCCTTGTGGTTGCCGGAAGTCACTGAAGCAATTAAGGAGCGTCGGCGAGCTCTACAGCGGCATAAGCGGCACCCTTCCCTGGAGCACCTCGTAGCCTTTAAACGGCTCCATGCCCGCTTTCACCAACTTATCAAACGACGGAAACAAGTGTTGGGAGAGATACATCTTGACCATTGAGTGCTGTACATCACCTTCCCAAGTCTGGGCGAGGGTCAAACGTGTTTTCAGGTTCCAGCCCTCTACATGTGATCCCAGTGTTAACATAAATGGCATGTTATCTACCGACTCAAACTCAATTGCCGAGCACTTGCTGAGCACTTTGCTCGAGCCTCTGCATCTGAGAATTATTCCCAGCCTTTCGCACTCTCAAATGGCGGCTGGAACAGAAAGTCCTCTTGTTCAATACACACCATAGTGAATCCTATAACTACCCATTTACAGAGTGAGAGCTCCTCAGTGTCCTTGCACATTGCCCCAATGCTGCTCCTGGGCCAGATCGGATCCACAGTCGGATGATTAAACATCTCTCATCTGACTACAAGCAACATCTCCTCGTCATCTTCAACCGGCCCTGGTGCGATGGTGGCTTTCCATTGCAATGGCAGGAGAGCACCATCATTCTGTTGCTCAAACCCCGTAAAAACCTGCTTGATGTGGATAGCTATCACCAATCAGGCTCACCAACGTTCTTTGTAAGTTGCTGGAACGTATAGTGTGTCAGCAGTTGGGTTGGGTCCTGGAGTCACATGGCCTATTATACGAGTGGGGTCTCAAAGGCCAAAATTTCCTGTTGCTTCGTACTTTCTGTGTCCAAGTTGGTGCCTACGATAGTCCCCCCATATCCAGGAGAATGGTGTCCCACTGGGCTCTGTGTTGAATGTATCTCTATTTCTAGTGGCCATTAATGGTCTAGCAGCAGCTGTAGGGCCGTCTGTCTCACCTTCTCTGTATGCAGACGACTTCTGCATTTCGTACTGCTCCTCCAGTACTGGTGTTGCTGAGCAGCGTGTACAGGGAGCCATCCACAAGGCGCAATCATGGGCTCTTGCTGAGCGGCGTGTACAGGGAGCCATCCACAAGGCGCAGTCATGGGCTCTAGCCCACAGTTTTCAGTTTTCGGGGCAAAGTCGTGTGTTACACACTTCTGTTGGTGTCGTGCCGTTTATCCGGACCCGGAACTTTACCTTAATGATGATCCACTCACTATAGTGGCGACGTATCGATTCTTAGGACTGGTTTTTGATGCCCGATTGACTTTGCTACCTCACCTTCGTCAGCTTAAGTGGAAATGCTGGCAGCTCCTCAGTGCTCTACACTGCCTGAGCAACACCAACTGGGGTGCAGATCGCTCTTCACTGCTGCAACTTTATGGAGCCCTTGTTCAATCCCGCCTTAACTATGGGCGTGTGGTTTATGGTTTGGCGGCGCCCTCAGTGTTGCATTTACCCGACCCAGTGCACCACTGTGGCGTTCGCCTAGCGACAGGAGCTTTTAGGATGAGTCTGGTGACCAGAGTCCTGGCGGAGGCCGAAGTCCCTCCATTGCATGTTAGGTGTGCACAACTGCTGGCCAGTTTTGTTGCACACATTCGTAGTTCTCCTGAACATCCGAATTTCCGTCTCCTTTTCCCACCCACGGCGCTTCATCTCCTGCATCAGTGGCCCAGTTCAGGGCCTCCATTTGCAGTTCGTGTCCGATCCCTTCTTTCCGAACTGGAGTCCTTGCCTTTACCTCCTATACTTGAGGTCCATTCATTTACACCTTCAAGGTGTACACCTAGACCACGGCTTCGTCTGGACCTTTCACATGGCCTTATGACTCAATTAACCCTGTGGCTCTCCGCTGCCACTTCCTCTCGATTCTTGACGTGTACCGCGGCCATGAAGTGGTTTACACTGACGTCTCGATGGCTGATGATCACGTTGGCTTCGCATATGTCCATGGAGGACATATTGAACGGCATTTCTTGCCCAGTGGCTGCAGTGTTTTCACTGTCGAGCTGGTGGCTCTATCTCGTGCTCTTGAGAATATCTGTTTGTGCCCTGGTGAGTCGTTTCTTCTGTGTACTGACTCTTTAAGCCACCTACAAGCTATCGACCAGTGCTACCCTCATCATCCTTTGGTAGCGACCATCCAGGAGTCCATCTATGCCCTGGAATGGTCCACTTGTTCAGTGGTGTTTGTCTGGACCCCAGGTCAAGTTGGAACCCCAGGCAATGAACTTGCCAATAGGCTGACCAAACAGGCTATGCGGAAACTGCTTATGGAGATCGGCTTCTCTGCAACTGATCTGCGTTTAATACTACATCGCAAGGTTTTTGCAGCTTTGGGAGACTGAATGGCATAACCTCAGCACTCACAACAAACTGCGTGCCATTAAGGAGACTAAGATTGTGTGGAAGACCTCCACATGGGCCTCTCACAGGGACTCTGTGGTTCTCTGCTGGCTCCGCATTGGCCACGCTGGGATGACAGACGGCTACCAACTGCGCCGTGATGACCCACCTCAGTGTTGGTGCGGTGCCTGGCTGACAGTGGTCCATATCTTGGTGAGCTGTCCTTCTTTGGCTGCCCTGCGATGGACTCAGTTACGCGGCTCGTTGCCATTAATTTTAGCTGACAATGCCTCATTGGCTAATTTAGTTTTACGTTTTATACGAGATGGTGGGTTTTATCATTCTGTATAAGTTTTTGCGCATGTCCATTGTCCCTTTGTGTTCTCTACTCTAATGTTTTTAGGCTGGGTGTTTTAATGTGTTGCTGAGTGGCTGGCTTTTCCGTTTTATTCTCGTGGTCTACATGTTTCTTGCTTCACTTTGTGCTTTTCTTTTTTGTCCAAAGTAGTGTTGGTTGTCGTGTCGTTCTTCTGGTTCTTCCATTCTCCTGTTATTGTGCTGTACATCTCCTTTCTTTTCTTCATGCCCTTGTGTAATTATTTTACCAGGAACAAGGAACCGATGACTCTCAGATTCCCCCCCCCCCCCCCCCCCTCCCCCTCCTCTAAACAAACAAACCAACCAACCAACCAATGTGCCGGCAAGTTTCAACATCATACGTAATTTGGCACATAAATATCTTACAAATCTAAATGTAAATACATTTGGGAAAATGGTAAAGCTGGAGGGTAACATGTTGACATCAGCTAGTAGTTATAAAAATTGTCATTAAGGATCCAGTAAGTTCCAGATAAACCTGGTTAGTATGTTTTTACTGTAGAGTTTAGCTCCAGTTTGAAGTATCGTTTATTATGCAGGGCCACTGGGTTCTAATTTTTTTCCATTTAATATTTGTGAGTAATATTCTGGAGCTTTAAAGCTAACTTTTGACAGTTTTGACCATGCATCCCCCTAGGGCTCACCACTCTTCGGTGAGCACATGCTTGGCTACTATGGGTCCCGAACCTTTGCAGCATTACTTCCTCTTTCTGTGCTGCGAACCCCACTAGGGGGCTCACCACTCATCGTGAGCACATGCTTGGCTACAACGGTCCCCCAGCCTTTGCAGCATTACTTACTCTTTCTGTGCTGCAAACCTACAATTAGACTATCACTTTCTCTGACTTTTCATCAGATTGTCCTTTTGGTGCAGATTTGGCTTGGACTTGGTTCACAATTTTGGTCTTGATTTCTAGTTTCACTTCTGGCTGTATCTTCACCGTCTATGAATGATTATATGGTTCCTATCATTTGGTTTGCCCTGCTATCTTGTCCGAATTTTTCAGAAGTGCGTGCTGTGCAGGGAAGGTCACCAGCTGTGGTGTATACTCCGCCTGTGTGCCCTTCAACCCTATCACACTTCCTTCCTGTTGTAGTACACCCAAAACTGAGCACAACAGCCATCCCATTGTGAGGTTGTCATCGAATACCTGCACAATGGTGGCCCTCTGACCACACAGGGATCTTACAGGGATCTTACTGCTGGTGTCTGCACTGCACACTCCAAACGTATGCCATAGAGTGTGTGCCCATCATCACTGGGGCCCAGGGACCCTCGGCAACAGATTTCTGGCCAGGTAGCTGTTGCTGTGGCTGGGTGGTGCCCGTGAGGACAGTCTTGTTTGGAGTGAGTGGCATTGAGGTGGATATTTCGTGTAGGAAGTGACATAAGCTCCCTCCTGATGGTGGTCAATCAGCCACAACAGTCTCTTCAGATGGAAAGGTCATATACAGTTCAACAAACTAGGCCCCAATGCGTTCCTTTCCCTTGCCACATCGTGAGACGAATGCAGAAGCAAAAATATTTCCCCAATGCCTGCTCTGTACCAGGACTGACAAGGACACCTCTTTGGTGACAAAGCCCTAATTTTTGTTGGAAACATCGAGGAAATGCAGGCATCTGTTAAGATGAAGAGCGGTTCCCTCCTCATTAAAATGCCATCTCCTGCCCAGTCACAAGGCACTGCTCTCTTATGAGAAGTTGGGTGACATTCCTGTGACAGTCACTCCCCACAAGAGTCTCAGTGTGGTCCAGGGTGTTATCTTTCACTGTGATCTTCTGCAATCTGATGATGTGCTTCGGCCCATCTTAGAGCGATGGGCTATGCACCTCATTTATCGTGTGCATAGGGGGCCAAGGAATAACAGACTTGCTACTGGGGTCTTCATCTTGGCTTTCTAGGGTGATACGTAGCCTGAGAAGTTAAGGGTGATTGTCTACCGGTGTGAAACGCTACGTTCTTCCTCCTCTGAGATGCATTAAGTGTGTGAAATTTGTATGTATGTCTTTCCGTTGCACCGCCGCCTGTGTTCGGAGTTGAACGTTCCTTGTGCCCCTCTCCCCATCTGTGTAAACTGCAGTGAGCTCCTTTTTCTCTGCTCAGCATATTGCTCCGTTTTTAAGTGTGAGAAGGAAATCCAAGATTATCGGACCCTGGACAAACTCACATATCTAGAGACCAGAAAAAAGTTTGAGTATCTAAATCCCAGACAAATAATATGATCTTATGCTATAGCTGCAAAGTCGTTGCCTTCTCTTCTTATGTCTCTTACTGTGGGCCCTTCTTCTGCTTGCACCGCACCCACTTCCGGAGCATTGGCTCCCCACCTAGCGGGGACATCAGTCCGTATCCCCCAGCCTGAGGCACCTCATCCTCCTGCTTCTCTAGCTAGGAAGAGGTCCCTTGTGACTCTACCTTCCACAGTTCGTGCTGCTCCACAGCCAGATGCCAGCCGATGGCCAAAAGAACAACAGCTGCTGGGTGTCGAACTTCTCATTCCTCCTCTGTACCTGAAACCAATTCAGGGAAATGTTCTCAGTCCTTGTCTTCAAAGGAGAAGAAGGCCAAAAAGAAGTCCTGTAAAGCAAAGGAAACTCCAGTGGCCCCCACACAACTGGACGCTGCGTGTACTCCTGTTGTGCCTGAGGTGGAGAGCTGAGTGGTCCCTGAGGGACCAGATCTCCCGAGGCAATGTCTCACAGAACCTGTGTCAGTGGATCCCCTGACATCTCAGCCGGTGGCAGTACATGATCTTGTGTTATAACCTGCGCCCCTCGTCCCGGTCGCTTTGTATCCGCACGCTATTCAGATAGTCTCATTCTCCAGTGGAATTGTAACAGATTTTTTCAGTGCCTGGCTGAGCTATGGCTGCTTTTAAGCACATAAATTTCATTATGTGTTGCCAACCAGGAAACAGGGTTTTCAGCAACTGGGTCTCCTACCCTTCGTGGCTACTGAGATTATTTTAAGAATCAAACTGACCATGGGAGGTGGAGTTTGTACATATGTGCTGGACTCTATATACAGTGATCTTGTGCCTCTTGATATTCCATTGGAGAGTGTGGCTGTTTGGGTACGGGCACTATACACAGTGACCTTGTGCCTCTTGATATTCCATTGGAGAGTGTGGCTGTTTGGGTCCAGGCACAGCAGAATTTTACGATCTGTAATGTTTATTTACGTCCGGATGATGATGATGTGTCCCACGGTGTACTATCTGCTTAACTCTCTCTCAGACCCCCACCATTCTTAATCATTGGTGACTTCAATGCCCATAACCTATTGTGGGATAAAACGGTGAACACTGGCTGTGGTAGACATTAAAACTTTACTGGCACAACTTGATCTTTGCCTATTGAATCTGGTGCCCCCAAACACTTTAGTGGGCACATGGCCACTGGTCTCGCCTTTTGTGGTCCTGGACTTTTACCAGCTATCCACTGGAGGGCCCCAATGAGAAATGTGGTTCTGACTGCTTCCTGAGCTTCCTGTCCCTCCCTCAGCATTGCTTCCCTGGATACCCAAATGGGTTCTCCATAATCCTGACCGGGATGGATTCATCTCTGCTCTCCATCACAAGGCAGTATCAATGTGGCTGTTGAGCATACAATGGCATCCATTCTTTTGGAGCCAACCAGGCCATCCCCCCTTCCTCGGGATCCCGCTGTCAGAAGACAGTACCCAGGTGGACCCCAGATATTGCTGCAGCCATTACAGGTTGTAGGTGGGCTCTCCCACACCATAAGTGGCACCTTTCACTGGAGTACTTCATTGCTTTTAAACAGCTTTGTGCCCATGTCTGCTACCACATAAAATGACAAAAGCAAGAATCCTGGGAATGGTATGTTTCCACCATGGGATTATGTACTTCTCCATCACAGGTATGGGCAAAGATCAGACAATTCTATGATTTTCAGTCCCTGCTGGTGCGCACCATTTATACTTATACAGACACTGTCACCGAGAATTTTGTTTAGCATTATGCTCGTGCATCTGTGTTTGGGAACTGCCAGCCCACCTTTTGGCTCATAAAACAGCAGGAGGAGCAAATGCACTTATCTTTTGCTACCCACCACCTGGAGCCATATAATGCTCCATTCAGTGAATGGGAACTACCCTGTGTCCTAGCCCACTGTCCACGTATGGTCCCAGGGCGAGACTGCATGTACAACCAAATGCTGAAACATCTCTCAGTGGATTGTCAGTGTCACATCCTTCCCCTCTTTAACCGTATCTGGAATGAGGGTGACTGCCCATCTAAGTAGTGAGAAAGTGCAATAGTTCTGATACTGAAACTGGGTAAGAACAGTAAGATGGACAGCTACTGCTCAATCAGCCTCACCAATGTTCTCTGTAAGTTGCTTGAACGTATGGTGAGCAAGCGACTGTGTTGGATCCTTGAGTCTTGGGACTTTCTGGCTGCATCTCAGACAGTTTTCGCAAAGGCCGCTACACTGTTGAAAATTTCGCTCACTTGGAGTACACCATCTGGATGGCCTTTGCACATCATCAGCATCTCACTGCTGTCTTTTTTGGCCTAAAGAGGGCTTGTGACACGACATGATGTCACCACTTCCTTTCTATGTTACGTGAGTGGGGTCACTGGGGTCCGCTACCAATTTTTGTGAAGTATTCTGTCGCACCATACGTTCTGAGTTCAAGTGGGCACTACACTCAGTACCCCATATCCAGGAGACTGGGCTACCGAAGGGCTCACTTGCAGTACACCATCTGGATGGCCTTTGCACCTCGTCAACATCTCACTGCTGTCTTTTTTGACCTACAGAAGGCTTATGACACGACATGATCCCCCTCTTTCTGGTGGCCACCCATGGTCTAGCGGTGGCTGTGAGGTCTTCGGTATTGTCCTCCTTATATGCTAACAATTTTTGCTTTTATTATCGCTCCTCCAGTACGGTTGCTGCTGAGCATCGCCTATAGGATGCAATATGAAAGGTGGAGTCACGGACTCTCACCCATGGCTTTCTGTTTTCAGCCACCCAGACTCATGTTGTGCACAACTGTCATCATCGTACTGCCCACCCACACCCAGATCTTTATCTAGAAAATCAGTTACTTCTTGTATTGAGACACACCACTTTCTGGGACTAGTTTTCATTTTCCAGCTGAGGTGGCTTCCCCACCTCGCCAACTTAAGTGAAAGTGCAGGCAACACCTCAATAAACTTCACTGCCTCAGTAACACTAGCTAGGTTGCAGATCACCCTTTTGTGCCTCTACAAAGCTCCGATTCTTTCCTGTCTTGATTATGGGAGTCTTGCATATGTTTTAGAATCACCCTCAGCATTGCGGATACTAGACCACATTCATCGTTGTGGGGTTTGACTTTTGACAAGAGCCTTCTGAACTGACCTGTGAACAGCCTACTAGTCAAGACTGAAGTCCATCCATTACCTGTCAGGCTGAATTACGCTATACGCCTTTGTAGCTTCCCTGAGCATCCCAACTACTGTGTCCTCTTTCCTGGGAGGGAGCTTCACCTCTCACAAGGGTAAGCTAGAACAGGGTTTACAATTGCTGAATGCCTCCAGTGTCCTTGTTTGGAACTGCAACTTCCTCCACTGTCGGCTCTGGTCAGGGAGACACCACATCTGCCCCCACGGCTCTAGCCCCGACTTCAAGATTTGCCTCGGAAGTCTCCTCTTTGGTCAAAAAGATTCTGTTGACCCCACGATTTTTTGCCGCCTGTTCTTGGCTGTCCTTGAGAAATATCCGGTTTGGGAAGCGGTATTCACCGATGGCTCAACAGTCGACAGACAAACAGCTTTGCGTACACACATGCACAGTGTAGTGAACTTCACTCTCTTACAGGTGGCTGCAATGTCTTCACTGCAGAATTGATGGATATTAAATTAGCCCAAGGCCATGTTCGTTCTTGCACTGGCAAGAGCATCCTACTCTGTAGTGAATCCCTTAGCAGGCTTCAGGCTAAAGACTGGTGCTGCTCTCCTCACCTACTGGTTACGGCTATCCAGGATCTTCTCTCAGACCTCCATGAAGCTTCTTGGCCAGTGGTTTTCACTTGGACCCACAGCAGGAAATGAATGAGCTGACCAGTTAGCTAAACTAGGCACCAGGAAGCCTATTCTCGAACTGGTGGCCCCAGAACCCGACCTTCGGTCATTTGCACCTTTTTGATTGCTGGAAATGTGGAACTGAGAATGGGGTGCCCTGATTTCCTCAAAAAAAGGAGTACAATTAATGACACCATGACCACGAGGAAGTCTTCCCCGCATGCTTCTCGCAGGGAATCTTGTCATCCTCTGTAGACTCCTCATTGGCCATACTTGGCTGACCCACGGCCACATTCTCAGATGTGAGGATCCCCCTCACTGTCGATACGAAGCCCACCCGATGGTGGCCCAGTTACTCATAGACTGCCCTAATTTGGCTGCTTAGAGGCGACATTTCGATCTTCGTGGTGGGCAAAATGTAACACCTGGTCAGCCAAGTTGGTGTCATCTGCTAGCATCAGAGGGCACCAAGCTTTTGACTTCCATGTCTCTGGTGGCTCCATCCATGTCTTTGTCAATATCAAGCCCGCTAACCACCGACAGTACTTGCTTGTTGACAGCTGTCATCTCTTCCAGTGTTCCCATATGGTCTGGTTGTGGTGACAGGCCCATATGGTCTGGTTGTGGTGGCACCACCTGCTTTTATTTTCTCATTTCGTTTGCCCTCAGTTTCAATGTACTGCATTGCTACACTGGCCAAAAATGTGGTTTGTGGATTCTGTCACTGACTGCTTTAAATGATGTAGCTGACATATGCACAGTTACATTTTACAGTACTTTAATTTCACTGATCACAACCCCCCAATAATACATAGTTGTATGGCCAGTGCACTGTTCTTTAACTTTTGATAAGACTCATCAATAGTTAGCAGGCGAAACTCCACATACTGCTACAATATTTTCCTGTTGAACATCTACGAGCAGTAAAACCTAACCACAAAGTTCACAGTTCTTGAACATTAATCAGGTAGATATGGAGCAGACACTGTCACTGTTTTTACACACAGCCAAATTTTTTTACACTTGATCCACAGTTAATCTGAAGCATTGTTGTTGTTCTAACCAGCACAGGTTACTCGTCTGAAATTCGGCCATGAACTGACTGTCTCGTGATAAAAAATCGGGCCCTTATGCATCTTCACAGTAATCCGTACTGAAACTACACATTGTTCTCAGTTAAATTTACAGAAATTACAATTAAAATTTGACTCGTTAAATTAACTGAACACTTTGAAAGGTTCGTTCCTTTTAACAGTTTCTCCTACTACAAGGGTTAAGCTGAATTATTTGTTTAAATCATGAAATTAAACCAATATAGTTATGTAAACAATACTCCTGACAAAACTGTTAATTACTTTGGAATTAATTAAGGGCTGGCTTTGCTAACATGTTTTCGAATAGAGCCAAATAGATACTTTAATATTACTAGCATTTCATCTTCCAAATGTTTACAATTATTACAGAACTTATTTGTTTATACATCAACAGTAGAATTTAAGTTACGAAACAATCACTGATTTTGTGCTATAACAAAAGATACTAACTAGGAATAGCCAAAATAAATTAGAAAATAAATTACATGCATAAAACTAAACACAAAATTAGATCTGGTGTTATTTACCTTAAAACTGAGGGCCAATCTTTCTCTTTTATGAAAATGCAGATTATGCTCACGTATGTTTATAGTAATTACTCAAAAGTAACAAAATGAATTTAAGGAGGCAGATGGCAAAACAAGAGGTGAATTCAAATTATCCCAGCTTTCTTCGTCACTTACCTGCAGTGATGAAAATTTCTGCACCCAGTACGCTGAGGATCTCCCGAAGGTCTTCACAGACAGGCATTATCACCAAAACATAGTCCACAAGCAGATCTCCTGCACCACATCCTCACACACGCCAAATCTAACTGCAAAGGAGCATCTCCCCATCATCCAATATAATTCTGGACTGGAGCCACAGAATCATTTCTTTTGCTATGCCCTCGATTATTTTTTATTCTGCCCCAAATGAGAGGCATCCTACCCACAGTCCTTCTCAACTCTCCTAAATTGGTATTATGCCACCCACCCAGCTTTCACAACATCCTATGCTGCTCCCACTGCCCACACACTGCAGTGTTGCCATATCTCTATTTAAGACCCAGGTGCAGGAGCTGCCCAATTCACCCACCCAGGACATTCTAGTCTAGTCCTATCAGAGGCAGTGCCACTAGTATAAGCAGCCATATCTTGTACCGGCTCTGCTGCAATTTCTGCACAGCATTGTGTGTGTCCATGACTGCCAACTGGCTGTCCATACAAATAAATGGCTACTGCTATGCTGTGGCCAAGAGCAGAGTTGACAACCCAGTGATGGAGCACACCAATGAGCAACACGTGCTAGAGTTAATATAGCTGCACATACCTGTGTGTGTGTGTGTGTGTGTGTGTGTGTGTGTTTGGGCCCCCTAGACACTTTTAGAGCTGAATCTGCGTACAGGCTTGGGTATGACTCCAAATGAACATTAATTCATTCTCACATTATGTTCCATAAATCTCACCTTGAAGAAGAGCCTCAAAGGATGTAAAATGATTCCCATTATATTTTAACAGGTAGAAGCAGCTGCAGCAAACTATTTCTGTAAAACATAGTCAAGCAGCCACTGCAGACGACTTCTGTAAAACGTAGTTGTACTAACAATAAATTATGATTGCTGCTAATCAACTCAGCATGTCAGTTACATGAAATTACTTTTAGATTATTGTATGAATCCATGATGAACACACACTAATGACCACATACTAAATATCATACTAGTCCACCATGGGAATTGCATTTGTGCAATATGTCGATACTGCTTGGCGTGGATGTAACAAGTTGTTGGTTGGTTTCTGGATGTATTTGGCACCAGATGTCTAGGCACAGATCATGTTACTCACGTAAATTATGAGTCAGTAGTTTGTGGGTGCAGAGCTGTTGCCTGGTAGTGTCCCATAGGTGTTCGGTCAGGTTTTATATCAGGCAAAGTTGGTGAGTTGACTGCTGTGCACCTCAAATCACTGTAGTACAATTATGGCCTTGAGACATTGATAATTAGTTTGCTGGAAGGTGCGATTACTGTCAGGGAAGATGCCAAGCATGAAGGATGCAAGTGATCTGCAGTAATGTTCCGATAGTCACAGCTATGATGTTGCTATAGATTACTGCAACATATTGCATGGAAGCCCAGGTTAATGTTCTCCCAAGACACAATACTGCCCCTACTGGGCTCTGCCTGTGGTGTTATGAATGTTTTGAGTAGTGTACAGTGGCATATCTGGACGTGGCCATTGACCTGGTGTAACGAGAAATGTGATTCATCCAACCAGGCAATATGTTCCCATTGATCCATGCTCTAGTCCTAATCATCCCAAGCTCACCACAATCTTAATTGACAGTGTTTTTGGGTGCTGAAGGATAGTGTGGTATTGTTGCACAATCAATACCACACAGGGGGCCATCATCAACGAAGACTCCGAAGTTGGTAGCACAAGTGCAGCAGCTGTCCACCAATGGGTGCAACTGCAATGGGCACCATCCAACAAAGAGCGACACCAGACCAACGCCCCCTGTGCAGCAGCACCACCAGGGTTCAAGACTTGGACCACGTGTAGAGGCAGTATCTGCGATGGGGGTTCCAGTTGCTCGCCAGTGACACCCCAGTTATTCTTCGGGGCTCAGCAAGTGTAGTCCACGGTTATGCCAGTGGAGCCACTTCGCAGTACAGTGACATACATCGCTATTCGATGTTTATCTCACCTCACAGATTTCAAGTCACAGCTTGGACAGTTAGCTTCGTGGAACTTCTAACTTTGGTCAGGCACAATAAAACTTGGTACAGAGACTTAAAATTGTGCATCTCAACACTGTCCACTGCACTATACGCGGATCTTCCATGTATAAGTCGAGCATGCTCAATATAACTATTTTACAATGATGTTTGTTGTTCATTCCATGTATGATTTATTGCTCGAGTTTCCATGCACCTTCCTGAACAGAACTGTACTTTTTGCTTGTGTCTACTACTCGGACTCACATCATTTGGCTCCAGTGTTAAGTGCCATAAGGAATAGGTTTCTTCAAGAGTCCCGTGTTCAACAGTGTCTGTTGGTGTGCTCTGTACTCTGTCATCCGATCTACCACAGATTGCTGTGTATATTGGTTTATAGAGCAGGAAAAGCTCCATACTCCACGTTACCTGATGAAATGTGGACATCCAACACAAGTGCCTCCTGTAGGTAGGAGGGTAAAAGAACTGATCTGCAAAATAACGTCAGTCTGCTGCAGAATTCTAGAACATACTCTAAGTTCGATTATAAAAAAGAAAATTTCTGGCAAGAGAAAATTTTTGATCTAGAAATCAATATGAATTTAGAAAGCATTGCTCATGCAAAACTTGACCTTTACTTGCATGACAGTATGTGAACATTGGATGAAGGGCAACAGACAGATTCCATATTCTTTTCTTTCCGGAAAGTGTTTGACATAGTGCCACACTGCAGACTGTATGTGAAGGTCCAAGCTTGTGGAATAGAATCTCAGATATGAGAGTGGCTTGAAGACTTTTTCAACAATAGAAACCAGTATACTTGCTGGGGGGCAAGTGTTCATTGGAGACAAAGGTGTCGTCAAGTGTGCTCCAGTAAAGTGTGACACCACCACTCTTGTTCTGTATGTACTTCAACATTATGCTGGACTAGGTGAACAGCAGTCTGCGACTGTTTGCTGATGATGCTGTAGTGTACAGGAAAGTGTTGTCATTGAGTGAGTGTAGGAAAACACGATAACTTGGATAGAATTTGTATTTAGCATGACGAGTGGCAGCTTTTTCTAAATGTGGAAAAATATAAGGAAGGGGAAACTAAATCAGGTCAGGTTACATGAAGTAGCCAGTGTTCCTATGTAAAAATCAAATCCTTATGCCAAAAGAAACCAATGGAAATTTGCAATGCCTTGTGAAAGGTGCAAGGGACTGGTTTAGTATCATGGTAGTCCGCTTTTTTCCGTGATATTTGGTTTTGCACTGAGGACAACTCAAGAAGTGGATTGCCGTCAACTGCAACAGGCTACACCTCCCAGGTTATTGTTAAAGACATTTTTAGAGAGGTTAGATGAAAAAAAAGAGGAAATTGTATATGTGGCCAGAATATCACTTCAGTTTACAGAATCGTAACTGAAAATTTAAGGGTACGAGTTGTTGCCAGATGGGTTCCACACGGTCTGAGCAAAGAGCAGAAAGCACATTGCAAAAGAATTGCAGAGGAATTGCTTCATTGTTATCAAATAGGAGAACAGATTCTGAAAGGGATTATTGCACTTCATGAAACCTGGATATGAGATGTTGAGCCAGAACTGATGTCTCAATCGCCACACTAGGAAAATTAAGACTCTCCAGATGCCCAAAAAATTCTGCTGCCAGCAGTCAAAAAGGTGAAACTGATTAGGGTCTTTGCGTATGACATGAATGAAGTCATAGTTCAAATAGAGTGCCCCAGGAGGATGTTCATAACAGGCGCATACTACAAGCTGTTTCTGCAAAATATTTTGCACCAGAAAATTCATCAAAGAAGGTCTGACATGCATGCAGCTGGTGACCTCATTTTGCACGATAATTAAAGACCTCATATTGCCTTTAGCAGTGAGAGAAACGCTTGACAAATATGGATGGACAATACTTCCCCACCCAATATACAGTTCTGATATGAGCCCAAGAGACTTCGACTTGTTCCCAAATTGAAGGAGCAACTTCATGGAAAATGTTTTGATACAATTGACGAAACTTTTGGTGAGGTGTCCTGAGTAATCGAGCAACTCAATAGTGTAGGTGCGCTATTCGAAATACAGGAGTTGCCAAAACGTTTGAAGCTGTTGTAATAAAGAATGGAGATCATATGGAAGGCTTGTAACAGTATTGTGTGGAAGGCTTGTAAAGATATTTTGTAAAATAAATTATTTTCTGCAGTTCTATCTTACAGTGTGCAGAACTTTCTAAATGACCATCATAGATGAGTGGGAAATGATTCTGCAATGTTTGAAAGTATTTATGATAGTGTGCTGCCTGACACTGTCATGTCAGTTAAATATGCAGGCATAATGTTGCAAGGCGATATGAAGTGGAAAGAACATGTAAGCTCGATTGCAGGGAAGGCTTTGATTTATTGGGAAAATTCTAGGTCATTGTAGCTCATCAAGAGACTGCATACAGAACACTAGTGTGACCCATTCTGGAGTACAGGGTTATTACAAATGATTGAAGCGATTTCACAGCTCTACAATAACTTTATTATTTGAGATATTTTCACAATGCTTTGCACACACATACAAAAACTCAAAAAGTTTTTTTAGGCATTCACAAACTTTCGATATGTGCCCCTTTAGTGATTCGGCAGACATCAAGCCGATAATCAAGTTCCTCCCATGTCCCTATCAATGAGTTCGAAAGCATCATTGATGCGAGCTCGCAGTTCTGGCACGTTTCTTGGTAGAGGAGGTTTAAACACTGAATCTTTCACATAACCCCACAGAAAGAAATCGCATGGGGTTAAGTCGGGAGAGCGTGGAGGCCATGACATGAGTTGCTGATCATGATCTCCACCATGACCGATCCATCGGTTTTCCAATCTCCTGTTTAAGAAATGCCGAACATCATGATGGAAGTGCGGTGGAGCACCATCCTGTTGAAAGATGAAGTCGGCGCTGCCGGTCTCCAGTTGTGGCATGAGCCAATTTTCCAGCATGTCCAGATACACGTGTCCTGTAACGTTTTTTTCGCAGAAGAAAAAGGGGCCGTAAACTTTAAACCGTGAGATTGCACAAAACACGTTAACTTTTGGTGAATTGCGAATTTGCTGCACGAATGCGTGAGGATTCTCTACCGCCCAGATTCGCACATTGTGTCTGTTCACTTCACCATTAAGAAAAAATGTTCCTTCATCACTGAAAACAAGTTTCGCTCTGAACGCATCCTCTTCCATGAGCTGTTGCAACCGCGCCGAAAATTCAAAGCGTTTGACTTTGCCATCGGGTTTCAGGGCTTGTAGCAATTGTAAACGGTAAGGCTTCTGCTTTAGCCTTTTCCGTAAGATTTTCCAAACCGTCGGCTGTGGTACGTTTAGCTCCCTGCTTGCTTTATTCGTCGACTTCCGCGGGCTACGCGTGAAACTTGCCCGCACGCATTCAACCGTTTCTTCGCTCACTGCAGGCCGACCCGTTGATTGCCCCTTAGAGGCATCCAGAAGCTTTAAACTGCGCATACCATCGCCGAATGGAGTTAGCAGTTGGTGGATCTTAGTTGAACTTCGTCCTGAAGTGTCGTTGCACTGTTATGACTGACTGATGTGAGTGCATTTCGAGCACGACATACGCTTTCTCGGGTCCTGTCGCCATTTTGTCTCACTGCGCTCTCGAGCGCTCTGGCGGCAGAAACCTGAAGTGCGGCTTCAGCCGAACAAAACGTTATGAGTTTTTCTACGTATCTGTAGTGTGTCGTGACCATATGTCAATGAATGGAGCTACAGTTAATTTATGAAATCGCTTCAGTCATTTGTAATAGTCCTGTACTGTTAAGAGGGTGTATGATTTCCAGCATATCAGACTGAAGGAAGACCTCAAAAAAGTGCAGAGGCATGCTGTTAAATTCATTACCAGTAGATTCGATAAACATGCAAGTATCATGGAAATGCTGCATGGACTCAAATGGAAATCCCTGGAGTGCAGAAAACATTCTTTTTGCCAAGCACTATGGAGAAAATTTAGAGAACTAGCATTGGCAACAGATAGCAGAAAGATCGTACTGTCTCCAGCATAACATCTCATATAAACACCGTAAGACAAGGTAACAGCAATGGAGGCTTGTATGGAAGGATATAGACACTTGTTTTTTCCCTCGCTCTATTTGCAAGTGGAACAGGAAAGGGAATGACCAACAGCGGTACAAGGTACCCTCCGCTACACACTATATGGTGGATTGTGAAGTATGCATGTAGATGCAAATATAGACCTTGTCACGTGCATGTGGTTTTACTACCCTTCATCAGCCGTTTTCCTTAGACGCTCATGACAGTAGAACGCGTAACTATTGCCGTCCAGCTTCACCATTTCCAAGATGCTCATTCCTTGGCAGTCGGCTGTAACAATAAGCCCTTCGTCTATATTGCTTATGTCAGTGGATTTACCCATTTGTGACACACATCTGTAGAATGATTCCCTGTTTGTCTCTGGTCCACTTAAATACTTGACATACTGCATGTCATATTTACAATACCAATGTGTGTATCTTCAGTAATATTAGCCACACAAATATCAAAGAATGATGCAAAGAGCACAGCTACACACATTTTGACATTGACCAAGCATTGTATCTCAATAACTGTTTGTTAATATTTTTGTTTACAGGGGATAGTCATAAAATTTTAATTACCACCTCAGAAATATAGTTAACTGATGTAATTATCTTTTTTCATTGATAGTTAAAACTTTATGACCATTGCATCATAAATTTATTTTGTTTGTGAATCATGTCCTATAAGTGTGAATTTTTTGTGGATGTTGGTTTAGTATCCTTAACTTTTTCTAAAAGGTACATTTCAAGTATTCCCTGGCTGTTTGGAAAGCTTTTTATTTTCAGAAGCAGCTGTGGACATTTAACTTTGCTTCCTTGGTATTGAATGTTAGAACTTTTATAGTGGGGCTCAATCTGACTGTAAATCATTAGCAAGTGTGAACAATTTTCTGGAAGACCACTGAATGTCAGTGAACATATTATGGAATGATTTGGAATTACAGTGAACATGGTTCTGGTGGCATACATAATACTTTGTTATTGTTTACCTATCTCCTTCACAATTATTTTTGTCTCTCTCAAACATGCAGTGAACAGATGGTTAGAAATGGTGATCTGAATTTTCTTTTCAAATGAATGAACATTGATTTAAAGTCATTGTGTGTTACCAATCATCATACACAATATGACCCTGCAGCCTTAAATTAGTCATTTCAGGTAGCAGCAAGACAACACTGACTGAAATTCAGGGTGCAGTGTGGCAATATGTGATCACCCTCGTAGTTTGCAAGCCATTGTGTGTAACATTGTACCACCATTAGGAGAACAGAGAACTTTAATTAACAGGGTTACAGTGTAACCCAATTATTCCCCTCTTGGGTTCTTCTTGCTTTCTCTTCCCTGTAACTTATTTTGCAAAATAGATTAGTCTGTGACTTTCAGGTTTGACTCTCCTCTTGTTTCTCCTAATTGTTGACAATAATGTGAGCTGTTTGTGGAAGGAAACCTTAGATTCCACAATACACATAATATACGAAGATACCTTGCACCGTCTCATTCTGTGGACAATTACTCCAGCCAAAAAGCCAACACGGGAACCAAACTGTTGTAGCAACATCACTATATATTCCCTTGTCTTTAGTCTGTTACGCTGGGTTTCTACAGCCATCAATTTCTTATTCCTGCATCTCCCCAGAATCCTTGCATGCAAGTTAGCATTTCTAAACACCAAAGTGGGAAATTCTACTTGGAGACTTCCAAAATGTTTTTATTTTCAGGGTTCTGATAGGTAACAAGTGCTGAGAGTTATGTTCTTCTACCGGTATTGTGCTTAAATTTTTAATCATACTTTGTACTGCTGTGCAGAACAGTCATTACTCAGTGATAGTGCTTATATAAACAGTCAAGAGTACTTTTAAATCTCTTGAAGCTACAAATAAATTTCCATTTCACCCCAATATTTACACTCTATGACTAAAGTAAAAAGTTATCATCATTATACTGAAATACTTAGCAGTATTGACAGTTGTGCAGTAATATGGACCTCAGCAGTTCACATTCCATCACTTCAAACAATGCTGTGTTACTCTGTTACAAATAAATAATAATAAGGAGTTGCTGAATGCTAGAATGATACTCCTATCACACTGTTTAAGAACATTCTGCTACTTCAGAAAGTATGTATGTACTTAGTTGAAGACTAAGCCTATTATTCTGGCATGACACTGACTTTCCACGTAAATAAACAAACAGACTCGAGATGTGTGCTGTCGAACGAACCAGAGCAGTATGGGAGCAGATCTACCTACCAGCAGTTGCCAATCATAGGCGACAATGAGGGAAGTGGCATAGTGCAAGGAAGTTAAATGGCTTTTAAATTTTGTAACTTAAACATAAGCTGGCATGACAGTGTGCAAGTAGTGCGGGGGTGCTGCACGAATTTTTTTAAGTTATAACGTTTTCATCTGTGACCATGACAATGTTGCAGTACACACATATAGTTCTTGAACATAGTACATCACACAAAACAGTTGTTTACCCATTCTGCTTCAGTTGTCAGACTGGAGTTCTCATAAACAAATTACATTATTTTGAGACTCAGTCACATAACAAGAGGAAATTATGCAGACCTGAAGAGGATGGCAGAAGACCGGACAGCCTGGAGAACTACCGTGGCCGGCCGCGGTGGGCGTGCGGTTCTAGGTGCTTCAGTCCAGAACTGCGGGACTGCTACGGTCGCAGGTTCGAATCCTGCCTCAGGCATGGATGTGTGTGATGTCCTTAGGTTAGTTAGGTTTAAGTAGTTCTAAGTGACTGATGACCTAAGATGTTAAGTCCCATAGTGCTCAGAGCCATTTTTAGAACTACCGTGTGAAGACCTGCCTTTTGGCAGAACACATGATGATGATGATGATGATGATGATGAAGTTCGACATTTTCTTCTTTAGCATTGTTCATTAGGATCCATGGAATGTTCTGTTGGGCATATTCCTTTGAGCTGTGGTTGGCAACAAGGTCTTTCTGCTCTTGCTCTTGCTCTTGCTCTGATGTCATATCACTGGCTGCTGCACACAGCGTCACCTGTAACCCAACGAATACCTCAAGCAGAGTGGACACAAAAATAAACAGAGATAAATATCTTTAATACATAAGTGAAACATGAGTTTTCAGAATAACATCATATAACACAAATCAGTACCAGAAATAATGCTACAACTCTACGTGTTTGCTCACTCATACATGTTATCAAGGGAGTAGTAGAAATTTTTGTGTGATTCATGCATATTTCAGAATTTTAAGTCTCAAAATTTCTGCATCCTTTTATCCGCTGCCCTTATGAATGAGTGAGTGTAAGTAATTCTATATTTATAAAATTACATAAACTGTTGCATACTTTATACATTTCTTTTTTCGTGTATACGTGACACCTCTGTTGCTAGATTGACAGTCTATTTACAGAAACAGATCAGAGAATCCTCTTTCAGTGTGACATTAACATAATATTATTCTCTTTTTTATAGCTATAATTAAAGTGTTCACCTTAACAATGTCTCTGTAATGTCTTGCTGATTGAGTTAGTTAAATTATGGTATAGAATAATGACATCTTTGTCAAAAGATCCAGGTCAATTATTACAATTAACTGCTAAGGGGTTCTTGATCCAAATGTCCAGTGTCCTGCAAGTATGTGACAGCTATTTGTTATTGTAGACTGACTAATTGTCTGTGAGAAACTTCAGGAGACCATGAGGGCCTCACACACTAATTATCCATAGGCATACATCTTGGCTAATGAGTGTGAGTAAATTTGCTGCTACTTTTTTCTTATCCTTTTACTCATATAAAGTAGTAATACTATATAAATGCATCTGATATTCACCATATAGACTGTAAGTCAGCTGGTGATATTACACTACCAAACTTACACTTACTGTGGCTGCCCTGTAGAAAATATAAACTTCATAGATGTAGATAATAAAGCAAATATACCCCCTAGAGAACTTATCGTACTAGAGCATGAAACTAAAAAGTTGTATGCAAATTTTAGTTCTGAAAAGTTACCTGAATTCTGAACATTACGTTAAGAAAGGACATTGTTACATTAGAACATGGCTTACATAGGAGAGAGACTCGAGAAGAATTTATGCTTCTTTGCATCTTTTGGTAATACATTGACAAATTGTCCCAACAGCAGTGGCTATGTGAGTTGTTATCCCAAAAAACAGAGTTTCTTGTCATAAGGGATACTTCCTAGTTCCTTACATAAGTACTAAATGATACACTGGTTTCCAGAATGTGAACACACTGTCTGAGCTGTTACTTCCATACATCTCTTATACACAAACCATAAAACACCTCCATCAGAGCTAAACCCTTTTAAAGGTAATAAAGTAGATTAGTTCACTGATCATCCTGAAACTCGCATGTTAAGATTAACCCTGCACCTCCACACCCATGTATATCATGCTGTATCACTCTTATTGCCACCCCTTAGCCAGGGCACATGCATACAGTATTCTCCTACCAACAACAAACATTAGAAATTAAGTGCAAGATTCTCTCTCTCACTATGTGTAAGCGTATGTCGGAGCTTGTCTCATAATCTCCTAAAATGTCAGCTATGCATTATTTTTACCTTTTTCATCTACAAAAAGGCTTATATGTTACCCATCCATATGTCCAGTATGTCTTCAGAAGTTTAAATTGACATTTCCTTTTATGTACATTTTGAAGTTTGTAAATCAACTTGAGCTTCGATTTACTTGGGTACGAACAACTTCATCTCCTGAATACTGTACATCCCTTTCTTCTTCTGAAAAATTGCTTTTGTAGTCACAACTGCCTTAGGATGAGACATACTTATGATAACGAATGGTCCCTCATATAAAGAATAGAATTTCTTTGTTACTTTTGCTTTTTAAACTTAATTTGAGGCTTCTCACCAAAAATGGCGTAATCACAAGGAAAGTGGTCCAGACTGTATAGAGGATTGCTGACAACCTTCCATTTGAATTTCTGCAGGAGTGCCACGACTGTGTTCGCCGTATAAGGCTTTGCATTTTCGTGGAGCAGAACGACCTCACGGGTGAAATTGCCTGGTTGTTTTGATTTGATCGCTTGACGAAGGGTGGTCAAGGTTTGCTAGTAATGCTGGACATTTTTTGTTGTCCCGTGCTGCAGGGAGTGAATCAGAAGGGGGCCATTTTTGGTCCCCTGAAAAAGGCTCTGAGGGGCAAACGATTCACCTCAGACGATGACGCCCAGATGTATGTGCAGAACTGGTTAACATTGCAGTCCCGGGAATTTTGTGAGACAGCCATTCACTGCTTTGTGTCACAGTAGGACAAGTGTCTCAATAACCGGGGTCAATACTGCTAACATACAGGTACTGGTTTCTGTAATTATGCCTCCGGCTCATTTCTTTTTGAACGCCCCTTATATAAGCTTTCGCTACTTTCCATCATTCGCCAAGTCTCAGTTTCTGAAGCAGGAAAACTGCATAATCTCTTCTAATGAAATGTCATATCTTTCTGTATAGTCCACACAAAAGTTAATGTTAATACATACTATGCTGCATTGTAGGTACACATTAAATAGAGAAAACTGTATGTCGTCATTACTGATATTGCCTGTTTGTAAAGAAAATCCATGCGGCTGTTTTTCAATCATGCAGATGTCTCGATGACTCTATGATTGAAGTCTTTATTATGATTCACAAACTTTTTCTTAGTTGCAGGCATTGCCAGTGCCAAAAGCCTGTTCTCTGTCATTGTGTTTCAAAGAAAGGTTTTTATCCTTTTTCATTGTTGAGAAACAATGTTCAGGTTCAACTGTTGGATGAGGTGTTGTTACAATTAACCTCATTAGTTCACTAACTGTGGAAATGTGTCTAGATTCCAGTTGTTGTGTAGTAGATGCTGCAGCATTGCAACAGTACCACTTGCACGTTGAAAACTTTTTCTGCTTTAGAATACTTCTAGCTCTGTTCTCAGTTGCACTTTCGATGACCATGGGTACGTTTCAGCAATAATGTTAAGTTCTCCCACATGAAAATTTGTCAAAAATAGCGAAAATGAGCTCACCTCTAACAATTCTGTCACAAGGTGATTTTGTGAATGAAAATCTTCCATTCTTAAGACTTATTATGGCGTCACAAACTTCCTTCACACCTGCTACTTTATTTTCTGATTTTCTTTTCTTCTGAATTTGTTCTTCTGAAGATGACAAAATTTCTTTAATGGCTGTATTTCTTATTCCTGTAATAACTTCTTCAGTGTCCAGTAATATTGTTTAGCGGTTATTGCTTCAAGATTCCAAGTTGTAGTTTTGTGAAGAGTATGTCTCCATGTGGCATAATCCGGCATAATCCCACAAAAAATGGTGCACTGAATGTGCTTTAATTTATGTAGGGATGTTTTATTTGTGAATTTTTGATGTTTTGGTTTTGGTTTTATTTTTCATAGTTGTAGGTGTTGGGTTTTTTGGTATGAATAGTTGTGGTCAGGGTCACTGGAAATGACCGATTCCAATTTTCGTAGTTCTAGTTGTAACTGTTGGTGTTTAGGTGTCATCACCCATATAGGTCAAGGGAAATATCTGATTTCAATTTTCGTAGTTTTATTTGTAGGTATTAGTGTTTTCGTATCGTCACCTGTGGTAGGCCTATATAGGTCAAGGGACGTATCCGATTTCTGCAGATTTTGTTGATGTAGCGGATTGTAATTTTTTTCTCTTTTCTTTTTGTTCGTCATTTTATCTTTTACGATCATGTTTTTTTTTTAGCTTGTCCTCACTCTAAAACCCCCAATTTCACGCGGTTGTCCTGTTAGTTTGATTGAATTTTTGGATGGAGATTACTGTCTTCTTTATACATATTTTCATGTTTGTTGCCGTGTGTATGTAGTGGCGTCATAGGTGCCATATTGGAGAAGCTTAGAATAGCCATTTTGCATATTGATGATGTCATGGGTCAAAGCAGACAGGTGGAATCTGACACTTCCGTAATCCCTTTAATTTCACAATTTCTCGAGTGAATTGGCATATTTGACGAGTGTGCTACCATCTAATGGGATTTACGCCAGTGGCCAAGTGAATGGAGTGTGGTACCATCTAGTGGGATTGACGTAGACTTGTGATTTAGTGGTAAGGCCTAGCTGTGCACGCCATAACCCGTACATATTGTTTATCTGATCCACATGTATTTGAGCCATAAGGGAATTATATCATGCCAGTTGTGCATGCGCAGAAGTTCCTTAAAATGCACACAAGAAACAGTGTGCTTATGCTTCTGATGCAAAGTTTCGTGGAGTCTAGAGGGATAGCACTGTGGCAAGCATGGTAGATTTAAGTGACATGTATTTCAGATTACAGCATGTAAATTATGTTTAACAGCATTCAAAGAAAAATAGCCAGTAAACCTGCAAAAAGTATCAAAAGTTTTGGTGTTCACGTGCTCATGTGCTCTTACACAGCAGCCGCTGCTGCTTCTAGGGGTGATTAGATTAGATTAGATTAATTATTCATTCCATAGACCCATAAAAGACGGAATCCTCCTAGGTGTGGAACATGTCAGATAAACACATTACAAAAATGTAATTAGAAAAACTTAAGTTTAATTAATTTTAATGATCCTCAGTAAATAAACAGTAAAATTATGTATATGAATTAAATTTAAACTTCTAATATTTACAGGTTTAATACTTAAGTCTGCTTTCATTAAATCCACCATTGAGACATTTGCTAGTTTCTTGGCTATTACAACCAAGCAATGTCAAAAATTAAAGTAAATTATTAATTTCAGTGATCCTCAGTTAAGAACTGTCAGATTATGTACAAGATTTAAAATTAAACTTCCACTATTTACAGACTTAAGACTTGCATCTGCTTTCCATACATCCATGATTCACACAGTAGGTAGTTACTTGGGTGTTACAACCAAGTATTGTCAAAAATTAAAGTATAATAAATTTTAATTAAAATGGTCTACTGCACTTGTTGAGAAACTCGTGGATGGAATAGAAGGAATTGGCCACCAAAAATTCTTTTAAATTATGTTTAAATTGTGCCTTGTCTGAAACTAAACTCTTAAGAGTTGGTAACTTATTGAAAATATGCGTTGCTGAATACTGGACTCCTTTCTGGGCAAGAGTAAGTGATTTTAAATCTTTATGTATATTGTCCTTATTCCTAGTATTGATACTGTGTACTAAACAGTTAGTTAGAAAAAAAGATGTATTATTTACAACAAACTTCATAAAGGAATAAATATACTGAGAAGCTGTGGTTAATATGCCCAATTCTTTGAATAGGTTTCGACATGATGTTCTTGGATTTACACTACTCATTACTCTTATACGCTTCTGTACTCTAAAAATTTTTTCTCTGTGGAGTTACCCCAAAATATGATACCATATGACATAATGGAGTGAAAATAAGCAAAATATGCCAGTTTGTTTATATTTATATCTCCTATGTCTGACATCATTTGCATTGCAAACACAGACTTGTTTAGGCGCTTTAGCAGTTCGTTGGTATGTTGCTCCCAACTGAATTTATTATCAAGTTGTGATCCCAAGAATTTTTCCTCTCAACCTCTCCTGTTTCCATGTCATCATATTTTATACACACGCCAGAAGGAAATCTCTTGGAAGTTCTGAACTGCATATAGTGGGTCTTTTCAAATTTTAATGGCAGTGAATTGGCTGTGAACCACTTATTAACACCAGTAAACATTTGATTAGCTGCCCTTTCTAAATTTATGTTTGATTTACTATTTATTGCAATGTTTGTATCATCTGCAAATAAGACAAACTTGGCATCTGGTAATGTAATAGATGACAGGTCATTAATATACACAAGAAACAGTAGTGGACCTAGTATGGAACCTGGGGGAACACCACATGTAATTTCTTCCCAGTCAGATGATGTCTGATTGCCTACTGCTGAAGTGTTATGTAATGACACCTTTGTTTTCTATTAGTATGGTATGACTGAAACCACTTTGCAGCACTATCAGTGACACCATAATATTGTAATTTACTTAAAAGAATGCTGTGATTCACACAGTCAAATGCCTATTAGTTTTGAGCACTCAAACTTCAGTGGCATATGCCTATGCCATAGCACGCAGAATACGCACTTGAAAATTGGAATTATTTCCTGAAACATACCATGCAACATATAAATAAAAAGAGAATCATGAGTGCCAACAGGGAAAGTTAATTATGATTAAATCTCTTATTATTATTAACCCTATGAATTACAGCCTCAATTTGCATTTAAGACGTAACAACCAGAGCGCAAGTTTCCCGACTACAGTGTTGTAAAATTTTAGTTTCAATTATTTTTGTCCAGGGATAATATTTTACAATGATATTAGACACATCATCACATTTCAAGTTTTATATAGAATAAACAAAATTTCTTACAAATTTAACAATCATACAGAAAAACAAAATTTTGTGAGTAATACTGATTATAGATAATCAACAGTAACCAGACAACGTAGGCACATCAAAAGAGAAAGAAAAAAAATATATATGTAATAATGATAAGTACTAATAGCCTGCATTAATTTACATAACAATTTTGCAGATGTAAGAAAAGCAGATGAAGTTATATGTGTATGTCTTACTGCAGAACAGCACTAAGACATTTATACGAACTGAAAAGCTGTGTTTAAGTCATACTTACACAAAATGCACAATATCAGAATACACAATTTTCCACTTAGTCAGTCCATTCCCTTCTGTATTTTCAGCACTGCAGTTGGTCTTATTTTTTTCCTTGCTCAGGAAGTTAGTTTCTACTTGAAGAAGTGTCTTAACACCATTCCCAATTTTAATTTATTTTTGTTCTATAAAATTGCCCAAGTGTTTTCACGTTATGTCAACTTGCAGAGACAAGATGTTCTATCATGTTTCTTTTAAAAATGCTCAATTCCTTTATGCTCTTTATACCAGGTTGCAGCCTGTTATAAAATAAGCTTCATGATTTTCTACAATCCCTGTTTGTCATTTTAAACTTTGCATTATTTTTTTCCCTTCTTTTTCAGGTGTTTGGCTAAGATTTCTGGCACCAGTTTGCAAGAATGGGAAATAACAACACAAGACCCAGCTCAAATAGTGGACATACTGCACAATATAGTGTCTCCAGTAGCACACAAGTAAATAACAGTAGGCAATTTGGATCAGCTATTCCACACACAGCTCATTACGTTGATTCAAACAGAACATCAGGAAATACTGTCTACAATGCACAGAGTAGTGTTGCAGATACAATATCTAATAGAAGAACAGGAACAGGACTGAATAAACCAGTAGCTCGTAAAACTCAGTCTTTTGAGCCAGACTTAAACCATCCTTACCAGAGACTGCAGTTAGAACTGGCAGAAGAAGCAAGAGTGCATCATGTCCACAACCAGCAAGAGCCAATGTCATCATTTAACAGAGACGCTGCAACTAAAGCAGTTAGTGACATCCCTGTAAAGAGCAGTCAGCATCTTGCAAAAGGTCCGTCTGATAGGTTCAATGAAACTTTATCCCGTCCTTTTCCTGCAGCTAAATTTGTGGGAGCACAAAGCTCAACACAAAACAGTCAAGTTCCCAAAGTTCAGAATGTTACAGGGAAATCATTGACGGCAAACTTTGCACCTTCAGCACCTACTTTCAGTGAACTTCACTCAGAAGTTCCAATGGCACGTGTAATCCCTACTGCTGTGATGGCCAACAAACACAAGGAAGATTACCAGAAATCTATAAAAGAAAATTTTAACTGCTCATCTCAGGGACAGTTAGTGGGAGAAAATGGACAGTCTACCAAGATAAGTGTGAATCAGCCACGTTCTTCAGGGACAGGCAACATACTCAAGCAGAATGAGGGTATCCAGTCAAAAGACCTTGTAAAAGAACAAAGTGCAGATGTGTCAAAGACTGTTATTTCTGACCATGAATGGCAACAACGTATTAGTTCCCTTATAGAGCAAAAGTGTAAAGAGGCTTCCCAGACACAGGAGAACTGTGAAATAATTGATGCAGAAAGTAGTAAAGATAACGGAGGAAGAAGTGCTCACAATTGTGGCAGGGCAAACGACAATAGGGGAACTGGCCACAACCACGGCCACATTGATCGCAAGGATGGTGGCAGAAGCAGAAGTGGTGACCACAGAGGTAATAATAATCGTGGGAAGGAAGGTGAAAGAGGTAATCACAAAATGACAGAACGAGATGCTCGTGGATGTCAGAATGATCTCAGTTCAGAGCTTACTGAGAGCAGTCAGTCACAGAACAATATGTATAGTAGTACAGAGAATCTAGCAAGTAATGGTAGCCACAATTCAAGAACGGTAGTGGGAGACACCAGACAGGGTCAAAGTGGCAATTATTTGAACAAGGGATTTTACAACGAAAACAAAGTAGGTAATTGTGACTTGATGCAGAAGTGTGCCGAACCCAGATATTTCATTGGTTATCGTCGGTTGCTTGAGTTTGTAGATGGAGATCCTGAAGAGGCAGTGGTAGTTCTTGCAAATAAACACTCGGGATTTTATGAGCTGCTGAAAGACAACTTGAAACCAGATTGGTTGGTGTTGGTAGTGAAATTGCTTGCCAACATATGCAAGACTAATTTATCTGACAAGAAAGTTGCAGTTCTTTCCGAGACCTGTTCACTGGGCTTTCATGAGCAGCTGTCATTTTATCTGTCTAGTTTATCGCCAAAGCAAAATGAAAGTGATAAACTTCATCTAAGAACTTTTATTTATAATTTAATAAAATTATATGCAACTGTAGTGGAATTAATTCCAAACACCGGTTGCGAGCTAGCGATGTTGGCTACAATTGATGCTGCCATTAAGGCTTCAGCTCAGTATCTTGGAGCATCTTACACTGATGATATATTCAATAACCTTGTAGATTTGAAAAACCAAATCAAACTATCTGGAGACAATGAGAGAAAAGGGCTGCAGAAAGAAATAAATCTAGCTGAGGAACTTTCTGCAACCAACTTCAGAGAACTGTGTGTTCTCCCAACAACAAGTGAGCTTACGAGCAATCGAGAACCATTCCTTCGAGGCATCTTAATGCAGGGAGCATATACAAATGTAGAGCATTACTTAGATGTCCATTTTAGGCTTCTGAAAGAAGATTTGATCAGGCCACTACGTGAAAACATTAACAGACCTTGGAAAGGCAAAACTCCAAGATTTAGAAATTTGAGACTGTACAGGAAAGTGTACTTCACACGCTGGACAATGGTAGGAGGTAAAATAGGCCATATAGTGAGCTTTGACCCTGATAATTTTATGGAAAAGGCTAAACTGACCAGTTGTGGAATGCTGCGGAGTGATTCTCTTCTCTGTTTCTCAAATAATAATTTTAAAGATGTATTATTTGCAACTGTGATGTGTAATTATGATTTCATGTTAAAAAAGGGATACGTAGTTGTTTGCTGTATAGATATGGAAGAAAGTAGAAATGATGAAATGTATAGCCGTCCTTATGTGATGATAGAATTGAAGTTAAACTTTAAGCCTTATTTCCATACACTTAAGGCCTTGCAGAAAATGCAAGTAAATGAATTTCCAATGCCACAGTATATTATCGATGTTGTGAACCAGAGAATGCCTCCAGAATATCTGTCGGACGCACAGAATGGGAGATCCAAACTACTGAAAATCGATGGAAAAGATGTTGTTGCCACAGATGGTGAATCTTGGCCAAAGGCATCTCAACTTCAACTAGATGAGTCTCAATACAGCGCATTTCGAACAGCTCTGACAGAGAAATTTGTTCTCATTCAAGGACCACCTGGAACCGGCAAAAAGTTTTTAAGTCTTAAAATAATGAAAACATTTCTTGAGAACAGTCAAGCATGGAACTCCAAGAAAGGACCAATACTGGTTATTTGTCTTCGAGATCGTACCCTTGATCAGTTAATGGAAGGCTTCTTGAAGTTTACTCCAAATATAATTCGCATTGGAGGGAAAACCATGAATGAACAGGTTACCCAATTAAACCTTACAGAAAAACAAAAATTGATTAAAAGACGTGGTCCCAACTATCACGTATTCTGTCACTTGAGAAATAGTTTATCAGCTGTTGTTTCCTCATTTAAGAGACTGGAGAGTGATATAAATGCTATAGATAGCAATTGTGGTATTTTGTCCATCACATCACTTGAGTCGTGTATGTCAGAAGTACATGTTAACTCATTCAAAAACAATATTAATCAAGTAGACAATTCATTATTCCTTAAATGGCTGGAAGAAGGGCTCTCTACTACCTCAGCTAATGAGACAGAAACACCAGCTTATATTGATTCCTTGGAAGAAACTGTCAGTGTCAGAAGCAACAACATAACGTATGACATTACACTGTCTGATGAAACTGATGACGACATAGGCCTAGAAGTGGATCTGAAAAAGTCAATTGAGTTTATAAATTTTGCTTTGGATTTCAAGGCCTCACAAGAAGCTATTGATGTGTTAAGAGAGACCATAAGAAATATAAGGAAAAAATCAAGTGAAGAAGGTGTTTTCAATTCAGTGCAGAAATATGAGGAAGAGTTGAGAAGACTTACAGTTAAGTTGAAATATTTTCAGAACAGTCTGCTGGCAGATCAAAAGTTGAATGAGAAACTGGACCCATTGCATAATTTGTCAGATCTGTGGGCCACAGACTCTGTAGCTCGATGGTCTCTATATAGGCAGTGGGTTTCAACACTGAAATGTAGACTGTTGGAAGAATTACAGCAATTAGCATCAGATGTTATTTCGAAATCGAAGAAATTTGAGGAGTTTAAAGCAGTGGAAGAGTATGAGCTACTCTTGAATTCAGACATTGTTGGCATAACTACAGCTGCAGCAGCCCAGTTTCAGCCTTTGCTGAAGAGACTGGAATGTAAAATAGGTAAGTGCCATATGGATGAGGCCAACAGTTGACACCTATCTTTTAGATAAAAATGAATATATGTAATTTGCTTGACACAGCGGTGAATAAAATGAAGGTCCTGTTATCTTTGTACAGTTAAATTTGTTGTGTCTGTAGTTTATGAGGTAGCTTAACACATCAAACATCTGCAAAATTAGTAAAATATTAGCACATTTGATTACAGTGGGTGTACAGGTCCCAGGAAAAATGTTGGAATTGTTTCATCTGGGAAAAAACCATAAATTTTTTAGAATTCCAGGAATTTTTAATTGTTTTAGTGATGTTGCCATTGGCTGACTACGTTACACATCCTGTGCTCTCCATATCTGCTGCCATTGGCCAGAGAGATCACACGACATGAGCTACGATTCGTAGACAGAAGTGTATCACATAGCGCAGTATATAGATTTCAGAGGAACTTTGGAAGCTACCTTGCTGTATTTGGTGGAATTGGTATTTATACCTGTGTAATATGAAAATATGCAGTGTACGTGTTGCTGCGCATTAAAGATCTTTCCAAAACACGTTGTTTTCTGCTGGGTTTTGTTTCCTAAAGTGCCGGGGAGTTCTATGCTGGTGTATGAAACCTTTACCATTCAAAGGATTGATAAATTTTACCCGTTCCGAGGAAAAAAATATTGTCACTTAAAATGGAAAAAAATGTACTTTCACCTGGGAGAAAGTGTATTTTTAACAGGGAAATACTAATTTATTTATTTATTTATTTGTTTTTTTCTTGTCCTTGCCTGCGTACACACCCTGAATACAGTATGTGAAAGTTAAACGTGAGAAATATAAAACTTTGGTAATGCCACGAGTCCTTCAGTAGTGCTGTGATAGTTCAATTTGTGAACTGTTCGTCGTACAAACTGGTTTACTTGCTAGCAATTATAAGATACAATTCCTGGCCAGCAGTTGAGATTAAGTGTTGTGCTGTATCAGTGTATTCTCACTGTAAGTGTTACGAGATCTGGGGAGAGCTTGGCATGCAGCTTCTTCAAAACATTGTTTTTGGAATAATGGAATGCAAATATGACATCCTCTGATGGCATTCGTGGCATCACCCGTTGGAGATAGCGAGCGCTACAGAGAGTGGGGCTAGGGGTGGCAAGCTGGTGGGAGGTCTATGTCGTGCGAAGATGGGAGTGGCACCCCACGTACGATTAATGAAGACACCTTCAATAGTGCAGTCCTCCCCCACATAATTGCATATCGTCATCACATAGTGTGGACGCACATGGTAGTGTGAGAGAGGTCTGTCTGTGGCACTGCTGACAAAAGTTGGCTCTGACACAGTGGCATTTGACACCAACCGATCTGTGTCCCAACATTTGTCTTATAAACAATTGTCAAAAATCAGGAGGAGGACCGAGCGAGGCGGTGCAGTGGTTAGCACACCGTGCTCGCATTCATGAGGACAACATTTCAATCCTGCGTCCGGCCATCCTGATTTAGGTTTGCCATTATTTCCCCATATCGCTCCAGGCAAATGCCGGGATGGTTCCTTTGAAAGGGCACGACCGACTTTTCCTACCCATCCTTCCCTAATCCGGTAAGAGCGATGACCTCGCTATTTGGTCTCCTCCCCCCAAACAACCCAACCCCACAGTGGCACAGGGGGGTGCAGCATTGGCACTGTCGAGGACCCCAAAGGCTATATGACTGACACAGGCTCTGTGTCGGTGACTGATGTCACTGTGATTGATGACAGATGCTGTGGAAGTGGCTATGTAGACAGCAGTGGTTGACCTCCACGGTAGGGGTCTGCCCGTGCACCGAACATTAGACACTGGCAAAGGCTATGTGGGGGCAGAAGTTTGGATTACAGGGCAGCATTTCTTCAAAATGAAAATCTGCTGTATCTCCCATGGGGAGATGCTCAATAAGAAATTATAAGACACAGGTAAGCAAGAAAGAGGGTTTATTACGATCACGTAGAGAGATTTAATAACAAAGGAAAACTCTTCTCGAAAAAAAGTAACACAACTTCTCAGACACTTAACAGGTATACACAAGTAATACACAGTTAATAAACGTAGTGGGACATGAAGACTATGCCAGTGACAATCCCTAACAATGGAGGTTGAGCGGTCGGTGTAATTGGCCGACAGGTACATCTTTTGGATATAGCCAGAAAATTGTAGGTCTCTCACTGCGGTTGACTCTGCCTGGGTTATGACTGATGGACTGCTAAGAGCCTGTGCGAGAATTGGCCCAGAGCTCTGGTGGAGTGAACTGCCGACTTTTCGGCTTGCACCGCCCTATATATCAAAGCGTGGAGGAATTCATGCAGATCCAGTTCTGCACGTGTGACACTGTGGAGGAAATAGGTCCCTTTCATGGAGGACTTCTGGTGCCCCCTGTCCTGCTGTCTGTCGCCGTCGTCGACACAGTTTAGGGAGCCAACACCTTGTATGTATCCAAACCTGTGATGCTTCAGTGTCTGAGGGGTTGCCGATCCCTTTACGTGAATGGCAGGTAAGTGGCAAAATCTTTGGCAGGATTACAAAAATCATGAGAACAAAATTTAGTTTGGTACATGGCGAAGTTACCATTGGAAACTGAGTGGTTAGAAGGGTTGCAGCAGTGCGGTGGCAGTGACAATGTGAGAGTCTTGCGGGAAGCATCCTGAGCGGGCATAGTGCAATAGGTGGTCAGAAGCGACAAGCAACGTGTTTTCCCTCAAGTGTAAACTACGAAATTTGGACGTTGAGTCTTAAAAGTGTGAACAAAACGCCTGGCTTCACTTTTCAATTGTGGAGAGGACAGCATTGCACATATATATTCAGTTCCATTTTGTAGACAAAATTGCTGAAACACCAACAAAGAAAACTGCGGACCATTGTCTGAAACAATTGTTTGAGGCATAACTTCGAAACAAAAGACAGAAGTGGGTGCTGTGGTAGTGCTAGTGCAATCCATTGACAATCGACGGGAGAAACTTACAGCGCTTGTGAATGAAATTGATCAGTTTGAAGACAAGAAGCCTCTGTTAAATCAAATTCCAGGACACTTCCCATAGGTAAGTGAGACAGCGTGTCCATGTTTACTTGCTGTGCTTTAGAGCGATAAAGACTGTTAGTTGGAACGAAGTAGTAATGATCATTGTAGCTTCTGTGCAGTACGATCAGGCACATCTTTTATTGGATGAGAAGAGCAGCCAGTGGCTTATGATCAGTCAAGAGAGAGAAATTTCTACAGTGCAGGTATTTGGTGACATATTGTTTGATGGCTAAAGCTTCATTTTCCAGCTGACTGCGGGGCTTGTTCAACGTCTCTGACATAAATGTTGTAGGGCATTCAGTTTTTCCAACCTTGTGAGATAAAACTATCCCTAGTCCAATTACTGATGCATTAACTGCAAGCACAACTGGTTTTCGCAGGTTGAAAGTGACTCGATGTGGCATCTAAGCAGTGCATTTTTCAAGTTTTGAAATAAATGTCTGCTTCTTTAGTCTGTTAGAAAGAAACACTTTTACTTTGGAGGCAATACAAAACAGCAGCTGTTTGTGCTGTGTTTGAAATTAACGTAATGACCATAACATAATGAGACTGACATGACTGGATGGTAAGTCTCCCCTGACCCGCAGTACTGTGTGACTTTCTCGAAACCTACCCCTTTTCCTAGACCTCTCCAGTCCTTTTCCTTCACCCATCTTCCTTCCCCTTCAACCATTCTGCCTGATGAAGGAGCCACTGGCTCCGAAGTTTGCCTAAATTATAACCTTCTTTTATGTGTGTGTTCTGCTGCCGTTTGGTGAGTAGATTTTTTTTATCTATCCAATTAACAATGACTTTGCTGGAAATCTATCTGTACTTGATAAAACATCAAGTGATGGTGAAGGCTTAACTTTGTATTTATGTATGTATGGGGAAAAAGGTGACAAAATGCTGGAAGGCTATGATATTTTAAATATTGGAGAGTAAGTTGTGATGAAATTGGCAAGTACATTACCTTCAGTTCGTTCTGTAACTAGGTTTTACAGGTTATATTATTTACATGGAAAGATACTTCACATCCACCGAGCTTTTAGTCTGCTTCATTCTGAGTGAGTTCATTAGGCAGTTGGAAAGATACAACTAACAAGAATTTCAGCTGAGATTAAGCTCCAACCTGACAACAAAATGAGAATCGACAGGCTGTGGTGCAACTGTGAGGAGTCCAAAGGAGGAGACAGACAGATTTCTGTTGACCGATGGTACTGTGGTAGACTAGCAAAGGGTGGTCAATGAAAGAAATGGATTGCACTAACACTAGCACTACCAAAGCAGCCACTTCTGTCTTTTGTTTCAATTTTTATCTCGGTGGATTCAATTTTCTTGTCAACTGTAAGAAATGTACCACCTCCATTTCCCATTAGCCTATCATTTCAGTACAAGTTCAGATTTACCCCAAAAATCTGATTGCCACAAATTTCAGTTTACTTTTATTATGTGCGCTCACTGCTTTTTAGGGACACTTCGAACACTGGCATGTTGTTGCAAATACTACGGTAGTGATCACTTGGTTTTTAATACTTTTGTCTGTAAAAAAAGGGAGGGGGAAGGTGGCATTTCTTCAGATTTTACACTAATAGTTCCTGGTCACTACAGCTGATCCGATCAAAAGTTGCCTAATCTAAATAGCCCTTCAATGCACTCCACACGCTGTCAGCTATCGGAGTAATCTGGGTCGCATCATTTGATGTGTAGGTGTACCCAGCCCCTATAGCAGGATCCTAGCTTGTCACAGAACATTAGAAGTCTCTAGTTCAAACCTTCCACTAGCCTCTGACCCAGGGGACCTCAATCAATTCTGAGAACAATGCTGCAGATTGTGAGTTCCGTTAAAACTCGGTGAGGGAGGTTGGTGTTCGCAGTTATCTCTGACAGTCGATGGAATGATAGAAATATGACCTTGCACCATAGAGGAAGGCAATATGTGTGGTTTCACACTGTTACCCAGTAGCTGCCAGACTACCCTGTTAAAGATGTTGGAAGAGGTCTCCAGACATACGCACTGAAGGCATTACATAATTCTTCCCTTTAATTGCTGTCATTCCCTAAGGATCCCATTATCCACCTTACGTTTGAACTCACAATGATTAAGAGACACTCAGTCTTTTGAATTAGCCTTCCCTTAACATGGTATACAGTAGGTTTCTGACAGTTGAAGTATATCTCAACAGTTTGGTTTCAGTTTCACTTGAGGACAGTACCTTGAAGTTGATGGTTAAGGGATGAGTGTAAAAGCCCGATTTCTCTGTAGAGCCACTATACCTACCATTGACACAGCACACATAGTAAGTGAATGACAGTATTAAATTCTGTATATTTTTCCCCTGTGGAATGTTTCCCTCTATTATATTCACAGTATTAAATTCTGTAGAGGAAACAAACTCAACAGGAGAGGTTAGTGTTGGGAGTACCTTTGGTATCTGTGGTACATGTTTATCAGCAGCCGTTCCAAAACACTACAGCTTCCGATCACGTGTCAGCACACAGAGGGATAACAAATAACTCATTCTGTGCATAACATCCACAGTGGTGCTGCTTTGTGGCTGGTGTAATGTGTTACAGAATAATAAATAACTTCAAACCAAGTATAATGCTTGTCTTTTAATTTTGTAGTCTGTTGTGGTACAAAGAATACCAATTTCCTCTAAAAACTAAAGTGATGTACATCCAACAAAGATATTTCTGTTAGGATAAGAGAAAATTCTGTAATAAAATTTGCAAATTCTCTTAAAGTACCTGGATCATTGTCCCTCCATGAAGTTATGATCGTCAACACATACTACAATAGAGGAAACTAATGATAAATGCAGACAATGTAATCTCCTGTTGAAAGGGAAATCTAAATGTAACACTTTATGACAGTTACAGTGTACATGACAGTAACAGTAACTCGCAAATGGCAATTTACTGCAAAATGTAAATATGGCATTCATAAATTCTGAGGTTTTTTATGAGGATAATACTGTCGAAATTATGCAAAGCACAAATGCAATTATAACTGTGCTGTAGTATGGAATACTCAGCTTTCGTGGAACACGCCCCCCTCCCCCCACCAAAAAATAAAAATAACACACACACACACACACACACACACACACACACACACACACACACACACACACACATCCATCCGCACATACACAGACACAAGCAAACATTTGTAAAGGCAAAGAGTTTGGGCAGAGATGTCAGTCAAGGCGGAAGTACAGAGGCAAAGATGTTGTTGAATGACAGGTGAGGTATGAGCGGCGGCAACTTGAAATTAGCAGAGGTTGAGGCCTGGTGGGTAACGGGAAGAGAAGATATACTGAAGGGCAAGTTCCCATCTCCAGAGTATATCCTCTCTTCCCGTTACCCACCAGGCCTCAACCTCCGCTAATTTCAAGTTGCCGCCGCTCATACCTCACCTGTCATTCAACAACATCTTTGCCTCTGTACTTCCAGCTCGACTGACATCTCTACCCAAACTCTTTGCCTTTACAAATGTCTGCCTGTGTCTGTATATGTGCGGATGGATGTGTGTGTGTGTGTGTGTGTGTGTGTGTGTGTGTGTGTGTGTACGCGAGTGTATACCTGTCCTTTTTTCCCCCTAAGGTAAGTCTTTCCGCTCCCGGGATTGGAATGACTCCTTACCCTCTCCCTTAAAACCCACATCCTTTCGTCTTTCCCTCTCCTTCCCTCTTTCCTGATGAAGCAACCTTGGGTTGTGAAAGCTTGAATTTTGTGTGTGTGTTTGTGTTTATTTGTGTGTCTATCAACATACCAACGCTTTCATTTGGTAAGTTACATCATCTTGAAGCTGTAACTTATCAAACGAAAGCATTGGTATGTTGATAGAGACAATAAAAAGGACACAAACACACACACACAAATTTCAAGGTTACATCATCTTTGTTTCTAGATATATTTTTCCCACGTGGGGGCACGGTGTAACACTGTGCCAAGATGTGCTGGCCGTGCACCAAGGCATGTATAGCCACAGGGTGATCCTCATTACCAACAAACACTGTCTGCCAGTGTCCGTTCATGCGAATGGACAGTTTGTTGCTGGTAATTCCCACATAGAAGCCTTCACAGTGTAGGCATGTCATTTGGTAAATCATGTCGGTGCTTTCACACTTCACACGTGGCTCTGCCTTTGATTGTGTACACCTTTCAGGTTACAGGACTGGAGTAGGTGGTGGTGGGAGGGGAGGGTGCATGGGACAGGTCTTATACCGTGGTGGGGGGGGGGGGTGCGGTTACAAGGGTAGGAGCCAGAGGGTAGGGAAGGTGGTTTGGGGATTTCTTAGGGATGAACCAAGAGGTTACGAAGGTTAGGTGGAAGGTGGAAAGACACTCTTGGTGGATTGGGGAGGATTTCATGAAGGATGGATCTCATTTCAAGGCAGGATTTGAGGAAGTCGTATCCCTGCTGGAGAGCCACATTCAGAGTCTGATCCAGTCCCGGAAAGTATCCTGTCATAAGTGGGGCACTTTTGGGGTTCTTCTGTGGGAGGTTCCAGGTTTGAGGGGATGAGGAAGTGGCTCTTGTTATTTGATTTTGTACCAGGTCGGGAGGGTAGTTGCAGGATGCGAAAGCTGTTTTCAGGTTGTTGGTGTAATGGTTCAGGGATTCAGGACTGGAGCAGATTCGTTTGCCACAAAGACCTAAGCTGTAGGGAAGCGACCGTTTGATATGGAATGGGTGGCAGCTGTCAAAATGGAGGTACTGTTGCCTGTTAGTGGGTTTGATGTAGACAGATGTGTGAAGCTGGCCATTGGACAGATGGAGGTCAATGTCGAGGAAGGTGGCATGAGATTTGGAGTAGGACGAAGTGAATCTGATGGAACCAAAGGAGTTGAGGTTGGAGAGAAAATTCTGGAGCTCTTCACTGTGAGCCCAGATCATGAAGATGTCATCAATAAATCTGTACCAAACTTTGTGTTGGCAGGCTTGGGTAACCAAGAAGGCTTCCTCTAAGCGACCCATAAATAGGTTGGCGTACGAGGGGGCCATCCTGGTACCCATATCTGTTCCCTTTAATTGTTGGTATGTCTGGCCTTCAAAAGTGAAGAAGTTGTGGGTTAGGATGAAGCTGGGTAAGGTAATGAGGAAAGAGGTTTTAGGTAGGGTGGCAGGTGATCGGCGCGAAAGGAAGTGCTCCATCTCAGCGAGGCCCTGGACGTGCAGAATATTTGTGTATAAGGAAGTGGCATCAATGGTTACAAGGATGGTTGTAACAGATTGGGTAAGGATTCCAGGCGCTCGAGAAAGTGGTTGGTGTCTTTGATGAACGATGGGAGACTGCATGTAATTGGTTGAAGGTATTGATCTACGTAGGCAGAGAGACGTTCTGTGGGAGTTTGGTAACCAGCTGCAATGGGGTGCTCGGGATGTTTGGGTTTGTGAATTTTAGGAAGAACGTAGAAGGTATGGGTGCGGTGTGTCGGTGGGGTCAGGAGGTTGATGGGGTCAGGTGAAAAGTTTTGTAGGAGCCTAAGGTTCTGAGGATTCCTTGAAGCTCCGCCTGGACATCAGGAATGGGATTACCTGGGCAAACCTTGTTTGTAGTGTTGTTTGAAAGCTGACGCAGTCCCTCAGCCACATACTCCCGACGATCAAGTACCACGGTCGTGGAACCCTTGTCAGCCAGAAGAATGACGATGGATAGGCCAGCCTTCAGATCATGGATAGCCTGGGCTTCAGCTGCGGTGATGTTGGGACTAGGATTAAGGTTTTTCAAGAAGGATTGAGAGGCAAGGCTGGAAGTGAGAAATTTCTGGAAGGTTTGGAGAGGGTGATTTTGAGGAAGAGGAGGTGAGTCCCGCTGTGACGGAGAACGGAACTGTTTCAGGCAGGTTTCAATTTGAATAGTGTCTTGGGGAGTTGGATCATTAGGAGTAGGATTAGGATTATTTTTCTTCGTGGCAAAGTGATATTTCCAGCAGAGAGTATGAGTGTAGGACAGTAAACCTTTGACGAGGGCTGTTTGGTTGAATCTGGGAGTAGGGCTGAAGGTGAGGCCTTTGGATAGGACAGAGGTTTCGGATTGGGAGAGAGGTTTGGAGGAAAGGTTAACTACTGAATTGGGGTGTTGTGGTTCCAGATTGTGTTGATTAGAATTTTGAGGTTTTGGGGGGAGTGGAGCTGGAAGTGGGAGATTGAGTATATGGGAGAGACTTGGCCTGTGTGCAATGAGAGGAGGTTGAGGTTCGTTGAAAAGGTTGTGAAGGGTAAGTGAGTTGCCTTTCCGGAGGTGGGAAACCAGGAGATTGGATAGTTTTTTGAGGTGGAGGGTGGCATGCTGTTCTAATTTACGGTTGGCCCGTAGGAGGATGCTCTGAACAGCCAGTGTGGATGTGGGAGAGGAAAGATTGAGGACTTTGATTAGGGATAGGAGTTGACAGGTGTGTTCATTGGCTGGAGTTGATGTGTAGGTGAAGGATTAAGTGGGTGAGGGCTATGGGTTGTTCAGTTTGGAACTGGTATAGGGATGGATGGAAAGAAGGGTTACAGCCAGAGATGGGAACTTTAAGTGTGAGGCCTTTGCGGGTAATGCCAAATGTGAGACAAGCCTGAGTAAATAAAATATGGGAGTGTAATCTGGCAGCTTAGGTCTTTGTGGCAAACGAATCTGCTCCAGTCCTGAATCCCTGAACTATTACACCAATAACCTGAAAACAGCTTTCACATCCTGCAACTACCCTCCCAACCTGGTACAGAAGCAAATAGCTAGAGCCACTTCCTCATCCCCTCAAACCCGGAACCTCCCACAGAAGAACCCCAAAAGTGCCCCACTTGTGACAGGATACTTTCCGGGACTGGATCAGACTCTGAATGGGGCTCTCCAGCAGGGATACGGCCTCCTCAAATTCTGCCTTGAAATGAGATCCATCCTTCATGAAATCCTCCCCACTCCACCAAGAGTGTCTTTCCGCCTTCCACCTAACCTTCGTAACCTCTTGGTTCATCCCTATGACCGAGCGAGGTGGCGCGGTGGTTAGACACTGGACTCGCATTCGGGAGGACGACGGTTCAATCCCGCGTCCGGCCATCCTGATTTAGGTTTTCCGTGATTTCCCTAAATCACTCCAGGCAAATGCCGGGATGGTTCCTCTGAAAGGGCACGGCCGACTTCCTTCGCCATCCTTCCCTAATCCGATGAGACCGATGACCACACTGTCTGGTCTCCTTCCCCAAAACAACCAACCAACCAACCATCCCTATGAAATCCCCAAACCACCTTCCCTACCCTCTGGCTCCTACCCTTGTAACCGCCACCCCCCCCCCCAACTGTCCCATGCACCCTCCCACCACCACCTACTCCAGTCCTGTAACCTGAAAGGTGTACACAATCAAAGGCAGAGCGACGTGTGAAAGCACTGACGTGATTTACCAAATGACATGCCTACACTGTGAAGCCTTCTATGTGGGAATTACCAGAAACAAACTGTCCATTCGCATGAACGGACACTGGCAGACAGTGTTTGTTGGTAATGAGGATCACTCTGTGGCTATACATGCCTTGGTGCACGGCCAGCACATCTTGGCACAGTGTTACACCGTGCCCCCACGTGGGAAAAATATATCTAGAAACAAAGATGATGTAACTTACCAAACGAAAGCGTTGGTATGTTGATACACACACAAACAAACACAGACATAATTCAAGCGTTCGCAACCCATGGGTGCTTCATCGAGAAGAGGGAAGTAGAGGGAAAGGCGAAAGAATGTGGGTTTTAAGGGAGAGGGTAAGGAGTCATTCCAATCCCGGGAGCAGAAAGACTTATCTTAGGGGGGGGAAAGTACAGGTATACGCGCGCGCTCACACACACACACACACACACACATATATATATATATATATATATATATATATATATATATATATATATATATATATATCCATCCGCACATATACAGACAGAAGCAGACATTAGTATTACTTGCAATATTGTGCTCCATGCTCAAAGTTTGTAAAATTTTGAATGCCCAGATGCCCTCCCTCACAATAAATGGTGGTTGAAAATTTTTAAAACTATGAGAAGCCAAGAGATTCCACAAACATTCCATTAGGGGGAGTTTTATGTAGGACAATATGATAGTTTGTACAGGATGTAATTGATTGTTCATCTTTATTGAGCAAATTCTTATTAAAATACTGATACCTCTCATAAATGTAGGACTGTATACTATGAAATTACATTGTACTTTTGATGTGAATCGTGTTACTAGCAAATGTGAAACAAATAATTAGCAATTCATTAACGTATTTTTTGAACTTCATTCTCATTTTAGAGTAAAAATACAGCAACTGATTGATGCAGGTGGTTTTGTCATGGTAGTTTTGTTTGAATTTTTAGATTACACGTGTAATTCCTGTTGCAGTCATTGTGAGGTGTGATTTATTACTTATCCTTTGTTCGCAGCTATTGTAGAAGAAGCAAATGAAATATTGGAATCACAAATTGCAGTTTTTCTTACAAGTCATTGTCAACATCTCATCATGATAGGTATGTCAATTACATATATATTTAATTTAAATTATAGTGAAGTATTTATACTTTTTTGTTGGTCATTAATCAGTGTATTAGCACAGGAGTCAGGGCACATTTTTTGATTTACTCAGGTAACTCAGATTGTCTTGAAAGAAAAATGTATTGGTTTCAAGAAAAGTGAAATTAGCTTGTTTCATCAGAACATAGGGGCTTGAAATAGTAAGAAAGATGAGCGTCTTGAATTTGTAGATGAGTGGAAAATTCTGAAATTGTTGATTTTTGTGTTCTTTTCTGAACGCACCGTGGGGACAGATAAGTTAAATATTGGGTATTATATACCAGGATCATTTTCGTGTAGAGTTAACCAGAAAAAAGGATTTGCAACATGTGTAAAAGTTAAACACAAAGTTAAAAAAAATTGAAACAAGCTGTTTCTATGTATATCAGCACCTAGGAGCATGTGCTTAGAAGTTGTTGCTGCAGAATACGTCCCTTGTAATTGTAGCAGTTCCCCACTAGGCAATTTTCAGCTGTTCATGAGAAATAGATGCTTTATTTAGGTACTTGTTGGGCAAGAAGAAACAGTTAGTAATTAGTGGAGATTTCGATTTAGAATTCCTAAAAGATTGTGATACAAAAAATTAAATGGAATCATTATTTGGTTGCTTCAGTCTGAGTTCAGTAGTAAATTTTCCAACTTGCTCACAGCAAGGTAGCAGGACCCTGATTGATAATTTGTTTTTTATAAACAGTGCACTGGCAGAAAAAATTAATGTATACTGAATTGTTAATGGGCTGTCTGATCATTATGTGCAGTTAATAAACAATTTAGCACCTTAGAGCCCTGAGGCATGTTAGTACAAAACTGTGAGGGTTATTAATGAGAACAGGGTTAAGTGTTTTAACAATAAGTTAAGACATAGTTTGGGATGAGGCATGTGTAGAAAAAGATGCTAATGTGAAATTGTGTATGCCATAGGGTCAGTCCACATAAAATCGCCTAATTTTGGAGCATTTTCCTGCTCAACCATCAGTTTTATGAAATTTTATGTGAACATTTGCACACATCCCAAGCAAACATTGTTAAAGCTTAATATTTGTGGCAGTAATACTAGCCTAGATATTAATTTGTTTGACTTCGTATGCAATACTGCGCAGAGCAAGCATGAATTTCTGGTGAATTTGAGCTGTTACATCTCGTACGAAATTTTGTTGAAAGAAATGAAATTTCCCATGTTGTACAACTTTATGTACTGTCTCAACAATAATAATAATAAAAATAATTTTACAAGTGATATTCATCCAGAAAATTTTAGGCAAAATCACCCGAAAAGTATGGTGTGCAAAAAAAGTGTCAAAAGTTTGGCTGGTATGACGAATGTGGTACTTGATATGTTGTCACCTAATAACAGGAGACACTCTGATATAAAGTTTCATTTGTGCATCACTTTCCAATACTGAATTTATTAAGAGCAAAGTTTAAGATTTGTAAAAAGGTCAAAAACCCAATATTTTTGACCTAATTTTGTAAAAACCAGTGTTCTAATAATTCTCCAAACTGGATTCATTAGGAAGATCATGGTTTGAACCACAAAACAAAGTATATTTGGTTATCCAATACTGGCTAACAATGCTAGATAATTTGAATCAAAGTTGGATGCGAAAATGATGTTACTTGGCCATTACGTTCCTTGTATGTATGATGATGAATTGAGTCTTGGCAACATTATTGACATATCAGTGGAACAGAGTGATACTCTGACGAAATTTATGCACCTTCAAGGCCCAGATTTTTCCTTTTATTGGCTTGAAAGACAGAAAGCTTGTTGGTTACCAGAACCTCACCCCATTTCCGTGGTCTCTTTGCCTTCAATATTGTCATCCCACCGACAGCATCAATTTCCAGAAAATGAACTGCAGAAAGTGCCTCAAAAGTTTCGAAAAATGTAACCTGCAACATTGAGAAGTTTAAAACAAAAATTGATATTACTTTGCTTTCCATTTATGAGAGATAATAGCAAATGGCATTGTAAGGAGACACGTACTACCACAAGGCTTTGGAACTTAAATTAAGAAACAAAATTACGGGTGTGGGAAACAGGCTGAGGAAATCAACTCACGGCTGGTATTGCGTGACCCTTTGGTGATGGGGTTGCCACATCATGTTCTCGAACGGATAGTTACAGTGTCACCATGGACCAACACAATATCGTGTGCTATTACTTCTCCATTTGAAAATAGAAACAACATGCAGTTAAACACAGACAACAGGTTGATGCAATGTAGCCTGTTGCTGTGGTCTAATCCCCCATATTTGCTCATCATTTTCAGGTATTGTTGGTGCCAATTGGAAAATCAGACACGCTTTTCTGAATGCTTAAAAAATACTCTTTTCAACTATGATTAGTTTGAAATTGATTATGGAAATCAAATTCTCTAAAAGCAAGTTGAATGTGATATATTTTTGTAATTTTTATGGAAATCAAGTTTCAATTGATTTTGTAGAAATTTGGAAAGCAGTACGTGAATGATATTTTTACAGTGGGAAATGTTGGTACATTGTTGTGTCCAAAGTTTTGTCTTGATCATGCCTTTTAATCAACGAGTTCTGGAGGGGTGGGGTGTCCTTAAAACACGTTGTTTCAATTGAAACTGGTTTTGAAGCTATAGTAGAAAATGGTAGTTATAAAAGAAGTGTCAAATTCACCCAATTTTCACCAGTTCACAAAAATCATCATCTTTTTGACGAATTTGTAGTATTTTTCAAAATACTAGGTGAATGAAATTCTGTATTCCACGTCATTATGCTACCAGTCTATTGCGTATTAAATTTTGTGATCAGAAGGCATTTATTCTATGAGATATAAGAGTCAAATTTTATATTGCTTTTATGCTGTGATTTTCACACCCAACTTTCATTCCGAGTATCTAGCATTGTTAGCCTGCAATGGATAATGAAATACACTTTGATTTGTGGTTCAAACCATGGTCTTTCTAATGAGTCCAGTTTGGAGAGTTTAATAAAAAAAATTTTTTTTGCAAAATCAGGTTAAAATGCCACATTTTTGACCTTTCTACAAAATGTTAAAGTTTGCACTGGATTTATTCAATATTGGAAAGTGGTATATAAATGAAACCTTATATTTGAGAACCTTGTGTTGTTAGGTTAGTATACCTTTAATTCCTGAGATATAAGCCAATTTTGACACTTTTTTGGGCAATTTGGCCTAAAATTTGCTTGCTGAATATCACTTTTCATTATTAGTCTTAAGAGTACAAAAAAATTGTACAAGATGACCAAATTTCATTTTTTCAACAGAATATTGCCTGAGATATAACAGCTCAAATTTGTCAGAAATTCATGCTTGCTCTGTGCGAATGCGAAGTAGCATCAGTATCCTTCACTGAAATTGATAGAGCTATAAAAAATTCTAAAAAATGCAAGCTCATATGGAGTTGATGAAATTTCAAACAAAATTCAGGAAAATTGTTCTAACATAATAAGTAATATCCATAGTGATATATATAATGCATCACTGGCACGGGGAATTTTTCCAGACATCACAATATGCTCTTGATAAAACTATTTATAAGAAAGGTGACAAGAAACACAAAAATAATTATTATTGAGTTTCCGTAATGGCATCTTTTTCCAAAATGTTAAAAAAACTAATATACTTGAGTACTTTAACATTTAAGTGGAAACAATGTGCATACCATATCTCACTTGCCATTTCATAAGGATTGCTTGTCTGACAGCACTATGTACACACTCACTCACCAAACTTTACAAGCGGTAAATAATATATCATCACAGTTGGCATTTTTTATCTTTCCAATGTGTTTGAAAGCATAGATCACATTACTCTCTTAGAAAAATTTATGTTTGAGGGAATTGATGGCTTTACACATAAGTAATGAGTTTGAACTATACTGAGCAAACACATTGCACAAAACTGTGCTTAACAATTCAGACAGTGTTGGAAGAATAGAAAATTTTAGTGACTGGAGAGAAACCACAAAGGGAGGCCCATAGTGTTCAATTTTGAATCCTCTTCTATTTCCTTATTTATGTGAAAGACTTTCCACTTAACATTCATCAAGCAGAATTGAAACTTTTTGCAGATGATACTAGTATTATAGTAAATCCCATTAGAGAGAAAGCAGCAGAAGGGTTTGTGAAAGATGTTTTACAAAGAATCACAACTGGGTCTGTAAAAATGCCACCCTCAAAATTTTGAGAAATTGCGCTATATTTAGTTCCCTACAACAAATAAAGTCTTACCAACAAATGAAGCAGCATATGAACAGGAACCAATATACAGGGAAGAGTGCTCCAAAGTTTTGTATGCTCATATTGATGAAAACTTCAAGTGGAAGTAGCATGTTACCAAGCTGTTCTAACAATTTATGTTCAGTTACTTTTGCTCTTTGTATAATTGCTAGCCTTGAAAACGCATGGATCAAACTCCTGACACATTCTGCATATTTCCACTTAATACAGAAAGAAAGTATTGCACAAAAGTGAGATATGTAATATTCACTTTGGTCATCAAGTAGGTACCTCTTCAAGGAGTTAGGCACAACCAAAGTACATACACTCATGTTCAGAAAGAACAGAATACCTCGAACGCCTAGACATAGGACTTTCATATTCAAAGGATATGTACAGTGGTATGTTCTGCAGAAATAATTAGCATTCAGTCTCCTCGGTTCAGCATGTGTCCCGTTGCCTAGCAGGCACAGGGTCTGCCATGGGCCCTGATAAATTGGTCCATCCGTGATGGAATCAACAAGTTGTTGTTGTTGTTGTTGTGGTCTTCAGTCCTGAGACTGGTTTGATGCAGCTCTCCATGCTACTATATCCTGTGCAAGCTTCTTCATCTCCCAGGACCTACTGCAACCTACATCCTTCTGAATCTGCTTAGTGTATTCATCACTTGGTCTCCCTCTACGATTTTTACCCTCCACGCTGCCCTCCAATGCTAAATTTGTGGTCCCTTGATGCCTCAAAACATGTCCTACCAACCGATCCCTTCTTCTAGTCAAGTTGTTTCACAAACTTCTCTTCTCCCCAATCCTATACAATACCTCCTCATTAGTTACGTGATCTACCCACCTTATCTTCAGCATTCTTCTGTAGCACCACATTTCGAAAGCTTCTATTCTCTTCTTGTCCATACTAGTTATCGTCCATGTTTCACTTCCATACATGGCTACACTCCATACAAATACTTTCAGAGACTTCCTGACACTTAAATCTATACTCAATGTTAACAAATTTCTCTTCTTCAGAAACGATTTCCTTGCCATTGCCAGTCTACATTTTATATCCTCTCTACTTCGACCATCATCAGTTATTTTACTCCCTAAACAGCAAAACTCCTTTACTACTTTAAGTGTCTCATTTCCTAATCTAATTCCCTCAGCATCACCTGACTTAATTCGACTACATTCCATTATCCTCGTTTTGCTTTTGTTGATGTTCATTTTATATCCTCCTTTCAAAACACTGTCCATTCCGTTCAACTGCTCTTCCAAGTCCTTTGCTGTCTCTGACAGAATTACAATGTCATCGGCGAACCTCAAAGTTTTTACTTCTTCTTCATGAATTTTAATACCTACTCCAAATTTTTCTTTTGTATCCTTTACTGCTTGCTCAATATACAGATTGAATAACATCGGGGAGAGGCTACAACCCTGTCTCACTCCTTTCCCAACCACTTCTTCCCTTTCATGCCCCTCGACTCTTATAACTGCCATCTGGTTTCTGTACAAATTGTAAATAGCCTTTTGCTCCCTGTATTTTACCCCTGCCACCTTTAGAATGTGAAAGAGAGTATTCCAGTCAACTTTGTCAAAAACTTTCTCTAAGTCTACAAATGCTAGAAACGTAGGTTTGCCTTTTCTTAATCTTTCTTCTAAGATAAGTCGTAAGATTAGTATTGCCTCACGTGTTCCAACTTTTCTATGGAATCCAAACTGATCTTCCCCGAGGCCCGCTTCTACCAGTTTTTCCATTTGTCTGTAAAGAGTTCGCGTTAGTATTTTGCAGCTGTGACTTATTAAGCTGATAGTTCGGTAATTTTCACATCTGTCAACACCTGCTTTCTTTGGGATTGGAATTATTATATTCTTCTTGAAGTCTGAGGGTATTTCACCTATCTCATACATCTTGCTCACCAGATGGTAGAGTTTTGTCTGGACTGGCTCTCCCAAGGCCGTCAGTAGTTCTAATGGAATGTTGTCTACCCCCGGGGCCTTGTTTCGACTCAGGTCTTTCAGTGCTCTGTCAAACTCTTCACGCAGTATCGTATCTCCCATTTCATCTTCATCTACATCCTCTTCCAATTCCATAATATTGTCCTCAAGTACATCGCCCTTGTATAAACCCTCTATATACCCCTTCCACCTTTCTGCCTTCCCTTCTTTGCTTAGAACTGGGTTGCCATCTGAGCTCTTGATATTCATTTTGCACTTCCTGTCGATCTCATTTTTGAGACGTTTGTATTCCTTTTTTGCCTGCTTCATTTACTGCATTTTTATATTTTCTCCTTTCATCAATTAAATTCAGTATTTCTTCTGTTACCCAAGGATTTCTATTAGCCCACGTCTTTTTACCTACTTGATCGTCTGCTGCTTTCACTACTTCATGCCTCAGAGCTACCCATTCTTCTTCTTCTGTATTTCTTTCCCCCATTCCTGTCAATTGTTCCCTTATGCTCTCCATGAAACTCTCTACAACCTCTCGTTCTTTCAGTTTATCCAGGTCCCATCTCCTTAAATTCCCATCTTTTTGCAGTTTCTTCAGTTTCAATCTGCAGTTCATAACCAAGAGATTGTGGTCAGAATCCATATCTGCCCCTGGAAATGTCTTACAATTTAAAACCTGGTTGCTAAATCTCTGTCTTACCATTATATAATCTATCTGATACCTTTTAGTATCTCCAGGATTCTTCCAGGTATACAACCTTCTTTTATGATTCTTAAACCAAGTGTTAGCTATGATTAAGTTATGCTCTGTGAAAAAATTTTACAAGGTGGCTTCCTCTTTCATTTCTTCCCCCCCAATCCATATTCACCTACTATGTTTCCTTCTCTCCCTTTTCCTACTGACGAATTCCAGTCACCCATGACTATTAAATTTTCGTCTCCCTTCACTACCTGAATAATTTCTTTTATCTTGTCATTCATTTCATCAATTTCTTCATCATCTGCAGAGCTAGTTGGCATATAAACTTGTACTACTGTAGTAGGCATGGGCTTTGTGTCTATCTTTGCCACAATAATGCGTTCACTATGCTGTTTGTAGTAGCTAACCCGCACTCCTATTTTTTATTCATTATTAAACCTACTCCTGCATTACCCCTGTTTGATTTTGTATTTATAACCCTGTAATCACCTGACCAGACGTCTTGTTCCTCCTGCCACCGAACTTCACTAATTCCCACTATATCTAACTTTAACCTATCCATTTCCCTTTTTAAATTTTCTAACCTACCTGCCCGATTAAGGGATCTGACATTCCACACTCCGATTCGTAGAACGCCAGTTTTCTTTCTCCTGATAACGACGTCCTCTTGAGTAGTCCCCTCCCGGAGATCCGAATGAGGGACTATTTTACCTCCGGAATATTTTACCCAAGAGGACGCCATCATCATTTAATGATACAGTAAAGCTGCATGTCCTCGGGAAAAATTACGGCTCTAGTTTCCCCATGCTTTCAGCCGTTCGCAGTACCAGCACAGCAAGGCCGTTTTGGTTAATGTTACAAGGCCAGATCAGTCAATCATCCAGACTGTTGCCCCTGCAACTACTGAAAAGGCTGCTGTCCCTCTTCAGGAACCACATGTTTGTCTGGCCTCTCAACAGATACTCCTCTGTTGTGGTTGCACCTACGGTACGGCCATCTGTATTGCTGAGGCACGCAAGCCTCCCCACCAATGGCAAGGTCCATGGTTCATGGGGGGGAATCAACAAGTATAAGACGTAAATGGCATTCTGTTGTATAGACATCCATGTTGCATTCATCTGGTTCAAAAGTTCATCTGTGATCATTGGCATTGGGTTAGAGCACTGCGCCCATCATTTCACCATATCCCACACATTTCCAGTTGGTGACAAGTATGGTGATCTGGGGGCCAGGGCAAAAGGCTGACATCCTGTGACACCAAAAAAGCATGTGTTCATGCAACAGTATGTGGTCATGCATTGTCTTGCTGAAAATGGCATTTGGGTTTTTGTCCTGAAAGGGTATGGCTATGTGCCGCAGGATGTCATTTAGGTACGTCACACTGGTCACAGTGCCCTGGAAACAAACCATTTGTGATTTATGGTTGTACCCAGTAGCACCCCACACAATAAGGCCTTGAACTGGCACTTGCGTGAATGCGGCCATGCTATTCAAACAAACAGAACCTGGATTCATCTAAAAAACTTCCTGATGCCATTCCTGTCCCCAGTGACATTGTTCCATACACCATTGCCGTTTAGCATGTTTCTGCACATATGTCAAAGGTACGCAGAGAAGTGGATGACGCACACATAACCTGTGTGTGATAAATGGCGATGGACTGTCAATCCTGATAATATGTGGTGTGTTACGCTGTTCCATTGTTGATCCAGATCTGAGGAGGACACAGACCTGCCCTGCAATGCCATTTGGATGAGGTGTCAATCTTCTCAGGGGTTGGCCTGGGTGAAGTGACCTGAACCATCTCTTGATGTTCTGTAGCCTTCCGTGAACCATTCTGTACATGCCCTTTTCACTACCAAAACACTTCATCCCACACGAGCAGCAATTTCCTGGAGGGATGCATCACATTCTCTGATGCCAATAATGCACCCTCTTTCAAACTCACTGAATGGATGGTACAGTTAGCGCATATATCTGCTCAAGTTACACTTATCCACTGCCTTCTGTTTATAGTTGCAATGGGAGCTGCAGACACATTTTACTGGTTGGTGATGGTGCGCCACGATATCGATGTTGACTTTGAACTCGCGAGCTGCAATGGTTCAAGTGCTGATCTTTTCTGCACAGCATACTAATGTACATGTGCTGTGAATAAGAATGTCCTATCTCTAGTTATTCAAGGTGTTCTGTTTCTTTTTTTTCCTCTGAAGATGAATGTACATTCGCTAATGAAATTCATCATAAATAAGCCATTACAATTTCAGAAGCATAGTTATGTCCATACCTTCAACACTGGAGGAAAAAATGATCTTTACTGGCTTTTATTGAAGCTGGCAGTAGCTCAGAAATTAGTTCAATAAGTGCAACAAAGATTTTCATTTGCCAGATGATGTAAAATGACTGACTGTTAGAACAACAAGTTTTATATCTAGCCTAATATCATTGCTTATAGACAACTTCATGTACTACATGGATGAATAAAGCAAAGTTTTCATGTGTAGTGCATGAATAGGACTAAAAAAATATGTTCTTCAGTGTTAACAGTAATCATATACACATATCCTGTAAACTGACCTGTTCCGTATCATTTCGAAAAGAGAATTGTTCAAATGATCTATGGAACATGTAACAAATTAATTAAATAATTAACTGTGTGAGTTCAAAAGGCCAGCATTAGCGGCCTATCGAGAATTTACCTTGTAAGTTCTCAGTTCTGTAGAATCTACTTCAGGAAATGTATGCTAGATTTGTTATTCTTCTGCACACTTAACAATACCACTATAATTAAATCATTGAAAAATAAATGTACTCGTAGGCTAAATAATCTTCTGTCTTCTCACCACTGTAACAGGAACCTTTAATGCCTTGGACAACACATTTTAGTTAAGTATGTTTAGTAACATCAGGCATCCAGTTGTCCTATCATACATGGTTGGGAAATGTTCATATGATGTCATTTTGAGTCTATTTGTTTAACCATTTCATTGAATGATTTGTTTTAATAATTCAAACATCTTTGTTAGGAGGCTCAACTACTCAGCATAAGATACAACCGAAATGATTAAAAGGATATACACATGTAACTCACAGGAAATGGTTTACTTGTCTTCTTATTAAAAAATGTAAACAATAAAAAACAGTTAATGAAAACGGAAAAATCCTGAAGTTAGTGTAAATGACTACAAAAGCAGTACACCTTGTAATATTCTTGGGTAGGAGCCAAGCAGTTATGATGGAATGGGTGACAAACTTAACTGAAAATTAAATTTCATGGTAGTTTAGAGTAAAAGATGACTCTTATTGTGTTGACATACAAGTAAATTGTGCAGTATATTTTGCTTCCATCTATGTAGAGTAACATAATTGTCATAAATAATTTGTGCCAGTGGAGTTCTACAAGGTACTATAAAACCTATCATCCCACATGGAGCAGTGAATGTATATATGATTAATTTACCATTGATCCACATTCTCCGGAGAAGTTGACATTGTAGAATTGTTGCATAATTTTAATATTAATCACATGTTAAAATAATCTACAGGTTATTCAATTAAAACATCCCTATAATGAGATATATGAATAGTTAGTAAATAGAAATTTCAGGATTGAAACAATAAATTAAAACAACTACAGATGATTGATGTGTGGCTCAGAGACACATTTAACATGAGCTGAAAGTTAAGCTAAATATTTCTCTCTTTTACTAGCATTAACTCCTTCCCCCTCCCTTTCTCCCCCTTTCTACATCTACGTGGATACCCTGCAAATCATAAAGTGCCTGGCAGGGGTTCACAATTCTCTATTATTCCGATCTCATATAGCGCGCGGAAACAACAAACACCTATGTCTTCCCGTATGAGCTCTGATTTCCCTAATTTTATCATGGTTATCATTTCTCCCTATGTAGATTGGTGTGAACAAAATATTTTCACTTTCAAAGGAGAAAGTTGGTGATTGGTATTTTGTGAGAAGATTCCGTCACAATGAAAAACGCCTTTCTTTTAATGATGCCCAGCCCAAATCCTATATCATTTCAGTGACACTCTCCCACATATTTTGCAATAATATGAAACGTGCTGCCCTTCTTTGAACTTTTTTGATGTACTCCGTCAGTCCTATCTGGTAAGGACCCCACACTGCGCACCTGCATTTTAAAGGAGGGCGGACAAGCATAGCGTAGGCAGTCTCCTTAGTAGATCTGTTACATTTTCTAAGTGTCCTGCCAATAAAACGCAGTCTTTGGGTAGCCTTCCCCACAACATTTTCTGTGTGTTCCTTACAGTTTAAGTTGTTCGTAAGTGTAATTCCTAGGTGTTTTGTTGAATTTATGGCCTTTAGATTTGACTGATTTATCATGTAACCATAGTTTAACGGCTTCCTTTTAGCACTCATGTGGATGACCTCACACTTGTTATTTTGGGTCAACTGCCAATTTTCGCACCATTCAGATAAGTCATTTTGCTATTTGTTTTGATTTTCTGATGATGATTTCATTAGTCGATAAGTGACAGCATTACCTGCAAACTACCTAGGATGGCAGCCCAGATTCTGTCCCAAATCATTTATATAGATAAGGAACAGCAAAGGGTCTCTAACTTTACCTTGGGGAATGCCAGAAATCACTTGTTTTACTCGATGACTTTCCGTCAATTACTGTGAACTGTTGCCCCTCTGACAGGAAATCACAAATCCAGTCACGTAACTGAGGCGATATTCCATAAGCACACAATTTCACTACAAGCCGCTTGTGTGGTACAGTGTCAAAAGCCTTCCGGAAATCCAAAAATACGGAATCAATGTGAAATCCCTTGTCAGTAACATTCAACACTTCATGCAAATAAAGACCTAGTTGTGTTTCACAAGAATGATGTTTTCTAAACCTGTGTTGGCTGTTTGTCAATAGACCCTCTTCCATTTCACACGCACACGCACACACAATTGCCAGTTTGTGACTGACATTGTTTTTGGTTGATCGGAAAGGCAAAATGCAAAGGGGGGGGGGGGGGGAGGTGGGTGGTGATTGGGAGGGATGAAGATGAGGTGCAAAAGGGTATAGAGGAGTACAAATTCACGGATGCACGGAAGAGAGGGACTGTTGGATTTCGGTGACGTAATGAAATTGAAGTTAATGTTACACGGCACCTTTCCTACTAATTGCTACAGGTTTCACTTTATACTATGTAGCGACACTACAGTTTTTTGTCCAATCCCTACATCACGTCATAGTGCAGAACGAACACCTTGATGCTAAGGAATTTCAGGACACTGTTATCCACTTACTGTTCTGAAGATGTGGCTGACGACACAGCCGACCTACACATTGCCCCACGTTTTGTCAGTGTGTGACACGACTACAGGGTGGACACATTGATGCAGCATTGTGCAAAACACAAAGTCTGTGCAGGGGAGGAATGTTTTGGGATAAGGAAGGAGATGAAATTGTAATGGTTATGGAGAGGGAAAAGGACAGCTAAGGAAGGTGACTGAGAGATATTGGCCAGTGGGGTTGTGAGAATGGAGGATTTCCTTAAGGAAATTTTCCAACTGACAGTTCAGTGGTGCTGGTGCTTTGGAAGGTGGTGTGGGAGGTCTGAATAATTCAAAAGCCATTGATGTTATACCAGCTGTTAGAAGACACTGATCTTCCAATGTGCATCACATTCAGCAATTAGTTGATCCGGTTAACTGTTAGCTGCCATTTGTGGGTGTTAATTCATGCAGATAAACTGCCGATTAGTTGTCATACCTGCATAGATGTAACTGTAGAGCAGCTGACACATGGTGTGACTGCATTCACACATGGCCCTACTTTTGATCACGTCAGAATGACTGTTACAAGATTGTCACTAGAAGATGGTCACTGGCTGTATGGGATAACAACTTTTCCTGGGTTGTCCATAGGGAATATGCTTAAATGTACAATTTAAAATTGCTGTAGGTTGGGGAAAACAGCAATACTTTCACTGAAGACAATTAATGAAAATAAGCAGGTACCTGAGAAGTCCAGCAAACCTTGAGACAGTCTATCTTTTCATATGAGATGTTAAGCCACGTGTAAAAGTAAGTACACCATGTATCATATACCAGCTGTGCTGCTTAATCTGAGGCTTGCCAGAATCTTGACAACTCAGCTGCTGAATATGCTGCTTATTCCTGTGCCATTTGGATTTTCCCTTCAGCACCAGTTCTTGGAGATTGCTGTTGAGAACTGTCCCTCCAACAGATCCTATTGTCTCTCATTCTCCCAGGTCTAAACCTGCATTGGTCTCTATTCCCATTGCCCTTGTAATGCATACCACTTACCTTAGCCGGGTGTGGTGTACCCTTTCTTCTGCTGTTGTTTCTCTTTGACCTCTAGCCTAACGTGTGCTGTAGGCATATCTGAAGGTTAACATTGTGGAAGTCTGGTGAGTTAGGGGTGGTAGTATGGATATGACATACAAGGTCACATTAAACATATTGAAGTTTATTTAATATCATGAACAACAAAAATGTCTTAAAGGGACTTATGAATATAAGAGGTAGAATCATAATTTGAACAGTGTGAGTGTAAGAACTAAAATCGTAATGACTAACGTTTAAAAATTTTAATTTAATAATTGCCACAAATTGATTAAATTTACTAGATGGAAGTTTGCATCCACCTACCCTCCCTCCCCCTCCCCATTCCGTCCCCACTGATCATCCTTTTAACTCTTCTTCCACATTTGTCCTCCATCCTAACATTACTACTGCTTCCCTCAGCATCCCCCCTTTCCACCCGCCAACACTCTCCCACTTTCCACCTTCCACCTCCCCTCTTTCCAGACCCTCTTCGCGCCCTCTCCTTTTCCACTCACCACCTTTGTCCTGCTATCTGTCACCCTCATCAACAATCCTTTCAATCCCCTCTCCACACACTGCATCCATCATCCTCTCCTCCATCCATCATTGCTTCCCTCTTATATTACAAGAAATGGTCTTAAAAAGTCCAGGGGTTCTCAGATCCTCGAGCTGGGAAAATGAAGATGAAGTAAATGATGAGGGGATTAATGTAAACACAAATTTTCTGCTGATTTTGTGTTATTTGCCTCATGTATAGCTAAACTTCTAAACAAATCAGAGCCTTCTGCCTCATCACATGTAGCATTCTTGAGAATAATATAAGAGAGGTTGGGGCATGAACACAGGCACACAGACAGCTATTTTTACTCTCTCAAATCACGAATGAAGCAAACTTCTAAGGAGCTAATATTGATATGAAGTAAGCTTCACTTGGGTTTGGACTATAAATGTTGAGGAGAAATGTACAGAAGAAATTTTTTGCTCCTTCCCTGTGTATCGTAAGCTTTTACTTCACTCAGACTGGACCTTCCATCTCTTAATCATAATGAAGATACCTAAAATTATAAAATCTAACATTTGTGTGACTAATGTCTTTATTTATGTCTTGACATGTAGTAAGAAGACCGACTTTAAAATAATTGGTTGAAAACATGTAATTTATTGGTGTTGAAGAGGAGGAAATATCTCTTAGAACTTTACATTCTTAAAAATATAATTGTTGACAGTGCTCAGTGTAAAATGTTCTGACGTGTATTTGTTCGTAGCTCAAACAGTTATGTTTATTTTCAAATAGCTGAAACTTGTGTTAACTTGTTGATTATGTTGCAGGAGATAGTTTGCAACTACGACCTTCTACATCTGTTTATGAATTGCGTCAAAAGTATAACCTAGATCTGTCATTGTTTGAACGAATGTTGAACAATGGCGTACATTGCGAGATCTTAAAGACTCAGCACCGCATGCGATCAGAGTTTGTTAGACTTTTAGTGCCTGCTATATATCCTGCAATAAAAACTCACGCCTCTGTTAAAAAATATGAAGAAATTGC